>NW_027423751.1:877500-1603426 GCF_013202065.1 Cotesia typhae
GCTGATGAAGAGAGCCCTGCAGTCAGTGTGGATGAAGTGCGTTCAGCTGTAAATGACAGCAAAAATTGGGCTGCCCCGGGACCAGATGGCATTAATGTCTTCTGGTGGAAGAAGTTTACTTCTACCCACCTCCATCTGGCCCGCATATTTACATCATACATTAGAGCTGACGATCCGATTCCGGACTGGCTTGTAGAAGGGCGAACCGTACTGATACCTAAAAAAGGTGACTTGTCTGACCCTAAGAATTTCAGGCCTATCACCTGCTTGAATGCGGTTTATAAAATTTTTACAAAAATTTTAAATAACCATATCTTGCAGCAGATAGAGCCTGTATGGCAACAGATATGTGAACGACGTAGCAGTAAAAGAGGCCTGTCAGGTTGCAAGGAGAACCTGATAGTGGATCGATGCGTCTTACAAGATGCGATCTACTATCAACGCAACCTGTCAATGGCTTGGATTGACTATCGTAAGGCATTTGACTCAACTCCTCATGAGTTGATTTTATATCTACTCCAATGCCTGGGAGTCAATCCCGAAATAGTGGAATGCATTCGGCGTACAATGCAGCTCTGACGAACGCGTTTTCACATTGGAAGTGGAAACGCATTGCACGTAACCGGAGTTGTAGAGTACAAACGAGGGGTCTTCCATGGCGATTCCTTGAGCCCTCTGCTGTTTTGCATTTCACTGCTGTCTATATCTGTTGCTCTCCGTAAAACTCGTGGGTACTCTGTGGGGCCTCCGGGTGATCGAAAACATTCGATCACCCATCTGCTTTACATGGATGATCTGAAGCTATATAGTGCTGATGAAGATCATCTACAAGCAGCCCTCAACATCGTAGCAGAGTACACGCGAGATGTCGGAATGTCTTTTGGGTTGGACAAGTGTGCGGTCGTACATCTGGCGAGGGGTAAGTGCTCTGATACTGGTGATGATGTCGAGTTAGTAGATGGGGGTGTCTTAAGACAATTAGACGCCGGGGAGTTGTATAGATATCTAGGAATGGAAGAGCACCGCATGCATGCGGTCTCTGAAGTCCGAACAACTCTCCAGAGCGAGTATGTTAGGAGACTCCGGAAAATTTAGTCCTCCGAACTTTCCGGCAAAAACAAAGTCTCAGCTACTAACATGCTCGCTGTCCCAGTCTTACTATACTCTTTCGGTGTCCTGAAATGGGCCCGAAAGGATTTACGAGATCTCGACATCAAAACCCGTAAGATCATTAATATGAATCGGCGCATGCACCCTAATTCATCAGTCGCCAGATTATACCTCTCCCGGTCCATCGGTGGGAGAGGTTTGCAGAGTTTGGAGCGGCTTCACGACCGTTTGGTCCTGGGTTTAACACACGAAGTTGTCATTTTCACTGCAGACGAGGATGACTTTCTTATGCAAATTGTACATAAACATGAAAATGCGCATAAGGGGTCATTCTTGTATAAAGGCAGCAATATATGCGGCAAGAACCCTTGGTCTTGGAGAAATAAACGCTCCTATGGAACTCCGAAAGGAGGAATTTAAGAGCGTCATCAGGAACACCAAGGAAAAACTACTCCTTGGCGAACTGATGGACAAGTCCATGCACAGCGTGTTCTTTAAACACGTGCGTGATCATGGCTTGTCCATCCAGCTGACGTTTTCATTCTTAAAGTCAGCGGGCCTGATGTCCGAGACTGAAGGGTTCAGATTTGCCTGCCAAGATGGTGTCATTAACACTCTTGAGTACCGTAGCAAGGTGCTCCAGGTGCAGCTTCCGGACACGTCCTGTAGGAGGTGTAGACAACATCCAGAGACGCTTATGCACCTTTTGTCGGCATGTCCAGTGCTGGCGAGAGGTGCATATATCCAGCGTCACAATGCTGCCCTGAGAGTACTGTACTACTATCTTCGTCATTGCTACGGTATTGACGTGACACCAGTGCTGCCTTATTTGCCAGGAGATATTCCCCAGGTTGTTGAGAATGACAGTTGCAAAATTTATTGGAACATGCCATTTGCAACAACCCGGCGGATAGATCACAACAAACCTGATATTGTGCTCTTCGACAAGGCCACTCGTGACATTTATGTCATTGAGTTCTCGGCCCCGGCTGAATACAACATCTCAGCCAAAGAAGAGCACAAAAGACAAATATATCAGGATCTCCTGTTTAAAATTGGCAAACTTTACCCAGGTTACCGTGTCAAGCTTGTCGTCCTGATTGTTGGCGTCCTAGGAGGGATGAAACAGTCTTTTGTATCCTCACTTGCCAAAGTTCCAGCTTGCTCATCAAAAGCTGAGTTCTTGGCAGTTAGGATGCAGAAGGCTGTTTTACTTGGTTCTCTCCGTCTCTTAAGGGAAATGACTTTGGCCTGCTGTGATCACTAACCGCTTTGTTGTGCAGAGTGGTCCAGCAGTAACGGATGGAGCTCAGGCTGGGCCCTCGGAGAATCGGACTCCGGGGATAACCCCCCTGAGCATTTAATAGCAAAATAATAATAATAATAGTTGTAATCACGAATGGATTTATCATTATATCATAAACTAATTATATGTTACATAATTCCGCACCCAAAAAAACTTTTCCATAATTTTATTTCTGAAGCATTTAATCAGATGTAGAAAATCGGTAACAAACCAAAGTCTTCGATTGGAATCACACGGGTGATCGCAGCTAGGTTGTCCATCCTTAATCCCAAAAAGTGTCCACGCTCCTCTGTTCCTTCGCGCACCGTCGGACGTTACCACATCCACGTAGAATCCCGCATTTTCCAGTAATATAATGCATTCGACAATCAATTTGTGAAGTATAGAACTAGTGACGGAATTTCTGCTGAGAAAACTGCCAACGACTTGAACCCAATCACCTTGGAAAGGCTGGTACATAAAGACTACAGCCTGATCAGCGCGGGTGTTGAAGAGATTTTGTGGCGTGTGTGCTCCTAAGTCAACACAACCATCGAGACGCATGGTTCTACTGTTTAACTTGATCGCTTCACTTAACGCCACTTCATCTATTAAAAGTGTACCTATTGAAAACAAAATTTTATAGTTAAAAGAAATTGATTGCAAAATTAATACACTACTGGAAAAAATTAAGGGATCAAAAAAAAATTCCAAATTTTTCGGTAGTTTTCAACAGGCCGTAACTTTGAGAGAAATGGTCGTACAGGAAATAAAAAAAAAGGAAATTGTAGCTCCAAGTGTCTAGTTTTTGGATTAGAAATTCAAAATTTTGTAGCCTCCGCGGTTTCTGAGTAATCGTAGAAAAACCAGCAACAAAAAAATTCTCAAAATTTTTTTAGTTTTTTTTTTTTCTACGGACGTGGAAAAAAATTTTTTTAGCTTAACCACCATAAGGATCGGATACTTTGTTCATTTAGCTTTAATTTCTTTTTTAAACACCCTGATACGTCCACTCCTCGCTAAGATATCGGTCTTCAAATGGAAAAGGATCTTTTTGTCTTTGATTATCGATATCTCAGCAACCAATGATCGCACAGAAAGTTAAAGGTGGGTTTCAAGAACTTGAATGAATTCCTCTTAACGACTGTCCATTGTTTTTTCGAAAAAACATTTTTTCTTTCCGTCACATGAATTTGAAAATGCAACAAAAAGGGCTTTTAGTGGTTTTTGGAAAATCAAGCGCTGGATCGAAAATATTCAGTAAACCACTAATGTTAAGTGTGCCTTTTACAGTTCAATATGTCCACAAAAACCCTACAAAGAATCAAATTAATCCAGCCAGCCGTTTTTTTGTTTCACTTGATCGAATTTTTGAAAAAATTAAAGGATCACGTTTTTGCTCTGAAAAGCTCATAATTTTTAAAAATGAGAAAAAAATTGTTTTTTCGAGCTTTTTCCACATTTTTGTTCCAGAAACTGCTTAAATTGAAAAAAAAAAAAATTTTTTTGAAAATTTTTTCTCTTGAAAAGTTTAAGAAAACAATTACCGCCAGCATTAGCGTTATCCAAAGCGTACCACGTGGAGGTCGCGCGGTCGGATTTACGCTCTCTCTCTCTGTGTGTGTGTGTGTGTGTGTGTGTGTGTGTGTGTGTGTGTGTGTGTGTGTGTGTGTGTGTGTGTGTGTGTGTGTGTGTGTGTGTGTGTGTGTGTGTGTGTGTGTGTGTGTGTGTGTGTGTGTGTGTGTGTGTGTGTGTGTGTGTGTGTGTGTGTGTGTGTGTGTGTGTGTGTGTGTGTGTGTGTGTGTGTGTGTGTGTGTGTGTGTGTGTGTGTGTGTGTGTGTGTGTGTGTGTGTGTGTGTGTGTGTGTGTGTGTGTGTGTGTGTGTGTGTGTGTGTGTGTGTGTGTGTGTGTGTGTGTGTGTGTGTGTGTGAGGTATTTCAGGAGAATGGAGACCCGGTGGCTCGTCAGTTCCACCGTATTTAATGACTCCAAACTCATTCTCTGAAGGTTTTTGTTGATTCAATACCGGGTATTACCACCCCTGTTTTCAATAACGGCTCTCAAACGTTCAGCCATGTTTATGCAGACGGTAATTTGAGGTTGCGGAATGGTATTCCAAATGTGCTGAAGCGCGCGCTCCAAAGCAGCTAAGTTCTGCAAATTTGGATACTCTCTGCGCAACCGACGGCCCATTATGTCCCAAACGTGCTCTATGGGGTTGAGATCTGGACTCATTGCTGGGTGTCGCAACAATGTGATGTCATGCCGCTCAAAGAAGCGCCGGGTAATGTTGGCTGTGTGTGGACGTGCATTATCTTGCATCAATATGAACGACCTCAGATGTTGTCGTCTGCGCAGAACAATGGGCCTTAAAATTTGGTCGATGTAACGTCTAGCTGTCAAATTTTCGCGTACAATTACCAAAGGTGTTCTCCAATTTCGTGAAACGCTGCCCCACACCATAACTGATCCACCGCCGTGGGCAACGACTGGACGGACAAAGTTCTGGCGAAAACGTTCTCCACGACGGCGCCAAACGAGAGGACGTCGATCGTTGCCATACAGATTAAAACGAGACTCATCAGTGAATAAAACATTTGTCCATTCCCTCAAGTTCCAATTTCGATGATCGTAAGCATACGCTAAACGAGCTCGACGATGTCTTGCTGTCAACAGAGGTACACGATTAGGATGTCGTGCATGTAACCCAGTTTCACGAAGACGGTTGATGATTGTTCGAGAGCAAATGTTTCGCACTTGATGCCGTCGTCGCTGTTGCTGTTGTCTGCGATTGGAGAAGTTTCGAGCGACAATATTCGCATTGACGAAAGGTTGTCGTCGAACTTCTCTAACAATTGTTCGATCATCGCGGGCATTAGTGACTCGATGGCGACCTTGTCCGGGGCGACGATGGTATTGATTCGTCTCTTGGTATCTGGTATAAGCTCGAGATACGACAGATTGACTTACACCCATCCGGATAGCAACTGCATGTTGAGTGTAACCTTCGTCGATAAGAGTCACTAACCGAGCGACTTCCACCTCCGATAAATGTCGTCTAACCATGATTAAGAATCAAAAGTCAGAAATTTTCAATTTTGACCAAAAAATTAAAAAAAATTTTTTTTAGCGCAGAGGGATTAGTTTTGAAAAAAACTGTTGAATGAAGCGATTTGCTAAGGATTCACAAAAAGAAAAGAAAAAAAAAACTCCGAAAAGCGTATGAAAAAAATCGAAATTCGATTGGGGGTATTAACTTTTTTTATTAATTTAATTAAAAGGAGATCAGTAGAATCAAGGAATGCAGCGGTGGAAAGGTGATAAAAATCCTTGGGCGATGGTTTTTTGAGTTTCCTTAACTTGTTAAAAAAAAAATTTTTCCAAAAAAAAATTTTTTTTTTGAAAATTTTTTTTTTTGATTTTTTTTTTTTTAAATTTAAGCACTTTTTGGAACAAAAATGTGGAAAAAGCTCGAAAAAACCATTTTTTTTTCTCATTTTTAAAAATTATGAGCTTTTCAGAGCAAAAAACGTGATCCTTTAATTTTTTCAAAAATTCGATCAAGTGAAACAAAAAAACGGCTCGCTGGATTAATTTGATTCTTTGTAGGGTTTTTGTGGACATATTGAACTGTAAAAGGCACAATTAACATTAGTGGTTTACTGAATATTTTCGATCCAGCGCTTGATTTTCCAAAAAACCACTAAAAGCCCTTTTTTGTTGCATTTTCAAATTCATGTGACGGAAAGAAAAAATGTTTTTTCGAAAAAACAATGGACAGTCGTTAAGGGGAATTCATTCAAGTTCTTGAAACCCACCTTTAACTTTCTGTGCGATCATTGGTTGCTGAGATATCGATAATCAAAGACAAAAAGATCCTTTTCCATTTGAAGACCGATATCTCAGCGAGGAGTGGACGTATCAGGGTGTTTAAAAAAGAAATTAAAGCTAAATGAACAAAGTATCCGATCCTTATGGTGGTTAAGCTAAAAAATTTTTTTCCACGCCCGTAGACCAAAAAAAAACTAAAAAAATTTTGAGAATTTTTTTGTTGCTGGTTTTTCTACGATTACTCGGAAACCGCGGAGGCTACAAAATTTTGAAGTTCTAATCCAAAAACTAGACACTTGGAGCTACAATTTCCTTTTTTTTTATTTCCTGTACGACCATTTCTCTCAAAGTTACGGCCTGGTGAAAACTACCGAAAAATTTGGAATTTTTTTTTGATCCCTTAATTTTTTCCAGTAGTGTATATTGTTACAATAGATGAACTACTGTTAGTGAAGCTTGTATCTAATTTATTTTTGAGCATTAAATTGCATTTACTTAAGCGAGAAAAAGTTTTATGCGCATAAGTTAATTAATAAAAGCATGGTAGAAATCTGAATATGATTATTAGAAACGTTTACAAAGCTTTTTTATTATTATAAATTGCTATTGCTAAGATTTTGTTAGTTTGTAAGCTTTGGACACTACTAAAATTGTTATTTCAAAGATTCGTAATAAATGTACGACTTTTATAGTAAATCGATACCCCGTTTTTCATATGCTTCCAGGCGTGAACTTTTTATTCATAGAGTGTCAAATATGGCTTTCGGAATGCCGAACGCACTATCCAATTTCTGGATATATTTATTTAATGTGTCTTTGCAGGGAAGAGGCAGGATTTCACGTTCTCTTAGTCTGTCATAAACCGATGCACTTTTAATGCGAAGTAATAAGCATTCGTATACCCATTCTACCGTGTATCTTCTTTGTTTCGCATTTTTTACCTTAGCAGAGTTGAAACAAGCACGAATTGCAAGTTGTTGGACAGGAGGTAAAATAGATATTTCAGCTCTTAAAACTTCATCTTTAATCGCCATGCAGTTAAGTCTTTGGGTTTCAATTATTTCTAAAAGTAATTTATTCTATAAAATCGATATAATTTTATAGAAATAATATCAGACCATTAAATATCAGTTATTATAATACACTACACAAGTACATTTATACAGTATTATACATTATGTTTTGAAGTTAGCAAAAATAACAGTAAAAGAAAACTAAATTGATTGAAAGTAACTGTATTAGTGTTATTCAAATGAAAAAAGTATCGAGTGTCTAGGTTTGTATTATACTGCATGATCCTAACAAAAAAAAAGAAAAAAAAAGTAAATGTAATAAACAGTAAATTAATAGATACTTTTCGTTTGAGACGTTCAAGTTGTTTATTTTTTAGACGGTCCTGGGACTTTAACTGATCATAGCGATCTCTTATAGTGGGTTTGATTTTATAAGACTGATTTAGTAATTGATGTCTTAGTTTTCGGCAAGAAAAACATCGGAAACCATTCATTTTCTTCTTGTACTTTTCATGAGGTAGTGACACTCTAGTGCATGATGATGAACACCTGTAATTGATAGCAAGTAATGTAATGAAATTTAGATTTTATAGTGATAAAAAACTTTAAACCAGTTAAATATATTTAACAATAAATATTGTTCATTAGTTACATTGACATAAGATTATTACCGTTCTTCATCAAATCCAGTTCCATTACATAGCTCACGTTCCTCTAATTCTTTTAAGAACTTCCAAAAATCCGAAATTAAAAAAAAACGGTATTCAATTCAGTTAATATTTGAGTTTTTATGTTTGTCAGCTAATCACAAAAAAAATATGATAATTACAATATTAGAAAAAAAAACAAGACAAAATTTCATACCGTGATTTTGAAATTTTCACTTATTTTCACACGCAATTTTAAACTCATAGATACTTCATCTAAATAACATAAAACTAGACCATTTCGATTGACTAAATCAGTTGTCCAACTCCAATTTTTTGGCAAAGCTTTAAACTTGAGTACATTTATAATTGTTGCTACAGAAAATTTTGGAATATTATCCTCTGGATTAGACTGTTCATGCAACTAAGAATAAATAATGTTAAAAGATTAATTTCGTTTACTGTATTCGGTTAATACTGTTAATAACACTGAAGGTAGAATTTTAAATAGTAAAACATGATGAAAAAACATTACAAATTTTTTTTACCTGTTTTTCACTCTCCTCACTATTAACTTCTTCAAAACTTACTGAAACTTCTGTATTTTGCAGGTACTCAAAACTGCTAGAATTTTCAATAACGATTAATTCTTCACTTTGCTGTGAGACACTCATCTATATTTACAGTATTAATATGTTCAATTGCAGACGGTATATCACATTGAAGATTGACATTTTCAACTGTATTGCTGCTATTTTTACTCTTACATAATTTTATAGGATTTAATGTTGGAATTGCTATTGGTTTCAGTAAATATCCCTTTCTAATTATTTCTTCTATTCCAGTAACTGTTTGTATTTTATCACTTTTGATTATATCTTCGTCGTTGAAGTGTAACTCACAAACATAGTGTTTTTTAGGAATCAGTTCTACTTCTAATGCTGTACTCCATAATTTTAATGTATCTGAATGCTTGTTAAATAAATAAAATTGTTATATAAGTTATCAAAAGTCTCACGAGAAATTTTTGTAATCTATTACTTTAAAAAGAGACATAAAAGTTATGCATTTTCTAAGCCCATCGATAACAACAAAAAAATTTATTTTCCTCAAATAGATATTGCATACTTTATTTATTAACAAAAATTGATATTCATGCTCATTGTTTTGTCGATCTTTTTTATAACCTAACGGAATGGTGCTAGAAAATTCACTTATAAAAAAAATGATGTATAAAAATTTAATTTTTTCTTTAAGCTGGTATTGGTTTAATTCTAAAATTATAGCTTATAATATATTATTGAATATTAATCAAGGCTGAGGATAATCGGACACTAGCGTATATTTAGCGTGTACTTAGCGTGAGTTATAATCTAAGATAATTTGGAGTATTAGACATTTAGCGTGAATGTAATATTATCTGAACTGTGAGCTTTTATCTGATGGACTTTAGCGTGAATGGAAGCTTTTATTTGGATTTCAGCTGGAAATTTTCTTTTAATAATCAATATGATTTGTTTTTTACAATTATTTGCATAAATTTTATTGAGGACGTAATTGTATATAGTAATTATTAAAACCAACGTAACATATATTTTTAATTTTCACTACGAATAACCTTATAACAACATTGCATGATTTTTTGTTATGTTACATCAGACAAAAATATACAACGTCGTTTGCTCGGTGTAAATAATGAAGTGACACCACAGTGTCACATCAAGCGATCACTCTCGGACGCAACCGCCATCTTTTTCTTTTACCCGCGAAAATTCAAATTCAAAATTAATATTATTAAAAGTAAGGAGGATTGAAATTAAGATAGATCAAATTTTAAAACAATATAGTGGAAAGCTAAATTTTTAATGTCATTAACATCAAATGACATTAATTATACCCAAGCGTAACAAAAAAAATGTTAACTTTCTAATAGATTTTACTCAACAAAAAATTAGAAATAAATAATCCTCAACTTAAATTCAACAAAACATGCATAAAAAAAAAAATTTGTGCTGCTTGGGTATGTGAAAAAAAAAATCGAAAAAAAAATTTTGAGCAATTAATTATTGAAAACCGGACTTTGAATCTTTTTTTTTTTTTTTATCTTAAAATAATCTGTGAGAAATTATTTATACAGATGAAAGTTTTTCGTTTCCTTATATTTCGTGTGTTCGATTAGATTATAAAAAATAAATATATTCGGCTAATATTAACTATTTATTACACGTTGAGAGTCCTATTTTTTAAAAGTAATTTTTCAAAACCTTTGTCAAAAAAAAATTTTATGTTTGTTATTTCATACAGGATTAATTTCGATTAATAACACACTAAAAATTCAGCTCGTTGTGTCTAAACTGTTTCTATATTCTATATTTCTTAATGTGAATTCTCCTTATTTTTTTTAACAAGAATATTTTTATTTGAATTTTTCAGGGTAATAAGTTATTATTGGTTTATATTTTCAAGTGTTAAGAAATTTTGTTAAATGGTTTGTTTTACGGTAGGTATATATAAAAATTTAGTTTTTAACTTGAAGCAAAGTTAATTAGTAAAAATTAAAAAGTTATATATGAATCAGAATAAAAGTTGTTTCATATTTTTTGAATGAAAAATTAAATATTGGCTCTAAGAACTTTTTCAAGTTACTTATATTCTTTTAGTTTTTATTCTGTTAAACAATGGTCAATGATTTTTTATTTAAACGAATCATAATTTTTTTCTGATGACATATTTGATGAACACCTTTAATTTAAATCAAATATTTTCAATGGTAATGTAGAACGCAATACCATTAGAGCACAAATTAAGTTTCTAGTAAGAAGTAAATTTTCCATAGTAACTTTTTATTTATTCTGTTATATTGCAATCTGATTGGTTACTCAGCTACGTTAGTACTAATTCTAACCACTACACATTTTAGGTTTCTACTCTATATTTTTTTATCATCAAGTCTAGGTATTCTCGCGGTTGCAAAAGTTTCTAAGATTTTATTGATATTTTAATAAAAAAAAAAAAAAAAATCAGAAAAACGGTAGACTCTAAAGGCCATCCGTGCAACTTCCCGATAATTTTATATCAGGAGCTTAAAACTGCACTCTCCAAGCTCAAAAATATAATTTATGTGTTAATTTAAGCTCCCTGAGCTTAGAGGGACAACTTTTTTATGCTTTTGAGCTCTTCGTAACAAAATGAATCCGAATGACTTATATTTGCCTAAGGGCAAATTATTCTATTCTCGTCACGAATTTACAGA
This sequence comes from Cotesia typhae, assembly GCF_013202065.1. NCBI lineage: Eukaryota > Metazoa > Arthropoda > Insecta > Hymenoptera > Braconidae > Cotesia > Cotesia typhae. The sequence goes on from NW_027423751.1 coordinate 888,640, forward strand.
ATGGTGTGAAAAATTGCAAGCCAAAGAACATCCTACTAAATTGTCTGGCTTTGACATCAAGACTATTACTGCTACGAAGTTAAAAAGATTTATGGACCCAGCCTTATTTTACTATAAATTCCATAAAAAATGCGAATTTTTTGGTGAATTTGTATCAAAACGGAAATCTAACCGTAAAACGACGTAAGATATCATTTAATATAATATTTATTGCTATATCTTCATTAGAATAGCAATGATGAATTATTTTAAATAATCAATAAAAATGAAAATGAAGTTAGCCGACATTTCAAAATTTACAGAAATTTTTTATTGAACTAATTTTAATTAAACAATTAAAAAAAAAATTTCACAAGTAAAACACTTGAAAAACTATAAGCGCAATTTTCTAGAAATAATATTTTCGTTGTAATTTAATTAATAAAAGAAATTAAAAATTTTTAGACGTCTGCTAACTTTAGTGTCATGAACAAAACGATTTACTTTTTAAATTTAATAAAATTTATTTTTACTTTTATAGATCGAAAAAGGTCAATTGCCCATTCTTTTATTCTTTTCGTATCAATCAACTGGGAAATGCTTTAGAGCTGATTGATTGTAACTGGTCGCACAATCATCCACCTCATGTTTTACCGGTAAGAATCTCCATGACAATTAATGTTATCAAAACATTTGAATAATATATAATATAGCTCTCTACACTTAATCATTTTTTATTTCGGTTAAGTTATAGTTTAATTTAATATAGTTCATATAAAATTTTGTTCATGTAACGTCTAATTAACAGATGGTTAATCAAAATATGCGTATTTTAATACAGTTTTTATCTAAATATTATATTTTTAATAAATAGTGGTTAAAAAATTTTTTTTGATCCTGATAAAAAAATTAAACATTGTAATGTTTTAGATTGCTCCTGAGCCAAATGATATTATTCAGCCCACTGAAACCACAGCACCTGAAACTACCGAGGAAAATCGGACTAACGAAAGTCATTCCGATAAACTTCTTCGCATACTTGATGACATAGATAATTATCCATTTTTATATGCAAACAATAGTATTGTTTTTGATGAAGCTATCGAAATAATTAATGATTTAATACCCACTGTTGATGGAGCTATTGAGAAAGCTGGTGGTACAATAGCTTACAGGCCTCTTGTTGAAGTCAACAATGAAGAAATTAGATTACTTGATACAGGAAGTATCAGTGAAGAAGCTGAACGACCTACTACTAAAACTGTCAAAGAGGGAGCTGAAAGACCTGTAATTAAAAATTTGGATGAAGCAACTAAAAGTCTAGAAGTTGTTTTTGATATTGCAGCTGAAGGATCATCCGGTGAAATTCCTAAAGAAACCGCTGGAGGTTTTGGCGAGATTATTGAGACTACAGATCGAAGATCTAATGGTGAAAATCCTGAAAAAGCAGCTGAACATTTAGAAGCTATTACGGAGAGGAGTAGTAGATCTAGTGTTGAAAATCTCAATAAAATAGCTAGAAGCCTTAAAGCTACTGTTGATATACTAGCTGAAGGGTCATCTGGTGAAATTCCCAAAGAGCAAGCTGGAGATTTTGAATTAATTATTGAGACTAGAGATCGAGGATCTGATGAAAATCGTGAAGCGAGTGATGATACAACAGCTAAAGGATCTTCTGATGAAATTACCGAGCACAAAATTTCAAGAAAATCAGTAGCTGTTGCTGTCCTCAGTAAAACCGTAGCAAACAACGTAGATGATTCCAAAATTGTTGAAATTTCTACAATTGAAATTGCTAAAAAAAAAACCCCGGGGCCGTCCTAAAGGTAAAGTTTTGTCAGCTATTGGGCTGCCGATTGGAAGAGCTTCTAAGAAAATAAATAAAAATAATCATAATGCTACTCTAACTGCTTTCATCAACCTAGACATTAAATTCCAAATTGAAATAATAATAAAGTGGGTTATTAAGACTTCTGATTTAATGGATACAATAATGGATAAATCTTATAAAATTACAACTGCTGACATACGCAAAGAGTTACCAGATTCTCTTATGGACGATGAAGTCAACTTCCATTGTATTTATGAGTATTTTGAAAAGGCTGCAATTCAAAATTTGAAACAAGCTATAAATAAAAAAAAAATTTTTGATTTATACACTTGTCAAATTTGTTTAAAAAAAGTAACTTCAAACTCTATCCGATGCGACTTATGCTTGACATGGTTTCATAAAAAATGCCAAGACTTGACAAAAAGTGAGTTGAAGAAAAAGTCTCAAGACAATATTGATTGGTTTTGTTCAATATGTATTGAAACATCCAAATAATAACTAAGTATTTATTATTTATTAAATGTTATTATAAGGTATAAATTTTATAAAATGATTTTATTTTGTTTTTAATAAATAAAATATTCTTCCATTTCCATAACTTAGTTTTATGTGATCTTTAATTATAATCATTATTAAATATCGTTTTAGCTCTGATGTTATAATTATTTGTAACACATTAATTTTAGTATTTAAATTCCAAAAAATCAAAATAATTTAATGAAAATTGTTTCTATATTTTAAAACGAAATTTTTTAATGTGAGGAAATGATTGAAGTACTTATCAAATCAGATGCAGCAGAATGACTCTATTCTATTTTAACAAATTTCACAACAATCTTTCCTTAAACATATTTCATCAATTTTTATAATTAATTACCCATTTTATACCTAAAATAAAAACTTTTAAAAATAATTAGTTTTTGGTAAAAATTAATTTGAAGCTAATGAAGTTCTTCATTGATTTCCTTGATTTTTAATTTATTGCATTTAAAATATATATACATATAAATTCTACGAGATTTGTAGGAAGTAACTAAATACTATACAAATATAAAACTTTATTAGTGAACAAATAAAAAACAATTATACTATCAAAGCATATAAATACTCAAATAAAATATAGTTATAATAAATTTAATATGAATTAAATTTTACATCAAATTCAGAGAATCAGTAGTACTTATTTTTTTTTTATTATAATATTGGTTGATGCAACACTCTGACGACCTACAAATTTTATCGGCGAAGGAAGATTAATACTTGATAAAGAATCTTGGATGCAGTTGTTCTTGTTATTGATATCGGATACTTTATTAACATTGAAATTAGTATAAGTGTTCTGCCGCAAATCAGTTTGTAATATTTGAAGAATTTTCATTGTGTGCTCGTACATGGCTTGACTGGATTTACTTGCACTAAAAACAATTTCATTTGCTAATTCTTTCAATTTCGACTGCTTTTGATGCATCGATAACTTCTTAGGCGTTACAATTCTCGTCACAGAGTCCTGAATTCGATTTTTTTTGGTTGGAGTGTGTTCATCATCTGCTATAGAACTTAATTTCCTCTTCATACCTGCAGTCCATCTTTCATTAATCAACGCTGAATCAAACAAACTCAAATTATTTAGTTTGCGCACAGCAATGATGTGTCTGCAGGGTAGCATCATCGATGACCAAAATGTACATTCACATTGAAGTGGATCTACATTAATTTGAGTATTATTAAATAAACAAGAGTATCCACCATTTACTTGATTTATCCAACTTACTGATGAATAACATTTTATTTCATCGACAAGCTTATCGAACACAGGCTTCGACAAAATATTCTGATATTGATTATTTTCATCTTCAGTAAGAAAATTTACTGAAGTAGAGGGTACTTTTAAAAATTCGGTAGCTCTTCTATAATTAAATTCATGTTGTCGAGAATTTAACAATTAAAAAAAACTATGTATAAATACCACCAAAGAATTATAACGGTCTAAATCATACTTGATTTTCGAGTTTAGAGACTCCAATCGATTATTTGTCGTATTACCCAAGTTGCAATGAACCATACTATATTTTGTCCACTCAGCTCTAATCGGATGCCAATTGAGATTAAAATATTCTAAAACATTAGATGGAACTGCTTGCTGAAATTCTTGATAAATAGAATTATACGCTATTTCGCTAGTACTTTTAGCTAGCTTCTCTAAAAGTTCTAATGACGTTGTGCACTCAGCAGAAGAAATTCCCATCTCTTTGATTGAAACTGTTCGTCCAAACGTACGTAATGTATGAAATAAACATAGATACGTCGGTACGCCAGGAAAAAGGTCCGCAATAACACTACGTTCTGTGAGATCTTTATCGGTCATAAAGCATTTTATCAAAGAACTTACTTCTATGTTCTCATTTTTAAAACATTGGATGAACCATCTCAACGTGTCCCTTTGTTCATTGGCCAAGATTCCTACACCTACAATCTTGGTCTCCAAAATGCATCCTCAACAACAATCAACATTAGAGTGAAACCTCTTTTAAATAGATTGTAAGTGCCATCAACAAACACTATCTCATGATATTTGGACATATTTAATCGCATCTCACTAGTTGAAAAATATAGTCCTCTGAATTGATTTTTGTCATCGACTGCTAATTGAACTTGTGCATCTACAAAAAAAAATCTGTTGTAAAATAAGTCCAATAAATAATTTGATAAGTAATTTAAAAAATTAAATAAGAGTACAATCACAAGAAAAGTAAAAATTAATTTCAAACAACTGTAAAGAAATAAAAACAAGTTGATTCATGTTTGATTACCATATGTTGTTATACTTAATTTTTATTTATACTATCATGACGGTTTTTATTGCCAAATATATGCACGTTAATCAATTATTGGCAAACATGTTCTTGACGCTTGAAAATACATTTTTTTACAATTAACTTATAAAAATAATATAAAAAACATTTGTTAAAAATGGTCAACAATTTTATTTCAAAAAACAATTTTAGATAAACAACTTGCAAATTTTCATTTAAAATCGTTTTTTCCGAAATAAAAAATAACTTTTTTTCAACAAAAAATTTACTAAAGGAAAAATTTTTATTTCTTCAGCTGAGAAATTAAATTTTTGAAACTTATCAACATATAAATTTTTATCACAACGATGTCTATTGTCTTTCAGAAAAATTTTATCTCTGTGTAGGTATTGAAAAAAAACTATTTTCATTCTTCATTTGATCAAGCTGAACCTATCAATGGTGTTTTATTACTTGCTATCATGATTTTTATAATAGATTATAAAAATTTTTTCATACTTACGATAGTCATTTTCTAATGTATTTATAGCAACTAAAAGTGTATCATCATCAGGATTAGTAAGTTTCTTGGCCAGATTATGTATGTCCTTTTTAGTCATTATTTTATCAAACTCTTCATTTATTTTTTTTTGAATACTTGTTTTATTCGTTTTCATTTCAAGCAAATTAAGAACCATTTTTTCTTGGTCGCAATCTAATCTCCTGTTTTCTGGTATATGCTTGATATATTCCTACATCAAATGTAAAAATTTTACAACTATTGCAAAAAACAAAATACAATTTTATCATTAATTAAATTAATTGATACCTCAGTCCCTGGATGATTATGTGCAAGATTTAAAGTGCTAATCCGAAGTACCTGCGCATTCAGAGGTTTATTAATTTGAATAAAAAATGGACAGTTACGCTTAAAAGAGCTAAAAAAACAAACAGTTATTAATTTGGTCTTATAAATCATTGTGAAAAACAGATAACTGTTTATAAATATTGATTGAAAAGGATTAAAAATCTTAAAATTTGAATTGTTTTCAATAATTTCAATTCTTTTGTTTGTATCTATAGATATACAGTATGCATAGAGCGACAGCTTTTCAATTCTTTTCAATCGATAATTTTAAAAGATTAACAACTGAACATACTTAGTTTGACGAACTTCAGCTTCACTTCCGTGATAATTTTTACCGAATTTGCATTCATATCTTATTGTTTTATAAATTAACCTGTTTCTATTTTCTTCACTGTTTTCGTCGTCTTCACGTAATGGTATACGATTTCGATTGAAAAGTTTTTGTTTTTCACATTTTTCGTAACGCATCACAAGTGTGTTCAACTCGTCATAACTATTAAATATTTGTTTTTTAAAAAAATACTCACTCATGGAACTTACCATTGTTGATAAATAGTATTCAATTTAATTATTTATTCGCTTGCTGCTGTAAATACTTCACTCACGCTAGAGCTAAATAGATTCACGCGGTTCACGCCAGAGCCCCGCCGATTCACGCGGCTAACGCTAGGGCTACGCAGATTCACGCGGCTAACGCTAGAGCTACGGAGATTTATGCGGTTCACGCCAGAGCCCCGGATGTTCAACCAGACTTAGATAATAATAATAACAAATAAAATTGTTAAATGAAAATTACATTTATCACTGGACGTTAATAATTAAAATAAAAATATCATGAATATCCATCAGTCCTACGTGTGGTAGGCAAATCATTAGTTATTATAGTTACTTTGAAGCTAATATCAATGATGCTGAAGTTAGTTGACAATTTTTATAACAAATCAATTACACTAAAAAAATGCTTCTAAAAATTTTCACTAATAATTTTTTGTTAATTTTTACATGTGAAATTTTTTTATTAAATTTTTTTCATAATAATTTTATTGGGATAAATTTATTAAAAAATTTCTAATAATTACAAATTTTAGTTTCATTAATATTAAGATTCGATTAATCTACAGGTGAATCGCAACTTGAATAAATTTAATTTAATGTTGAATAATATATCGACATTAAATTATCAATTTATCTATTGGTGCCGTGCTACATGAGTGAAACTATAAGAATGTTATCTTTTATATCACTACTATAACATCAGTTATTACTTCCATAATAAATTTTTTCTAAAACAAATTTTTCTCACATAAATAGATAACTGTTACAAATGTATACCACAGTAAAATTTTATCGTGTTAAAGATTTCATAAGGGAGTATAAAAATTATATATCCTTATGGCACCCGGGAACCATAAGGGCATATAATAAAAAAAAAATCTGTTTTTTTCTCTAGCTCCAAAAAAAATTTGTTGTTCGGAGAAAATTTTTTTTTGCAATTCTGCACGTTTTATTCAAAAATATGTTGATTTCTGAAAAAAAAATTTTTTTATACGCCCTTATGGTTCCTAGGACCCACTTCGGATGCCATAAGGGCGTATGAAAAAATTTTTTTTTGGTAACCAACGTATTTTTTTATGCAATGTGCAGAAATACAAAAAAATTTTTTTAAACTAAAAATGTTTTTTGGACTTGAAGAAAAAAATAGAATTTTTATTATACGCCCATATGGCTTTTCACTGGTACCTTTTACCGATATATACCTTTATGGCATCTGAAACGCGTTATATTACTATTATAATATTATTATTAAAGTAGTTATTAAAGTGACAATGTTTATTTAAAAAAAAAATTTATCAAATTATGAATAACTCATGTTATTGATGATATAGATAATTCAACATTAATATAGCTTCGTATGTGGTGAATTTTTTATTATACACTTTTTAATATCAGCATTTTTATTTTAAATAATTACTAATTATTGTATTTTTTAAGTTTTAGGTCCTATACAATGCTATAAAAAAAATAATCTGGATATATTTTCACCACATAAATCGATGGTCGATTTATAAATAAAAATTATCACTATATGACTTATGACACCCAACATCAGAGAGCATTTCATATTAAAAAACCTAGCTTAGGGCATACGCACTGATAGAAGGATTTTTTTATAGTTAAAAATATTTGTTAATATTTAACAAATCATTTATTAGAGACCACTTTTTACTTCTTAACAAATATTTGTTAGTATTTAAAAAGATTTATTAATACTTAATAAATGAATATTAGATTTATTAAACACAAAATAATCAGTTTAAATAGTAAGAAATATTTGTTTAATACTAAAAAGTGCTCTATAATAAATGATTTGTTAACTATTAACAAATATTTTTTAATACAAATAAATCCTTCTATCAGTGCGGGTGGGTAAGAAAATTCATAATAAAAGTAAAAAAAAAAGCTACTTTTCAAAATTTAAGGTATTATTATTATTATTTTGAGAAAGCAAAAAAATTATTCCATGTTTTTGTTAATTTCGTAATTTTTGTAATTTGAATTTTTACTGTAAAAAAGTGGGCAAACGGGGTCAGTCATTTACAATTAATAACGCATTAAAAATTCAGATTTGAATCTTCAAATCGGCAGTAACACAGCTGTCCTCCAGATTACTTAACTCTGTGACATCCTGTACTCCACCAAAATAATTTAATAACTTAAAAAAAAAAAACTTTACAAACTTCTTTCACTACTCGATACTAACTTTATTCAACGTTAAGTTCACTTAGTATCAAGTGTACTCGATGATATCTCGACTCAATAATATATTAGAAGTGATAGCGGGCTTTTAAGAATCTCTATTCAATATTTTTTTAATTAATAATATGTTTATTTTGAACTCAGGTACTTAAATTAGAAAAAAAAACGTTAAATCAATAATTTCATTTTTAAAGAATAAAACTATATTGTTTTACAAACATTATTCGATGTCACTTTACTCAATTAAACATAATTTGTAAATAATAAATAATAAATAAAAATTTTTTTTAATTTATTAAATTATTTTATTGGAGTACAGATGGCACACAGCCGAGAAATTTCAAGTACAGGATTTGTTTTTGCCGAATAAAATATTAAATAAAAAAATACTGAATAGAGATTCTTAAAAGCGCACCATCACTTCTAATTAAATATATCATTGAGTCGAGATATCATCCAGTACACTTGGTACTGAGTGAACAACGTTGATTAAAGTGATTAAAGTTTTTTTAAGTTAAATTATTTTAGTAGAGTACAGGAAGTCGCAGAGTAATCTGGAGGACCGCTGTGTTACTACCTTCAAATCAATTTTATTTATGCTCTAATGTTTGACCCATCTTAATATGAATTCTAATATTTATTAAAATGAACTTTCTATTTTAATTTTCCCGGATGAAAAAATGACGGTACATTCTGGGGAAAAAGTGATTTGAAATTTAAACACACTATAGGTGGATAAATGTCATGTAGGTCATGCAACAACAATCAACATAACCTGGGATGAATTGACTGTTTCTTTTTTTAATTAAAAAGTTTGATATTTCTCTATGGTTAAAGACATATTCTATGTTTAAAATAATGTAAAAGCTTCTGTTCACGCTAAAAGCTCAGATAATTTAATACTAACGCTAATTCTTCAGATAATTTATCTCAAGTGCCAGTCACGCTAAATTACCGCTGTAGTCACGATAGTGTCCGAATAGCCTTACCGATTAATCAAGGTTACGTTACCTGTGGCACAGTAAACAAAGATGTATTTCTACGATTCAATTTTGCATTTTTATTACGATTCTTAACTCGGCCACTTTCACAACCGTTTACAATACATTTATTGACCATTTTGAAATTATTATCACTTTAATGATTAAAAAAACATTATTGGAGTAATCAAGAAGCATGTGGTGATATTTACAAAAAATAATTAATAGACGCCATTTACCTGACATTAGCAAACGCAGCGAACCCTAGCGGTATATTTACAAACAATGATCTATCCTTACTTTTCCAAACGCATTAGCCAGGCAATACTCCACAGTCGATCGCCCTCCTTATATCTAGCCTCCGTGGTCTCTTTGATGGTGTCAGACTGGCTCGCTTTGTCAAATAAGTTTTGGTGTTGGTCAGAGGAAAGGGTATATTTTCCTGGGTTGGTCGAGATTTCTTTTTTAATAATTAGAGGAAGAATAAATCTTGAATTGTGATCGTGTTCAGTTCTGGGCTTTTTAGGCTTTGTTTTAGTATTGTTGTGGTCAGTTTGTCTGGTTTGCTTAGTAGTGTCCACCTCCATACTCAGTTCGGAGTTAGAAGAGGTAGAGAGGGGACGTTTTGGTATTACAGGTTGTGTTATATCTGCTGGGGCAGTTAGAAGTTTTGGAGGGGGCATGATGTTTGATGAGTTACTTGGAGGCTTTGATGGAGGGGGTGTTGATATTTTATTTTCTTCCTTGCTGTGGTCACTGAGACCGGAGGTGATGGTGAAGGAAGAAGAGGGGGTAGTTTTTTCTATATCGTACGAGATTTGATGAGGTGTCTTGTTGTTTTCTGTGCAATCTTTTGCTATGTGACCCTCTTTGTGGCACACGAAGCATGCTAGTGAGTCGGTGAAGTGGTAGATGTTATACACTCGAAAGGGATTTGTAAGCATTCAGGAACTTTTGTGATGTCATCAGGGCAGATAAACACTTGTCTTCGGAAGCTCATGATGTGGTTAAATCCAGGTTCGTTCATACCAATTCTAAGAAATGTGAACGGAGACATTGTTTTAACTTGGAGTCGATCAAGAGCGTCTTGGATGTAGCTGTGAGGGATGACTGGTGGCACGTTAGAGAATACAATTCTTTTGTTTCTGGTTATTAAGGGGCGAATGTTTAAGATTCGATGTCCAATGAAGATGTTCTTGTGGATGTCGACGAGTTGATCAGCTATTGATTTGCTAGCAAGGTAGACGCATATGCGATTGTTTGCGATTCGAGAGATGAAGCGGATGTTTGCTGAGGAAACTAACTGCGATGGCCTTGACATATTCTTTAATTGGGACACCTTCGACCGCGTCAATAATGACCGCAAAGTCTTTCGTGGGGAAGAATTCCGTTTTGGTGGCTGAAGCGTAATTGGATTCGTTGTTGGGGGGCGACATGGTGGGTGGAGAGGAGCAATCTCTGTAGTCAGAGATTACTTAGAGCACCTTGGTTTAGGGCCCAGAAGGGGATTTTTGGCTAGATTAAGCACTTGACTTGCACGTTAACAATAACACGAGAGGTAGATGATAGATAATCGAACTATAGGTGGTGCACTGCACAATTAAATTCTTAAATAAACCTCTCTCACGATGCAGACACGTCCGTTCAGTTCGGAGGTTCGGTTAAGACTGTTGAATTAATCTTATTAGTCATGTCCGAGAATTTATTAAGTAAATTTTTTTGATCCATTTATTGTTAGTCAAAGTTAATTTGATTCCGATAATTGAGTAACCTCAATATTGCCTAAATTATGTTTATTTAATCCAACTATTTGATTTAATAAATTTTAAAACGGTAAAATTTTATTTTCTTTGTAAACGTGAAATTATGACAAAAGTTATTTCGTTGTAAGTCGAGAGATTTTATTTTATTTTAAAATTGAATTAAGACTTCAGTCTCGACCTTGAGTGTCCTCTATTCAGAGTTTTAGCACGGGACAAAATGGCCGACTCTCTCTTTCGGTCGTGCGTCTCTGTCACACAACTTTTGACGATTTGTCGTTCGAACGAAAATTACCAATGTTTTACTCTCTACTTTTAACTAAAAAATTTAAACAAACATTTTAACAATTATTATCTCATTATGATTTTTACTTTTGTTTTATTTTCACAATTCAAATTTATTCTAAATTATTTATTAAACTATTTGCTGACTTTAATTTAATTTTATTACTGATGATTTTAATTAAACTTTTTACTGAGATATTTTAATGAATTAATTTTAGTATTGAATAAATTTTGTCTTACATAATTTTAATTTCGGCTTACTCAATTTTAATTTTACTGACTAAGCCAAATCATTAATTGCCTAATTACTGATAATTAAACGATCAAACGAACTTACCTGTACGTGAAGTTCGATCGTTATTATACGATAGTCTCGCCCGAACTGATTATATGTATACAATTTGTAGTACCATCTCTTCTAGCTATTGTAACCACGTCTTTTAGAGTTTAAAGATTTAAATTGACCGCGTTTGGCGCCTCCAGTGGAGGTGGCGGCGTCACACGGTCACTTTCGTCATATCTTTGAAAGCCGAAAAAGAAAATTTTTGATTATTAAATGGGAAAAAGGATATTATTTAAATATCCTAGGGTGTATTGGAACTTGGGTGGGACTGTAATCAGTTCGGGCGAGACTATCGTATAATAACGATCGAACTTCACGTACAGGTAAGTTCGTTTGATCGTTTAATTATACTTCCAGTCTCGCCCTCCTGATTATATGTATACAATTTGTAGATGTTTAGAGACAGCAAAAATTTTCCTTTTTTTTTTTTTTTTTTTTTTTTTTTTATTTAAGTTTTCAAGAATAAATCCAGGATCAGGAGCACTTATTCATACATATGTTTGTTTACTTATCTTTATTGCGATTTAGCAGTACCGCCTCAGCGAAATTATTATTACTTTGACTGTTTATTGGTCTATTATAAAATTTTGCAAAGACTTGCGACTTCTCTGACCAACCTGCTGTCTTTCTTATTAGGTCTAGGCTTACACCTGTTTCTGCTGCTTTGGAGGTCGATGCATGTCGAGTGCTGTGGGTAGTGAATTTCTCATCTACTCCACACTCTCTCAGAAACTCTTTAATCCATCGGCTAAGCGTTTGCGATGATACCGCTTTGTGTGGTTTACGAAAAGAAATCTACAACCGTTTTTCATTTACTCGCAACTTTTCTGTCTTCTTTATATATTCTAGCAAAGTGTTTGCCATACAAAGTTCTGGCTTATCAGTGAATAAAGGTAGTACTAACAGAGGTTGTGAAGCTCCAGGTCGTGATGTTTTGATAATGTCTGGGATCTTAATTTGCACGTTGTTTTTATTGTGAGAGATATTTTCAATTGCGATCAATGACAGAGTTTGAACTCTATGTGCAGTTCCAAGCGCTAACAGAATTACCAGTTTCTCTGTTAACTGACGTAACGAAAGTTTATCTAGTGGGTATAAGCTTGCTACTTTTGTTATTACTGGTTCAGTATCCCACGTTGAGTCATATTTAGGCTTAATTAGTCTCAATTTGAATATTCCCTTGAAAAAACGCGCAATATTGTGATCAGTAGTAATGTCTACTGCTGATATTAGAGATATAGCCGATCTTGCAGTGTTGAGGGTCCCGTAAGCTGCTCCCTCTTTGAATTTTTGTGATAAAAAGTCTAGTACTGAACTTGCATCCACGTCGAATGGGTCCCGTTCTTTTACTATTGAGAACATCCACCAGTCTTTTAACGAGCTGTTATATTGTTTAATTGTGGATTCTGCTAAGGATGCTGTCAGGATTGCTAATGATGACTCTGGTAAATTTTTTCTTAAGAATGCTTCCCTGATAATCTGACGGCTGCCAGGGTAAGAGTCATCGCCATAGGATGAGACCGTTGGTCGCTGAGTGGAGAAATTAGAAGATTATTATTAGGTTTAAATATTAACATATCAGAAGTCATAAGGTTTTTAAGCAGTGGAAACCACGGTTGTGTTGACCACAGTGGTATTACCATGACACCAGATGCTCTATCGTTAATAATTTTTTGTAATACTCGTGCTATCAAGGCGAAAGGAGGAAATGCATAAAATTTATATTTTTTCCAATTAATTGTAAATGCATCTATCGCCATAGCATGCGGATCACGTTCCCAAGCGTAATATTTTTTACATTTAGAATTATTCCGTGAAGCAAATAGATCGATATCAGGATTACCAAACCGCTTTATGATGCGATTGAACGCATATACCGCTAATCTCCATTCAGTATCTATATTTTTTACGCGAGATTGATTGTCTGCTTCTTTATTTTCTTTTGATGGGATATAAGAAGCATAAATCCAGATCCTTCTTTCTTCACACCAGTCCCATATTTCATTGGCCAGTAAGTGTAAGTGCAGGTATTGCGAACCACCCATTTTATTTATATATGCCTTTGCTGTTGAATTATTAACTCTGATTAAAACCTCGCAATCATGCAAATCCGTTGCGAAGCACTTTAACGCCAGAAAAGCTGCTCGAAGTTCAAGATCATTAATATGTAAGATCTTTTCCTCTGGTTTCCAGAAACCTCGAGCCCGTTTACCGTCGCAGTACGCTCCCCAACCTGTAAGTGAGGCGTCTGAGAAAATTTCTCTTTCATAATCTGCTATTCTTATTTTACGTGAGGCTATGGGAATTTTTTCCCTCCACCATCTGAGATCCTCAGCAATATACTTTGGTATCAACATGGTCTTTTCGTAATTATTATGGTTCGCTGTCAGAGCTTCTGCTTTGGCTTTTTCAAGCAACTTACTGTGTAGCATACCATTCAACAGCTAGGCTAGCAGCTACGAGAGTTCCGATTACTTGGGCTAAGAATCTTATTTTACATTCTTGTTTCTTCATCAAAATATTTATCTGATCTAAAATAGTTTCTCTTTTCTTGTCAGTCAATTGTAGACAAAATTTTTCTGAATCAATGATCAGCCCCAAATATTTGCATCGTCTGCTTGGTTTAAAATTACTTTTTTCCTCGTTTATAATAAAACCGAGAGATATTAGGAACTCTTTTGTCTTCTTTAAATTTGTCAAGCAAGATTTGAAGTTTAACCCCATACAGAGAAAGTCATCGAGATATACTACAGATAAAAATCCTTCCTCTCGAAGAATATTGACAACGGATTTTAATATTTTTGTAAATAAAAATGGAGCTGAACAAAGGCCAAATGGGACGCATGTGAACTCATAAATTACCCCTTGAAATATAAATCTAAGATATTTTCTATCTGATTTATTCACTTGTATTAAAAAATAAGCGTCTTTGAGATCAATAGTACCCATAAAAATTCCTGGGGCGAGTAATCTACAGACTGTTCTCATGTCTTCCATTTTAAAGTGATCTACATCGATGAATTCGTTTAGATCTTTCAAATTAATTATAAATCTGTTAGATCCATCTGGCTTCGGGACCAAGAAGAAAGAGGATATGAACTGGTCATCGGTCGGTGTGACTTTCTCAACCGCTCCTAACTTTAATAGTCTTTGAATTTCTACTTCTATAGCAGATACTTCAAGATCTGTCTAATTGCGCTCGGGTGGTGGTCTCGGTTGGTATGGTTTTGATTTAAAGGGTATTTTATACCCCTTAATAGCTTGTAGTATAAAAGGATCTGATGTAATTGTACACCACTTGCTTAAAAATGCTTTTAACCTTCCTGCAATATTTACCTGAAGTTTGTTGTTTAGTATCGGCTCCGATTCTTGTTGCTCTGACCCCTGTGCTGACTCTGTGGACCTTTCGATTGGTTGGAGTATTTCTGGCTGTAGCTCGGCTTGCTTTTGCTGGACGATTTTGCTTTTGTGCCCGTCTGAGCTTGATATCTTGTCACAGACGGGCTCTTGGCGTTTAAATGGTTTGCTGGAGTTCCAGGCTTCTTAGAGGGCTGTTGAGATTTTATATCTGTCCCTATTTTATCAATAATTTTAGATTCTTTGATTTTTTCTCCCAATTTGTCTCCAAATAACAGCTCACTAGTCTCGGTTTTCTCTAATAGAGCAGCCGTTTGTTTGTTCAGACTAGGTAGAATGCAGGCTCTTCTGGCAATAGTCTGTCCACGGTACAAGTCGATTAAAATTTGTGAGGATTCCCACAAGTTTTCCAGCATCTTTTTTATGTCGATCTCTTCTCGTTTCTTTGTGAGTAAAGGATCGATAACCAAACTTAATGCTGATAATGCAGAGCCAGCTAGGTTCTGAGTATTTGAGAAATATTTATCTCTCTTTAAAGACCCGTCATTGAGTGACGCTGCAATTTCCGGGTTTAGTTTTGGAGCTTCCAAAGAACATTCCCCTTTTCTAGGGTATTTTTTGAGTAGAAGCTCCTTAGCTTCTTTTGTTTGTTCCGTCTTAAGCCAGATTTTCCAGCGATTAGCAATATGAGCTGATAGTTTTAAGCCTTCTGGCTCAGTTGTTGGTGTTTCTCCGATTATTTTTAAGATTTCTGGGTCCAATTCCACGGTTTCTGTCACCTTACTAGTTGATTGTTCTAGTGATTTTTCCCCAGTTTCGATTTCTTTTGCTAAATCTATAACTGGAGGTTCTCTCTCTGTTGGTGTGTCGTTTACAGTGCTCTTTGGAGTCTCTGTAAGAGAGAGAGAGAGAGAGAGAAATAATTTAATTTAGTTTAATTTAGTTATGTCTTACCTCTCGTGCGTTTCTTTCTTCACTCTGCCTTCCCCACTCTCTCTTTGCGCCTGCACTTCCACCTGGGGACTTACTTACTACTTATAACTAGAGGCGCGAGTACTTCGGAGCACAGCGCTCTGGGATCCGTCTATAAGCTAACTGGCGCGGGCCAGGAACCTCACATTGATAATATAGGGACCGTAAGACTCCATTACAAACTTACCCTGACAGCCATACAGACCGCAAGTTACGGCCAAATTGTATCGCTAAGTTGTCGTCAATGTGCGACCGTATTGTGAAGGTAACTTGACAGTAAGCATTGACGGGCAAGGCTTGACGATAACTTTCCTTTAAATTGGAGATAACTTTTACCAATATGGCGAACTGCGAATTTTTCGCTTAGAGTCGATAACTAATTACCAACAATAGATAATTGGATGACTAGCAATTAAATTTAAATGCTTAAATAGGTGGCGCTGTACGATAATGCTTAAATCTGGAAAAATTTAGAAAAAGAAAAAAAAATACAAATAGCTTTCATATCAAATGAAAATTTATTACAGAAAACTATTATTATTATTATTATTATTATTATTATTATTATTTTGTTATTAAATGCTCAGGGGGGGTTATCCCCGGAGTCCGATTCTCCGAGGGCCCAGCCTGAGCTCCATCCGTTACTGCTGGACCACTCCGCATAACAAGGCGGTTAGTGATCACAGCAGGCCAAAGTCATTTCCCTTAAGAGACGGAGAGAACCAAGTAAAACAGCCTTCTGCATCCTAACTGCCAAGAACTCAGCTTTTGATGAGCAAGCTGGAACTTTGGCAAGTGAGGATACAAAAGACTGTTTCATCCCTCCTAGGACGCCAACAATCAGGACGAGAAGCTTGACGCGGTAACCTGGGTAAAGTTTGCCAATTTCAAACAGGAGATCCTGATATATTTGTCTTTTGTGCTCTTCTTTGGCTGAGATGTTGTATTCAGCCGGGGCCGAGAACTCAATGACATAAATGTCACGAGTGGCCTTGTCGAAGAGCACAATATCAGGTTTGTTGTGATCTATCCGCCGGGTTGTTGCAAATGGCATGTTCCAATAAATTTTGCAACTGTCATTCTCAACAACCTGGGGAATATCTCCTGGCAAATAAGGCAGCACTGGTGTCACGTCAATACCGTAGCAATGACGAAGATAGTAGTATAGTACTCTCAGGGCAGCATTGTGACGCTGGATATATGCACCTCTCGCCAGCACTGGACATGCCGACAAAAGGTGCATAAGCGTCTCCGGATGTTGTCTACACCTCCTACAGGACGTGTCCGGAAGCTGCATCTGGAGCACCTTGCTACGGTACTCAAGAGTGTTAATGACACCATCTTGGCAGGCAAATATGAACCCTTCAGTCTCGGACATCAGGCCCGCTGACTTTAAGAAGGAAAACGTCAGCTGGATGGACAAGCCATGATCACGCACGTGTTTAAAGAACACACTGTGCATGGACTTGTCCATCAGTTCGCCAAGGAGTAGTTTTTCCTCGGCGTTCCTGATGACGCTCTTAAATTCCTCCTTTCGGAGTTCCATAAGAGCGTTTATTTCTCCAAGACCAAGGGTTCTTGCCGCATATATTGCTGCCTTATATAAGAATGACCCCTTATGCGCATTTTCATGTTTATGTACAATTTGCATAAGAAAGTCATCCTCGTCTGCAGTGAAATTGACAACTTCGTGTGTTAAACCCAGGACCAAACGGTCGTGAAGCCGCTCCAAACTCTGCAAACCTCTCCCACCGATGGACCGGGAGAGGTATAATCTGGCGACTGATGAATTGGGGTGCATGCTCCGATTCATATTAATGATCTTACGGGTTTTGATGTCGAGATCTCGTAAATCCTTTCGGGCCCATTTCAGGACACCGAAAGAGTATAGTAAGACTGGGACAGCGAGCATGTTAGTAGCTGAGACTTTGTTTTTGCCGGAAAGTTCGGAGGACCAAATTTTCCGGAGTCTCCTAACATACTCGCTCTGGAGAGTTGTTCGGACTTCAGAGACCGCATGTATGCGGTGCTCTACCATTCCTAGATATCTATACAACTCCCCGACGTCTAATTGTCTTAAGACGCTCCCATCCACTAATTCGACATCATCACCAGTATCAGAGCACTTACCCCTCGCCAGATGTACGACCGCACACTTGTCCAACCCAAAAGACATTCCGACATCTCGTGTGTACTCTGCTACGATGTTGAGGGCCGCTTGTAGATGATCTTTATCAGCGCTATACAGCTTCAGATCATCCATGTAAAGCAGATGAGTAATCGAATAGTTTCGATCACCCGGAGGCCCCACAGAGTACCCACGAGTTTTACGGAGAGCAACAGATATAGGCAGCAGTGAAATGCAAAACAGCAGAGGGCTCAAGGAATCGCCTTGGAAGACCCCTCGTTTGTACTCTACAACTCCGGTTACGTGCAATGCGTTTCCACTTCCAATGTGAAATCGCGTTCGCCAGAGCTGCATTGTACGCCGAATGCATTCCACTATTTCGGGATTGACTCCCAGGCATTTGAGTAGATATAAAATCAACTCATGTGGAGTTGAGTCAAATGCCTTGCGATAGTCAATCCAAGCCATTGACAGGTTGCGTTGATAGTAGATCGCATCTTGTAAGACGCATCGATCCACTATCAGGTTCTCCTTGCAACCTGACAGGCCTCTTTTACTGCCACGTTGTTCATATATCTGTTGCCATACAGGCTCTATCTGCTGCAAGATACGGTTATTTAAAATTTTTGTAAAAATTTTATAAACCGCATTCAAGCAGGTGATAGGCCTGAAATTCTTAGGGTCAGACAAGTCACCTTTTTAGGTATCAGTACGGTTCGCCCTTCTACAAGCCAGTCCGGAATCGGATCGTCAGCTCTAATGTATGATGTAAATATGCGGGCCAGATGGAGGTGGGTAGAAGTAAACTTCTTCCACCAGAAGACATTAATGCCATCTGGTCCCGGGGCAGTCCAATTTTTGCTGCCATTTAGAGCTGAACGAACTTCATCCACACTGACTGCAGGGCTCTCTTCATCAGCATTCTGTCGACGGTGTTCCCGACAGAATACTTTGAAGTCGTGCAGAGCTGGAGTGTTGGCGTTCACGTTTGGTTGATCTCCATACAACTCAGTCAAAAAGCTTCCACCCGCTCAGGTGTTGGATAATTCCCGGTAACATCGGTCTTTGGTGTCAGAAACCGTGAAGGGCTGGATCGAAACAACGAGTTGTCGACCAACCGCTTCAGCCTTTTCTCTAATGACTTTTTAGCAGCCACTAGAGACCGCAATTTATTAAGAGACTCTTCCTTGATGACAAGAAGAGTACTCTTGTTCAGTGTGTGATGATGCCACCGAAGTTCAGCAGCAATGCGCCGAATTCGGGGCGTGTATGTTCTTTGAGTTGTGTCGAACTCAATCACACACTGAATGCGGGAGACCTGTTTCCGGGATATGTCAATTTTCAAGCCAAGTTGTGAGATGCGCTGTTTCAACCTTGCCTCGATCGAGAGACAATGTCTCTCTCTCGGAAAAGCCGAAACTGCTGCACCATACACAACCTGGCTCACAGTGAGCAGGGTGGAATCCTCCAGGATGTTCGCACGGAGATCTTCGTTTACCGCGTCAAGCTGTTGTTGGGAGTAAGTTATCTTTTTCGATATACTTACTTGCCGTCCTACAAAGGGATTGTTGTTGTCTAAGGAGGAACGGCGTCGCTCTTGGTGTAGTTGCGCTGGAAAGGAAAGTCTATTAGACTGCCTTCTGTCCGGCACAAGCGATCTTCTATTTCGCCGAAGATGAGCGGCATAATTACGCAGGTGTTTGGGCGTAAAATGCGCTAGCTCCGGATGCATATCACTCCAAAGAGTGTGCATCCGGGCCATATAGCCGCTCACCCCCGGCTCGCTACGTTGGTAGCACACCAAGAGATCGACTCTCAGTTCCTCCGTCCACTTAAAGTACGTCCTTAAGGCGCCAGGGTCGTCATCATTCATCGGGTCCGGCGTGCTCCTCCCACCTGATGAATGGTCCTCATCCGAAAAGGACCGGTTGTGGGGAGCACTTCTGAGTTGGTATCTTGTGGTAACTCAGTTATTTCCATGCAGTGGGTAGTTGGCCCACTGCACGGGCTACGTCGTTCGCCTACAGACCTGATGTTATGGTCTGCGTTTCCCGCGATGCGCCGCTTGGAGGCCACGTAGCAAGCACCGCTTATTATTATTATTATTATTATTATTATTATTATTATTATTATTATTATTATTATTATATATTATTGCCAAATTTTCATTTTCTTATTAAATAAATAAATAAAATTATGCAGTCTCATCTGCATTATCAGCCTTTTCCTTTGTACTTTTATTAGTATTTTCTTCATCTGAGCTCTCGTTTACTGGAATCCAAGTACTATTTAAAATAGAAACACTTGTTCTTCTTTTCTTGGCTGCTGGACCTTCAGATTGTTTCTTATTTTTGCAGCGTTGATATATGCGGGAATTCCCAGCCTTCAATGCTTTTTGTATAGCATTCTTTACATCAGTCTCAGTGCTGTTGGGATACATTTCCAATAAAGCTTCTGCAAAAAAAGAATATTAACAATGAAAAGTCTAATACAATTTACATGATATTGATAAACTAGTCAATGACAAAAAATAACGGAAAAATACTGAGAGCGGTCAATTAATAGTGAAAGAAAACGAATCACAGCTCTATGATGGTCACAGAAATAAAAAATTCTACAGCTTGATGAAGGTAAATTGGTTAAATGAAGTAGCAGGATACGTATTGGGTTTAGAAAGGTCATATGAAGCATTACATGTCAAATTATCGAAATTTATAACTAAAACTCCAAATCGAAGGGCTTAGACTTAAAATGAGAAAAAAGAAAAAAAGCATTGGATAAAAATTAAAGTTCTTAAGCATAAAAAAGACCCACTTATAATCAATGCATACGTACTACTTAAATCATAAGTAAGGCGCCTGGAATGCAGCGGAAACTTTTCATCACCCTCAGTTCGATGCCCAATCCAAACCAAATTTGGTATTAGTTCTTCCGAGATCAATCTATTTTGCTGTAATATTTCTCGGGTATTTTCGAAAATGTCGGTACGTCGAAAATGGAATTGTAACCATGTTCTCTGTAATGAAAATAAATAATATAATTTTTTTTGTTCTACATTTTTAAAAGATTTTATAAATAAAGATGATACTAAATGGGACAAATACGTCATAGATGATGGTTATAAATATAGAAGAGTGTATGCTGTTGGGTCGGAAATTAACAGTGGACAGCCGAAACAATATGTTGAAAATACTATTACCATGTTAAGCAATTATGGGACATCTGATACGATGAAGGGTAAAGATACCTCTACCCTTCATACCTGATACTTACAGCGACGGGTCAGGTAATTAAAATTCGAGACGTCATGACACTAAACACGCAGGGTGAATAAACAACGAGCTTACCATTTCATTCTGCTCCTCAAGTGTAGCCTTGTCGTATTTTTTTAAATCAGGATACGTCAGAAACGGGACAGACTTAGGCTTAACAACCCCCGAATTATTTTTGGTAGCGCGAAGAGTCCCTAGAGTTTGTTCAATATTTCTGTAACAACATAAAACCATAAGATGTGAGCTATACGTATTTTCATGCACCAAAATGGTAAATAAATTAAATAATTAATCATTACTAATTCTTTAAAAGAAAACTTCTCTGCAATCTATTTATAATATACTGTTAAACTTACGCAAGACGCTTGTTGTGACACTCCATGTGTTGCAGTATCACGCTAAATAAGTAAAAGAAGTAATAATTAAAAATATACTCATATTTTGAAACCATTTTAAAGGCGTTCAGCATATAAAAAATCAATTTTAAGTGCTATACTTTGTTAAGCAAATTACTTACTTCTGAGTACTATCAATTTTATTTAAATTCCCCTGCAGATCAGAAAGAGTTGCTAGTATAGTACGAGCATCTTTCATTGGCATTACAGCAGACGAGGGTATAATTTTTAACGACTTTGACCCATTCGCTGAAAGATTATTAGAAATCTGAAAATAAACATAATCATTAAGTTGGATGCATTCAAAAGCATATGTCTTTAGCGTTCTTGTCGTAAATATTTAGGTTTACAAAAATGATAAAGAATTATATTATGTTACAAAGACCTGCACAATTTGTCTTCTCGAGGGACTTGGCATGGTTCGCATCTCAATATTTTCATTGACAGCACCACTCAAAACAGGAGTCGCTGGCCGTGAATTATTGTTCTAAAAATCAAAATATTATTCATTTATAAACAATTATTATAAGGCAAAAGCTCTAGTATTGGCTCATGCACCAGTTCCTACTCATTCCATACATTTGTATATCTATATTTGTAAATATATATACAAATACATGTGGGGCTTTTACTTTATCATAAAACCATTACAAACCTGCTGAGATGTTCTTGATGACCTGGGTGACATTAGTACCTGCATATTTCTAACAGCTTCCGAACTCAAAACCGGACTTTGTGATCGCAACTGATCACTATTGTTCTAAAATGAAAAATCATCGAAAATTTTAGTGCTGAATTCGTCAAAAAAAAGTAATCAAAGAAATTATGGAAAAATAATATTTGACAAGTGAATAAGCCATTATTATAGGTATATTGCCATACATCAATAAAAAAATCCTATGCAAAAATTTTGAATGTAGTTTAGTCAACAAGATTGAAAAGTAAAAAATTATTGACAAAGGTCCAAAAAATATAGCTCACTAATATCGAAATCGCATAGAGAACAAATGTTTGTAAGAAATTTTCAGCAATAAATAAAAAGCAACCGAGAAAACAAATTATGAACAACATAGGTAATTAAGAAAAGTAAAATAAATAAGCTTATGCAGAGAAGGGAAAGCCAGGAAACAGGTTTATGTTATGAATACTATCATCTGCAACTGAATATTTAAAATTCAACACGAAGATTAATCTGACATGCAGTTTTTGAAAGAGAGTTTGTAAATCTTTATTTATAGCGCACACTCAAAGAAGATAGACATTCTGTCCTCCATAGGTACTCTGTTAAAGTTTCTAGAAAAAAAAATTGTTATATGTTCAGTGTATTCTGTAACTTGTATTCTAATTTCATGACAAAATAATGTCAAAACTGTATTTCTGACGGTTACGTCTCATACATTTTTAGTACCTGTACTTGTACATTTATGATTACACATTCTTACAACGAGCTGTCGTGCTCGAGTTGCAATTCTTAGAATGGTAGACAAATGCATCATATAACCCAATTGATCGCTCAAAATCAGAGACTAAATAAGGCTTAGCTTTAAATTGATGTAGTGTTGATGCTATCTTCAACCTTACAAAATTGCGTATTTTTTTAAACTTTAATTTGTAATTAAAATCTTTGGTCATGATCATATATTTCTGTAAATAACAAAAAAAAATTTTTAAATCATGATTATTTATAATGTTTTTTAATAAAATATATTCGAATTCGTTGAAGAAAATGGAATAAGTAATGTAAGAAATTACTTTCTTTGTTAAAAAGGCATTGTAGGGGTAATGCTTTTATGAATATAAAAGGTTTGAAATTGAATCATAAATTTAAGTACCTGCCACTAACATTACATATCTACCTGGCAGTCAGCCCCTGTCTACCTGCCCATATACGTAACGTATATTTGAGTTATTTGTGATAATCAGTATAATCTCTTTTTGTTACTTCATTCATCAATGCGGGTATTATTAAATAACTCATCTTCCACCGAAGATGTAGACTTTGCTGAAAACGCTCTAAAAACTTTTGTATTAACATCTGAAAATGTTTATGGTTTAAAATACCTTACGTACAATGCACATGGGCTTTTACATCTAGTTTCTGATTATAAATTATATGGTCCTTTAGACTCGGTATCAGCTTTTCCATATGAAAATAGTATGCCAAAATATCGTGATTTTGTAAGAAAGCCGGAGAAGCCGCTCCAACAAATTTTTCATAGAATTCAGGAGCAATTTCAATTTCCCGACACAGTTGAAAATAATATCAAAAAATTCAAAGCTTCTAAAATTCATAATTGTGGCCCTATACCAAGAACAATAGAAAATACATCAATTCAATATGAAAGCTTGCAAACACCAACTTTTTTTTTTTCTCTTCAAAATACCGACAATACAATAATTACTAATGACAATCGAATTGGTATTATCAAAAACATAATTTCTTATAATACGGAATATTATTTTGCTGTATATTTCTTCGAGAACTTACAACCGTTTTACACGATCTCAGCACAACCTTCTACTAAATTTGGAGTTTTTTTATGTACCTCTCTCGATGACTCTTGCGCTGTTATTATTACATATAATGAAATGAAAAGTAAATGTTACCGGATGCCAATGTGGGTTAACAAGCCCTTCTTAAACAAGAATGTAAACGATGAACAATTAAATAATGCATATGTTGCAGCAGTTTTATAGTGTTGTGTAACTTATAATGAAGCAATCTATTTTTAAGATATTTATAACAGTTCATTATATCTAAGTAAATCTTTAACTGCAGCCTTCAATCGCGAATCTGTTATTTATTGTTTATATATTAGAAATAAATTATTAAAAATTCGAATTTATTATGCTCAACTTTGATTACCTACTTAATCATTCAGTCATACATACACTAATAAAAATTTCAACTTGAATCGAGAGCAAGAATCTTGATCCAAGAACACCATTTTCTAGAAAAGAGAAATTATTAAGCTGAGAAATTTTTCTTGAATCAAGAATTATCTATTGGATCAAGTATTTTTTCTCTTCTCTCCAGAAATTCTTTTTCTACAAAATGGTGTTCTTGGTTTAAGATTCTTATCTTTGAACTAAGTGTAAATTTTTATCTGTGTATTTCTTTTAGGGTATTATATTATATTTTATTTATCATTTATTTATATGATTAGACATTTATTAATAAAAGTAGGATCAAAAAGATTGACGTTTTACAAAAACTTTTATTCAAAAATCTTGTAAAATATTTGTTTTTCAATTGCAAATTTTCTTGTACACTATCACGTTTCAAATCTTACCAAGAATCAAAATTAAAATTACCAAGAATACAGTCCATCAGAAATCTACATGCTGATTTCTACAAAAAGGAAGCCAGACATTCCACATATCAAAAAATAATCATTTAAAATTAACAGATGATAGATAAAATTTGATAGGATAAAGACAAAAAATAAGGCATAAATTTCATTCTTATTTTAGCATTTTACATATTCAATAATTATTTATGAACTTCATTTTCAGATAAAGGAATCATCAACGTGGACGGTTTTTCCAGGAAGTATTGCTGATGCTGACAACAATCATCGGAACGTCTATTGCAACTTTCTCTTAATCTGTTAAATATTTTCATTGGTGCATGTATAATATATATTTTATTTATTTATGTTTTTATGATTATTATATTTATGTTTACTATAATTCGTAAATAAAATCAATCATTCGTATTTCTTGTGAGAATAAATACTACGATAATTATTTAAGAATTTATTGAGTAAAGATACCTAATTATTATAAAAATAATACTAATACTATAATAGTAATAATAATAATATTAATAATAACAATAAATGTTTAAAAGAATCATGAGTAACTTTTATTACTATCTACCATTTATTATGCTTTAAATAAACTAAGCATATATGACCAAAAATCAATTAAATATTTTTTTTAATTAATTTTGAAATTTTTCAATTTCAAGTTAACGTTTTTTATTTATTTTTTTATTAATATTAACTCTGATACTTTTAAATTATATTTTATTGCACCCCATCATTGGTCACGAAGTTTTAATTTTGAGAATGGAATGTTAATTAGACTAATTTGTGGATTCCGAATTTACTCTTATTCTATATTATTGCATAATAGAAAAATATATTAAATTATATTATAGTAAATTGATATCAATATAAATACATTATGATATAAGAATGTTATTCTTGTTATAATTATATGCTTAACAATAATTTATCATCACTTAATTTGCGTATATTCTAACCTATTTTTTGGTGAAATTACTTATATACAACTTACTAGAAAATGTTTACCTAACAATTGTTGTGGTTAAGTTGATCGCAATTTTCTATTTAAAGTTGATGATAATTTAACCGCAACATTTTGAAGGAAAAGACTTTCCTATAACTTTCCTTCAAAATGCGGCCGTACATTTCCGACAACTTATAGTGCATATTTAACACATATTGTAGTCAAACAGAGAACGGCAAGAACTTTCCGTAAACTTGACGACAACTTAACGGAAATCACTGAAGTACAAGTTCTTGCCGAGAAAGATATGGCTGTCAGGGTATAAAGTAAACGTTTAGTAAAAGTGTTTCAAATCGTTACTGTAATATGTCCTACGTTGTCTCAACAGGTAGCAACGAGTAAATAAAAGGCAACCTGTTCATCTATTTTATTTTTTCCTTCCTATTGTAACAGATATTAGCATGTAGTGCATGATTTATATTCAGTTTTCCTAAATATACAAGTTTATCTCAAAATAAACTTAAATAACTAAAATTTTAAAATCTTTCTTTTCTTTTGCTTTACTTAGAGTTAATTTTCCATAAATTCGTAAACAGTAAAATAGGCTTCTCGAGGCCAAAATCAGCGAGGACCTTACATCCTTTCAAATTTCTGAATCGCTATCTGTAATCATAGTCAGATTTAAAAATAATATGGTGTATGAACCGCTCAATACTCGTATTAAAAATATAAAAATTAATTTCGTTACCTTACGGAAACTTGTAGTTGGGTTTTAAGACTATTTCATAGCCTTTACGCCCCATCTCAAACTCCGTTTGTTAGCTTAAAGGAAGTTTAACCTTCGCCGGTAATTTATGTTATTTTTATTTCACATCTATTTTTTAGTATTTGTTTGACTTACTGAATTGGGTTCACATCACCACTCACATCAGCTGGCTTTAATAACATGCCTGCATAAAAAGAAAGACATCGATTTAGACTTATCAAAGACTAACTGCTCGTCGGATATAACGAATCTGTAACGGGTACGTTTTCAAATTTTTGAATACACAAATCCCTGACTCGAAATTTACTCGCCGGAGGCCAGGGTCATAAACGGGAATTTATATAAAAAAAAATAACTAAATTATATAAATCAAAACACTTCATGTTAATTGAAAAATTCAAGAAAGAAAATCTATTTATTGACCTGATCATGTTAATCAACAATATAATCAATACAAATCAAATTGAACAATAGGGTGATTCAAAAAAAAAGAATATTTTTTTTTTCGTTTGGTACTCTGAAAAATAGGTTCCTAGACACCTCTAAGAAAGCCTCTCCAAGCATGAGTTCTTAATTGTAACGGGAAGGTCCTCCTTCTTACAGTTTTCTATTTTTTCTTATTATCAGATAGAAAAATTTATATCTCGCTTTCAACTACTTGAAAAAATATCTTGTTCCTTAGATTTTGTAGGAAATTGAATGCTCTACAAAAAGGTCTCTTACGATTTTTTCGTAAACCCAACCGTTTAAAAGATATTAACGGTTAAAGTTTGATTATTTTTGGGAAAATTTTTTATTTCTTATGAATTTTATAACTCAATGAAAAAAATCATTATGAATGATGAAACTCATAGTTTTGTAGGAAATTTACTGCTCTATAAAAATGGTCTCTTATGATTTTTCGATCAAGTTGAGCGTTTACGAGATATTCATCGTCAAACATCAATGCATATTAATTTTTCTAGTTTTTGATCAATAATTCGAAAAATTTCAATTTATTCTGTGAGTTTCAAGGAAATTTAGACAAATTTGAGTTTTTATTATAAAAGCAACTCCTATAGATGTTTTCTGTTCAAAAATTCATTTGAAAGTTTTTATTCTAATAATATTTTTTTAAATTTTATCTTTAATAATTTAAAATCTTAATCGCGTTGTCATTTATTATTATGAAATTTGTTCAGTGCGTATTTTTAAATTGTTTTTCACAAAATATACATAAAATTTTCGTTCGAGGGGATTTTTGTTTTGAATTCCATTTCTTCTTCTGTTTGTCTTCTGAAACTAACGCCATCTATGTTTTTTACTCTCAACTATCTTCAGTATCTACCCATTTAATACCGTATTTTCAGTGTTCCTAAAACTGATCATCTTGAATACGTAATAAAATAATTCATTTTAAATAAGTCTTATAATCATCACATAAATTTATTTATCATCAATTAACCTACAATGAATAAAGAAATACGTTTTATCGGAATACCTCTACAAAGAATTTCGGAACGTAAGTTACCAAAAGTGAAAGAGGTTATGCGTGTGTTTTTCTACCAACTTAAAATTTTAAAGTATTCAATCAAACAAAGTGCTAAAAATTCAGTTGACCAAGTTATTGAACTGTGGAGAAAAAATCAGATTCCAACTAGTGGAGCTCCTAATGCAGTCAAAAATTTCTTCGCTATCACAGTCAATGGTTAAAATTACAAAAATTTCGATAAAAAGAATTCAGCGCAAAACCAAAAAGAAATGAAATTTCAGACTGATCTTGAACAATTATTCGACATTGTGAGCGAAAAATCCTTAAAAGTGCTTGATGATAATATTAGAAAGTTGTATTTGGATCAAAAATTCGGTACCCATAAAGAGATTCTTTCTAATAATGTACCTGTATCAAACTTAACCACAACTATAATGGGAATAGATGAGAGTAGTAAGTATCTGAGATATTTAATTATTATAAAGTCAGGTAGTAGTGTAACTTTTCATAGATGACTAGATGACATTTGACTAGACAATTTTTGGAGTCCTTTCTTAATTATTTGTCATCAAAATGAATAAATTCTATACATTTTCTTCGTTTAATTTATAAAACAGATCTTATTCCAGACTTAGATCAACCGTCTACCAGTCATGCGATTGTTCCAAGTGAAAAATCAGAGTCGTTCTCTACGTATACATTAAGTGGAGTTACAAATTTTGGATCTGATTCAGAGTATGAACCTCCAATTCCGACAAAACGAGCAAAACTTGATGTCTTAACTCCTGAAGTCATTTTTGGACTCGACCGAGCTAATGTCAGCAGTAGAAATGCGATGTTTATTATTGCTCCGGTTTTATTAGCAGTAGGTATTAAAATTGAAGATACAACGCTCAGTTATAGTTCAATTCAACGAGCTCGTATGCTTCAAAGAGAAGACATTGCTAAAGGACTTAATGACAACTTTAAGACACACGATAAATACGTTGTGCATTGGGACGGAAAAATGCTGAATGACCTTGTTGGATCAAAATCTGTGGAACGGCTACCAGTTATTTTAACTGCATTTGGTACCGAACAATTACTTGGGGTTCCAAAAATGAATTCTGGGACGGCAGACAATCAAACATCAGCCATTTTATCGACATTGAGTGAATGGGGTATTACTAATTATGTTAAGGCGATGTGTTTTGACACGACGGCAGTTAATACAGGTAACTTATCAATGATAATTTAATCTAAAAAATATTTAATTATTAACGTTCTAGTTTAATTTTTATTGCTTACTGAATTTCACTTTTGAAATTATTGAGAATTATTTACTCATTTGGATTTTAAATATAATCTACAATTTGTTGAAAATATTAAATTTAACGATAGTTATCTATTTTCTTTATACAGGAATTCATAACGGTACATGTAAGGCAATTGAAAAGACTTTGGGAAGAGAGTTAATCTGGTTACCATGTCGTCACCACATTTTTGAGATCATATTGAGAAGTGCATTTGAAGTATATTGGCCTGTGTCATCTGGGCCAAACGTACCAATGTTCGGAAGATTTAAAAAATCATGGGATGAAATAAATAAAACTAATTATAAATCTGGAATTGAAGATACTGTTGTTGCTGATATCATTTTGGATAAAAAAATGAAATATCTAGTTTAATTGCACAATCCTTACAGGTATGATTTAACTGCGATTTTAAGAAAAAAATTTTCTTGTTTCTGACAAATTTTTAATTGTTTTTGATAGTTACTACAACCCCGAGATGACTATAAAGAATTGTTGGAATTGTCGTTGATTTTCCTTGGAGAAATGCCTCAAGAAGAAATTTTTTCAAACGTCCTGGTGCAATTCATCATGCTAGGTGGATGGCGAAGGCAATTTACAGTTTAAAAATGTTTCTATTCAGAAATGAATTTAAACTTTCTAATAAAGAATTGGACGGTCTTCGGCAAATTTGTATATTTATAGTTACACTGTATTTAAAAGCTTGGTTTTCATCAACTTCTGCAACAACTGCTGCTAATCATGACTTGCAGTTTTTGAAAAATTTATTCGAGTACAAAAATATCAATTCATTGATTTCTTCAGCAACTTGTGAAAAAATGATTTTAAATACAGTGTAACTATAAATATACAAATTTGCCGAAGACCGTCCAATTCTTTATTAGAAAGTTTAAATTCATTTCTGAATAGAAACATTTTTAAACTGTAAATTGCCTTCGCCATCCACCTAGCATGATGAATTGCACCAGGACGTTTGAAAAAATTTCTTCTTGAGGCATTTCTCCAAGGAAAATCAACGACAATTCCAACAATTCTTTATAGTCATCTCGGGGTTGTAGTAACTATCAAAAACAATTAAAAATTTGTCAGAAACAAGAAAATTTTTTTCTTAAAATCGCAGTTAAATCATACCTGTAAGGATTGTGCAATTAAACTAGATATTTCATTTTTTTATCCAAAATGATATCAGCAACAACAGTATCTTCAATTCCAGATTTATAATTAGTTTTATTTATTTCATCCCATGATTTTTTAAATCTTCCGAACATTGGTACGTTTGGCCCAGATGACACAGGCCAATATACTTCAAATGCACTTCTCAATATGATCTCAAAAATGTGGTGACGACATGGTAACCAGATTAACTCTCTTCCCAAAGTCTTTTCAATTGCCTTACATGTACCGTTATGAATTCCTGTATAAAGAAAATAGATAACTATCGTTAAATTTAATATTTTCAACAAATTGTAGATTATATTTAAAATCCAAATGAGTAAATAATTCTCAATAATTTCAAAAGTGAAATTCAGTAAGCAATAAAAATTAAACTAGAACGTTAATAATTAAATATTTTTAGATTAAATTATCATTGATAAGTTACCTGTATTAACTGCCGTCGTGTCAAAACACATCGCCTTAACATAATTAGTAATACCCCATTCACTCAATGTCGATAAAATGGCTGATGTTTGATTGTCTGCCGTCCCAGAATTCATTTTTGGAACCCCAAGTAATTGTTCGGTACCAAATGCAGTTAAAATAACTGGTAGCCGTTCCACAGATTTTGATCCAACAAGGTCATTCAGCATTTTTCCGTCCCAATGCACAACGTATTTATCGTGTGTCTTAAAGTTGTCATTAAGTCCTTTAGCAATGTCTTCTCTTTGAAGCATACGAGCTCGTTGAATTGAACTATAACTGAGCGTTGTATCTTCAATTTTAATACCTACTGCTAATAAAACCGGAGCAATAATAAACATCGCATTTCTACTGCTGACATTAGCTCGGTCGAGTCCAAAAATGACTTCAGGAGTTAAGACATCAAGTTTTGCTCGTTTTGTCGGAATTGGAGGTTCATACTCTGAATCAGATCCAAAATTTGTAACTCCACTTAATGTATACGTAGAGAACGACTCTGATTTTTCACTTGGAACAATCGCATGACTGGTAGACGGTTGATCTAAGTCTGGAATAAGATCTGTTTTATAAATTAAACGAAGAAAATGTATAGAATTTATTCATTTTGATGACAAATAATTAAGAAAGGACTCCAAAAATTGTCTAGTCAAATGTCATCTAGTCATCTATGAAAAGTTACACTACTACCTGACTTTATAATAATTAAATATCTCAGATACTTACTACTCTCATCTATTCCCATTATAGTTGTGGTTAAGTTTGATACAGGTACATTATTAGAAAGAATCTCTTTATGGGTACCGAATTTTTGATCCAAATACAACTTTCTAATATTATCATCAAGCACTTTTAAGGATTTTTCGCTCACAATGTCGAATAATTGTTCAAGATCAGTCTGAAATTTCATTTCTTTTTGGTTTTTCGCTGAATTCTTTTTATCGAAATTTTTTTGTAATTTTAACCATTGACTGTGATAGCGAAGAAATTTTTGACTGCATTAGGAGCTCCACTAGTTGGAATCTGATTTTTTCTCCACAGTTCAATAACTTGGTCAACTGAATTTTTAGCACTTTGTTTGATTGAATACTTTAAAATTTTAAGTTGGTAGAAAAACACACGCATAACCTCTTTCACTTTTGGTAACTTACGTTCCGAAATTCTTTGTAGAGGTATTCCGATAAAACGTATTTCTTTATTCATTGTAGGTTAATTGATGATAAATAAATTTATGTGATGATTATAAGACTTATTTAAAATGAATTATTTTATTACGTATTCAAGATGATCAGTTTTAGGAACACTGAAAATACGGTATTAAATGGGTAGATACTGAAGATAGTTGAGAGTAAAAAACATAGATGGCGTTAGTTTCAGAAGACAAACAGAAGAAGAAATGGAATTCAAACAAAAATCCCCTCGAACGAAAATTTTATGTATATTTTGTGAAAAACAATTTAAAAATACGCACTGAACAAATTTCATAATAATAAATGACAACGCGATTAAGATTTTAAATTATTAAAGATAAAATTTAAAAAAATATTATTAGAATAAAAACTTTCAAATGAATTTTTGAACAGAAAACATCTATAGGAGTTGCTTTTATAATAAAAACTCAAATTTGTCTAAATTTCCTTGAAACTCACAGAATAAATTGAAATTTTTCGAATTATTGATCAAAAACTAGAAAAATTAATATGCATTGATGTTTGACGATGAATATCTCGTAAACGCTCAACTTGATCGAAAAATCATAAGAGACCATTTTTATAGAGCAGTAAATTTCCTACAAAATCTAAGGAACAAGATATTTTTTCAAGTAGTTGAAAGCGAGATATAAATTTTTCTATCTGATAATAAGAAAAAATAGAAAACTGTAAGAAGGAGGACCTTCCCGTTACAATTAAGAACTCATGCTTGGAGAGGCTTTCTTAGAGGTGTCTAGGAACCTATTTTTCAGAGTACCAAACGAAAAAAAAAATATTCTTTTTTTTTGAATCACCCTAATGTACATACACTATTTGTATGACTTATATCGTTATAAGTCGACTAAAATTACGTACAGTAAGTCATTTAAGTGTTTCCAGGTACAAATCAAAATTTACTATCAATTTTAAATCACATTATTTTGTTTCGTTTGCTGATAAGACTATTGATTTCTCGAGTGTTAATTTGAATAATAATATGATTAAGACAATGAATTATGAAAAATTGCCGTAGTTAACAAACGATGGAAATTATCATGCGCAACAATTACTGGCTACCATTAATGATATCGAGTATAGGTTATATATACCAAGCACAAAAAGCTTGCAAAATATTGTACGGTGACTTATTACATGGTGAATAATATAATGATCAGTAAGTAATTTTTTTCTCGACTTCTGTTTGTTTCCTTTGATGTAATTATTATCATTCTCTCTTTACAGTGAAGTACAACGAGAATAAGAGCGTAAAAGATGTGATTATAACAAAAAATGCGAGATATTATGTATGTAACAACCATTTGTTAGTAAATTATGAATAGAACCCTCTACTAAGCCTGCCTATGTATATGGTTGATAAATCCATTTTTTTCAGTCTCTACAAGGGACAAATTTTAAATACTCTGTGAGAATGTAAAAAACGAAAGAACAAATGCAACGTTTTTTATGAAATATGTAATTTCTGTATTTCTAAATGGCGTAAATTGTAATTAAAAAAATTTCAATGTAAATATAATTTCTAAAAAAATCTTAAATTTACTTTGATGATTTTTTAACTATCCGTTAAGAAAACCGAAGATTTTCAAAAATCGTGAAGTCATTGGTTTTACCTCGTGTTTCGAAAATCGAGTGCTCATCACGTCAAAAGAAGAAATTTTTACAAAAAGATGTAAAATCCGAACAAAACAGTTCCACTGTAAAAAATTACGCCAAGTACACGTTCACAACCCTTGATTTACAAAAATGCCAAGGAGAAATTATCATTTTACAAAAAGATGTAAAATCAAAAAAAAAAACAGACCAAGTAGCCGTTATGATCTTTCATAATTGAAAAAATTTTGTGACAAATTTAACGAATAAAAACAATTTTTTAGACGTACTTGGCGTGCGTCATTGAGTACCCAAAATTTTTTCATTTCTAATAACTGAGCCAGAGAACTGATATGAAAAGCGATTTTACGGACAATTCTTTCAGCCCTTCCTCACCAAGTCATTAACTCCACTGATGATCATTTTGATGCAACCATATGAATCGATAACAATTGAAGTTCATGCTTGTTTTCATTATTTCACGGATAAGATTGATATTTGTACAACTAAATAGCTTCCGAACATTTCATTCAGATCGAGAAAAAATGAATCAGTTTATTAATCGAATGAACTGTTAATTAAATTGACTTCATTAGAAAATATAGCATTAATAAATGTTCAAGAAACATCGGAGCCCTATTTTAAAGTAAGATTTATTTCTACTATAAATTAAAAAAAAAAACAGGATTTTATCACGAAATTTGATCATTAATTTACTAAGCAATTTTTATAATTAATTCAGTAATCATTTTTCTTGCCACCAGTATATTTTTAACTTCTCGCTAAAAAAATTGAAAATTTTTTGAAGGTCACAGAAAACTTACATGAGTACCCCCACGAGGGTGTCACTGTGTGTGTGTGTGTGTGTGTGTGTGTGTGTGTGTGTGTGTGTGTGTGTGTGTGTGTGTGTGTGTGTGTGTGTGTGTGTGTGTGTGTGTGTGTGTGTGTGTGTGTGTGTGTGTGTGTGTGTGTGTGTGTGTGTGTGTGTGTGTGTGTGTGTGTGTGTGTGTGTGTGTGTAAACCTCCCATAACTTATGAACGACTTTACCGATTTCATCGTGGTTGGCCCATTTGAAAAAACATGAACGAACTTGGATTTTGAATACAATTTTGACCGATTCCGATAGATGGATTTCAAGATATCTCAAAAAAACCGTGAAAAAATTTGAGAAAAGTTTTTGTTTTCAAGTTGCTTTTTTGGAATAACGTTTAAACGGCTCAGTCGATTATCTCCAAAAACTAATCAGCTCTTGATCTTGAAAAATCACGTCAATTGCCGCTTAACCAGTCAAAATCGGTTAATTCGTTCAAAAGATATCGTGAATGAAAGAAAACCGAAAAAAGTATTTTTTTCGGAAGTACTCCTAAATTTTAACGTTCGATCAATGCGAACTTAAAAATTCTTTACGGGGCTTAAAAAACGGCGTTGAATGCTGCCAGCCACTTGAAAATCAGTTCATTCATTGGAAAGTTATTAAAAGTTGTACATTAAAAACGATGTTTAATCAAACTTCTATCAGACATACAGCAATGCTGTGAAGAGGGAAAGAACAGGAGATAAGGTGATTATTGAACTACTGATATTTGACATCAATGAGTTACCTGAGGGATATTATCACGTTATCACGATTCATCTGAAAAAATTTTGGGTACTCAATGACGCACGCCAAGTACGTCTAAAAAATTGTTTTTATTCGTTAAATTTATCACAAAATTTTTTCAATTATGAAAGATCATAACGGCTACTTGGTCTGTTTTTTTCTTTTTTGATTTTACATCTTTTTGTAAAATGATAATTTCTCCTTGGCATTTTTGTAAATCAAGGGTTGTGAACGTGTACTTGGCGTAATTTTTTACAGTGGAACTGTTTTTGTTCGGATTCAACTATCTATGTGGTACATTTAACCATCAGAATAGTATTTGCAATCATTGATGTAGATAGTCTGATTTTACAATACTCAAATGGTAGTATTTACCATAAAATTCTTTCCATGTAATAATAAGAATTTGTTGGCGTAATAAAGACGATTTGTCGAAGGAATAAAAAGAATTTGTAAGAATAACAATGAGAATTGGTTGGAATAAAAAATAAATTTGTTACAGTAAATTTTATAAGAATACATTTAAAAAGTAATAAATTAATATTGTTATTGCAACAAAATCACTTTGTTACAGCAACAAAATCACTTCGTCGTCAAGACGTAACACACGGTTGAGTATGTTCTTGTATGATCATACACGATCCTTGCTTGAGCAAGTCTGATCATGCATAGTTTATTCTTGGATATGATTGATTACGCATACTAACTTTTTATGCTCTCAGAATCAACAGATATTAGCATTTATAATTGAGCGTGACTTTGAATGGTGATACAGGATTACAGTTGATCAAGTTCAATCACGCATACCTATTTTTGAGTGGTATGAGCTACATAGACTGTGCATGGCTATGTATAATCATGCATGATTGAATGGGTCTGTTTGACGTCAACAATGAGTACGTTTTCATTAAATGTATCATACATGATTGATTATTACTTTGCTCACAGTTAATTATGACTGATAATTGAATATTGAACCATTTAAAAATTGATAAAATTATTGTAGAGTCTAATATTTAATAATATCGGAAAATTTTCTATTGTTTTAGAATTCAACTATTCCAATTCTAAGTGGATCTTCACTTCAGCTAATCGACTGGATTACAGTAGGTATTACTCTTCTAGCTTCAGCTGCTATAGGAGTTTATTATCGTTTTACAGGAGGACAGCAAAAAACTGCTGAGGTAAAAAGATTTAGAACCATTACCTCGTATTAATTACTCATTCTTATCACCTGATAATTAAAGTTTCAGCCTAGTCATATATACTCATGCGTAATCGTTGATATATGATCAGATCTAAAAATTTTCCGGGTCCAATCATGTGTTTACATCTGATCATGTATAATTATGCAAAATCGGTTATATATTGATACTGCTATTTTAATACGTCGTATCCCACAAAATTTGACAAATTGACTTTTTTTGAAAAATGAATATTTTTAAATAAATATTTTCATCTGTCGAATCCCATTTAATCAATGTTAAAAATGAATTGTTTTTACCGCCTGCTGTAAAATTTTCTAAATGTGGGATACGAGGTATTAGAATTGCAGTATCGATATAGTAAAGATCTAAAAACTAACTTGGTCTAGTTATTTCTAATTATATATGTGGTTATTCCGATCAATAAAAAATCTGATATAGACATAATTACCTGGAAAAAAATAAAATAAATCTACGTACATCTAAATTTTGGCGAGTTTCTTGCGACATGATCTTGTGCAAGGCACATGCATGAATGGAGACTATAAACTGAGGGTTTTGCACATAGTTCTGCAATAGGAATCTAGCTTGATGACATGTTCCTTAGATAGTGCAATAATTAAAGAATAGCGACTTAGCTCGGAATACCCTAGAGTAATTAGGACGAGTTTTTTAATTCAAAATTTTTTTGAAATAATATTGGATTATTTCATACTTCTTGAATTTTACGAACAAAATTTTAGTGAAGAAATTACAAAAAAATATTTCTTCCCCGAGAAAAAATGTTTATATATAATCATATATGATTATATATGGAATCACATGTATAATTATGTACAATTATATATAACTACATATAATCATACATGATTATATATAGAATTGTATATAAGGTTATATATAATCATATATGATTATATATGACTATATATGAAGCAATATACAGCCATGCAGGATTATATATAGTCCATATATAATTATATATAAGTATATATAATTATATGTGCTTATATATAATTAACATATATAAAAATTGTTTCTCTGAAAAAAAATTTTTTTTGGTAATTACAAAAAGTGTAAAATGATGTTTATAATTACGTTTAAATAATTCTGAAATACAAAATTTGTTATATTTCCTGTGAGATGTTTTGGTCGGCTCTGCTACTACCGAATAGTAAAATCTGTTGATTATTCATAGGAATAATGTTATAAATAAACGTATAAATAATTGGCAAATAGTTTCAAATACAATTTATTAATGAGAAGAAAATATTATAAGTAGTAACAACTAAGTGGTTCAAAAAAGACTGACTACTTACAAGAAGGTAGTAATACAATAATCCCTATTGGTATTTATGAGTAACATATTAAATAGGATAATTATAGAAGTATATAAGTATGCATGTTTGCTATAATGATTAAACTTTCAACAAAATCCTTATTTATTTTGTTATTTAAATAAGTGTTATATTATAATGAGATTCGGTAAAATGAATAAATTATGACTTATAACTATCCAACTATATTATAAAATCAATTTTGATATTATATTTATGATAAACTCATATGATACATTGGGTAGATCATAGAATCATCAACATCTAAGACAGCAGCACAGCAGACAGAAACTTCAAGACGAACGGAGATCACCAAAGTTAAGCAGCATTGAGCAGGGTTAATAGTTGGATGGGTGACCGCTTGTGTTATAGCCGTAAAATTATGCCTAGAGATTTTTTTTTGCATTTTAATTGGTTGCAGAGAATTGCGTAGAACCATATTAAATACTCTATCCATAAAATTAACCCAATAATTAATTAGATGTAATAAATATATAATTAAACATGGTTATATATAATTATATATGATTATATTTGGCTATTTTTCATCTATAATCATTTATAACCAATTTATATATATATATATATATATATATATATATATATATATATATATATATATATATATATATATATATATATATATATATATATATATATATTTATATATATATTTTTTTTTTTTTTCTCGGGTTCTCAAAACGTTTCTCAAATAATTGGAAAAAATTTCCAATACGATTTTTCTTAACTAAGAATTTTTTTGAATTTTCTTATATAGTATAAATGTATATCAGTCAGATCTGATTAGATATAATTATATTCGAATGTATATAGATCCGTACATAATTACACTAGTGGAAAAAATAATGGGTTAAAAAAAATATTCCAAATTTTAAGTGGTTTTTCGAGTAGCTGTTATTATGTATAATTACGTGTGAATACATGTATAATTGTATGTAATTTTTTTTACTTCAGTCGTCATTTTGTGATTATTTATAGAACTTGATGATTACTTATATGTAGAGCTTGTGATTACTTAAATAGAACATTCTCTTTTTTTATCTAAAAGTCTGTGGCTCCAATGATTAATAATATTTTAATCTATAGTATCTTGCGAATGAAATAATAGATACTGTATTAACTTTTAAAAAAATTAAATTTCACAAAAAATAATAGTTTTGTCAAGTTTAAAAATTGTTACTCAGGCCCTCAAGCAATATATAGTTCCATGTACTAAATAAATAATTCCATCAAAGTTTTATCTCTTAATTCTGATTCTACCTCTATTATTTTCTTGATTTTGAAATAATTATAAATTCTAAAGCAATGGAGCAACTTCAAAATTTCGTAGTCATTTTTACGATTTTATGTATACATAAATAGTTTTATAAATCTACATATAGATGTCATTATTATATATACACTGATAGAAGGATTTGTTTACATTTAATAAGCTTTACTAATTGTTAACAAATAGTTTTTTAACACCATAGGATTTAACAAATATTTATTGACTGTTAACAAATATTTAGTTAACATAAAAAACGAAAATAGCCGTTTTCTTTTGACATTTTTTATAACCCTATAGCGGAAATACCTGATAATAATTTAATTCACTAAATAAATAACGTTTTCAATATTCAAAAATACAAAAGATAATTATGAGCTGTTATAGAATTTGGTATTTTATATTAAACGATATTATAATGTAATATGATTTTTAAAAATGATTTTTGTTTATAAGTAATCTTCATATCATATGACATTGCATGCAAAACAAAGTTAATCACCGAAATATTTATCAAGTGGTAATCAACATTTGTTAACTATTAATAAATATACTAATAAGCTATTAATGAATACTTATAAACTATTAATAAATATATTTTCCTCTCAAACAAATATTTATTAAATGTTAAAACATATTTATCAAAATTTAACAAATTATGTAATTGTCTTCGAATAAATTAAATTATTAATATGAAATAAATTTTTCTATCAGTGTATATTGATAATTAATAATTTACAAATTTGATTAAAATATTGTTCAATACGCATCGATCATTTATCAATTTGCATTACTTGTAGTTGTTACAAACTTTGCTCTTCAAGTAAGTCTCATAGGTAAACAGGTAAAGAAAACAGGACGTTCGCAGTTAAAATTTTAGCGCATTTTTTTTTCAAATGCCTTGTACTAATCTTAAAAGATACTGAAATTTTTAGGAATGTATTTTTTTTTAAATATGAATTTTTTAATTTCCAAAAAAAAAAATTTTTTTCGTTTTTTGCAACTTTTATTCAAGGTAAAGTTATGCAGATACATAGTATTGCAATTTTTAGCATTAAAAAATTCAATGAATGACGTGGAAATATTAAATAATAAATTAGTTTAAACTTTTTTTTTGTTTTTTTGACATAATCTTAAAGTCAGGTTTAACACATGATATAATTTCATATTTTTTTAACGCATGACATACTTTGTCCGTTTCTCCACTGCAATTACAGTTTTTAACGCTAAATAACTCAAACAAGTATTAATTTTCAATGAAAACCAGAAATAAAAATTACGAAAACGGTTGACCCTTAAGGCCATCAGTAGTTAAACAGGGGGTGCTACTCAGTCGGCAAAACAGATTTGTGGGTTCATGTCCATACTGAGGGATCTACATTACCGATTGTGCGTTCGTGATAAGTATCATCTGTAGATGTGGGCGACCTGTTTTACCGACAGTTTGAGGATATGGTCGAGGTTTTGCAGGTGGCGCTGGTGGTGAATTCCGCCGCCATCTTACTGTCCGCCATTTTTAAAATTTATCCGCCATTTTGAATTGTGAATCCGTCATTTGAATCCGCCATTTTGAATCCGTCATCTGGTGGCTGCTATCAGCCATTTGAATCCGCCATCTGGTGGCTGCTATCTGAAATCCGCCATTCTGAATCCGCCATTTTGAATTTGCTATCTGAAATCCGCCATCTGGTGACCGCTATCCGCCATTTTGAATTGTGAATTCACCATTTTGTTAAAAAATGCACCTGTGATCTCAGCATCAATAATAGTTGCTTAGATCACAGGTGCATTTTATTGTTCATAATCTGAAAAGGTTTATATATTCAAACTGCATGTATGACGAGTACATGCGAGAAGATACACCATCTGGTGAGGTTTTTGTCAACCTTAGGTTTAAGCCTGTTCAAGGTCATACGCAGTTTTCTTTGTTCTCCTGCGTAGTAGATGACGTCATCAGATAGGTTTGAACCTGTTCAAGGTCGCGTTAAAAGATAAATAATTATTATTAGTTTATAATATTTTGTTATTAATATTATTAATATTTATTTAAATTAAAAGTTATGTATTATTTGATAAACTAATATGGGGTTGATATGCTCTGTATCGTCAAATCCAAAAATCTTCTAGCGATATATTTTGAAAATCAATACTCAGTTTTTATTTTTAAATGGTTATATAAAATAATGCATGACTTTTAATTTAAACAAATATTAATTATAAAATTTTAGAAAACAAAAACTGATTATTGATTATCATAATTAAAAAATCAAAAACCATTACGCCATCTGTTGATAAGTATTAATATCAGTAGTAGTGTTGGAAAATTATTTGAATTTAATAACTAACAATAATTAATTCTATTCTGAATTAAATGTGTTAGGATGAAATAATAATAACAATTGTAATTCATTTATTTTAGATTTATTGAGTGCTTACAAACCAATCTTTTGAATTTTTACATTTTCCAAGGCACATAAATCAGATAAACGATCATGATAATTACAAAAATGATTGTTACAAATTTTCATACTTTTTAGAGAGGGACATTTGAAATTATCGAGATCGATTACAATTTTATTATTACAATCAATTAAATTTTGAACCCATAACTTTTTCTCGATACCTTTGACATAAATAATTTTTTTATTACAAGTTAAATAATTGAGAACTTCTTTGAGCTTGTAATATGAAGTTGTTCCAGCATTCCAACCGATTCCATGATAATTTCGGATCAGCCAGGTATTCAGACGTTGATAGTTGACTGGTAACACCTTCCAGTGATATGGCGGTTGAAATAGTGTGTATGACAACTCTTCAATATTAACAATATCATGTTGAATTGTTATTGAGGCCAACTCCTTAACAATGAAGCGATTATCAGCTCCTCTGAATCCTTGAACGTCTAGAATGATCTCCATTTTTACTGCTCTTGACAACGAAGAGTGACTGAATGATGACTCTTACAATCAATTC
This sequence comes from Cotesia typhae, assembly GCF_013202065.1. Taxonomy (NCBI): domain Eukaryota; kingdom Metazoa; phylum Arthropoda; class Insecta; order Hymenoptera; family Braconidae; genus Cotesia; species Cotesia typhae. The sequence continues at coordinate 930,982 of NW_027423751.1, forward strand.
AACCTTTTTATAACCCGATCTCTGGTTTTTACCCCCACCACTCGATAATCTTATTGGTTAATTAATAATTTGATTGGTTATTCAAACTACGTCGTAGAGTTTTAAACTGCGTAGTAGATGATGTCATCAGACAGGTTTGAACCGGTTCAAGGTCTCGTAGCTGTGCAGTTTTTCTTTGTTCTATTTCTGTTGGGTAGTAGATGACGTCATCTCATTTTTACAGGTTATGTTTATGCTTTCCCGCCATTTAAATCATTTTACAGGTTATGTTTATGCTTTCCCACCATTTAACTTATGATTTCAGGTTATGTTAAACTTCTTGTGCGTCATCTATCATAACTGCGCAGTTTCTATTTTTAGATTATGAGTCATACTATTCTAGAATTTTTCCAACTGCGCAGTAGATGACGTCATTACCTTGCTATAAAAGCAGCGCGCCGCGAGCATACTTCATCGAAGTGAAGTACGAGTGAAGTACCATAGTGTTGTGTGTTAGAAAATATCAAGCTTTTGAAATCTGATGTTCTGAAACTGTTTTCTGAAGCCTGCTACCAGCTGTTGAAATCTGCTACCTCGTGCTGGAATCTGCTACTTGAAATCTGCTGAAGAAATCTCAATCATGGCACCGTACCGTAAACATCCTGTTACCGATACAATGCATGAAATTGAGAGATCAACAACTTTCAAGCGTGTCAAAGTTGAAGATAAAACTCCAAGCCCGTTGATGTTCAAGAGGATGTGTGAACTTGAGGTGGGAAAAACTTACAAGCTAACTGGGATTAGAACGGTTATGACAGATCATGGACTCAACGTTGAAATCGATCTGGAAAACCACTTTTCAACGTTCTTCCCTGCTACCACCAACCAGAAATATCTCAACAATCCTGATATGATATTTAAAATGAAATTTTTAATCTTATGCAATACTTTAAATCGACACTACATTGGGGCCAATTATAATAAATTCAAGCTTATTAATCACTCTGGGAAAACAATTATAGAAATTGTGAGAGAATTGTGTTTTGATATGTGCACTTAACTTTTATTCTAAATAATTGTTTTATACTTAACTTTTATACTAAATAATTTTTTATACTTATTCTAGTAAGGTTTGTAATTAAAAAACATTAAATTACAAAAACATTGTTATTTATTTACTATTTTTAATTACATTAAGTTTATTTACTATTTTTAATTACATTAAGTTTATTGATTAGTATAGGATCAATAATGTTATTGATTTGTTGTATTCGTCGACGAAATCGTTCTCCGTCTCTTGCTGCTTGTTCCCATGGTCCTTTCCTCGCTTGTCTGGATGCAAAGTCCCATACATACATGTAATGTATGGTGGGTTTCGGATCAAACTGTACCATTAAGTAAGTTTTCTTACAGTGCTGCTGATGGGATTGTACTCAATTATTCGGTCGTGAATTATCAAGCAGTAAGCAGCAGTTTGATTTGGAAACTGTGCTGACGATTCAAACTCCAGACGTATATCCACAAGTCCAGACTTGATTGACTCGTTCTGCTTGGAACAGTCAATTATATACAGAGGTGCTGTACTTAGAAATTTTTTCTTAGCCAATAGCGGTTCAGCTTCTTTCCCATAGTTAGCACTTTGAAAATTTGTGTACATATCATACATCAAGGCATACTGATTATGCACAATGTTGAGGTTCAAATTTCCATATGGATAACTCTGAGAGTTCAAGAACAGCTTAATGTCTCTTATGCTGCAGTGATCAAACTCGCTTGCGTTTTGATTCGACTGATTCTTTCTTGCTGTTTGGAATCCAAGGATAACAAAACGAGGTTTCTCAAGCTGATTTGTTGTTTTGATTACCCAAATATGCTTGTTGGTAGCTGGTAGCAGTGGATACTCATACAATTCCCAAGTCCGGAAACTGATTGGAATAGCTGGATCGGAGGTTATGTAATTCAACACCTCGATTTTTTGCTTGTCAGACATTGTTATGTATGGTACAATCCACTCAATTTTTTGAATCGTAATTGAAACATTTTCATTCTCAACGGTAACAACATAAGCATTTTGATCAGTATTTGATCTGATCAGTATCAATTCATGCTTGGCATTCACGATAATTCGTTGATAATCTTCAGCAAATCCAAGAATGAAACTCAGCGGTACTGAGACATCAAAGTAACCGCTATTATCAGTCAGCTTGTTGTCATCTTCATTAACAATCCAACCAGCATTTTCCAGAATATTTTGTTGTCCCGGACTCAGAGAAGCGTATCCTTTCATAACACTGGTGATACCAACATTCTTACATCTATCGATTTCTACACCATTGAGTTCATAACGTATCTCTTCAAACATATGACAAACAGCCATGTTGACCATCTTCGTAGTAGCACTTACAGCAGTACCATCAGCTTTCCTCATTCTTCCATAAAAATGTAATGTGCTCTTGCTTGGGAGCAAGTACAGATCTTGATGTTGAACAGCAATCCTGATTTCATCACTGTTGTTGAATGTTGATGATGCATATGGTAAGTGTGAATGAGCTTCACAGTGTGCAATAGACTCATCGAAAATAATTGATTTTTTTATATCTAAGATTTCCGCCATGGTATCACACAAGCTAGACAACAAAAATTTATTTTTATCTTGTGAATTTTCCACGTAATTTTAGTCCTAGACTTTTTAGGAACTCTGCGTTTTGACGTGTCAACACTTTCAGAGCTCGATGATGACTGATAATCTTTGGATATCCTGCAATCCTTTTATACCCGTTACCAGTCTTTGTCTCATATACGATAACCATTACAGACTTTTTATATGCAGTCTTATCGTTATAGTCTCGCCACGGAAATTTGCTATTCTCCCGTCCTGATCAACAATGCGGAGCCTCAAGTTGTGTATTGCTCGTACGGCGACTGGTAGGTAAATGATGTTTGTTGGCACTTCCACTATCTTATATCCTGCTGGAACCCTCGGGAAAAATTCATGGATTGTGTGATTCTTCTCACCATTGATGTACGATCCAGTAGTTATATTGCACTCGACTCTCAGAGCATTGATTTTCAATATTTTGACTGGTAAATCAGATTTATGTGCTGTGTTAGGTTCAAGCACGCGGTTGGTAAATCCAAGTAATGATCCAATGGAATCTTCAGGCTCAAAATTTATATATTGATCACATCTTATTTCACTTCTCAACTCATTGTTGTTTGCTTTTAAAGTGAAACTTAGTTCAGGTAATGTCTTGTTTATATAAGTTTCAATATCTTTAATTTCATAACTCCCTGTTGGTATAGTTATTTCTTGAAATCTCTTGATTGTACTTCTTTTGGATCTTTTTGATGACACATAAAATTTATTAGCACCAACATCTATATTTGGTATTGAATTAAATGTCAGGAGCTTAACGAGTCCAAGTACATAATTTTTTGTTGGTGATAGCTCAATCGGCGGAAAATAATTTGCCTCCAGTATGGAGGAGTTTCCGGATAGTGTCAAGGTGAATGACTCTGCCATGACTGACGCTTGTTGTCCCGACTCACTTCAATTTATAGTTGTCCAGCCAGGAATTTTAAGCACAAATGTCCACATATGATTGTATCAAAGTCTTGATATCTTTTATGATTGTACTTTACGCTACCTACATCGAGATATTTCATCAAGTCTTGTGGAGGTTGTAGATTACCAAAACTGTCAAAGTAAATTACTTGATTATGATTCTTCTTGTATGCAACCCAGTGAGTTCCAAGTCCAAGTTTATCATCTAAATTTATTATTGCTGATTCGTTTGTCTTTGGTCCAGATTTTGGTAAATCATTTCTCATAAAAACTCCTCGAAAATTTGGAATTTTAAGCAGCTTGACATATTTTAATAAGTCGATGTTAGTCAGTGCTCGATGTGGTAGCTCTACTGGTTTTTTGACTTCTTGCAGCCAGCTCCTTCTGGGTATTGTTTCAGATAAAGTCCCATACCACTGCGGTAAGGTTAGAGGTATAATCCTCTACCTACAGCTATTTCCTCCATCTTCAAGTTGTGACGCTTCTTTTCAGCTAATTGATTTTTGGCTGCGCTGGCATCGTTCACAGCTTTTGCAACACCTGCAGCTCCACCTGTTAGAGCACCAACCGCTGATAACCCTGCAAACAGGGGAATCAAGAATGGAAGTACTCCACCAATCTTTGATGGAACTGATAGAATACGAGGCAATCGAACGTTTTTCTTCCCACCAACTTTCTTGACAGCTTTGCGGGCACCTCCAAGAGCTGTTTTAACTGGATCTCCACCAGGCTGCATGGACTTTTTAGCTTCATCAACAATCTGTCTCAGAGCAACATCCTTCTTCTTGGATGTCTTTCTTTTGACTGTCTTACGCTTCATTGTTTTTCTTTTAATTGTCTTACGCTTTGTAATAGGTTTTTCTTTTTTAAGACCCATACCGAAACGTCTCTTCAACTTCATGATTTTATTCACACTCCAAGCAGCAGCTTTTTCACCAATAGCAGCGTCTCTTGCTTGAAATCGTTGCCACGCTTTCTCAGCAAGGATTTTATCAGCCTCGTGACGGGCTTCCAAATTTTCACGATTTTTAGAGTAAGCTATATCGTGTTCCTTACACGCAGAGTCCAAAGGATTTATGCCTGGATCACCTCGAGCTAACCTTTTGGCTAACTTTGTTCCCGGACCACAATACTGATATCCTGGTATGTGAAGTTCAAGTGGAAGCTTATTGATTATGTTGTTGAATAAACCTACACCACGTCTGCTCTCAGACATGTCACATCAAAGACTGACTCGCTTATCTATATAAGCCGGTATATATACCTCTTGAGCTCAGAATCTAATCAGCAGTCATGGGCAGCAAATCAAGAGCTCAGTTGCCAGTTATCAATTTTGATCAAATTGTTCAAGGGACCGGTGTGAAACTCAAACGACACGGTGCATTACTTCCCAACAGTAACCGTGCAGTGTTTTGCGGACCATCAAACTGTGGAAAGACCAACGCTCTACTATCCCTTATTGTACATCCAAACGGTTTGAGGTTTGAGAATATATATCTTTACTCAAAGTCTCTTAACCAACCAAAGTATCAGTTCCTGGAGACGCTGCTTAAACAGATTGATGGTATTGGATTCTTCACATTCAGTGAACATGAAGCTGTAATCAAGCCTGAAGATGCTAAACCTAACTCCCTGATGATATTTGATGATGTTGCTTGTGAAAAACAAGATCACATCAAGGCTTTTTTCTGCATGGGTCGACACAAGGATGTAGACAGCTTTTATCTCTGTCAAACTTATACACGAATACCGAAGCATCTGATTAGAGATAATGCAAACTTTCTCGTGCTATTCCGTCAAGATGAAATGAATCTGAAGCATATTTATAATGATCATGTCAATACAGACATGTCGTACAACTCATTCAGAGATTTATGCTCGGCATGTTGGAATAAATATGGGTTTGTGGTAATAGATAAAGACAGTGAATTGAACAGTGGTAGGTATCGCAAAGGATTCGACTGCTTCATTAGTATAAATTGAGGTACTTTAGAGTGTGATAGTCATACATGCTGTAGACGTTAACCTGTCAACATGAAGCCTGAAGAAATATCAAAGCAGAAAGATATTCTGCATCAGATATCTCAAGCCAGCAATGCCATCCGACGGAAGCACAAGATGTTGAAGTTGGGTAAAGATACAGCTGAGAAAGCTATGGAGGAAATGTTCAAGCCTATTGTGACACCACTCCAGAGTATAGTTGAATCTTCAAAGTTGAAAGGGGAAAATATTAAAAAAGAAGAAAAACCACAGGTTGAAAAACAAGAGGTTGAAAAATCTTTATATGATGATCCAGAAGTATACAACAGTTTAATAACAGATGATGAAAGTTCATTTGAGAATACAGCACTTGCTATTACTCAGCCACCACCATCAACAAGTACTCCAGCTCGTAGAAATCCTCTTCTCACTAATTATCTACAACGTTTAAGTAAAAAACATAAAGATAATGATATGAGATATGGTGTACGCAGAAAACGCGGTGAAATGCATATGGGTGATTCACCTATTTCATTTGCAAATGATACAATAACTGTCAAAGAAAAAAATTATCCAATAACTCCTGGGTTGTTGGAATTATTATTAGAAAATCACCAGAGGATGCACTCATCACCCCAGATGATAAGAAAAAGTACTTTGACATAATTCAACATACCAACGCTCATAGGAAAAATTATGACCCAAATCGTACTATTTATGAAGATACAACAATCAAGTTCAATAAATACATTGCTGATTTTATCACCAAGTTCGGTAAAGGGTTACCAAAATATATGATTGCAAGAAAACAGAGATTACCAATGGACTATGTTTACTGGGATGATCCAAATGAACTAGTTGATCGTTTGCGACTACTTATGGCATCTCAAGCTGCTGGAAATCCAAGTCACACGAATGAAATCATGTCAATTATTGAAGAGCTTAGGGTGGCTGGAGTTATATATTAAAAGCTTCTGAAAAATTAAATCATTCACACATTGACAGTCAAAGTGTTCACAACCATGAGCATCGATATATTTGGACGTCCACTGGACAATAACTTAGGTCAACGAGGGCCAGCTGGTAGAGGTTTCAATGTAACTTCTGATGGAAACTATAACATTGAGAATAAAAGGCTGTGCAATCTCGGTAATCCTTCAAATGAACATGATGCGGCGACAGTGTAGTTTGTACTGAGACAGATGTCTGAACTGAATAAAAGTATAGACAGTGAACAGAAAGAGATTATTTCACATTTACACTCTGAAATAGTAATACTGAAAGCTGCTGTGGGAAATTTGCAGACGACTATTGAGGAAGTTAAAGCAGTACTTTCCTCTCACCAAAATAATATCAAATATCTCACTGAGAAACTCAATGAACGACAAAAAGACAGTGATAGCTGAAGAGCTTCACAAACCAGCTCGCAGGAACTATAAACGTCGTCATGTTGACATCCGAGGTCTCGATGAGACTTGGCAAGCTGACTTGGTTGAGATGATTCCATATGCGACAGTCAATAAAGGACACAAGTATCTGCTTACAATCATAGATATATTTTCTAAATATGCCTGGGCAGTTCCAATTAAATCAAAAGGTGGTGTAGATGTCACTAGTGCTATGAAGTCTGTACTCCAGCAAGGTCGTGTACCTAAGAATTTCCATGTTGATCAGGGTAAAGAGTTTTACAACAAAGAATTTAAAGATCTGATGAAGCAGCACAAGGTAAATCTGTATTCAACATTCAGCAATGTCAAAGCATCCATATGTGAACGTTTCAATAGAACACTCAAGACTAAAATGTGGCGAGAATTCACAGCTCGTTGCAGCTACAAGTGGACCGATATACTTGATGACTTGGTGAATACTTACAACAACACCAAACACAGTACCATCAAAATGAAACCTGTTGATGTTACCGCTGCTCAGGAGAAACAACTATTGGAAAATATATATCAACCACTGAAAACCAAATCGAAGCAGAAGTTCAAAGTTGGAGACAAAGTCCGAATCAGCAAGTACAAGCATGTTTTTGACAAAGGATACACGCCAAACTGGACAACAGAAATCTTCACAATCAAATCGGTGCAGAATACGAATCCAACGACGTACAAGCTCGTGGACTATCAGGATCAACCAATTGAAGGCGGGTTTTACAACGATGAACTCAGCAAAGTCAAATATCCAGATGTATATCTTGTTGAAAAAGTAATTAGAAAACGTGGAAATAAATACTATGTTAAATGGTTAGGCTTTGATACTAAACATAATAGTTGGATCAATAAATCAGATATATAAAACACAAATTATATTTACATTGTTTTTATTTACAAAACTTTAATACATAAATCCTTAAAAATATATTTACATTATTTTTACTATTACAAAACTTTTTGTCTCTTATTATTATTTTCATCATCTACAAGTTTTCTTTTCTTAAAATCTAAGGAGCCTTTATAACCCCAAGGCACAGTATCAGTGCTTGCCTCAATGAGTTGACGTTTGTCATCAGCCCAACTGAGAGCAAGTTTCTCCTGTTTTACTGTGTGCACTTGATGTTTTTTGCTTTTTATCATATACTGCTCTTTCTTTAACAGCACATTTTTAAAAAGGCATCTTTTGAAGTCATCAAACATGATAGTCTTCAAGGCTGATCCTCCGATACCCTTTGCCCGTTTCTTAATTCTATCCTTTTCCTTCTCAGGATCATGGATTTCTAAGGCATACAATTTGGCTCTGAGACCCACGAACTCGGACATGATTTTTCCACTGTTCTCATCCTTCATGAGTCCCAGAACCTTTTTATTGACAAGAGGTATGTTGAAGACATTGTCGGGTGGGTAATCGGAGGTATCAAACCTTGAAATATCACGTTTGATGTCTTCATAGATGTTGGGTACATTAAATTGGTAGATTAAACTATCAGTGACAGTGTACAATAGTTTTGAATCTTTTTCATAATTTTTCATTACATAATTATAATGGAAATCGTAGATAAAAGTCTTGGATAAGTCTAAGATACTAAAGCCTACATAGATTGGCTTGTTAAAAACAACTCTAGCTTTTTTCATTTCAATTATGACTATATCCTCATCAAATACAGTTACGCTGTGGAAGGTTGGCTTACAAATCAGGTCTGATACCTGATAACGCCCCGCCCACTTTGTTCTTAACCAAACTTCTTTGTATTTACGAACATTCTCCATTGTCTTTCCGAAAACCGCGTTGTTCATCAACTTGTAAAAATTTTTCTCAAAATCATTTTTCGCTATTTTTCGACAATCAGTATTTTTATCAATGTATGATTTGAGCCAGTCTGATTGTTCAAATTTCAAGACTGTGTATTTTCTTAAGTTCTAAGCCTAAATCTAAACATTGTTTCAAATTCTTATAATGTATTACATAATTAGTCTTATCATACAGAGTTGTTGTTAATTTTTGTTGTTTGCTGCCAGGTGGTATAAAATGTTCAGGGCAGAGAGGCAAATCTTTGTGTAGATCATGTAATTTCTCAGGATAGTGTAGGTCTACTTCAAGGATGTAGCCTACACTTTCATCATCATTGAAAAACTGATCTACATTATCTACATTTTCAACCCATTCAAATTTACCCTGGGGTAAAGACATACTCATCGCTGCGCCATACAAATTATTTACATCGTAGTACATCAGGTATGTTTCGGGGTTGTTTGAATCAAAATCTTTGCCCATATACCGGTTGTTAGCTTCAGCATGTCTATTAGCACACATCGATACCCCACCGCGAACACCCTTTTCAATGAAAAGAAGCATCTCAGGATCAGTTAGCAGTTCAAGTTCTACTTCAGTATGCTTTAACATTGCAGCGTTTGATAGACCGGGAGCAGTATAGAAATGAAGTGCATCGAGATTGTACGTCTTGAAACAACTAAGTCTAAAGTTTTCAAAGACATCAGCCAGGAGAAGTACATCAGTCTTCAAGTACAAGTCTGAGTACTCACCTAACGTATTGATACCGAATTCATTCCAAACTACTTGAGCAAAAGCATAATCATCATCAGAAATAGTTGAGTTTGTTAATTTTGAATAAAATGATTCTTGGTCAGGTAATTGTCTCTCATCTAGTCTGTCAATGCTGTCAATGTACTCATACGGGAATACACCCTTACGTATTGCTAATTTAAATTTGTTAGGGTCAGGGTGGTGTAGTCGCGTAATCTGTTTGTCTTTGTCATCAAGGTATGAAGCTAATTTCTCTAAACTGGAGGCCATGAATCTAAAAGAGTCAATAAATCTTAAAGAGACTGAAGTATTTTTAACTGATTTTGTGAAAGAAATGTAACGCTCTTTATTGATTGGTAATAATGAAATTTCACCCTCAAATACTGTAGCTAAGGACTTAATTATGAAGTGTGAGTCGTAGCCGGATAAATTATGAAAGACAATTGGGATAATTGTAGATTTTTGATAATTAACGTTACATGATTTATGAGCTGCTTTTCTATAGTTACCGGTAAAGTGACAATGATCATAGACTTTATCTGTCGTAGAAGTGATTGGTTTTTCACAGATGTGACACTCAGTTGCCTGGTTGTATCTATCTTGTTGCTCTCTGGTTAGGGGTTTCATTTTAATGGGATTCTTTAGAATTTTCTCAAAGTCTAGAGCTAACGACTCTAATTGTTTAACGAACCAGTTGATGCAATCAGGAGAACGGTTTAATTGGAATCTAGACAGTGTGTTGTCATAGCTGCAATGCACATAGTAAGCAATACTGTGTGGAACATGTTTATGAACTATCTTTTCATCATCTCCTGGGGGTTCGAGTGTGCATTCAAGATCCGCGTAAACTACAAACGGTACAGTATCTTTGGACTTAAAATCTTTGAATTTCAAAATTTTATTTTTTTCACTGGGAAATTCCATGCGGACTTTGTTAGATTTAAAACAATCTGCTCGGTGTTCTAAATAACATTTTTCTAATTTGAAATGATTCAAACAACGATCACAAAAGTACAATTTATGTCTACCTAGAGTTATTTGACTTTTAATTAGTCCAGAAAGATTATGTATCAATGCAAAGTGATAGACTGACTCAATATTATCTAAATTATCAGTATAATTTACACTTTTTTTAATCATTAATAAATGAATTGTCAGTATTTCTGACTCGAAGTTACTTAAATATAACGGGATGATAGTACTTTTTTCAGACTTTTTACCCGTGAATTCTGAATCTATGCCGTATACGTTAATGCTAAGGTCATTCATTTTTTCAAATTTTGGTACATCATCAAGTTTAATTGGAAATTGAATACCTTCATAGTTTAATCTAACGCTGAAATGACGGTAACTTGTAGGGTCGCCTGGAACCAATACTGGTGGATGCAAGGCAGCGTTGACACACCACAGGAAGCAGAACTCATCATTGTTCTGGATGTTCGTAACCGCATTCTTCTTGACAATATCCTTTGGCAATCTGACGAAGGTAGAGTTTCCAACTTGGGTTGGTGTGAATCGTGACATGGTCACCATCAAGCTGTTCGGTCCAAGCAGACTCCATCCGGAACCCTCATGCTCAAATTCTTCAATTCTTTGAAGTAATTTGTCGTAGACATGTTGACTAAACCAATCATGAAGAGATGTGGCAGGGAGAATCTCACGGCTTTTAGTAATAAAAGATTTCCGCTCTTCAATATCTTGTTGATGTTTCCGGATTGTGCAGAAGAATTCCACATTCACTTTCAACCCTGCCAAATCTCTCAAGGCACTCTGCACCTTGTTAATGATGGTGTCTCGTGAGGCCTGGAGGAATGCTGCTGGATGTTTGTGATGCTGATTGATAACACATCCAGTCTGGATGTTGCCAGCAAAAGCATTCTCCAAGTCCTTCCATTTGACTCCTTGGTTGAGATCTCCACCAACAACTTGGTTACCGAGTCTGGAGAACTGATCGGCAAACCAGTTGAGTTGGTTGATGTGCGCTTGAACACTTCGTCTCACTTGAATTGTTGTTCCAGGATCCAGTAATATTGTGTTGAAGTATTCAATGGTCTCCTCACACACTCGTAAACACCTTTGACGATGTTCATCAGTGAGCTGCTCTCCCAACAAGTCAGCATATGAGACTGCAATAGTGTCCACCAAGTTCTTGAGAGCCTCGATGAGGTTATGTTGTGTCATTTTGGAACGAGAATCACTACTGTCTTACACAATATTATAGGTTATGTACACTGTTTATAGGTTATATACACTGTTTATAGGTTATGTACACTTTTAAAGGTTATGTCACTGTTTATAAGTTATATACACTGTTTATAGGTTATATACACTTTTAAAGGTTATGTACACTACACAATAGTTTTTGTACACTGGACTATACTCGCGTACTTCACAACACTGAACTTCACTATATTTTATAACACTGAATACTGTTTAATCACGAGAGATGTTTCACTGGAAACATGTACTTCGTTTTTGTGAAGTACGGCTTGAGCGCGCTGCTTTTATAGCCAGAGGATACTGCGCAGTTACCCCCACTCATCTACCTCAAAAACGGTTTGATGACGTCATCTACTGCGCAGTTAGAAATAGAACAAAGAAAACTGTGCAGTTACGCAACCTTGAACAGGCTCAGACCTGTATGATGACGTCATCTACTACGCAGTTAGGAATAAAGCAAAGAGAACTACGCAGTTACCGTGACCTTGAACAGGTTCAGACCTGTTTAGAAGTAGACAGAAATCTCGACAGATGGCGTATCTTCTCGCATGTACTCCTCATACGTACAGTTTGAATATATTAATCTTTTCGGAATATAAACAATGAAATGCACCTGTGATCTAAGCAACTATTATTGATGCTGAGATCACAGGTGCATTTTTTAACAAAATGGTGAATTCACAATTCAAAATGGCGGATAGCGGTAACCAGATGGCGGATTTCAGATAGCAAATTCAAAATGGCGGATTTCAGACTCAGATAACAGCCACCAGATGGCGGAAATCAGATAGCAGACTCAAAAATTCTAGAACAGAATGAGTCATCTACTGCGGAGTTATATGACCTTGAACAGGTTCAAGCCTGTCTGATGACGTCATCTACTACGCAGTTAGAAAATTCTAGAACAGAATGAGTCATCTACTGCGCGGTTAGAAGTAATGCACGCTGTCACCAGATGGCGTTGCGTGAAATCCTTCTCGCAAGTAGTTGACATAACTTCCTTTTAAATATATAGAACATGGATATACCATACTACAAATGCGTAATCCTGAACTATTGATCTGTTATGGCTGAGCCGAAGGCAGGTTAATAGTTGAGGATGCTTTTTAACCTCAAAATGTTGAACTCAAATTCAAAATGGCGGATAGCAGCCACCAAATGGCGGATTCAAAATGGCGGATAGTAAGATTTCAAAAATGGCGGATAGTAAGATGGCGGCAGAATTCCCCACCAGCGCCACCTATAACCTCGATAAAAAACCTCACCCATAATGCCATACATACCTACCGCCGGCAACGCCTACTGTCGGTAAAACAGGTCGCCCAATCTACAGATGGTACTTGTCACGAATCCACAGTCGGTAATGTAGACCACATCCTAGTGCGGGGCACAAACCCACAAATCTGTTTTACCGACTGAGTAACACCCCCTCGGTTTAACTACTGCCATCCCTGCAACTTCCCGCTATATTCGTAATTAAGCGCTCGAAATTGCACTTGTTATGTTTTTGAGCTCTTCGAGCTCAAAAATCCAATTTTTGTGTAGTTTTGAGCTCTCCGAGCTCAAAAGTTTGATAGAAGTTTAATAAATCACTATTTTTTTTATTTTCAAACCGCAATAACTTTTGAATGAATGAACCGATTTTCTCGCGGTTAGCGGCATTCGACGCAGTTTTTCAAATTCTATGATATACTTTCGTACACGAATTGATTAGACCAGAAATTTCGGTGTAATCCGAAAAAAACACTTTTTGTCGATTTCTTTCGTCAACGATAACTCACGAACGAATAAACCGATTTCGACCGGATTGACAGCAATCGACGTGGTCTTTCAAGATTGAGAGCTGAGTAGTTTTTGAAATTGATCGATCAAGCCGTTTAAAAGTTATTTAAAAAAAACCACATTTGAGAAAATTTTTTTTCGTAGTCTTTTTGAAATTTCTGAAAATTTAGCGGTCCTAATCGATACAAACCATATTCGAAATCTAAGTTCAGTCAAACCCTTTTGATTGGCGTCAACCGCGATAGAATCGGTCAAGCCGTTCAAAAGTTATGAGAAGTTTACACACACACACACACACACACACACACATACACATATATATATATATATATATATATATATATATATATATATATATATATATATATATATATATATATATATATATATATATATAGGGTGATTCAGAATTAGTGTCCGACCAAGAAAACTTGGATAGAAGAGGCGATTTTAAGCACAATTGCAAGAATAAAATTTTTCGAAATTCTCAATATTTTGGGAGTTATTGAGGATTGAAATAGACCAATCAGAGAGCTCGTTACAGATTTAAAGAAAGAAAAAAAGTACAATAAAATTTACCAAGCGAACTTCATAACGAATGATATTACCCAGTCAGCATCCAATTCAGAAAGACTTCTGGAAGAAGTCTTTTCAAAGACGTCCATAAGAAGTCTAAATATGATGTCTTAACGAATTCATCAATCAGAACTCTTAATCAAGAAGTCGACAGGAAATATTTTGACAAACTTTGTAAGACTTCTAAAATATGAGCTCTTCAAGTAGTTTACTTACTGAACTCATAAGACATCAATAATCTGAGCTTTTTAAGAGGTCTTTTTCTGACTTCGTAAGATGTCATGAATATGAACTCTTTCAGAGGTCTTTTTGCTGAGGTAGGATTGAATTGTATTGGCGCATGCGCACAACGATAGAAATTTTATTTTTATTTTTTATCTCTGTTTTAATATAACCTATAAGTGTATGGTACGTTTTCTGTTTACATTCAGCGTCGAATTGCAAAACTTTAATTTAGTGAAATCAATAAATTATTTATAACCAGTGATTTCGTAATTTGTAAATTAAAAGTTCTAAAAATAAATGTAAGTGCATATTCTTAGCTAATTAATATTTGACTGTGTATGATATTTCATGTTTTTATCAGTGATAAATTTGAGAAAGCATTCGATTTTAAAGGTAACGTATACATTTATCCAAAAAATAAATATAAATTATGATTTTTTTAATTTAAAATATTTTTTCTCAAGATGTCTGAAAGAAAAAGATTCAGTGAACTGTCTAAGAGTCAGAAAAATCGAAGATTGAAAAAACGCTGTGAGCAGGCAATTTTGGAGACTGCACGTGCAAAAGCATCGGTTGATACTTCGTTTGATAATGATCCAGTTATTAATAACAGTGTAATGAACAACGACAATAATTATGACAGTGATGATTTCAGTTTACAGTCGATTCATTTAGATAATACCGTAACCGATATCTCTTTAAAGACTTACACAGATAATAATGATAATTCTCATTGTACAACAACAAAAACAACATCAACAGTAACAGCAACAACTACTACAACTTCTATCACTTATAATAATAATAATAATAATAATTGTGATATCGAAGTACCAATTCCTTTAACCAAACAATTAGCTCAATGGAAATGCGAATTTAACATTACTCAAGCTGGATCAAGTGCTTTACTAAAAATTATTAGAAATGTGGAGTCAATAGAAGAGTTAAAAAGTCTTACAAATGACAGTCGTACCTTAATTGATACTCCTACAGATACTACACTTCTCACAAAAATTAAGGGAGCAGAAAAAAAATCCAAATTTTTGGGGGATTTTCAACAGGCTGTAACTTTGTTTTTCTCAAGTAATTAACAAGTATCTCACTTATGAGAACTTCAGAAATGGAAACTTAATTTTTGGAGTGAATAGCAATTTTCAACCGAGACGCAGCTCCAACTTTTTTTTGGGCTAATGATACGGTAAAATGATGTTATCACTTTTTTGTAGAGAATAATTTTTCCCATAAATCCCACCGATTTACTAGATGAATTTAAGATACTTGTTGAACGTCGGAACACTTAGTAAGATTTTCTACATAACACTCCGTAGGACAATCATCAAGACAACTTGCATGACAATAGGCAGGAGAACCAGCAATACTAATTTTAAGACCATAATTGTATTACTCGAGTAAGCCCGAGGAAATGCGCGAAATAATTTTATTTTCTCTAATAAAAATATTAAAGTTTTTATTTATTCGAAACAAAAGAAATAACATCTTATATTATTTTTAAAATAAATAAGTCAATAATATCATTCGTTATGAAGTTCGCTTGGTAAATTTTATTGTACTTTTTTTCTTTCTTTAAATCTGTAACGAGCTCTCTGATTGGTCTATTTCAATCCTCAATAACTCCCAAAATATTGAGAATTTCGAAAAATTTTATTCTTGCAATTGTGCTTAAAATCGCCTCTTCTATCCAAATTTATCTGGTCGGACACTAATTCTGAATCACCCTATATATATATATATATATATATATATATATATATATATATGTATATATATATATATATATATATATATATATATATATATATATATATATACTAGCTGTTACCCGCCCGCTTCGCTGGGCAATTATAGAATTGTATTTTTCGATCTAAACTTAAAATTAGATTAGAGTATTGTTTTGACTTTCACAAATTCCAAATTTCATCGAATAAGCATATACCTTTTATCTATGAAATTATTCCAGCTAATATTCATTGTAACTTTCAATGTGCAATCACTATAATGTTTGCGTGGCCTTTTTTTCAAAAATGAATAATAATTGACACGAAGAAAAAAAATTGAAATGAGAATTTGGAGTCTATAGGAGCTATAGCTTAGAAATTAAAAATTTTTGATGTTAGCACCCACCTTCGCAAACCCCTGTGAGATGAGCTATCGTAAACTTTTCCCATGGACTTCTTCTACATCTCTCACAGAAGATTCCTACCAAATTTGGAGTCGATAGGAGCTATAGTTTAAAAACGGGAATTTTTTATTATTAACGCTCCTACAATCCTCTTTGGGGTAGAATATCGTAAAATTCGTTCATAAATTATTTTTTCATCATTTATTATAGAAAATTTCTACGAAATTTGGAGTCTGTAGGAGTTATAACTTGGAAATTAAAAATTTTGATTGTTAATACCCACCCCCGCAACCCTCTGTGAGGTGAGATATCGTGAAATTTGTTTATAGATTATTTCTACATCTCTTACAAAAGATTCCTACCAAAATTGGAGTTAATAGGAGCTACAGTTTAAAAACTGGAGTTTTTCATTGTTAATGCCCCCGCGAACCCCTTTGGGGGTGGAATTTTTTAAAATCTGTTCTTAGCTGACCTCTACAGGGCAAAAGTATAATTCCTACGAAATTTCAAGTTTCTATGTTCGATGGTTCCCGAGATATCGTGATGAGTCTGTTACGTCCTCGTAACCGCGCGGTTTGAGAAGAACCGGCCCTAAATAATATAAAGGGGTCTGGAGAATTAGGATGAGACGACCTCCACTGTCGTCAGTAGGTGGACTCGAGTTTCCTCCGAAATAAACTGATTTAATTTGAAATTAATAGTCTCCGATTTATTTAATTAGTAATGCGATACAATTTAATTATCAGGAGGAAAACCGTCGTACAGTGTAATGTTTATCGGTTTCTAGAGCAGTACTTAGTAGCTTAATGATATTATGAAAAAGGCCTCGAGTTCCCGATGCAACTCGCTTTTATAGACTCCCCAAGGGACGCGTCCTTGTAGGAGTAGGGTTGCTTATCAGGTTCTCGAAAATATAGAATGTTCTAGACTTTGAAGTTCACGCTTCCTGCGTCATCAGGGTGAGCTGGCTCATCGGCTGATGCCACTCCAGAGTCTAGTCCACGTAATTGTTTGTTGTTGACTTATGTTCGGTTATAATACCGGCACCTTCTCTCAAACTTGGGTAGGTTTCTTACGATTGTAATTCTTTGTTGGTCTTGAAAAAGACCGTTATAATCAAGACTACGTAGTAGTCTTGAGATGACTTGTTAGTCACACGCTCTTGAATAAGAGCCTTGAGTAGTCTTGAGAAGACTTATTCTCACTCTAAAAAATGGGAGTGAGAATTGATTAGTTCTGATAAGAACTGTTGAAAGTTTAGTTCTCAAAAGAACTGATTTAACGATACTAGTCAGCGTTTGATGTAGTCGAGATGATCCGAGATGTTCCGAATGGGTTAGTCGTGGATATACAAGCCTTGCTCGCTTGAGATCCAAATATACTGCACTGGAGCTGTAAGCCTTGCTCGCTTACTGTAGATTCTTGATTGGCTTCTTCTTCTTCTTCTTCTTCTTCTTCTTCTTGGCTCAATGGTTAGAAGTGGACTGTGTCAGTAGGTCTCCTCGCTTCCTCTTTTAAACAGTCTGGTGATTTGAGAGGGGATTGGATTATGTGAATACATTGGCTCGCTAGCTCCGATGGACTGAGTGGGGGTTTCGAAGGTAGCGGCCCAATAACAATTTAGAATGATTTCCCACTATGAATAGAATAATTTTCCACTAGCTCTCTCGTTATGGTCCGTGCTTTTGTTAGTACCATGACTAGCTCTCTCGTTATGGTCCGTGCTTTTGTTAGTACCATGACTAGCTCTCTAGTCATGGTCCGTGCGATTTTTGATGCCAATTGATGATTTTGGCCTTTTTCAACATTCTCCCCCCCAAATTCTGCAGGAATGCAGAATTTCAATCAGGCGATTCTTGGTGAGGAGCTAGTGGGAGAAGAGCTAACTTGACAATTGGTCGAGTAAGAATTGATGTAGCTGTCTTGAGAGTGACTACTCGAGTAAGTCCATCCTTCCCTGGGTGAAGTTGAATTACTCTCGCGAGAGGCCATTTTGAAGGGGGAAGTCTTTCATCTGTTATTAGCACCAAGGATCCTAGTTTGATATCGTCTTGCTGGTTACGCCACTTTGAGATGGACTGATGTGCGGATAAGCATTCTGCTGACCATCGGTTCCAGAATTGTTGAAATCGTTCTTGAATCCGTTGAAATTGAGATAGTCTTGACTCGTTTACGGAGGTTAGAGATGGTTCAGGTATAGAGTTGAGCGCAGCTCCTCGAATAAAATGGCCTGGAGTTAGAGCAGAGAGATCTTCTGGATCATCTGATAGAGCACTGAGAGGTCTTGAGTTGAGTACTGCCTCAACTTGTGCTAAGAGAGTGGAGAAATCTTCAAATATGAAGCTGGTCTCCGATATTGACAATTGGAGATGACGTTTAACAGATTTCACTGCAGCTTCCCATTTTCCTCCCATGTGCGGTGCTCCTGGGGGATTAAATTTCCAATTTGTACCATCATTAGTGAGAAGACGTTGAAGCTCTTTTGATTCTGATGTAGCCTGAGAGAAGAGACGTTTCAATTCGTTGTCAGCTCCTTTGAAATTGTTACCACAGTCGCTGTGTAATGTTTTGCAGATTCCTCGTCGACTTGTAAATCGTCGAAATGCCTTCAAGAAACCTTCGGTTGAGTAGTCTGAGACTGCTTCAAGATGAATTGCTGACGTTGAGAAACAGACGAAGACTGCTATCCACCCTTTGAATTTCTTTGCACCTCTTCTTTGAAATGTCTTTAATGTAATTGGTCCAGCGTAATCAACTCCAGTAGTTTCAAAAACTAATGATGGAGTCACTCGAGATGACGGTAGAGGTGCCATGAGTTGTTGTGTTCGGACTGCTCTGATTCGGGCGCAGACTAAACAGTGTTGGATAAAAGACTTGATTGGAGCTCTTCCTCCTAATATCCAACATTGACGTCGTAGGTACATTAGTGTTAGTTGAGTTCCACCGTGGAAGGTCCGGGCATGAGCATCAGCGATGAGAAGTTCAGAAAGTTTGCATTGTCGAGGTAATATGGGTGGGTGCTTGCTGTCATGATCAAGTTTAGAATTTTGAAGCCGTCCTCCAACTCGAAGTATACCTTGATGATCTAATCTTGCAGTTAGTCTAGAGAGGGCATGAGATTTTGCTAGGGGTTTTCCTGATACTATGGTGCTGATTTCGGATGAGAAGTATGCTTGCTGAGTTGCTTTAATCCAAAATAGTTTTGCTTTCTCTAAGTCTGCTGGACCAATTGGAGATGTTGATACGTTCGAGTTGGGGATTCGTTTGAAACATGAGATGGCTCGTTGACATAGTGCTGTTATTCGTAGTAACTTGTTAAGATCCTTGTGGAATGTTTTTACACATGGAAGATCGATCAAGTCCCAAATTGTTGGCTGTATAACTGCTGTTAACGCGATGCCAGGTCGTTCCTCGAGATCTTCTGTTGGAGATGGAGCTACGGAGATTGGCCAATATTCAGGAGATTGAGCTAACCATGGTGGGCCTGTCCACCAGAGATGATGCTGAATTAGTTGAGAAGCGGTTAGACCTCTTGAAGCACAATCTGCTGGATTGAGCTTTCCTGATGTGTATCTCCAACTTGCATTTGGAAGTGTCTGATGAATAGTTGAAACTCGGTTTCCAACGTATTCTTTCCATTTCATGGGGTTATTTTTAACCCATGCAAGTGTTATTGAAGAGTCGGTCCATAGAAATACGGGGACATCTTGGAGTTCTAATGTAGATTGTGTATGCTTTATGAGATGGACGAGAAGCACTGCAGCTGAAAGCTCTAATCGTGGAATTGTTAGCCTCTTGATTGGAGCGACTCTAGTTTTTGAGCAGACTAGAGTGACTTTTGAGTTTCCTTTATGGTCAGTGACTCTGAGGTAAACAACAGCAGCCATAGCTAGTTGAGATGCATCGGAGAATCCATGGAGTTGTACTGAGTATGAATTAGCTTGCAGATTAATCCATCTAGGTATTCGAAGTTCGGTTAACTTTGAGATATCTTCTCGAAACTTGGTCCATTGATTTACTGTATCAGGGCAAAGTTGATCATCCCAATCAAGCTTCTCAAGCCAAAGTTGCTGGAGCAGAATTTTGGCTTTAATGACCACTGGAGAGATGAGGCCGAGAGGGTCGAACAGTTGAGCTACTTCTGAGAGAATTGATCTCTTGGTTATTACTGCACTTTCTGATATGGAGCTTTGAAATGTAAACTGATCATGAGTTGATGACCAGGAGAGACCTAATACCTTTGATAATGATTCATCAAACGTGTGAAGCGATGACTTGTCCTTGGATTGAGATGTCGATGGAATAATAAATTCTTGTGTGTTGCTTTTCCATTTATCTAGTGGAAGACATGCTGAAGCACACATGCTGTTAAGCTGTTGAGCTATTGTGTTGAGATGGTCAATTGAATCAGCTCCACCTGAGATGTCATCAACATAACTGCCTTTTAGGATTGAATCAACTGCTAATGGGTAACTTTCCTTTTCATCTTCCACTAGTTGGAATAATGTTCTGCAAGCTAAGTATGGTGCTGATCTAGTTCCATACGTAACTGTTTTTAGTTGATATTCTTGGACTTCATTCTGTTGGTTGATCCAGAGAATTCGTTGTAAGTCCCAATCATCCTGATGGACTTGAATCTGTCGAAACATCTTGACTATGTCAGTCATGAAGATGAATTTGAAACGTCTGATGAATAGCAATACGTCAAATATATCTCTTTGAGTTTTTGGACCAGCATGCTGAATGTCATTGAGTGATACTTGTGAGGTGGTTTTACATGACCCGTTGAAAACGACTCTGAGCTTTGTAGTAGTGCTTTGTTCTCGGAGAACTCCATGATGAGGTAGGTAGTAGACTTATTTAGGTTCAGGGGCATCCTTTGGAACTGCTACCATGTGGCCTAATGTTTCATACTCGTGCATGAAGTCCGTATACCGCTGTTTGAGAAGTCCGTCAGATTCCAGACGCTTGAAAAGTCGTTTCAAACAACGATAAGCGATAGCTCTAGAATCTCCTAACTGTGAGATTTCAGCTGATAGTGGTATTCGCACTACGTAGCGCCCTTCTTGGTTTCGTGAGAGTGTGCTAATGTAATATTCTTCACATTGCGCTTCTGCTAAACTGAGAGATGGCCTTGTTTGATTTGGTATTTCTTCCTGAACCCAGAATCTTGTGAGGGAGTCTTGAAGCTCATCGTTTGTCACAGTATGAAGAGACCTGAGAGGGAGATTTCGTGTTTGAGATGATGCTGGTCCAAGAAAGGCCCATCCAAAGATTGTGTGAATAGCTAATGGCTCATCTGATTGCCCTTTAATTATTGGAGATGGTTCTAGAATTTGATTGAGAGTGTCAGCCCCTATGAGGATTTCAACGTGTCCAGGCTTCAGGAATTCTGGATCTGCTCTTTCTAGGTAGCTCAGATGAGACCAATGCTGGTCTGTGATGGAGACTGATGGAATCTTAGTAGTGATTTGAGACAGGATATGTGCTCTGAGATGGACTTGTTTATGTGAGATGCAAGACTCAATGGTTAAGTTAGTTTGACCAAGAGTTTTGCTTGAAGACTGATTACTCACGCCTAGGATTGGTATCACAGTGGCTAGTTGGTCAAGTTTTGCTTCCTTAACTAGCTTGGCTGAGACTAGTGTCAATTCTGATCCTGGATCGATGAGAAGACGGGTTGTATGTTTTTTCATGTTGGGAGACACTACTAGTACTTTGCAAGTGGCCAGGATTACTGCAGTTCTTGTGTTAATTGCTGATAAGGCTATTGCATTTGCCTGAGCAGGCAATTGCTTTGGTTGAGATGACTTATTTGCCTGAGTAGGTAATTGCTCTAGCTGAGATGACTTCAATATTTCAATTGTTTGAGATGACTTGTTGATGGTAACCTTTTGAGATGACCTTTTATATTTGGTGATGTTCGTATCAGTTTGAGATGCTCTTAATCTGAGATGTCTTCCTGGCTTGAGATGACTGCGTGGGTTTCGAGATGACGGCTGCCATCGTCATTGTGGAGTTGGCTTGTCTTCTGTCTGAGAATGTTGAGACAACGATGATAACTTTTCAGAGAAGGCTGTAAGAGATGTTGGCTTTTCCTTGGGTTTTGCAAACAAGCCGTGCAACAATGTATGATGGCGTTCTTTACAGAGTTTGCAAGTCAGGGTGTTGCTGCACTTATACAAGTTGTGTCTACCGAGGCAGTTGTAGCACAACCGTTCGGTTTTCACAAATTGAAGCTTCTCAGCATCTGACTTTGTTGAGAAGTCTGGACAGAAGGCAAGATAATGATTCTTGCCACAGTACTTGCAGGAGTTATTTAAGTCCTTTACCCATGGCGTGGTTTCTGGTTGAGATGACGTTCCAGGTTGCTCACAGATGACGTGATGTACTCTTGATGGTTGAGATGGCCTTGTGTCTGGTTTTGTTTTCTTAAAAGCTGTCTTGGATTGCTCTTCGATGCTTTCCAGAGCTCTAGCAGCACCAGTTAGAAAACCAGTTAGTTGTTCTAGAGATGGATACTCTGTTACTGACCCAAGGTGCATTTCCCAATCTTCACGAGTCTTGGGGTCTAGATGGTGTGTCATGAGATGTACTATTATTGAATCCCATTGGTCAACTGGAAGTCCAAGGGCTTTTAGAGAGTTAGTCGACTCAGAAACAACGTTGAGAAGAGCATTGAGAGTGGCTGATGACCTAACTCCTGGCGTCTTCAAGCGCAGAAGCTTATCCAGTTGGGCTGCGATGAGAAGTCTTTTGTTTTCATACCTCTTGACGAGCATGTCCCAAGCTACTTGAAAAGAATCGGCGGAGATCTTGATGTTAGAGATGAGACTTGCAGCATTTCCAGAGAGGCTATTTCGGAGATGAACAAATTTCTCCGCATTTGAGATGGCTGTGTTTTCCCCTATCAGTGAGACGAACAAATCTGAGAAGGCTCTCCAATCTCCGAAGTTACCGGAAAATGGTGGAATTGGAATCTTAGGCAATGATGATGGTCTGACTGCTGTACCTCCGGTTAGACTTACATTAGCTAGGCTGGATCCACTTGGTGGGTTTGCTGTTTCTAGCTCTGAGATTCTTTCTTCCAGGGCTGCTTGAATACTAACAACGCACTGCATAGCAGTTTCGTATGCGTTGTTTTTGATGTAAGGATCGTCTGATGGGATCTCGACCTTAGACATGATGATCTTTTCGTGCTCTGCCTCAAACTTTTCCCAGTTGGTCTTGAGCATCAACAGCTTTGCTTTGGCCACGTGAATGTTGAAAGATTGATGAGTTTCGGCCTGAACTTCCTTCTGCAGAGACATGATGAACGCGTACTTTGACTGCTGCAGCGACAATCTAGCCTGAAGTGCTGACATCTTTGAGGATTTGAGTGACAAGACTTCCCGCAGCACTTAGTGCTCCGCAATGCGCAAAGTAGTGAAACTCAATCTCAAACAATGTTGTGCACTCTCAGAGATAAGTCTGGAGATGTCACTTAGTACTACCCAAGCCGAGAGAAGATCCGGCTCGAGGGACCATAAAAATGTTCGGTTATAATACCGGCACCTTCTCTCAAACTTGGGTAGGTTTCTTACGATTGTAATTCTTTGTTGGTCTTGAAAAAGACCGTTATAATCAAGACTACGTAGTAGTCTTGAGATGACTTGTTAGTCACACGCTCTTGAATAAGAGTCTTGAGTAGTCTTGAGAAGACTTATTCTCACTCTAAAAAATGGGAGTGAGAATTGATTAGTTCTGATAAGAACTGTTGAAAGTTTAGTTCTCAAAAGAACTGATTTAACGATACTAGTCAGCGTTTGATGTAGTCGAGATGATCCGAGATGTTCCGAATGGGTTAGTCGTGGATATACAAGCCTTGCTCGCTTGAGATCCAAATATACTGCACTGGAGCTGTAAGCCTTGCTCGCTTACTGTAGATTCTTGATTGGCTTCTTCTTCTTCTTCTTCTTCTTCTTCTTCTTGGCTCAATGGTTAGAGGTGGACTGTGTCAGTAGGTCTCCTCGCTTCCTCTTTTAAACAGTCTGGTGATTTGAGAGGGGATTGGATTATGTGAATACACCCAGTAAACAATATGATGTCTTTAGAGGTTCTTGATGAACTCCTATTTAAGATTTGGACGTCGTAATTTTTAACGGAATGGTGTCTCTAAGACGTCTTGAGGACGTCGAATGCGCCACTTTAAGAGTAATATAAGACTTCCACAAATATTCTCAAAGAGATCTTTTTTCTGAGTTCAAAAAAAAAGAGTGCTTACAGAAGTTAGAATTAGGAAGTCTTTTTGAGTTCAAAAATAAGATGTCTTGCAGAAATCCGAATTAAGAGCTCTTTACGACGTCAAATAAAAGAGTACTTATAGTAGTCAGAATTGAGAGCTCTTTCTGATTTCATACAGAAAATTTGCAGAATATTATTATTATAAATTAATAAATATTATTTATTCATGCTATAAATTTATTAATATTAATTGTTAAATTATTATTGTTGTTATGTAATACTCATAATAATTATAATAATAATATTGATTTTCAGTCATTTTGTGACTTAATTTAAGTAATTTTTATCATTTAGTCGCCATCCTTTCGTCCACGAAGTCAGTATTTTTTTGATACTCCTGACAAACAAGATGCATGTAATCCACTGGAAATTGAGACACCATACCAACACCAATATCTTCAAAATCTGATTTTCCTAAATGATGATCTTCATTTAAACGATTTATAAAATTCGAGTCAGTGCGTAATGGTGCATCCATATCAAGAAATAACATTCGATGGTCACTATATTCTCCTTCTTGAATGCACTTACCGCAACCATAAAAACCACCATGACCTTTTGTGTAGGTTACAAAAGCTCTCGCTGGTGAATCACAAATGACAGCCCTTATAATTACTTTAAATTTATGACTATCATACTCGAAACCTTCCTCTCTCAGATTTTTGTACTCATTAATGAAATCTTGAAGAAATTCATTAGTCATTTGGTTTGTTCAGTCTATGGTTTATATCGACAATTTTTAATTGATCAATTAATTCTTCTTTCAGTCCATAGTGGAAATATTCTCCTGGTGCAACCTCACGAATAGTAGTATCTGTAGGAGTATCAATTAAGGTACGACTGTCATTTGTAAGACTTTTTAACTCTTCTATTGACTCCACATTTCTAATAATTTTTAGTAAAGCACTTGATCCAGCTTGAGTAATGTTAAATTCGCATTTCCATTGAGCTAATTGTTTGGTTAAAGGAATTGGTACTTCGATATCACAATTATTATTATTATTATTATTATAAGTGATAGAAGTTGTAGTAGTTGTTGCTGTTACTGTTGATGTTGTTTTTGTTGTTGTACAATGAGAATTATCATTATTATCTGTGTAAGTCTTTAAAGAGATATCGGTTACGGTATTATCTAAATGAATCGACTGTAAACTGAAATCATCACTGTCATAATTATTGTCGTTGTTCATTACACTGTTATTAATAACTGGATCATTACCAAACGAAGTATCAACCGATGCTTTTGCACGTGCAGTCTCCAAAATTGCCTGCTCACAGCGTTTTTTCAATCTTCGATTTTTCTGACTCTTAGACAGTTCACTGAATCTTTTTCTTTCAGACATCTTGAGAAAAAAATATTTTAAATTAAAAAAAAATCATAATTTATATTTATTTTTTGGATAAATGTATACGTTACCTTTAAAATCGAATGCTTTCTCAAATTTATCACTGATAAAAACATGAAATATCATACACAGTCAAATATTAATTAGCTAAGAATATGCACTTACATTATTTTTAGAACTTTTAATTTACAAATTACGAAATCACTGGTTATAAATAATTTATTGATTTCACTAAATTAAAGTTTTGCAATTCGACGCTGAATGTAAACAGAAAACGTACCATACACTTATAGGTTATATTAAAACAGAGATAAAAAATAAAAATAAAATTTCTATCGTTGTGCGCATGCGCCAATACAATTCAATCCTACCTCAGCAAAAAGACCTCTGAAAGAGTTCATATTCATGACATTTTACGAAGTCAGAAAAAAGACCTCTTAAAAAGCTCAGATTATTGATGTCTTATGAGTTCAGTAAGTAAACTACTTGAAGAGCTCATATTTTAGAAGTCTTACAAAGTTTGTCAAAAGATTTCCTGTCGACTTCTTGATTAAGAGTTCTGATTGATGAATTCGTTAAGACATCATATTTAGACTTCTTATGGACGTCTTTGAAAAGACTTCTTCCAGAAGTCTTTCTGATTTGGATGCTGACTGGGGCATTGGCTCGCTAGCTCCGATGGACTGAGTGGGGGTTTCGGAGGTAGCGGCCCAATAACAATTTAGAATGATTTCCCACTATGAATAGAATAATTTTCCACTAGCTCTCTCGTTATAGTCCGTGCTTTTGTTAGTACCATAACTAGCTCTCTAGTCATGGTCCGTGCGATTTTTGATGCCAATTGATGATTTTGGCCTTTTTCAACAACTTAGGACATTCTTTTCGTGAAACTTTCTGATGTTGCCGCGTACTGTACTCTAGTTTCCCTTTACATTTTATTATACATTTGTGTTATCGTTAAGCGTTCCTTGTTGGAATGTTAATGGTAACTTAAAAACAACTTATTTGTTCTACTGCGTGTTGAATCATTGTTAGATAATTCTTAAGTGTTCTAGTATCTACTAGTTATTCTTTACTTATCGTTATGGTCCCTACTTATAGTTCTATAATTATAATCTATTATCTATATCTAATTATATGTTTTAGTCTAGTTTGTAATATTTGAGATGAGCGATAGAGACATCTGCGAATGAAGGTGAGGACGTAACACGCCCCACCCTCTAGACAAGCGCCCCGCTTGTTCATGCCAGTGGTAATCAATTAATTTTTCGCTATCTGCGATTTTTATTGCTCGTCTTGGATTTACATATACAATTATTTTGCAGATTATGCATAAAAGTTAGCATTTCTTTTGATTTTTGTTTGGTAGTGTCATCGTTTGATTTAAAAAAAAATTTATCTACTTCGTACTTTAATTACTCTGATCTGCGTATTTTTATTAAATAGAGAATAATGAAAAATTATAATCTTTCTATTCTCGGTGTGTTACCTTATGGTTTCACAACATTTGTAAATATATCGATCTATTTCTAACTTATCTACGGTTAACTTTTCCTTTTGTAGTCTTTTCTGTTTAAAATGGTTGCTGTTAAAAATATATTAAAAAAATTATTTTCTAGTCTAATGTTTTATTTAATTTGTTTTTCTACGCGTTTTTCGTTCAGGTATATTTTACATTTTTGTTTTACGTGTCATTTTTCTGTCACTATATTTACTCAATATTTCCAATGGTCATTTTACCTCGACTCCTAATTACTTTAATCCGTTTATCTCCCGTACATACTTTTGCGTCTAGCTTGAAGAGTTTTTGAGGAAGGAAAAAAAAATTATTTTTGCTGTATAAAAATGAAATAATATTTTGTAAGGAGAGAGAAGGAAGAAAAGGGAAAGAAAGAGAAGAGAAGAGAAAAAAATATGATTTTGTTCGTGGATGTAACTAGTTTATTATCTAAAAGGAATGATTATTTAGGGGGAGAGAGGAAACGTATGTTTTCCTGCAGGATTGATTATTCTTTGAGGGAATGAAAAATAATTTTAAAGAAAAAAAGAATGTAGTAATTTTTGGAGAAAAAACAAATGATTTGCGTTTTAGCTTTATATTAAAAAAATTGTTTTAACTATAATTGGAGGGAGAAAAAAAGTATAAGAGAGAAAGGAAAAGAAGCGAAGAAAAAAATTTGTATTATTCAATTAATTTGCGGGATTTATTTGTCGATTTTCTACAAATTATCTATTTATCCTTTTTCTAATGCGATTATCGATCTAACTTTTAATTATACTCTACTTTTTAATTCTAATTGGGGTATTAAAATATTTTCTGGTTAAGAATATTTTTCTCTCGAGATTTTTATGTACAATAGAGAGAGAGATAGAGGGAGAGAGAGAGAAAGATAGAGAAAAATATCTTTTTACATTACTTATTTATATATTTCTTAAAAATAAGATAAAAAAACTTAAAAAAAAGGAATATATTATTAAAAATTAGTGCTACTTTTATTTTTATTATTCACTATAGAACGATTACTATGTACTCTTTTTTTTTTTTTTTTTTTTGTTGATTAAGTAATTATTTAGTTTTTATCCGAATAATGCGTTTTACTTATAATAGTTATTGTGACTATTTATTTTTAATTGTATTTTATTTCCTTTTAAAGGGATTTGTTTTGTTTTTCTCTATTATCTAGAAGATTTTTTTATTTTTACCTCGCTTATACGTATAACGGTCTGTGTTTTATGCGTACGTGTTACGTAGCATCGTTTCTTGAATTTTTTTTTATTCTGAAATAAATGTACATCAATTATTATTTCGAATTTTCATTGTTTCTCGTTAATTAAAAATAATTGTTAATTTTATTGTTAACATTTTTTTGGAAAAAAAAAGGTGTTATTTTATTAATTTCTCTTTTCGACTTTTGACTATATAGGAGAAAAAGTGTTTTATATTTATATTATACGTTTAAATTGGTAAATATTTAAATAAATTTTGTTTTTATTTAAATAAAAGTGGAAGTTTTTATAAGTTTCTATAGGAAAATTTATTAGTGAAAAACGAGAGTGAAATTTTTCTAAGTATCGTTTTCCGGTGGTGGGGTCTATCGGTCCCTTATAGTTATTGGTCAGTGCGTTGCGTGGGTGTGTTTCACTGTGTCTTTGGGTAGTTTTCCTGGGGATGATTTCTGTAGTGGGGGTTTTCTTTTGTATCGCCTAGCTTCTTTAGCTGTTCAAGTGCGTTATTACTTCTCTCTGTTTACGATTTATAAACTGTCTCTCTTTTTTTTTTGTTTGAATAAAAGGACTTCAAAATAAAATATTTTTTTTTTTTTTTTTATAAAAAAAAATGGTAATGGAATGGGGGAGGAGGGAAATTTGCTGATTTATGGAAATAGTTTTCTTTGAACTGTTTTGTCTGTCTGGTCGATGTCTACTTTATTTGTCCCCGGCTCTCTTGCTCTCGGTCTTGATGTCTCCGGTTGTTCTTCTTGGTCTTTTTCTTCTATGTCCACCGTGGTTAGTTTTGACATTATTGGGTTGTTGGCTGTTTGCTCTTTTTCCTTCTCGTATTTTTGTTTTGAATGTAACAAGAAGTTTGTTAACGAATCCCATATAGACCCTAGTAACCATAGGCTCCATCCGAATACGGAGTGTAGTGCCAATGCGTGTATTACTGTGTCGGCGGCAAACTTGAAAGCTTTTATTATAATACAGCCTGCTATTATCGCTGAACTGTAATCTCCAATGACAGTGAAAATGCCATGTATTTTTGCCAGCATGTTTTTAATTTTGTTTTCTATATTGACTTCGTCGATGAATCTATTTATGTTGATTCCTTGCACATTTATTTGTCTGCCTGTTGCTCCTCTGGCTATCGTGTTTACTACTGCGAATCTTTCTACTGGGAACATCATTGCTTCTCTTAGTTTACTCAGGTCTTCATTTGAGTATAGCCCGCTTTTTGCTAAGTATTCCGGTGCTGTGTACTTCCATGTTGCTTTTGTGTTTGGGCTAATTTCTTCTGGTTCTATGGTTGGCGTCAGTTGGGGTAGAATTTGGTACCATGCATTATTGATGTTAAATGTCGTAGGCGTCAATGTGTAGCAATCGATCTGATTTCCGGTCTTTACAAGCAGATGCGTTCTAGGTAACATGAAGAAGCTACCGTTTCCTAGCGTAACAGGTAGTTCTTGATAACATTCTTCCGTTTTCCTCGTTTTGACTTCGACTGGTACGCATTTTGATATTCTGATGACTTCTCCAGTGACGCTGGCCATATATCCTTGTTCTTTCATGAATTGAAACGCGAATTCTGCAGGCGCTATTGACGCTAGTGCCAGAGAATTTCGTAGTACTATTTTTTCTAATTCGCATTGTTGTTTAATGGCATCGTTATAACTCGCTACAATCTCCTTTTTCAAATGTTTTTCTAAATAGACTACTTTCGAATTTACATATGCGAATATGTCCATGTCTGATGTTGTTAATTCTGATTTTTTTAGTAAAAAATTATTGTCGTCACTTTCTATTATGAATAATCTGGGTTCCTCTGTGCGTAAGAATTTGTGGCCGCATACTGAGAGTGTTTCCTGTCTTGTTAGCGCAAACGTTATTTGATTTGATGTTACTGCGAAGAATTCGACGGTTTTATTTCCTGAACTATCCCTGATTCTTTGAGCTTGACCTTGATAAACTACCTTGAATCTTTCTGTTTCGCAGTCGTCTTTCCTTATGACGTCCCAGAACGTGTAGCCGCCTTCTGTATCCAAACATTTTTCTGATTCATGCCAACATCTTATTCCTGATTTTAGGATAACGCTGTTTTCTTTGAAGTTTACTGGGGCTAGGTAATCACGGATTGTGATTTTTATCTGTCCTTGTACCACTACGTCTGAGTATGTCCCGTATGGATCCGAGTATTTTCCTCCTTCACAGTTTCCGGAGTTATCTGCTCTTCCTGCAAAGAGTAGAGACCTTATCGTCGTTCCGTTCGGCTGTATGTCTCGAATTGCCGTGTCGTACATGAAATGTGTTCGGGTCTTATGTATATCTTGACAGTAAGGTTTCGATATCTCTTCTATGTATTCTATGTGTGGATTTGCTACTGTCGCTACGTGACTCCAGGAGCCGCAATAATAGATTGATCTTTTGATTTCAATTTTACACTGAATTACTTTAGTGTGGGAATATTCTACTGTCTGTATAAGCTGAATATTAGATTTTGTTATGTTAGGAGTCGTTATGGGTTTTTCGCATTCTTTTATGTTGATTAATGACAATGTAGTAAAGTTTGTTGCTGCTGCTCCGCAATCGTATGCGATGAATGCATTTGTCGTTGTGGTTAGCATCAGCAAGGTGGAAAAAATTTTGGACGCTTCCATTTCTTCCTGTAAGAGAAATGTATTTATGGTAGTTGTTTTCGCTATCTGCATTGTTTTTGTACTATTATTAATGTGCGATTTTCGCTCTGTCACAATGGACTATTTTTCTTTTATCCTTCTTTATTTCTATTTCGATATCGTTTCTGTCTGGGAATATTTCTGTTATTTTATATGGTCCTAAATAGTTATCGTCAAATTTTCCTGTCTTTTGGTTCTTAACTAAATATATGTTCTGACCTATTTTAAATTTTACTGGATGTATATTTTTATCATATCGAATTTTTGATTTCTGTTTAGCTTTTTCTAGGTTTTCTCTGGCTATCTTTTGAGTTTCTAAAAGTCTGGTCGCGTGAGTTTTGATATAGTCTGCGTAGGTCGGTATTTCATTAAGGTAAGAAAATTCTGAGGGTAATCGGGCTTCTTTACCGAAAACTAGTTGATAAGGTGTAAATTTTGTACCTTCGTGTACGCTAGTGTTATATGCTAATGTAGCATGGGGTAACCACTTATCCCAATCGTTTCTGCTAGTATAATGTTTAATGTAGTCAGTCAAAACTTGGTGACTACGCTCAAGAGCGCCGTTTGACTGTGGTCTAAATGCTGTGGTTTTTATTTGTCTAATTTTAAACGTTTTTGCTAAGCACGTCATTATTTTTCCTATAAACGCTTGACCTTGATCTGTTAATATGACTTTTGGACAACCGAATTTACATATAAAATGTTCAACTAAAGCTTCTGTGATATCTTTCGCGGTCATTGTTATCAATGGTATCGCAAAACAAAATTTTGATAGATCGTCTTGCATGGTTAAGATGTAAGAGTAACCATTAGCTGAAATTTTGTTGGGAACTACTATATCTAGTAGGGTGGGTCAAAAAAATCGAATAATTTATTTTTGACTTTATACTCTGAAAAATAGGTTCGTAGACACCTAAAAAGAATTCTCTCCAAGTATAAGCTCTTAATTATAACGGGAAGGTCCTCCGCTTTGCGGGTTTCTATTTTTTTCGAATAATCAGATAAAAAAATTTATATCTCGCTTCCAACTGCTTGGAAAAATATTCCGTGGCATAGATTTTGTGAGAAATTGAATGCTTTACAAAAAGGTCTCTTATGACTTTTTCAAAAACTCAACCGATTAAAAGATATTCATAGTTGAAGTTTGGCTATTTTAAGGAAAATATTCGTTTTTATTATGAATTTTATAAGTCGATGAAAAAAATTATTTCGGATTGCGGAACTCATGATTTTGTAGGAAATTTACTGCTCTACAAAAATGGTCTCTTATGATTTTTGATTAAGTGAAGCCGTTACGAGATATTCATCGTCAAACATTAACGAATATCAATATTTCCAGTTTTTGATCAATAATTCGATAAATTTTAATTTAAACTATGAGTTTCAGGAAAATTTACATAAATTTGAGTTTCGATCGATAAAGAAATGTTATAAACAATTTTTTTAATATTGTTTTCAGTCTTGAGCTTGTTTGATTGCATTAAAACAAGAAATTAGAGCATTTTTTTCGACATATAGCCAATGATTAGTTTAATTTGAAGTGAATGACATATTTCTTTGTCAAATTTAATATGAAAAGTATTGAATCAAGTGAGAAACAACCAGTATTTAACTTTTTTATAGATAAATTTTTTATTGAATTATCAATTGCAATATAATTGTCTATATTTTTAACATAATAGTACGCTATTACTATAAATAATTTCTTTTATTACAATTTAGGAATGTTTTTGATGTTCTTTGACAACTTGCAATAAGTACTGGAATTGTTCTTCATTTTTGTCAAGCATTGATTATATTCACTGACTAATGCAACAGCTCGCTCTGCTGAATCATTGACAACTTTTAGTTGTTGAAAGTATTCTTTATTTTCGAGATAACTCTCATTAGTAGGCCATAATTCAACATCGACATCAAGAAAGTCATACGGTAGATCGAAGATTTTGAAAAGATTTAATGACTTTTTAGACACAAAGTCACTCAGAGTTCTCTGCGCCAATGAATTCAAATCTTTTTAGCAATTACAAATCTTTTAGCTTTAGAATCTGTACCTTCACGAGTATTAACAGCTTCAACAATACGTTTTTTTACTTCTAATGGAACGCCATCGTCAAACAGTGATAAAATGGCAAGTTCATCGCTCAAATACCATAAGTGCGAAATCATTTTTTCACACGTAGCTGAAGAAATCAAAGGATTGATATGTTTGTACTCCAATAAATTTTTCATAAACTGCAAGTCATGATAAGCAGCAGTTGTTGCAGAAGTTGATGAAAACCAAGCTTTTAAATACAATGTGACTATAAAAATACAGAAATGACGAAGACCATGCAATTCTTTCTGAGAGAGTTTGAATTCATCTCTGAATAGATACATTTTCAAACTATAAATGGCCTTAGCCATCCATCTAGCATGATGAACAGCACCAGGACGTTTGAAAGAAATCTTTTCTTGAGGCATTTCTCCAAGGAAAATCAATGATAATTCCAATAATTCTTTATCAAACAAGCTCAAGACTGAAAACAATATTAAAAAAATTGTTTATAACATTTCTTTATCGATCGAAACTCAAATTTATGTAAATTTTCCTGAAACTCATAGTTTAAATTAAAATTTATCGAATTATTGATCAAAAACTGGAAATATTGATATTCGTTAATGTTTGACGATGAATATCTCGTAACGGCTTCACTTAATCAAAAAATCATAAGAGACCATTTTTGTAGAGCAGTAAATTTCCTACAAAATCATGAGTTCCGCAATCCGAAATAATTTTTTTTCATCGACTTATAAAATTCATAATAAAAACGAATATTTTCCTTAAAATAGCCAAACTTCAACTATGAATATCTTTTAATCGGTTGAGTTTTTGAAAAAGTCATAAGAGACCTTTTTTGTAAAGCATTCAATTTCTCACAAAATCTATGCCACGGAATATTTTTCCAAGCAGTTGGAAGCGAGATATAAATTTTTTTATCTGATTATTCGAAAAAAATAGAAACCCGCAAAGCGGAGGACCTTCCCGTTATAATTAAGAGCTTATACTTGGAGAGAATTCTTTTTAGGTGTCTACGAACCTATTTTTCAGAGTATAAAGTCAAACATAAATTATTCGATTTTTTTGACCCACCCTAATATCACACACAATTTACCATTTTATTTTTAATCATTTAAATCAGTATAATCATTTAACAATATCAACATTAATATTTATGTTATATTTATCTGTTTTATGATATAATGGAGTTTATCCTTCATGATCATTTCAATACATATTAGCTATTTCAGTTATTAATGATTTAGCTATTCTTTCTTAAAAAAAGTATGATTATGAATTCCTACTGTCCCAACAATCAATCGATGAAAATCCATGTATTTGCCTAACATTGTGTAGAATAATACTGTTGAATAATAATTGTATAGAATATTAATATTTAGTAACTTTCTACTTTTATTCTAATCATTCCTCTGAATTTAGTTTACAACCGAATTTATTATTACAATTTATTAATTTTAACAGTTGTTTTAGCAATGGTAACCATTGCAACTGTGACCATGGCAACGGTAACCATGGCAACGGTAACCATGGAAACGGTATCGATATCAACGGTAACCATGGCAACGGTTGATTAGCGTGGGTGGTTGCGCTGGGGGGGGGGGTGAGTTCTATAATTGATGGGTGCCACTTGATGGGTTTCTTAGATTGGCGAATCAAAATGACATTTTCTAAAAAAAAAAAAAAAAAGAGAGAGAGATATAGGGAAGGGGGAAGAAGTCACGGGGGGGGAGGGCAGAAAAAGTGGGAGGGGAGGGAGTAGCATAAGTGATGGTAGACGAAAAATTCATTATAGCTAGGAATTGCGTAAAATCCGTTCTTAGTGAGCGTCTACATCACGAATGGAGTAAGTATGCTAAATTTAAAGTCAATCGGGCGAATAGTTTCGGAGATCTCGTGATGAGTGAGTGAGTGGTATTTCGCTTATATATATATATATATATATATATATATATATATATATATATATATATATATATATATATATATATATATATATATATATATATATATATATATATATATATATATATATGTGTGTGTGTGTGTGTGTGTGTGTGTGTGTGTGTGTGTGTGTGTGTGTGTGTGTTTTATTTTGTAGATTTTATTTTCATAGAATTTTTTAGTAGGAGGTTTAATTGGGCACTTCTAGCGAAAATTTGATTTTTCGGCGAAAGTGCTCTAACTAAGCTCCAGTTAAAAAATTCTATGAAAATCAAATTTATCGTCTTACCCCAAAATATCTTAGGAAAGGCTTAAACACAGCTGATTTCAAAAGGGGAACTGAAAATTCCAATTTTATAAGGTCCATCAAGGAAGTTACATTTTGGCACACCCTAATATATATATATATATATATATATATATATATATATATATATATATATATATATATATATATATATATATATATATGTCGGAGGAAGAGTGGTTCGGGCATCGTTACGGTCCTTTGGATCATTATCAGCCATCTTTATTTATTTTTACAATAATCAAATATAATAAAGACTTTGATTTAAAATATAACGTACACTAGCTTGTACAAATAATAAATTTAATTACAAATATTCTACTGCGATTGATATAACAGTTAAAGACGTTTTGGGAATAAGACCGAGAACGAATCCGGGGTCAGCAGGATGTATGCGATCCTTACTTGATCAATGCTCAACGAGAACTACTCTCCCAAGTACCCTAAGTACTTATTCACTCAAAAATTATTTCGACAGCCCTCATTGTCTGTCGATATTTCTAACTATATACTTTTTACTTCTATCCTGTGACCTCGGCTACGTTTGGTGACCATTGTCACTCCGGACTTAAGCCCATCGTTATAACCATAAAAATATAACTAGCTTAAATCATAAATAATATCTAAATATTCTATGCTTTACGATTTTGCTTAAAATTAACAGACAAACTAAAATATTGGGAATTTCCAATCTCTGGGAAAACCCAGCTCGATATTATCTCCGACATATATATATATATATATATATATATATATATATATATATATATATATATATATATATATATATATATATATATATACATACAGACATACAGACAGCATCGCGGGAGTAGTCAGGGAAGCTTCCTGAGACCTTAAAATGTCGAGATCTGATGAAAACTCAATTTTGGCAAAACGGGGTGAAAACAATAACTTCCCGATTTTTGAAAATCTTCGTTTTTCTCAGCGGGAAGTTAATAATATAAGAATAACAATTTTTTTTTCGTTCTTTCAAATACTCGTTTACATATCCTGGCGATTTCGTCGATAGAATGAAGGCACAGTTAATTCACGGTCGTTTCACCAGATAAGATTTGTTTTAATTGAGCGATTCGTCAATCAGCATCGGATACCGTTGAAAACGATACTATAAATTTATCAAATATCTATGGTGATTTTATGATGAAAACATTAGTTATGCACCATCAAGTAATAGAGAAGTGAGTAATAAACGTCCGTTTTACAACAATTTATTAACCGACTGTTAGAAATGAAAAGATAAATGTACGAAAGTCAATCTACGACGTTATGACCGACACTGTAAGCTCAATATACTGTCAAATCACGGTAAATTGACGCTACTGTTACAGACAATAAAAAAATAGTATATTACACCCCTCGGTGTGTAATTCTTTTCTGGTGAGGTTTTCTTTTTTAATTCCTATGGGCTGTACACTATTTTTCTGTCCGACGAAGGCGGAAAGCGGCAACTTTGTTCAGCGCAGCGGAACGAAAGTTGCCACTTTCCGCTCGGAGAGCAAAAAAAAACTAATTCTGACAGTTCAGACCAGGACTCGAACTCGAAAGATTGCGCCATGAGAACGGCTGCAATAGTTAGATTTTTATGAAATCTACTAGAAATTCTTGTAAGGAATAATTCATAGAGGCTGGTGTAATGTGTAATAATAAAGAATTTTATTTTGATTTAGTTATGTACATTTTTATTATGTACAAAAACAAAATTCTCCTAAAGTTTGAGCTCAATATCTCATAAATTGAGTTGGTGCAAGGGGGGGGGGTTTCCTTTCCCATTTAAGTAACATTGTAAAATTCAATCTATTTTAAGCTTCCCGCCAGGAAAATTGAAAATTTTCTACAAAAGTTAGTGATTTCGGTCCCTCGCGGTCCTGCAACCACCGTGGATCCACGGTGAAACCACCACATCGTGGACCCACCGTGGATACACTGTGTATACACTGTGGATCCACCGTGGTTTTGTGACATTTCACCACAGTTGATCCACAGTGGATCCACGGTGAATCCACGGTGGATCCACGGTGAATTCACAATGGATCTATGGTGAATCCACGACAAAACCACAGTGGATCCACGGTGGATCCACAGTAGACCCATTGTGGATTCCACGTGGTTTTTCCGTGGTTTTACTGTGGATTCACTGTGGTTCCATCGTGGATCCGCCGTGGTTTGACGCGAGATTTTGACATTAATGTTTCAGTTGAAATAGCGAAAAATTAAGACGTTTCTAAAAATCTGACTCGAGTATTTGAAATTTTGGTAAGTAAGTTGAATTACTTTTTAGTTATATATACACCAATAGAAGGATTTGTTCACATTTAATAAGCTTTATTAACTCTTAATAAATGATTTTTTAACATCATAGGATTTAATAAATATTTATTAACAGTTAACAAATATTTATTTATCATAAAAAGCAAAAATAGCCATTTTCTTTTGATACTTTATAAAACCCTATAGCTGAGATACATGCTAATAATTCAATTTACTAAATAAATAACGTTTTTAATATTTAAAAATATAAAAGATAATTATGAGCTCTGATAGAATTAGGTATTTTACAATAAACATTACTATAATGTAATATAATTAATCCAAATAATTTATATAGATAATTTTATTGTGTTACTAAATATTTGTTAATTATTAATAAATACTAATACGCTATTAATAAATATACTTTCCTCCCAAAAAAATATTTATTGAATGTTCAAACATATTTATTACAATTTTATAAATTAAATAATTATCTTCGAATAAATTAATTTAATAATAGTTAATAAATCTTTCTATCAGTGTATATTGATAATTAATAATTTACAAATTTGATAAAAAATTTTGTTCATTACGCATTGATTATGTATACCATTTGCAATACTTGTAGTTGTTACAAACTTTACTCTTCAAGTAAGTCTCGTAGGTGAGCAGGTAAAGAATTAGTCTAGCAAGTGTAAGGTCCGTGGTTCGATTCCCGCGCGTCCCGGTTTTTTTTTCTATAGAAATAATTATATCTAATTCTATATAACTATATCTAATTTTATAGGGCCATTTATATATATAATTATAATTATATATAATATTTTTGACCCGGGGAACCACAGTGGATCCACAATGGAACCATGGTGAATCCACATTAAAACCACGGTGGATCCACGGTGGAACCACGATGAATCCACAGTGGAACCACGATGTATCCACAGTGAAACCACCATGGTGAAATGTCACGAAACCACGGAGGATTCACGGTGGATCCACGGTGGA
Source organism: Cotesia typhae (assembly GCF_013202065.1). Taxonomy (NCBI): domain Eukaryota; kingdom Metazoa; phylum Arthropoda; class Insecta; order Hymenoptera; family Braconidae; genus Cotesia; species Cotesia typhae. Next base: position 970,035 of record NW_027423751.1, read on the forward strand.
TTTATTGTAGTTTCAAGACCGCGAGGGGTCCGATTTTCTAAAGTCAAGGTTTCATCGGATCTCTACGTTTTGGGGTCCCAGGAAGACATTATAACTATTCTCGCTGAGGCGTCCGGCCGTATGTGTGCACGCGCACGCGCACGCACACGCGCGCGCGCGTGTGTGTGTGTGGATGTATGTGTGTAAATAAATTTTTGTCGAACGGTTTCTCAAAAACGAATCAATCGATTCAATTCTATAACACGTCATTCGAAAGGGTTTATCAAAACTTAGATCTGATTATTTTAGAGAGTTAATCCATCAAGCCATTCTGAAGAAAGCTAAAAAATAACCAAAAAGATATTTGAATTTTTGTGTTTTTTCAAAATAACTTTATAAAGCGTACGAAAAAATCATAATAAAGCCATAGATACATTTTTTGTACTTAAGAAACTGCGGCGAACGCATTTTTAAAAATGAAAATCGAACGATTCATTTAAGAGTTATAGTTGGTTAAAAATTAACAAAATTTGGTTTTTCGGTATTTTTTTTTATTAAGATATCTTCGAGATTTCTTAACCAATCAAACGGAACCTGTACATTTTCTTTTTATGCTTAAAGAACTGCGTTGAATGCTTATTTAAAAGAGAAAATCGACCGTCGCATTCAAGAGTCATAGTTGCTCAATAAATATATTTTGAGTTCGAATAGCTCAAAATGTGAAAAACTATGCTTTGAGTTTGAAAAGCTCAAATATCAACCAAAAAACGCATATTTTTTTATTACTTCGAAATAATGTTAAATTCAAAAATTTTTGATGAATTATGAAGTATAATGAGTTTAATCTTTGATAAGTTAAAATAATAAATTTTGTTCTATTACTAATTTATTAATTTTTTTCTCCTTTTTGGCCCTCTGTAACGTCGTTTCTGTTGAGTTTAGGGAAAAAATAGACGTTAACAATTTTGTAGAGAATTAAATTTCCTACAAGATCGTTCAGAGCAAAATTGGAAAAAAAATTTTTTATCCGTTTAGTTATTTTAAAAATAAAAAAAATTTTACAATCTTATTCATATGGAAAAAGAGACCCCTCTTGCACCAGCTCAATTTTTGAGATATTGAGCTCAAACTTTAGGAGAACTTTTTTTTTTATATTAACAAAACTTTTAAGACATGTTTGATCGAATAAAGACGTTATTTTGTTTATGTTGTTATATATAATCATATATGATTAGATAAAAACTCCTTTTATCGGGCTTTTTTTTATTTTCTCATTTCAGGAGTATTTTTCTGCCGACCGATCAATAGGAGTAACTTTGCTTTCTTTTACCATGATGATTGCTTATCTTTCAGCAATATCACTACTTGGTAGTAGTGCTGAAAACTATAGCTATGGTGCCCAATTCAATGTAATATATGTTGGTCTAATATTAGGAACACCTATAGTCTCGTATTTCTATCTTCCAGTATTTTATGAACTCAGAACTATGAGTGTTTTCGAGGTGTTCAAAATTGACAAATTGTTTTCTTATAATAGCCATTCTATTATTTCAATTACTGTGTTTTATATTTCAGTACCTCGAAAAACGTTTTGGAGTTACATCAAGGTTAATAGCTAGTATCACAAATTTTATTCAAATCAATTTTTATACTGGTATTGTTATATATGCTCCAGCGCTTGCCTTAGAAGCTACCACAGGTCTCAACGGAAATATGAGCATTGTTCTTATTGGATTAATTTGCACTTTTTACTCAAGTATAGGTGGCATAAAAGCAATAATTGTAACTGATCTTTTACAAGGTGCTTTAATGTTTATCTGTGTATGTTGTGTAATTAGTGTTGGACTAAGTGACATTGAAGGAGGTGTTTGGAATGTGTTCGATACGGCTCATAAAGGTGGGCGATTAAATTTTTTCAAGTAAGTTGTCTAACGCGAATAATTGCTCACATAAAAAATTGTTTTATATAACGATAATTTTTTGTTCTAGTTTCGATTTTGATCCTACGATCCGACACACGTGGTGGACTTTAACTATTGGAGGAGCTTATTTTTTTCTTTCTCTTTTTGCTTGTAATCAAGTGCAGGTTCAAAGAATGTTAACTGCAAAGTGAGTGGATTTAAAAAATATTTTGTCACGAATGATACACGTTCGTTCGTTTCAGGACTATTGGAGATGCTCGAAAAGCTCTTTGGATGAATATACCAATGACTTTGGCGATGGCGCTGACAATTTCTTTTTCAGGCCTTGTGCTTTATGCTTATTATTCCAATTGTGATCCAGTGATTTTAGGCAATATTAAGTCTTACGATATGTTGATGCCATACTTTGCAAAAAACCGCATGACTCAGATTCCTGCCCTCACAGGAATTTTTATTGCAGGTGTTTTTAGTGCAAGTCTTAGTACGGTGTCTGCAATGCTAAACTCGCTGGCTGCGATAGCTTTAGCAGACTATATCAAGCCACTTTACCAGCGATTTGGTTATGATTTTCGTGATGACAAGGCTGCATTTTATGGAAAAGTTTTAGGATTTATTATTGGATTTATTAGTATTGCTATAGCTTTCGTAGCTTCACGGTTAGGCGCACTCATTCAAGCAGTATTAGCGGTAAATGGAGCATTTGGTGGTCCTATTTTAGGACTCTTCACTTTGGGAATGTTTATAGAATCAGCAAATGAACCTGGAGCTGTAATTGGTACTATCATTTCGATCGCATTTAATATATGGATCGCTTTTTCACCGAAACCTAGAACGCCTGTTCTAGAAATGTCAATTGATGGATGTTCTAATTCCTCCCATATCATTCAGAAATATATAAGGTATCTATTATAACCTTTTATTTTCGTTCAATACTTCAGTTCTGCTTAAGAAATACTTGAAAAATAAAAAATCTGGAAAACGGTTGACCCTGATGGATATCCCTGCAACTTCCCACTAATTCTATATCTACGCGCTTAAAATTACACTTATCATGTTTTTGAGTTGTTTAGGCTCAAAAATATAATTTATATGTTTTTTTCGAACTCTTCGAGCTCAAAAAATTAGCTGTTCTTAGTTCTTGACCTCTTCGAGCTCAAAAGTCTGATAATAGATTGATAAAACAGTATTTTTTGAATTTTCAAACGACAACAACTTCTGAATGGATTAACTAATTTTCACACAGTTGGCAGCAACCTACGCAGTTTTTTAAATTATATGATATAATTTAGAAGACAAACTGATTAAACGAAACATTTTAGAGAAATTTGAAAAATTCATTTTTTCCGAATTTTTTCGTCAACGATAACTCACGAACCAATGAACCGATTTGTATATTCTTAGCATCGATTGACGTGTTTTTTTGAGGTCTGATAATTATTTTGATTTATCACAAACGATCCAAAGAGAAATGCCGAAGTTATTTAGGAAAAACACTCATGAACGAATCAACCGAATTTGATGGCACTGGCGGCAACCGACGTTGTGTTTTAAGTTTAAGAGCACATTCGTTTTTTGGATTGATCTGTGGAGCCGTTTAGAAGTTATTCCAAAAAAACCATCTTTTGAAATTTTATTTTTGAGAATTCGCAATGTCTAGCAGACCGAATCAATTCAAATTTTCACGAAATTTAATTGCAATGACAGTCTTTGGATAGCTACTACCTATCTCGAGCCGATCGGTCAAGCCGTTTAAAAGTTGTAAGAGGTTTAAACACACACACACACACACACACACACACACACACACACACACACACACACACACACACACAGCCGCACGGAAACCACCGCGGGAATAGTCAGGGAAGCTTCCTGTGACCTTCAAACGTCGAGATCTGATAAAAACTCAATTTTTGCAAAACGGGGAAAAACCAATGACTTCCCTAATTTTAAAAAATTTTCAATTTTTCTTAGCGGGAAGTTAAAAATGAATTAAGCCATGCACTTATTGTAATGGTTATTCAAACGTAGCACCTCTGTTATGAATTCATACTTAACCCTCTGATAGTCGGTTCGGACAGTGTCGTACTTTTTCTTCCGGAGTAGGAATAGCTAATCGCGTAAGTGGACTAACTCCTGTCACCAGATTTTCGTACCCGCCGCGTGCTCACTCAGGGCCGTACTTATTACTTTTATGAATTTACCATGTAAACGATTATTGAGGGTATGACAATACGTCCCTGCGCTTCGCTCACCGTATTGCATCAGTCTTCTTGCCCTGCGAATGCAAAAAGAGTGGGAGTAACGCCCAAAACTGTGAAAGGGTTAAAGAAAGAACCTATATATTAAGGTGGATCATTTTTAGGCGATATTTATTTTTACTGCTTTACCAGAAAATTTGGTAGCTTATAGAAAATAAAAAATTGTGCCGCTGGGCTAAAGGGTTTAAGTCCAACAGCGGCTTAGCTCATCAAAAAATTTGATTTCCCATTTAAATGACGCAGGAAATATTTTTTTTTTACTTTAAGTGGATTTTCGTTACCAACCATTTTTTTTCTTCAAAAAACCTTCTAATGGTTTTTGTAGGAAATTAAATTTTCGACAAAAATATTTCTTTAGTCTAAGGCTGTAGAACCACTTATTTCGAAGTTATAGCCTATCAAACGATAACATTTAAATAAAAGGCCATTCGGCAGCCGAAATGGAAGTAGATTTCAATTATTTAGACTTTTAGATTTTAATCGATTAAATTTATTTTCATTACAATTATTATTACAATTATGTTACATAGTTGTTATTTATTTAATTTGAATGCCAAGGCAATGGCCGAATGGCGAAAATACAAAATAGAAGAGTATAACGTACATGTAAAAGTATAAACAGATCTACATGGATATTTTAACAAGTTATTAATAATAACTTATATCTAATAAATACAGAAATACTACACAGATAAGTAATTACAATTCAAAAATAAGTATAACGAAAAAAAAAACAATAATGAATAATTTATTTTTCAATTATTTCAGTTTTCATTTAAGTAAAAAATAAATAAATAGTTGGAAAACATTATAATATCCATTGACAGATATGAAAAAAATAGGATTATCGGCGAGAAAAAAAAAAAAAAAATAAAAGAAGAAAATGAAAAACGAGAAGCATCAGGAACACTTTTTTTTGATAGATTAAGAATGAGACCATGTGAAGGCGTTAAATTTCTATGCAACTGACTGAAAATGATCAACAAAATGTAAAATAAAAAAATAAAAATAATAACAATATACATCTTCTGTTACAATAAAACGATGACATCGAAACGAATGCAAAAGTAAAATTTCATTAAATCTGTCTAAGAAAGTAGGTAATTTTTGGCCTAGACTGATAATGAGATACGCAAATTAAAGCTTATTAAATAAGCTTTTAGATGCAATTTACAGAAATTCGACAGATATCGCGTTCAATTGTTATTGTACGGAAATACGGAGAAAGTGAAAATTTTTGCAATTTTTGAACATTTTTTAATTACTCTCATTTCGAAACTAATCGACAGATTTGGCTTATCTTAGAACTAAACCGCAGAAATCATCCTAAGAATGAGTATGTTACGTTTTATTGAGATCCGTATAAAATTGCGGGAGTTAGAGAAGAGACAATGCCGATTATATCGTATATAATATATACGATATATAGTGGTCCATATTGAGTTTTTTATAAATTCGTCTGGTGATTGCCCTCTTGAACAGGCTTGTTACATATTACAGGCTCATATATATAGTATATATATATCGTATATATATCTTCTATATATATATATATATATATATATATATATATATATATATATATATATATATATATATATTAGGGTGATTCAAAAAAAAAGAATATTTTTTTTTTCGTTTGGTACTCTGAAAAATAGGTTCCTAGACACCTCTAAGAAAGCCTCTCCAAGCATGAGTTCTTAATTGTAACGGGAAGGTCCTCCTTCTTACAGTTTTCTATTTTTTCTTATTATCAGATAGAAAAATTTATATCTCGCTTTCAACTACTTGAAAAAATATCTTGTTCCTTAGATTTTGTAGGAAATTGAATGCTCTACAAAAAGGTCTCTTACGATTTTTTCGTAAACCCAACCGTTTAAAAGATATTAACGGTTAAAGTTTGATTATTTTTGGGAAAATTTTTTATTTCTTATGAATTTTATAACTCAATGAAAAAAATCATTATGAATGATGAAACTCATAGTTTTGTAGGAAATTTACTGCTCTATAAAAATGGTCTCTTATGATTTTTCGATCAAGTTGAGCGTTTACGAGATATTCATCGTCAAACATCAATGCATATTAATTTTTCTAGTTTTTGATCAATAATTCGAAAAATTTCAATTTATTCTGTGAGTTTCAAGGAAATTTAGACAAATTTGAGTTTTTATTATAAAAGCAACTCCTATAGATGTTTTCTGTTCAAAAATTCATTTGAAAGTTTTTATTCTAATAATATTTTTTTAAATTTTATCTTTAATAATTTAAAATCTTAATCGCGTTGTCATTTATTATTATGAAATTTGTTCAGTGCGTATTTTTAAATTGTTTTTCACAAAATATACATAAAATTTTCGTTCGAGGGGATTTTTGTTTTGAATTCCATTTCTTCTTCTGTTTGTCTTCTGAAACTAACGCCATCTATGTTTTTTACTCTCAACTATCTTCAGTATCTACCCATTTAATACCGTATTTTCAGTGTTCCTAAAACTGATCATCTTGAATACGTAATAAAATAATTCATTTTAAATAAGTCTTATAATCATCACATAAATTTATTTATCATCAATTAACCTACAATGAATAAAGAAATACGTTTTATCGGAATACCTCTACAAAGAATTTCGGAACGTAAGTTACCAAAAGTGAAAGAGGTTATGCGTGTGTTTTTCTACCAACTTAAAATTTTAAAGTATTCAATCAAACAAAGTGCTAAAAATTCAGTTGACCAAGTTATTGAACTGTGGAGAAAAAATCAGATTCCAACTAGTGGAGCTCCTAATGCAGTCAAAAAAATTTCTTCGCTATCACAGTCAATGGTTAAAATTACAAAAAAATTTCGATAAAAAGAATTCAGCGCAAAACCAAAAGGAAATGAAATTTCAGACAGATCTTGAACAATTATTCGACATTGTGAGCGAAAAATCCTTAAAAGTGCTTGATGATAATATTAGAAAGTTGTATTTGGATCAAAAATTCGGTACCCATAAAGAGATTCTTTCTAATAATGTACCTGTATCAAACTTAACCACAACTATGATGGGAATAGATGAGAGTAGTAAGTATCTGAGATATTTAATTATTATAAAGTCAGGTAGTAGTGTAACTTTTCATAGATGACTAGATGACATTTGACTAGACAATTTTTGGAGTCCTTTCTTAATTATTTGTCATCAAAATGAATAAATTCTATACATTTTCTTCGTTTAATTTATAAAACAGATCTTATTCCAGACTTAGATCAACCGTCTACCAGTCATGCGATTGTTCCAAGTGAAAAATCAGAGTCGTTCTCTACGTATACATTAAGTGGAGTTACAAATTTTGGATCTGATTCAGAGTATGAACCTCCAATTCCGACAAAACGAGCAAAACTTGATGTCTTAACTCCTGAAGTCATTTTTGGACTCGACCGAGCTAATGTCAGCAGTAGAAATGCGATGTTTATTATTGCTCCGGTTTTACTAGCAGTAGGTATTAAAATTGAAGATACAACGCTCAGTTATAGTTCAATTCAACGAGCTTGTATGCTTCAAAGAGAAGACATTGCTAAAGGACTTAATGACAACTTTAAGACACACGATAAATACGTTGTGCATTGGGACGGAAAAATGCTGAATGACCTTGTTGGATCAAAATCTGTGGAATGGCTACCAGTTATTTTAACTGCATTTGGTACCGAACAATTACTTGGGGTTCCAAATGAATGAATTCTGGGACGGCAGACAATCAAACATCAGCCATTTTATCGACATTGAGTGAATGGGGTATTACTAATTATGTTAAGGCGATGTGTTTTGACACGACGGCAGTTAATACAGGTAACTTATCAATGATAATTTAATCTAAAAAATATTTAATTATTAACGTTCTAGTTTAATTTTTATTGCTTACTGAATTTCACTTTTGAAATTATTGAGAATTATTTACTCATTTGGATTTTAAATATAATCTACAATTTGTTGAAAATATTAAATTTAACGATAGTTATCTATTTTCTTTATACAGGAATTCATAACGGTACATGTAAGGCAATTGAAAAGACTTTGGGAAGAGAGTTAATCTGGTTACCATGTCGTCACCACATTTTTGAGATCATATTGAGAAGTGCATTTGAAGTATATTGGCCTGTGTCATCTGGGCCAAACGTACCAATGTTTGGAAGATTTAAAAATCATGGGATGAAATAAATAAAACTAATTATAAATCTGGAATTGAAGATACTGTTGTTGCTGATATCATTTTGGATAAAAAAATGAAATATCTAGTTTAATTGCACAATCCTTACAGGTATGATTTAACTGCGATTTTAAGAAAAAAATTTTCTTGTTTCTGACAAATTTTTAATTGTTTTTGATAGTTACTACAACCCCGAGATGACTATAAAGAATTGTTGGAATTGTCGTTGATTTTCCTTGGAGAAATGCCTCAAGAAGAAATTTTTTCAAACGTCCTGGTGCAATTCATCATGCTAGGTGGATGGCGAAGGCAATTTACAGTTTAAAAATGTTTCTATTCAGAAATGAATTTAAACTTTCTAATAAAGAATTGGACGGTCTTCGGCAAATTTGTATATTTATAGTTACACTGTATTTAAAAGCTTGGTTTTCATCAACTTCTGCAACAACTGCTGCTAATCATGACTTGCAGTTTTTGAAAAATTTATTCGAGTACAAAAATATCAATTCATTGATTTCTTCAGCAACTTGTGAAAAAATGATTTTGCATTTATGGTATTTAAGTGATGAACTTGCCATTTTATCATTATTTGACGATACCGTTTCATTGGAAGTAAAAAAATATTGTTGGAGCTGTTAATACTCGTAACGGTACAGATTCTAAAGCTAAAAATTTATAATTGATAAAAACGATTTGAATTCATTAACGCAAAAAGTCTGAGTGACTTTGTTTCTAAAAAGTCTTTAAATCTCTTTAAAATCTTTGATTTACCATATGACTTCCTTGATAAAGATATTGAATCGTGGCCTACTAATGACAGTTACATTGAAAATAAAGAATACTTTAACCAATTGAAAGTTGTTAATGATTCAGCAGAACGAGCTGTTGCATTAGTTAGTGAGTATAATCAATGCTTGACAAAAATGAAGAGCAATTCCAATACTTATTGCAAATTATCAAAGAACATCGAAAAAACTACCCAAACTGCAATAGAGGAAATTATTTACAGTAAAAGTGTACCGTTATGTTGAAAATATTGAAAATTATATGGCAGTTGATAATTAAATAAATAAATTCTTCGATAAAAAGTGAAACACATGTGAAACACACTAAATTGAATTATATATTTAAAAAAATGCACTAATTTTTTGTTTTAATGTAATCAAACATGTCCAAGACTAAAAACTAATTAAAAAAATAGTTCATAACATATTTCTATTCATAGAAACTCAAATTTGTCTAAATTTCCTTGAAACTCACAGAATAAATTGAAATTTTTCGAATTATTGATCAAAAACTAGAAAAATTGATATGCATTGATGTTTGACGATGAATATCTCGTAAACGCTCAACTTGATCGAAAAATCATAAGAGACCATTTTTATAGAGCAGTAAATTTCCTACAAAACTATGAGTTTCATCATTCATAATGATTTTTTTCATTGAGTTATAAAATTCATAAGAAATAAAAAAATTTTCCCAAAAATAATCAAACTTTAACCGTTAATATCTTTTAAACGGTTGGGTTTACGAAAAAATCGTAAGAGACCCTTTTTGTAGAGCATTCAATTTCCTACAAAATCTAAGGAACAAGATATTTTTTCAAGTAGTTGGAAGCGAGATATAAATTTTTCTATCTGATAATAAGAAAAAATAGAAAACTGTAAGAAGGAGGACCTTCCCGTTACAATTAAGAACTCATGCTTGGAGAGGCTTTCTTAGAGGTGTCTAGGAACCTATTTTTCAGAGTACCAAACGAAAAAAAAAATATTCTTTTTTTTTGAATCACCCTAATATATATATATATATATATATATATATATATATATATATATATATATATATATATATATATATATATATATATATATATATATATATATATATATATATATATATATATATATATATATATATATATATATATATATATATATATATAAGAGATTCCTATCTATATAGTCACTCATCACGATATCTCGGGAACCATCAGACCTAGAAACTTGAAATTTGGTAGGAATATTCCTTTCGCCGAGTAGAGGTCAGCTAAGAACGGATTTTACGGAATTCCACCCACAAGGGGGGTTGCGGGGGTGACTTTGAACAATGAAAATTTTTAATTTTCAAGCTAAAGGTCCTATCGACTCTAAATTTGGTAGAAATCTCCTGTAAGAGATGTAGAAATAATCTATGAATGAATTTTACGATATCTCACCCCCCCAGAGGGTTGCGGGGGTGGCTTTTAACAATGAAAATTTTTAATTTTCAAGCTATAGCTCCTATCAACTCTAAATTTGGTAGGAATCTTTTGTAAGAGATGTAAAAATAATCTATGAACGAATTTTACGATACCTCACCCCCATAAGAGGTTGCGGGGTGGCTGTTAACAATGAAAATTTTTAATTTTCAAGCTATAACTCCCATCGACTTCAAATTTAGTAGGGATATTACTTTTACCATGTAGAGGTCAGCTAAGAACAAATTTTCAGAAATTCCATCCCCAAAGGAACTTGCGGGAGCGTTAACAATGAAAAATATAGGAGCTGTTCTATAGGTAGATTGACTCATCACGATATCTCTGGAACTAAAAGACCTAGAGACTTGAAATTTCGTACGAATATTACTTTTACCATGTAGAGGTTAGCTAAGAACGAATTTTAAGAAATTTCTCCCCCAAAGGGGTTTGCGGGAGCGTTAAGAATGAAAAATTCCCGTTTTTGAACTATTAATCCTATCGACTCCAAATTTGGTAGGAATCTTTTGTAAGAGATGTTGAAATTATCTATGAACAAATTTCACGATATCTCACCCCCATAAAGGGTTGCGGGGGTGGCTATTAACAAAGAAAATTTTTAATTTTCACGCTATAACTCCCATCGTTCTCAAATTTGGTAGGAATCTTCTATAAGTGATTTCAAAATGATGTAAGAGCGAATTTTATAACAACCTACTCTCAAAATGGATTGCAGGGGTGGGTGTTAACAATTAAGATTTTTAATTTCGAAGCTATAGCTTCTACAGGTTTTAAATGTGGTAAGAATCTTTTGTATGTGATGTAGGAATGCTATAAGAGTGGATTTTATGATAGCCTACTTATAATATGGATTGCGGGGGTAGGTGTTAACAATTAACATTTTTAATATCCGAGCTTTAGCTCCTGCAAACCTTGAATTTGAAAATACTTTTGATCTACCCACCTCCTCCTACACATCTACCTCATAATTCTTACGCATTTAACATGTCGCGATATCAATTGTTGCCCAGAAATTATCCTTGAGGCAATAATTTTTCTATTGACTCAAGAAAATTTATTTGTTTAAAATGGTGTTCTCGGTTAAAAATATTTTAATAATTTCAAGGTTACATATTTTTCAGCGTATTAATAACAAAATAAATTCACATATGATGTTAAATTCAGCTAGAAATAGCTTTTCTCGAATTCTGACTTCAAAAGGGATTACGCGTGCGTTAACAATGAAAATCTCTTATTTTTAAACAATAGTTTTTATGGCCTCAAACTTTTGTTGGAACTTTTTGTTTACAATGTAGAAATCATTTCAAATAGGATCGTACGAAATTCCTCCCCTACATAGGAGTGCGGGAGTGATGTTTGTCAAAAATTCACATTGTTCCTATAGATATAAAATTTAATAGAATCTCAGGAGAAACAAAAATCACAGGGATGGCCTCCAAGGACAACCAATTAAAATTTTTTTCTTTCTTAATAATTATATTTTCTTACAACAATCGTCTCTTTAGCAGCGGATAAAAAGTCATCATTATAAGGTTTCTAAAATTTTACTTCATATGTAACTATTGAGTCAACGGACTAAGAGATTAACATACATTTTATTTTTATTGATTATTAATCGATGAATTGTTGTTATTACGGAGAAAATTTTAATTAACAACAAAATTCGCTGGACTTTGACCTAGGCAGATTTTAACTTCACTTATGAGACCTACAATATAACTTTAACTGAAATTTCCAATGCTCATTTAAAATTTTTTTCGTTGTATGAATTGTTATTCATTTTTTCAAGAAAGCCACGGGAATGTTATATTAATTGCACATGGAAAGTTACAATACATATTAGCTAGAAGGATCACGTGGATAAAAGGTAAATGTTACTCCGATGGAATTTGGAATCTCTAAGTCAATATAACATTCCAATCAAATTTCAAATTTAAATCTATAAATACAATTCTGTAAACGCCCAGCAAAGCGGGCGGATAACAGCTAGTATATATATATATATATATATATATGAGCCTGTAATATGTAACAAGCCTGTTCAAGAGGGCAATCACCAGACGAATTTATAAAAAACTCAATATGGACCACTGGGCCACATTGGTTATTAGAACCAGAAAGTCAATGGCCAAATTCTATTATGTCTACTGTCGCAGAAGATAATGAAAGGAAAAAATTCACTTGTCTCACAGCCTGCGTAAAATCAGAGAAATTAGATGACTCATTCATAAAATTCTTTAGTACACTAACTAATTTCCATCGTGCTACAGCACCCCTGTTACGTTTTGGAAAGAATAACAAGTTTACTGGTGATTTTACTCCAGACCCTTGAGGAAAAATTTCTCTGAAATAACTGTAAAAAAATTTTAATAAGTACGAATAATAGTTCATAAAGTTTTTTGTTTTCTTAAAAAGTCTGAAAAAGTCTTATTAAATCAGAAAAACTCTTTATTCGACTTAGAAAGTCCGGTTTTTACCAAGATTTCGGACTCTGCCAGAAAAGTCATTCAGAGTTATTAAAACTTCTTGTAGGAATCCTTGTGGAAATAATTCTCTGAAAAATCTCTTAAAAAGTCAAATTTCCCCTGCAAGTTGGGACTTTCCTAAAGGGTTATTAAAGATTTGATAAGACTTATTCAGTTTTCCAGTAAAAAGAAAAGAAAGTTTCGTTTCAACGAATTTACTGGTCAGAATTGGAGAAAATTGAAAATTAAACTATTGAAAGAATTAATGCATGTTTTGTAAAGAATTTTTTTTTCGAATAATATTTTCATCACAAAAATATTTCGATAAACATATAATCGCTCATAGTTGAGCATGTCAAAACATCAACAGCAAATAAAGTGCATTTGCTGGTAAAGACAGATACTACTCAGAGAGTAAATCAAATCAATATTTAATTTGGACTATAACATATATAACTTAACTTTCTAGGTAGGAAAGAATTTTCTAACCATACGCCATCTATGAGAAACTGAAAATACTTCTTTTTTCAGTCAACTTTTTTCAGCAAGCTTTTTTCATTTATTTATAAATGATGTCATTTTTCAAAAAATTTTCTGAAAAAAAATTAGTATCGGCATTATTTAAAAAGCTACAAGTTACGAAAATTTGAAAAACATCGAAAAAAAAATTACTTTTTATAAACAAATGCGCATAACAATAGATTAGCAATAATTAAAATTTTTGATAATAACTCATTTAAAAGATCGTTTAATCTTCTATATATTGACTAGAATGTTTATTTTCGTATCTCTAATAGTTTAAAAATTATATTTGATTTTTAATAGACAGATGAAGCAGCCACTGCAACAACTTTTGTAGCACGTATTTTTTAAAAGAACAATAAAACGACATACCTTTTTTTTCATCTTTAATTATTTATAACTTTTGCAATTTTTTATGTGCTGATAAACGCTTTTAGAACATTTTTCTAGGCGTCATTCCGGATCCAATGAGCTATCGCACATAATTTTAAGAGCAGTATCTCTATTTTAGACCATTTTGTACTTAAATACCATTTTGAACTTGTCGACTAGACAAGCTTGCTGAAAAAAGTTGACTGAGAAAAGAAGTATTTTCAGTTTCTCATAGATGGCGTACGGTTAGAAAATTCTTTCCTACCTAGAAAGTTAAGTTATATATGTTATAGTCCAAATTAAATATTGATTTGATTTACTCTCTGAGTAGTATCTGTCTTTACCAGCAAATGTACTTTATTTGCTGTTGATGTTTTGACATGCTCAACTATGAGCGATTATATGTTTATCGAAATATTTTTGTGATGAAAATATTATTCGAAAAAAAAATTCTTTACAAAACATGCATTGATTCTTTGAATAGTTTAATTTTCAATTTTCTCCAATTCTGACCAGTAAATTTTTTGAAACGAAACTTTCTCTTCTTTTTACTGGAAAACTGAATAAGTCTTATCAAATCTTTAATAACCCTTTAGGAAAGTTCCAACTTGCAGGGGAAATTTGACTTTTTAAGAGATTTTTCAGAGAATTATTTCCACAAGGATTCCTACACGAAGTTTTAATAACTCTGAATAACTCTTCTGGCAGAGTCCGAAGTCTTGGTAAAAACCTGACTTTCTAAGTCGAATAAAGAGTTTTTCTGATTTAATAAGACTTTTTCGGACTTTTTAAGAAAACAAAAAACTTTATGAACTATTATTCGTACTTATTAAAATTTTTTTTTCAGTTATTTCAGAGAAATTTTTCCCCAAGGGAAGGAACTCCATCATGTACAATTCAAAATTGTAAGGTTAGTTCAGACTATTAATTTTGCAAAAGATATACATATAATTTAAAGCATAAACAAAATATACATGAAAACAGTAAATTGAAACTGTCCAGTCTATTCTTGGATGAAGGAGTATTACGAGTTGGCCGACGATTGAATCATGCTAATATGTCGTTCGATCAAAAACATCCTATTATTCTACCTCAATCGCATCCATACACCAAATTAATTATTGAAGAAGCTCATATAAAATACTTCCATGCTGGTCCAGAAACAACAATGTATGCAGTAAGAAGAAAATTCTGACCATTAAACAGTCGCAATGAAGTTAAACGAGTCATTCATCATTGCGTACGTTACATAAAAGCAAAACTAAAAATAGCTACTTATACAATGGGAGAATTACCTAGAGAACGAGTCATTCAACCCGACCATTCTTTCATACTGGTGTGGATTATTGTGGTCCTTTCTATATTAAAGAGAAAAATATCGTAATCGTGGAAAGGTTAAGGTATACATAGCTGTGTTTGTTTGTCTTGCAGTTAAGGCTACCCATTTTGAAGTGGTCAGCGATCTCACCAGTAATGGCTTCATCGCAACATTAAGAAGATTTATTTCTCGTCGTTGAAAATGTCACAGCATACATTCCGATAACGGTACCAGCTTCGTTGGGGCCAATAATCAATTAAAATAAATTTATCAGCAGCTAAATTCTGAAGAACATCAAGAAAAAGTACAACGGTACCTAGCAAACGAAGGTATAAAATGGAAATTTATCCCTGCACGGTCTCCCAATTTTGGTAGATTGTGGAAAGCAGCTGTAAAATCTTTTAAAAATCATCTGGTCAGAATTGTAGGCGATACTCTGGTTACGTTAGAAGAGTTAAATACACTCGTAATAGAAATCGGAGCCATCTTTAGTTCAAGACCATTAACCGCCAGTTCATCAGATCCAAACGATCCAATCGCTATCACGCCAGGGCACTTCTTAATTGGCGATTTATTAACCAGTATACCTGATTGGAATTAGTCTGATGTACCGTCCAATAGATTATCTTCATGGCAACTGATTCAAAAACTAAAACAAGTTTTCTGGAATCGGTGGTATAAAGAATATATCAATGGACTAAACATCGATCGACCGCAACGTCAGAAGACTAGCCATTTTACTACCAAATGATAATAAAGCCAATGAATCTAATTGATCAATAATATTTAGAACCCTCATAAAAATGATTTATGACCTCAGTAAAGAGCATGAGAAAAATAAGTCCCACGCTAGCTGATCCTTTTGGGCCACTAACGCTATCTCACTTTGTCAAAGCATGTTTCTCTATCTAAATTTGTCACCTCGACTATCGACTTATAGACAACACCCTTTAAAACGCCTACAACTTTTCTTGACCAATCGAGAAACGTGAAAACATCTTATTTTAAATACAATGACTTAGACAGTAAGAAAGGAACTTAAACTTTGACAAAATTACAACTAGTCTACTGATAACCTTAAAACAGTATAGATACATACGGAACGTCTCCGCGAACGTCTTGTTCCCAAAACTTTAAATTCAATTTCACTATTTTATGTAATAAATTTGTATTAGTTAATCTTCGTTTGTTTTTTTATAAATAAAGAAATTAAATTAATATATTTGTTAATTCTTAAATCAAAAATAAACTAAAAAGAACGTCAACACAAATGAATAACCCCTTAACAAGTTGTCGTAAAAATCTCTACGCGACAGATTCTCTGGATCTGATATCACAGTCGTACATATGCGTCTTATAGTATGACAGTGTTGTTTATATGAAAGGTTTGCGATGTGTCACCACTTGAGTACGAGTACTAATCTGCAAAAGAATTTACATGGATGAGAGGTTACACTAACACGCACTTACGCGGTGCATGAATTTTTGTGTTAAGTGGTAATTTATCATGAAAGTGATCGCTCTATTGGTCCACAGAATCTACACAAACGTGGTGTACGTCTAAGGCACCCGGCAATGCATCTACGGTGATAAAACTACGATTAAGACCAAACGCGTGTAAACGGAACTTATCAAAAACCGGACTCAATTGTATCGGTCAATTATCATCTCTCATCGTAGTTCGCACGAGGCCTTTAGCCGGTCCGGCATCAGCCGAAAATTATCGATCTCAGTTGATCGAGTATTATAAATTTTATGTGGTATCACGACATATACTTATATTAATGCATACATAGTTTGATATGGCCAATTTCCACATCAGGCCTGATATGGATGGTTTCTATCAAGCCTGATATAGTCTGATCAGAAAATTTTTTCACGGTTAGTTCGGATATGATCGTCGAACAAACATTGATGCGATCAATTCATAGCATCAAAGGTTTAGTGCATGGTAAAAAAATAACTGAAAGTGTTGCTGCATCTTGGCTTAACAGTCTGACTTGTTCAGCTTATATCAAAGAAGAATTCTGCCAATTTGAAAGTATTTCTAGTGAGCAACACAAAGATTTCGTGAGTCGGCAGTGTTGAGAGATTTGTATGATTTAAGAATCATGCAAAAATGGTTTAAAGAACATTTTCCATTTATTACAAGCATTCAAATAGTATCGCTGTCAACCGGAATAACTGGTGGATCAGATGTGAACTGTGATAATGCCGAATGTTTTAGTCTTTAGTCGTACAAGAAAATTATTCCAACTTTTTCAACTGGGCCAGACGGAAATGTTACTTTGAACAAACAATATTTTGGTTCTGTTGAATTTATCCACGATTCAGAAATAATACCATTATCAGTGTCTAATAAATCCATAAAAATTGGGCAAAGTAAATTTCCAATAGATGAAAAAATTTTGTTTACCAAATTTGAAAAATCCGATATAGATCCTAAATATTATCCAAAGTATTTTGAATATGAGTTATGCCCATATCCTTTATCGATATTTGATACCTCCAACAGCATTCGAGCATCAAAAGATGATTTCTTTTCTCTGTTTACAAAAAGTGATAACCCAATATCGGAACATTCGCCATCGTTGATGGTGAAACACTTTTAACACAAGTATCGTGGACAACAAATAGCACGTATAGGAGTGTATATGAACAATATGTAAATTACCTGGAAAATAATTATGGTAATCAGTGTATGGTCGTATTTGACTCGATGACAAATGATTTAAATTCAATGAAAGTATCAGCGAAATTGATAACAATTTCAGCAACATCAGTCACGACAGAAGTTTACTTTGATGAAACTAAATTTACAACAAAAAAAAACGCGACATTTTGTTTCAAAATCATAAAAATAAATATCGATTCGTTGTACAGCTAGCGGATGTATTGCGTAGTTATAGAATTTTTGTGAAAATAACTCAGCCGCTTGTAGATTTTCACCACGTCATTGTTGATGAAGCGATGATTCAATAGCGCGAGAATCGTCCCCCCGTAATTGTTAGTCATAATGACGATATATTATGTTTACTGGTTGCTTTTGTCCTTAAACCACAAAATATGTTTTTCACCACTACTGGTAAAGCATGGTACAAAACGGAAAAAAATCAGCAACAATTCGAAATGTTGTCGCCATGTTTGCATGTCATTCGAGCATTAACCAGCATCGATGTGACATCGTGTTTTTTTAACGTATCAAAAAAAATCGACATCAAACAATTGAAAAATCAAGAGAAGTTCGTAAACTGTTACGAATTTTTGATTCTCCACATTTAGCAACTAACATTCCACACTTAATCGAAGTAGGAGAACAACTGATAATGCGGTTCTACAATGTACAAGGAAAAAATTTGAATGACGTTCGATGTCAAAAATAGTCAATCTATTTGAAAACTCGTCGAAAAAATGACTTTAATTCAGCATCATTACCTCCGACTTCAGCATCTGCAAGTCCCCATATATGTCGATCTTATTGGCTAGCACAACGTTGGCAAAATAACATTATGTCCTCTTTGCTATGAGGTTGGATTGTTGCCCATCAAATGTTAGTTGTACCGATTGCAACAACTTTACCATCAGTACCAAATGGATTACTAAATTTGATAGTCTGTTCTTGTAAGAAAGGTTGCAAATCGAAAACATATCCGTGTCGGAAATCTGGCTTCATGTGCTCGGATCTATGTAAAGAATACAATGATTCATATGTGGATAAACCGCAAATTTTGCAAGATTGGCAACTAACGGGCTATAATGACACTTGTGATGAAATATCATTACCTTTTGGCGTAGATGAACAACAAGATCATAAAGAAGAGCACCATACAGATGAAGCGATTCCTGGACCATCATGGAAGTGAAACAAAAAATACTATTGTGCACTCCAATTTTTTATGAAACAGCTGATTGTAATTTTTTGAATAAGCGCAATGTATGCAATCGAATAAAAAAATTGATAATTAGTAAAAAAACCCTTTGCTATTCCTAATTTCTAATCCTTATGATCTTTGGTAGTTCCACATTAAGTATAATAATCCACTTGTTACTTGCGAAAATTAAAATAAGAGAGAAAAAAGTTGATAAACTTCCCAAGAAAAATTTTTATTATATAATCATATATGAATATTTATGGAATCACACATATAGTTATTTACAATTATATATAATCATCAAAATATAGAGCAATATATAGCCATGCAAGATTATATAGCTCGAAAACGTCAGAAGTGCAAATTCAAACATTTAGGTATGGAATTGGTGGGAAGTTGTAGGGATGGATTTCAGGGTCAACCGTTTTCCAGATTTTTTTTTTTTTATATTGGAGATTTATATCCTCACGTGATTGTACATGTATTTAATTTGATTTACGTTAATGAAAAGAAAAACACAGTTTATACTGAGTACAAAATGTTTGGAGATCATAATAAATCTAAGTCAACACACTCGCATGAGAATTTTGATTCTTTTATGTCTTCATATATCTACATAAATCAAAAAAATTTTCTATGGGTTGCTGAAAATGTTTTTTTATTTGTCAGTACTACCGATGATGAAGCTTCTTACTTATACATTCATCGTCTTTCTTATCTTTGGATAACCCCGCTTGGAATGAACATGACTATAATAACTGGATATTTAGCAAGCCGTGTAATAGAGAAACTTTGTAGTTTACCATCTTCAAGTTCTGATCCTCGTCTTTTTACACCTTTTGTAGCAAACAGAATAAAACGACGTCACAAAAAACATGAAGAAATGAAAAACAGCCAAATTTTCATGTTAAGTTCACGAAGTCTCGACTGGAAATAATAAAAAGAGAACAAAGAGTGTAACAAGACATCCGGTTGGATTGAAGATTTGTTTGTTATATGTATGAAGTATCAAATAACACAGTCTATAAAATAAATTACGAACGTTTGAGCATAATATGCAGAAAAATTAAAAAAATTTTGTTCCGTGGTAACCATCCATAAGAGTCCAGTCATCAAAATATATTTTTTATTTGTGTGTATTTTACAATACTGTACGATAATAATGGTAATTATGATTATCATTTTAATTGTAATTTTATTTAGAATAACGTAGAACTTTGTTCTCTGTCGGCCAAAAGTACATGATATATCCTAAACGATGTTTCTCAAAGAGTGCTACTCAATAACAATAACAATGATTTATTGAATAAACTTATCTGTTGTAGATCAATTACGAATTTGGATGTCCTTGTTGATAATTATATATTTAATGTTTAATAATAATAGTAGTGATAAAAAATAATAATATTTAAAATGATATTAATAATATGAATTTCTATTTTTCTAAATACTAATAAAATTCATGACAATCACGATGAACATTATCATTGTTTTTCATTTATTTTTTTTTATTAAATACTTCAGAAAATTAATGTTGAATTTAATATATAAAGAAAATTAATTGATTATCTGAAATATTTAAAATATTAAAAAAAAAAAAAGAAGAAAGTAAGTGTTACGTTTTCGGAAATTTTAAATTAAATAAATAATTAGTTATTAATTAATTAAGTATTATCCGAGGTATTTCGTAACGAAAATACCTCGAGATAAGAGATTTCTGGAACGTCAATGCAGCCCAGTAAACTAAACAGTCTACGTTGTGGGATTTGGACTGCGTTGATGTTCACATAGGGTAACCTGAGATGCAACGTCGCTAAAAATTCATTATAAAAACTCATTGTAATTATTATTCGATATTCATTCTGTCTTCAGACTTCATCTGAGGCAGTCAGTCCGAGGACTCAGCAGAGGAGCAATCTCTGCTGGTCCGAGGCTGAGCCTGTCAACTCCTTAATAATAAATTCTGTTAATTGTTAATCAATTATGGAAATTTATTAAAACCCTCAACCTAGGGTTGAGAGCGCTTATCAGCGTTCCACCCTGGTTCCTTTACCTAGAGCGCTAGCCAGCGTTCAGGTACCCTATCCTAAAACATCCTAACTATTACTCCCAGGGTGTGAGCGCTTATTAGCTGTTCTCACCCTGGTGAAAACGCCCAGAGCGCTAGCCAGCGTTCAGGCACTCTAACCATTACCTACCTGTAGGCAGGTAAATTAAAAAGTAAAATATTAAACTGTATATTTTATAAATTAAAAATTGAATTATATTTTAAGTACTAAGAAATATTTTTTAAATATTAGAAATCTTTCTATCAGTGTGATAGAAAGTGTGATAGCTCAATTATTGGAGCTTGCAAAACACGTGTGATTGATGAAAATGCAATCAGTGTGATTGCATTTTCATCAATCACACGTGTTTTGCAAGCTCCAATAATTGAATTCAAATGTGATAATTTTGCTAAGAGTTGAATGAATCAATAATTTTATATTTGTGATTGACACTAGTTTCTTATGTTAAAAACGTATTTCACGTGTGATAATAATAATAAGAAAATCTTATTATATAAAATAGAAATATACTGATATAAACTTTAGTACAAATAAGTTCTGAAAAAATTATTATTCATAGAATAATACAATATATATATATATATATATATATATATATATATATATATATATATATATATATATATATATATATATATATATATATAATTGAAAATGTTAATTTTTCGATTTTTGATAATAAATAATCTGGTTCCATGAAAAAACTGCGAATTTATAGTACAATTTTTCTTTGATAATTATTAAATACTGTATAATAGTCGTGGTTAAACGTTTGGCAACAGCGCGTTCAATTTAACACGGCGGCGCGACACTAACCACATGGGTAAATTCGGCTGGCAAAAGAACGTGGGTAACGAAGAGTTAATTACACTCAAAATTTGAGAACGTAACATAAGAAGTAAAGGTCAAGGGCTTTATAGAAGAACATGGGTGCAGAAACGCATACGCACAAACATACACACACACACACACACACACACACAGCTCAAATGGAAGAAGAGGGATAGCTAATGAAAGTTCTTCCAAAAAGTGGAGGACCTTTTGCTCCCTTCACTATTCAAACCTACCGAGAAAGGATTAACTCTGCACCGACCGCCACCGGCCAACAGTCGCCAATGAAGAGACTCAATAGCAAAATCGAAGAATTAACCAACTTCATAAAAGACAAGAAAAATCTCCATCATGAGATCAGAAAATTGGTTACGTCTATTGTTACGGCATATAGGCTGGCGAACAAATCACTACCGACGCCGGTGAAAACCACTCAAACATCTTCGTGGATGACCACAAAACCACAGCCACTGTCGGTCACTTCTGAGAAACTGCCACTGTATTGTCGCAAACTCTCCACTAAGGAGAATTTCCGTAATTCTTCTATTGTAATTGATTGGTTGGGAATTGGCTCAGGATCTATCTATTTAAAATAAAAGACTCGGTGTTGGGGTGAATAATTATGATTAATTTATTCCCCAATGGGAGAAAACTCTAGCAATTGCTAGAGAAAACTCCTCGAAGATGAATACAATTAAGAGACATGTGAGTGTATATGTGTATTGATATGAATGTATATAACAATTGCACTGGTATGCAATGAGGGGTGAGTGATCTCAGCCGCCGTTAAGTTATTGTGGTTAACCGTCAACCGTTAATATCTCAGTAGAGATATAAGATGTAATTATGATCAGAAAGGATCGTGTGTTTGTAATCGGAAGAGAATTGACTGTGTGTTTGGAATGGTCTAAAATGATGAGTAGGTTCAAGTGTTGAATTTGATCGCTGGGATCGAATCCTTGATCGCTGGGATCAAGTTGTATTGTGATCCGAGAGGATCTGATTTATTTTTGATTTAAATGATTTGAATAATTTGTTTAAATTAGTAGTTGAATATAATTTTCTATTTGACGCGAGAATTTACTATTTATTCCAATTATTTTCTAAATGACTCGACAATTATTAAGTATATTAAATTATTAACGCACTTTGTTTCTTGAAAATCTTGATTTGATTTTAATAAATAGAACGATTAAAAATTAGTTAAATAAAGCACATCAAATGAAGTTAATTTAATAATGACGACTGAATAGATTTAATTAATAATTACAAATATAATTAAATGACACTAATTTCAATTATAATCGATTATTATAAATGGAATTGAAGATATTAATAAATATTTAAGTTGAATTGAAGATTCTTGACAAACTTTAAACAATGATAATTTATTGCGTCTAATTTATCACGCGACTACAGACAATGGCCGCGATGCTAAACACTAAGTACGACGTACTTTTTATTAGCGTCTTAAATATTTGACCATGAATTTATGTTGAGTTTGAAAATAATGCACAAATGTCGAGTAAATGAATTTAATTATGTATGAGAAATGATATTTAATTGATAATTAATTACGTTAGCAAATAATAAAACACAATGGAATAATTTCTAAGTCAGAGAGAACGCAAGTATATTGCACTAGTCACAAGTTCCAGTACAACTGGTGATCATGGCGTCCCCACCGGCCTCGTACCCCGGGCTCGCCGGTCTTCTTCCCGCTAAGTCATGGGGCGCCTGTGCAGCCGCCATTTGACATCGCATTCATAAGAACGATAATAGAAATTACCATGAGAATGACCCATGTTAGATATTAAATATAGGTGTTTAAAAATTTGAGTATACTCATGAGAGCGCTCTAGTCAATCTCCTTTTTACCGACATCAAACAGCCACAGCAAGAAAAGGACAACAACAAGAAGATGCAGCTTTTCACGCCCAGCCCTTTTTCAGCAAGTGAAAATCCAGCACAGAAGAAGACTGCCCGAAAAGACACATCGATCAAAGCGACTCGGCAACAGAAAAAAGAAAAGGAAGAAGACCACGAAACAGTGGCTCTCTCGACTAAAGCTCAATAGCAACCAAGTAAGGGCAGTTCTAAGAAACCAAGGAGAAGGAAGACGAGAACTAAGGCTGTCTTGGTCCAACCACTGGAAGGTCGAACATATACCGATCTCCTAAAAGAAATCAAAACCAAGATGAATCCTGTCGAGACAGGTGTAGACATAAAGTCTATAAAACGGATGAAGCACGGAGGCGTTCTCCCCGAAATGGCTCGAAGACCAAAGATAGGAGTGTTTTTACCGAAGCGGTAAAGTCAGCCACTGCTAATATCACTACGATCAAGAGGCTTTTACCAATAACAACGATCGAGATCCGCGACTGAGATGAAATCTCTACTGAGGGAGACGTCTGCGAAGCACTTAAACGTGAATTCGCTAACAGCTTGGAGATCAAACGGGTAAATCTGACAAAACCCACACCACGAGACAATCGAGCAGCCTTCTGCGAGATAGACGAAGCCAACGTGATTAAGGCACTTGACG
Source organism: Cotesia typhae (assembly GCF_013202065.1). Taxonomy (NCBI): domain Eukaryota; kingdom Metazoa; phylum Arthropoda; class Insecta; order Hymenoptera; family Braconidae; genus Cotesia; species Cotesia typhae. The sequence continues at coordinate 994,624 of NW_027423751.1, forward strand.
AGGCCCGTATAAAGATCGTCTGGGTTAACTGCCGTATACGCCGAGTTGTAAAAGTTACCCGTTGCTTTAAATGTCTTAGTTTTGGACATCAAACACGTCAGTGTGCTGGACCAGACAGATGCAGGTGGTGCTATAAATGTGGCGGAGAAAACCACAAGGCCGTAAACTACACGGAGAAGCCAAAATGCTTCCTTTGCACTTTGGACAAAGATGTCTAGAACGGTTCATGCTATATTTCTGGCACCGAAGCTTGCAAGGCATTCCGCACAGCACTTGACGAAGCCACGAGGAGTTTTTTTTAGTCGTTAAATTCCCACACGACCGACCATCATCTTTCAATGATAGCGTTGTCTTTGGAAGAATTTTTTCGTTTATCTATAAGTAAAGAAAAAAAAACACACACACACTTATAAACACGCACAAGTGTGTGTAAAAAGCTTAAATGGGACCGAGCAACCTGTACATGGAATGCTTTGGGTAACCCTAATGCTTTCGGTAGGACATCAGTACAAAGAAACAGAGAAAAGTTACTCCAGTCCCACATATGGTGATGAAAAATTTTTATGATCATATCTCAAAACTAGAAAATTTAAAATAAAAGCGAAATAAAATACAGAAACATCGAATAAAGACCATACCGTATCATTGAATTCAATCATAATTGTGAAAAACTGATAAATCTTCCATTTTGATATTTTTTAAATGTGGACATTGTTTAAAAGTAGCATCTGTAAATATACGTGCTGATTGAAAATTCCTGAAGAAAACTGAATCATAAAGAATAGCTGCAATAGAACCGTCATCTCCATAGACATTTGTGATTTTTAGCGGGCTACTAGCAGAATGGAATAAATGTTTCCATTTATCAGAGGTGACAAAAATACAATATTCTTCTAATATTTTCGGTATCGGTGGAATTATCGTTTTTCTCCAATTGTACATTGTTTTAGAAATTTTAACATATGGTAAACAAAGACTTATAAATGTTATCTTTATTAAGTGAATACTGATAAAATTTGTGTAATTTATTTAAATTGAGGCTGCCTAAGTGAGCAAACGTGTTTTTAAAGTGAGTGTCTGTTGTCGCAAGATAAACATTCTTTATTCTAAAACTCGTAATAGCGAAAGTGTGAATCTAATTGGCCTGAAGACTTACTGATATTAATCTTAGTGATTCAACCAGTTAATTCAAATTGGCTGGCTGATTTTTATCGAGCTTAAAAGTTTTTAGGTAATGCCACACGGGGAATACATCTGCTGGACGCAACTAGAAAAGGACGGCTAACAAACGTTGAGCGCCTATGCCACAACAGATCATCCTCCTGTCCTTTTATTCTTGATTTCATCGAGTTAAAAAAGAAGTGCGATCTGGAAGACTAACCAGAAGCCAGACCCACTAAGATTCTGTCCAGCGACTCATTAACACTCCAAATAACTGTCTCCAACGAAGACTCCGAAATGGAAAAAATACTAAAAGAAATACAAGAACTACGGAACGATCAAGACACCAAGCATCGTGAACTCACAGCGAAGATCGAGCAAAATTCTCTTGTCTTCACTACCGCCGGTACTGCGATCACCAACAGTCTAACCACACTTCAAACTGAATTTCAGCAATCTAAATCCGCCCACGGAGCCAGACAGTCTGCTCTTAAATCTGATGCTATTAACTCTCAATTTGAACGTCTTCAAGAACTAACGACTGCTCTGGAGAACTGAGTTAAGACACTGCCATCCATTGAGGATGAGCTTTCCAAGAAACTTCAAGACTTGGAGCTGAAATTGGAGAAACTAGAGAAAGACAGAAGGAAAAACAACATCTCTATTTCTGGACTTGTGTTACCAGGCAACAATCAAACGTTGAGACACTGCAAAATGTCCCGATTTTATCAGCCTGGCGAACTACCACGCGAAATTTCCGTTACCGATACTAGCTAAATTAATGTGTAGCCCCCGTGACGTCACAAGACGACACGAGGAGGGGAAAATCAGCTACGAGCCTCAAAACCTGAGCATTGATCGACAATTCGATCTATCCCCCGATGTCAACAACCACGTTAGATTTCTGAGTCATTTTGATGTACTATTATTACCACTATCAGGTGACTACTCACCGAAATTACAAAAATCTCTAAAAGTATGTTATTTAATTAATAAGTTTACATTATTTCTACCACTATTATTATTTTGCGTTAAGTGGATATTACCACATTTATTATTAACAATTGATTATTCATAACCTTAAGTATAAGTAATCCATCTGAACAACTAGTTTATTGTATTTCGTTACCGAGATATCATAAGTTTATTCAAAGTGTTGATGTAGTGAAATAAAGTTAAGTTTATTGTAACTCTTGTCGCCGATCAACCTTTATTTATAAAATTATCAACGTCTATTTCACACAATTGTCTACAACCAGCCAAAAGACCAACCAAGGACGAAGGACCATCTTTGCAGTTGATAATTGTAAGTAATTAAAACGAGTTAACTGGCACGCGTGGGAACTTCTGTCCAAAATTAATAAATTTATCGAAAAACAAAGACACTCATTAGTTCAGAGGAGCGGAATATCCCAGGGCAGCGAATCGAAATTTTAAGAAGTTCAGGCGATTATTCTTAATCCGCGAGGTTTAATGGCTTGGGTCATTAAATTTTTAGAATAAGTAAAAATTTAGTGTTTCAACGTCTGCTGTCCAAGATTTCATGAATGCAAAGTTTAATCTTGACTGCAGAGCTGACTCGATCAGAATACTCCAGAAACGCATTATAGATGACCTAAAAAGCTCCGAATCGAAAGCTTCGGTTATGAAAAACAAAAAGGAGAAATTGTCCGGTACTAATGTCCACATTAAATCTGATAGAACCCCCACAGAATCCCAAGAAGACTGGCAACTGAGATCTGCTAAAAAAAAACTTGAAAAAGATGGCAAAAATGTAACCAGAAAACATAACACCTTAATTGTTGAGGGCACCGCTTATCGCTGGAACAAAGAAGACAACAAACTTGTTATTCACAACAACAGCCATAGCCGTAATAAGAATCCACACAGCAGAAGTATGCAAGTGGATTACAATTCCACACAACCAAAAAAGTAACTAAAACGAATAAGAGAGATGAGGCGGTGAGAGTAACCTTCTGGAATGTACACGGACTGACCAGTCTTGCTCTATGTCCTTTTATTCAAAGCCACGAAATACTAGCACTGTGCGAAACTTGGCGCACTCAGGAAATATCCACATCCTACCTACCAAAGCACCACTCATATTGTGCAACTGCTACGAGAGACCATGATATCAGCAGGGCAAGCGGGGGCCTCCTTACGGCCATCAGTAACAAATTCTTCTCGGAAATCCTAGAGTCAACGCCATGGTGACTGTTCAACAAAATTAAGTCCGGCAACACAACCACCATCATCGGGTCTGTATATTTAAGGAAGAGCTTAGACTTACACTACTTATTAGATCTATTACAGGACTCGTTGAATTAACTAAGGGAGCAGCAGCGCTTCGAGATCCTCGTTCTCAGTGGCAGCATGAACGCGAAAGTTGGAATAGTTGACAACTGGCCAGAAGAACTCTTTGAAGGTCTCACACTTAATGACCGCATGAGTTTGACCAATGCGACTCTGTGCGAAAGAGGTAGAAAAATCATTGATTTTATGACCGACAACAATTTTGTACTTTTCAAGGGCAGATCTATGAATGAGTCACCTGTCGAACCGACCTTTCACGAAAGAGGCTCATCAATTATCGACTTAATTTGGGTTGATGTTACCTGAATACAATACGTCCTTGACCTGGAAGTTCTGATGGAACCCACGCTCTCAGATCATAGGCCAGTCAGTCTTTCTCTCTACTTTCCCAAAGATAAGCCATGCACTGGCATGCCAGCCACACATGCTAAACCAGTCACCAAAGTAAAATGGACGAGCAACTATAAAGATGAATTCCAGCACTACCTGCACTTAATAGATGTCCCCAGCACCAACAATCTACAAGCATCACAGATTTATGAGGTACTACATTCAGTCCTGATCAAAGCAGCAGACCAGGCTGGTATCTTAATTGCTAAGGTCTCTTCACTCCCACAATCCTGTCTGCCAAATCCGTGGTTTGATGCCAACTGCAAATCTGCAAAGAAGGAATTTCGCAAAGCACTGCGTAACTACAAAACTAGCCAAATGTCCCCCAACAGCAAAGCCAACGTCTCAAGATGCAAGAAAGCTTCCAGAGAAATGTGTGCACAGAGAAAGAAATCCTATTACCAAAGCATTAAGGACGCCTTCTCCAACTTATCTAATCCATCTATTTTTTGGTCTGCGGTAATAAAGTACACATACAAAGGGAACCTTCACACAACAATACCAATAGATAGTTGGAATACTTTCTACTCCAACATCTACCAGCCCAGACATAGCACTTACGCAAGGATATCTGGTCTGCAAAATGACACGCTGGACTCTGAAATTAGGTTAGAAGAATTAGAAGAGATTCTATCTGCCTTGAAACACGGCAAAACGGTTGGCCCTGACCTCCTGATGAATGAAGTATTTAAAAACCTGATTGGACCTTGGAAGAATCTGCTCAAAAATCTATTCAATCGAATCTTGGATGATGAAATGGTTCCGAACAGTGGGTTAATGCCCTCATGACGATGATATTTAAAAAAGGAGATAAAAATGATCCAGCTTATTACCGGGGCATTGCTTTTATTAACGCTGTGACAAAAATATTTACCCAGATCCTGAAAAACAGATTCGTAAAATGGATGGAGACCGAAAAAATTCTTCCCGAGTCTCAACAGGGATTTAGAAAAGATCGAGGCTGCACGGACACGGTCTTTATTTTACACAGTGCTTTACAGCTACAGCTTAGGCACAACGATAGCCGTGAAGTATTTGGAATTGCAGTCGACTTTAAAAGGGGAGGATTCGAGCCTAAGCACCCAGAGCGAGCACATCTCAGCACATTGCTGATTACATTTCGATAATTAATCTCATTAATTAATTGTTAAAATAATTCAGATTGACCTCCTTAGGTCAACACTAAAATATTCTTATTATAAACCAGACCGAATCAGTATACTAAAATAAAAAATTTGTGTTTTTTAAATACTTTTGAGGCTGAGGCTTCGGCCCCATGCCTGGAAATAGACCTAACCTCTCTTCTTCTATTTCACAGCTGCGTACAAATACTCAAATCATTAATTCTAATTCTAATCCTAACATCAACATGAACAACAAACTGTCAACTGAAGATTATGAACAAGATAAAGTAATCGAAAGTGAACAAACTTACTTATGATGAGTCTATGGATATAGGCAATACAATTGAGATCCAAACACAACCAACTCTTCACACAAATACTAACAACAACGAAAATAATCACAAAAGACAAAGAGAAAATGCTAAAGACGACCATAACCAAAAAAAGAAACGCCTCTCACCACGTTTAGCTCAAGCTACTTTTCCAACAAACAACAACTACTTGGAAGACAACAAAAGACCCTATGAATTAATCATCGAACAAGATCCAGACAGCCCAATTTTAGCCACTCAAAACCTGCCTACACATCTCAGAGACCGAACTAGACATTTTCAAACAACCAATAGCTCATTTACGGCTGCACTTCGCCAACAAAAACCACAGAAGCTTACAACTCAAACAAACAGCGACCAATATAGGAATAATCAACAATTCCAACAAGAAAGAAATACACTAGTCACAAAAATTAAGGGATATAAAAAAAATTCCAAATTTTTGGGCGATTTTCAACAAGCTGTAACTCCGAGGAAAATGGTCGTACTGAAAAAATAAAAAAAGCAAATTGTAGCTTTAAGTGTCTAGATTTTAGATATGACGATGAAAAATTTTTGTCATGTCCAGGTCTGGAAAAATCGTAAGAAAACTACCGAAAAATAATTTTTCTAAATTTTTTCCCGTCTAAAAAAAGGTCCACGGGCTTCAAAAAAATTTTTTTGATTGTTTTATTTAAAAGCTTTTTTAGAAAATTTAATACTCTTTAATTTGGCGTATTCAAAAAGCCTGTACGACGATTTGCTGCGGAGTTGTCGTCAATCAAAGCAAAAAAGTTCTTTTTGACTTTGATAATCAATAACTCCGGAAACAATGATAGTACAGGAAATCGAAGGAGGGTTTTGAAAACTGCATGATATTCTCTATAAGAACATGTGAACATCTTTTAGAAAAAAAATTCTTTTTGAATTGAAAACTCGGACTGAAAAAAAGACAAAAATTCGCATAATTAAGGATATTTGGATAACTTGGTATAACTTTGGATAAAATGGATAAACGAAGGATGTCATCGGTAATTTTCTAACCTCAAAGTGTCCCCTAAAATCCCTCGAAAATTCAAAGCGCTGCGATTTTTTTTTCATTGTGCCCCGAAGCTTCAAATTCTTTGTTTTTGCAAATATCACCATTATGAGCAATTTTGTGATTTTTATTCATTTTTTCAATGAAAAAAATTTTTTTTCTCTCTAAAATCTTTATTTTTTTTATTAAAGAGATTGATTTTTTGAAAAATTTGAAAAAAAAATTGATTTTTTTTCGAAATTGTCTTGATTTTTTGCGACTGCTGTTTTACTGCTGGCATTAGCGTTACCCAAAGCGTACCACGTGGAGGTTGCTCGGTCGGATTTACGCTTCTGTGTGTGCATGTGTGCATGCGAGTATGTGTGCATGTGTGTGTGTCTGTGTGTGTGCATCTGTGTGTGTCTGTGTGTTTGTCTGCCTGTCTGTCTGCAGCTATTGAAGGACCTCTGTACGAACGGCAGTCACAATTCAGTACCGTGTATTGCCACCTCTGTTCCGAATCACAGCTCGTAAGCGCTCTTGTATGTTGGTGCATCGTAGAATGTCACGTTGCGAAATTTCTTGCTAACAATGTAACAACGCTTGAGTCAACTGATAAAGATTGTGCAGTTGCGGATAGTCTCGCCGCAATCGACGCCCAAGCATATCCTAAACATGCTCAATTGAGTTCAAATCAGGACTCGTAGCTGGATGATTAAGCGTTGTTACGTTATTGGCGGGGAGAATAGTTCGCGTGCGAACTGCAGTATGAGGACGAGCATCATCCTGCATCAAAATGAACCGTCTTGCTCCCATGCGTGTGCACATAGGCAGGACGTGTGGTCCCAGAATCTCGTCGACGTACCTGTCGGTAGTCAACGTCCCACGAACGATGACCAACGAAGCTCTGGTATTGAAGGACACGCCTGCCCACACCATGACTGATCCACCATTGAAAGTCGTAACTGGTCTCGTAAAACCATCCCGATCTCGTTCCCCACGACGGCGCCAAACGAGAGATCGTCTATCTTTGCCATGAAGACAAAATCGAGATTCGTCAGCCCATAAGACACTGGTCCACTGTCTACGACCCCAATGGTGATGGTCATGCGCATAAGTTAATCGGGCTTGACGATGTCGTGGAGTGAGCATAGGCACGCAATTTGCACGTTGCGCGCGTAGTCCTTGCTCTCGAAAGCGATTTCGGACCGTTTATGCCGAGATGTGTTGTTGGGGAGGACGTTGTCGACGATTGCGGAATTGAGGAGCGATCGTGTGAGCATGGGCAGTAGGGTTTCGACAAGCTTCGCGAATGACAGCTCGATCATCATGCTCGGTAGTGATTCGTCGTCTACCTTGACCCGGACGACAATCATAACTTTGAGTCGCGTTAAATCGGACATAGGCACGACTGACAACAGACTGACTCACTCCCATAGAATGCTACTTCCACCTGACTGTAGCCCTCTTGAAGGAGGGTAACAATGCGAGCCACATCTGTGGCAGCTAAATGTCGGCGAGGCATATCTAAATGTCAAAGGTGATTATCAAAGAAAAGCTTACAGAAAATTCACGAAAAAAATTTAGGCTAGAAAGAATACAAAAAATTTAAGTTTTGTGTGAAGAAAAGCCGAAACCCGCGGGGGGTACATCAATTTGTTTTTTGTAACAGTTTTACCTGCTCAGGTTGGCCCCTAATAAATTTTATAAATAATTAAACAAAACTAACAACCAATACTATTATTAGGGCGCCAACAGGATTTTTAATCAAGGTTCCTGGAACCGGTCCAGAGCTGAGAAAACTTAATCTTAGGGTAGAGAGAGTGGAGGAAGGTGCTGTTGAATAGTAAGTAATTAATTAACAAGATCGATCGATATTTATTATCAATAAAAATTAACAAAATAAGTACTTATCAGAATCAATTAAATTTCGCTCACACACTCACACTATAATTAATTAGAACTTATAAACTATAGCCTAACTAACGGCTAACCAGAACTATTTAGTTACTCTGCACAAAGACAACAGTGTGACAGAGATCGTCTAGCCTAACTAACGGCTAACCAGAACCAACAACACTATTAACACTCTCTATCACGCATAACCCACACTAATCTTCACACACATAACCCACACTTTGCTTGATTTTATTTTATAAATTTTAATTTAATAAAATTGACGGTACTTTATTTTAGTTAAATATTTTAATTTAATTATTCAATCATTAGTTATTGGTAAAACGATAATTCCAAATTAACAATCAAATTCCATAAGGCTTAACGAACATTCAGTTTCAAAATTCCTATTGTAATTTTAACTCTGTATTAAGATATTAGATAGATTAAAATTCCTAAGTCACCTATTGTCATGGTCTTAAGAATATAACAATAACTATTTAAAACAAGAGGCTTAATACCTTGAATTAACTTTGGATAAATAAATTAGTGACAATATAAAATTCTTACAATCACGTTCAAAATTATTAACACAAGTTTAATTAATTAATTCTGACTAAAATTTTTCTTTGACATTCTTGACTCAAAATAACGGATTTCTTGGACTTAAGGTCCACGCCGATAATTATCAATTTGGAGTAAAAATTAATTTACTTAATTCACGGACTTAATCCCCAAAATTACTAAATTTCTCATTAATAAATAAAATAGTTTTACAATATAAAATATTTTCGGTAAATAATTCTTAATAAAATATTCCTAATAAATTTTCAATAGTTTTATCAATTATAAAAATAATCGACACAAGTCGAAATATTCAGATTTATTTGCTAGAACATTGGTTAGCTAAATTTTACTTTGCCTTGGGTATTGGAATTTACTGCGACACAAAAATGTATTGACGCTCGACCAAAATTCCACGAGCAAAAGTTTGCCGATTATTTTCAAGAAATAAAAATTAATCAATTTTACTTAGTTAATTATTATAAAAATTATAATAATAAATATAACGAATTTTTCGGATGTTAATTATTTAATTGATAATTTTTTTAGTTGTTAAAATTTTCCCGCAAGGTCGATTGAGTGATTCTCGGGTATAAGCCCCCATGAAAATCACTAAATCCAAAACTAGCAAATGTTCAACTGTTAATTATTAATAAAATTTTATATAAAAAAATTGAGAAGAGGAAGAATAGACCGAGTGCAAACCGCGGTCCACTTTCCGCACACGGAATGAAATTAGGTACCTGAGATTTAGACTCGATGAGAATCCCGATGTCTATCTAACCTGGTGAATTCTCCTGGACAGGTATTGCTCCAGTTTTCCTGGTATCCTTTGTTTTTTTCAGTCCGGGGATCCGACTTCAATTCAAATTATAAATTCCTGTAACAGTAAAACAGTTAATAATTTTGCCTCCAAGATTGAAAAGACAATCTTGATAATTTTCATCGCAGCGTTCCAAAATTAACGTGCGAATATTTAATTACCTGTTTTCTGATGAATAGTGACTGGTGCGGCTGACTATCAAACCTCTTCTGATTTTCACACACGCCGGCTCCCGAGCAGTGTGGCCAGATCGTGCGATTTTTTTACCCCCTCTTTGGCGTCGCGCGCGCCTCGGACACAAGCAAGCGATGCGTGTCTGTGAGTCGGAAAACCGAGCGGAGCCGAAGGAATCCGAGAAAGTCGAACGAATCGAGGGGAATAAACCTCCTGCCACACGAAACAGAGGAATAACTCACACAACAGTAGCTCTCTGTTCGTGTGAAATTCTAAGAATCCGATTTCAGCCGAAACATACAGCGGGAAAAATAATGTTTTAATTTTTATTAAAATAAATAAATAATGCTTTTTTGTTAAAAACATGTAGGTTTAATTTTTTTTTTTAATATAAAAAATAAATTTTTTTTTTATATTAATAAACGGTTATTATTTTTATGAATAATAATAACAATGGTTATTTATAATAATAATTATTAATAATTTTGGTTACTGGGAATTCTCAAACGCAGTTTTTATCTTAGTTCTTGCTTTGTGACATCAGGTTGTACGACGGCTACGCGGCGTAAATGTGAGCTTACGTCGGCGAAACTTTTGAGATCGAGTCCTCGCCCGATCAAATTTTTTTTTTATTTTGCTATACTAACAATAATAATAATAATAATAAATTATTATTATTATTATTAATATTTTACGGAGCTAGCGCATTTTACGCACAAACACCTGCGTAATTATGCCGCTCATCTTCGGCGTAACAGAAGATCGCTTGTGCCGGATAGAAGGCAGTCTAATAGACTTTCTTTTCCGGCGCAATTACACCAAGAACGACGCCGTTCCTCCTTGGACAACAACAATCCCTTTGCAGGACGGCGAGTAAGTATATCTAAAAAGATAACTTACTCTCAACAACAGCTTGACGCGGTAAATGAAGATCTCCGTACAAACATCCTGGACGATTCCACCCTGCTCACTGTGAGTCAGGTTGTGTATGGTGCAGCGGTCTCAGCTTTTCCGAGAGAGAGACATTGTTTCTCGATCGAGGCAAGGTTGAAACAGCGCATCTCACAACTTGGCTTGAAAGTTGACATATCCCGGAAACAGGTCTCCTGCATTCAGTGTGTGATTGAGTTCGACACAACTCAAAGAACATACACGCCCCGAATTCGGCGCATTGCTGCAGAACTTCGGTGGCGTCATCACACACTGAACAAGAGTACGCTTCTTGTCATCAAGGAAGAGTCTCTTAATAAATTGCGGGCTCTAGTGGCTGCTAAAAAGTCATTAGAGAAAAGGCTGAAGCGGTTGATCGACAACGCACTGTTTCGATCCAGCCCCTCACGCTTCCTGACACCAAAGACCGATGTTACCGGGAATTATCCAATGCCTGAGCGGGTGGAAGCTTTTTGGACTGAGTTGTATGGAGATCAACCAAACGTGAACGCCAACACTCCAGCTCTGCACGACTTCAAAGTATTCTGTCGGGAACACCGTCGACAGAATGCTGATGAAGAGAGCCCTGCAGTCAGTGTGGATGAAGTTCGTTCAGCACTAAATGGCAGCAAAAATTGGGCTGCCCCGGGACCAGATGGCATTAATGTCATTATTACATTAGAGCTGACGATCCGATTCCGGACTGGCTTGTAGAAGGGTGAACCGTACTGATACCTAAAAAAGGTGACTTGTCTGACCCTAAGAATTTCAGGCCTAGAGTGCGGTTTATAAAATTTTTACAAAAATTTTAAATAACCGTATCTTGCAGCAGATAGAGCCTGGATGGCAACAGATATATGAACAACGTGGCAGTAAAAGAGGCCTGTCAGGTTGCAAGGAGAACCTGATAGTGGATCGATGCGTCTTACAAGATGCGATCTACTATCAACGCAACCTGTCAGTGGCTTGGATTGACTATCGCAAGGCATTTGACTCAACTCCTCATGAGTTGATTTTATATCTACTCAAATGCCTGGGAATCAATCCGGAAACAGTGGAATGCATTCGGCGTACAATGCAGCTCTGGCGAACGCGTTTTCACATTGGAAATGGACACGCATTACACGTAACCGGAGTTGTAGAGTATAAACGGGGGGTCTTCCAAGGCGATTCCTTGAACCCTCTGCTGTTTTGCATTTCACTGCTGCCTATATCTGTTGCACTCCGTAAAACTCATGGGTACTCTGTGGGGCCTCCGGGTGATCGAAACTACTGTATTCGATCACCCATCTGCTTTACATGGATGATCTAAAGCTCTATAGTGCAGATAAAGATCATCTACAAGCGGCCCTCAACATCGTAGCAGAGTACACATGAGATGTCGGAATGTCTTTTGGGTTGGATAAGTGTGCGGTCGTACATCTGGCGAGGGGTAAGTGCTCTGATACGGGGGATGATGTCGAGTTAGTAGATGGGAGCGTCTTAAGACAATTAGACGCCGGAGAGTTGTATAGATACCTAGGAATGGAAGAGCACCGTATGCATGCGGTCTCTGAAGTCCGAGCAACTCTCCAGAGCGAGTATGTTAGGAGACTCCGGAAAATTTGGTCCTCCGAACTTTCCGGCAAAAATAAAGTCTCAGCTACTAATATGCTCGCTGTCCCAGTCTTACTATACTCTTTCGGTATCGTGAAATGGGCCCGAAAGGATTTACGCGATCTTGACATTAAAACCCGTAAGATCATTAATATGAATCGGAGCATGCACCCCAATTCATCTGTCGCCAGATTATACCTCACTCGGTCCATCGGTGGGAGAGGTTTGCAGAGTTTGGAGCGGCTTCACGACCGTTTGGTCCTGGGTTTAACACACGAAGTTGTCAATTTCACTGCAGACGAGGATGACTTTTGTAACAGGGTAAAATTACCCTTAATCGATAAGTCACCAAATATCGATAATTATTCGACATAGCACTGGCGCGTCTCGATCTTCGGGCCTAAAGGGAAAATAGGAGGGGGTGAGTTTGGGTTAAAATAGGTGAGCCGTGCAGTGGAACAGGGAGAAGTAGTGTGACCGCCAGACTGAGTGCCACGGAAATCAAAAAGGACCGTTCCCGAGAGTAGTGACGAGACGAAGGAAGCCAACTACAACTAGGACTTCATCCTCAACGAGTGAGCTAGATCATCGTTTTGTTCGTCAAGGTGTCAATTATTGCTCTGTGGGAAGGAAGTGGACCGCGGTTTATCCAATACCCAGTTACTTCTCCTAGACGAGTAGAACGCTAGTGATAATGTTTTATATCAAGAATTAATTATTAAGAATTCTAATTTGAGAATTAATTATCGAGGATAATATAGAGTGGAAAATTATGGAGAATATTATATTATAAGATTATTCCATCAAGTGTGAATTTAATAATTATGGGATTAAGTCCGTGAATTAATTAAATTAATTTTGCTGACATTTGATAATTATCGGCGTGGATATTAAGTCCAAGTAATTAGTTAATTGAGTCAAAAATCGTCACAGTAAAAGCTTAGTCAGAATTAGTTAATTAAACTTGTGTTAATAATTTAGAAGTGATTGTAAGATTTATATTGTGATTAATTTATTTAACAAAAGCTAGTTCAAGGTATTAAGCCTCTCGTTCGAAATAATGACTTAAGAATTTTAAGCTGTTTTAATATTTTAATAGAATTAAAATTAACAATTGGAATTTGAGAATTGTCGTAGTTAGTTAGAAATACATTGTTAATTGAAAATTATCGTTTTATCAAATTACTAATGATTGAATAATTGATTTAAAATATTTAATTAGAATTAGTTACAGTCAATTTTATTAAAGTAAAATTTATAAAGTAAAGTCAAGTTAGAAGTGTGAGTGTGAGACAAGTGTGGGTTATGTGTGAGTTGCAGAGTGATTAGGTCTATGTTTCGTCGCTGGACCGTTACTGCTGTAGCTGGTGTGGGTTACGAGAGTGTGCTGCAGAACATCTAGGTCTATGTTTCGTCGCTGGGCTGTTGTTCTGTAGTAAAGTGTGTATAAGCTGCAGGAGTATCTAGGTCTATGTTTAGTCGCTGGGCTGTTACTCCTGTGAGCCGAGTTAACGATCCTACTATATGATTCGTCTCTGTGCGGGTGACAGTAGTTAGAAATCGGGTAGACGCCGAAAGGGGCCCGTCACGTGTAGACGCCGGGAGGGGCACGTGTTAGAAATTGACGGGTAGACGCCGAAAGGGGCTCGTCGAGAATAAGTTAGAAATTGACGGGTAGACGCCGAAAGGGGCTCGTCGAGAATAAGATATTGTAAAGTGTGGAGTTAGTTTTGGTCGTCCGGTGGACGTTAAATTTTAAGTTTAGTTCTAAGACAGGTGTGGGAGACCGTTTGTTCGAAAAAGCCCAATTAGTTCTAAGACAGGTGTGGGAGACCGTTTGTTCGAAAAAGCCCAATTAGTTCTACGACAGGTGTGGGAGACCGTTTGTTCGAAAAAGCCCAATTAGTTCTAAGACAGGTGTGGGAGACCGTTTGTTCGAAAAAGCCCGTCTAGTCATCGTATCGTCAAATTGGAGGTTCGTTTGTAAATATCGTTTATTTCGCAGTTGTTCTCCGCTTCGTTAGATTATAAGTGTGTGTGTGAGCGCTAAAAATTGTTAAGTTTGGTAAATTTTTATTGTTAATAAAACTGATCAGATTGTTAATTAAATTTTTATTATTTAACAGCACCTTCCTCCACTCTCTCTACCCTAAGATAAGTTTTCTCAGCTCTGGACCGGTTCCAGGAACCGTGATTAATAATCCTGGTGGCGCCCTGATAATTTTTATTGTTGTTAGTTTTGTTTAGTTAAATTAAAAATTTATTAGGGGCCAACCTGAGCAGGTAAAACTGTTACATTGGCGCCCAACTTCTTAAAAACCCCATAGAGAGAGAATGGAAGTTGTTGAGTAATAAAATTTTAATTAATTAATTAGAAACATATTATTCAATCATTGAAAAAAAATTTTTTTTTATTACTCGAAAAATTTTTTAACTTAGAAAATTGCGTTTAGTGAGCGTCGAAAAATTTTCTTTCTTCTAATTTTCCTTGAAATTCAAATTTTAGCATTAATTTGATTCTTATTTAAAATTTTGAAAAAAAAAAATCATTATCATTCAGCTAAACCCAGTAGCTTGTGGTAGTTTTTTTTTTTTTTTTTCTACAAGTCACAGCTATTTTGGGTATCAAAGAAAATCATCATAATAGTCAAACCCGGTAGTCGAATTAAGTCGAAGTATTTTTCTTTCAATAAGGATTAAAATACTTATCGATTTTGACTACCTCGGGTAAATTTACTTTTCATTTTTGAGGAATTTACTTGAGAAAATTCGACAATTGCTTTTGAAAAGAATTTTAATCCTATTCAATTTAAAATTAGCAAAAATTCTTTTCTTTCATAGAGAATTATAATAAAACATTAATTGACAAAATTTATAAAATCCTTTTTTTTCTTTTGAACAAATTCTTTTGGTTTTTGAAATTTATTTCAATGTAAAATTTTTCTTTTATTGTCTTTAAATTAAAATTTGACAATTGTATTACAACATCGTAAAGTACTTTTCAAAAGAAATTTTGACATATAATCCTCAAAAGAATTTTTATCCTATTTAAATTAAATTTAACAATAATTTCTTTTCCTTCATAGAGAAAATAATTAGTTATATCTTATTTGGAAAAATTATAAAATCTTTTTCTCTTGAACAAATTCCTTTATCGCATTATAATTTTTTTTTTTTTTCTTCTTTATCAAATATTTTATATTATTTATTCTAAAATTAAAATCTTCAATATTAGATATTTGAATTATAAGTTATTGTCGTGTTTCAATGGTAAGATTTTTCAGATTCGAGAAGTAAAATTTTTTTTTTAAATAATTAACACAATGTTACGTCAAGGTGGACCGAGAACCAGGTCTCAAGGACTCGAAGAGCCAGAAGAAGAGGCTCGACGACTTTCCTTCGGTAGAGGCCGGGGTAGAACATCACCGATTATTACTAATAGACCAGGATCCAACGTTGATCAGAGACCCTTGGGGGAGTCAGCTCAAGTACCCGGATCAGGCCTGCGCCCATGGGTGAGTCGACTCATTTAAACCCGGGTTATAGACAACATGGATCCGCGGGAGTAATATCTTCGGTCCAAAACAACCAACGTATATCAATAGGCGAGACGCCAGGTACGAGTGGGACTGCGTTGTTCCCTGGAAATCAAAACATGGCCAGAATCAGCGATGTAATTGGAGGGAATACGATTACACCAGCTCCAGCAGGTTCGTCAAACTCTTCATTACATTTCGGAGAGGTTGCTGATACCATGAACGGAATAATTGACGACATGGACCGTGAGCTCTCCTGGATACAACACAGACTCCGAGGTGATCCTACAACCAATCAAGCACCTCGAACACGACTTCTAGGAGTCGAGGAAGCAATAAGAGAACGAGAGACACGGGAACAGGCATTAAGAGACCAGTTGAGACACGAACAAATTCAACGAGAACGTCTCGAACGCCTGCATCAACAACAAGAGCAGGAAATTCGTCAACTTCGTGAACGTGAACGACTGGCTCGGGAGATCTACTCAGGGACAGCACATCTTGGAGGAAATTCGAGCTCTCCTTTATACCAACACCTAAATAATCAAGAAACTCGACCAATTGGCTTGACTTCTCGCCCATTGATCAATACAATAAATCACCAGGACTATCAAACAAATCTTGAACAACAAGATCGTTACCGGGGTTTCACACCAGGTAATACTTGCATACCACAGGCTAATTATCCTGGGAATGGTCCCGATAATTATATACGTAGATTGCCTGGAGGTGACTTCAATGGGTTGAACACCAACATTAGACCTGGACACATCTCCTATAGCCGCTGGAAGGAAATCAAGGACAGCATACAGATGTCCGGCATTTCCTTTCCTCAAAAAGACACAACAGCTAACGATTTCGTGAATGCATTGGAGGCTAGAGCGAGACGTGAGGATTGGAGTGAACCGGAGCTAATGAAGGTGATCAGTTACACCCCGAAGGGAGCAGCAGCTCGTTGGGTGGATTCGAACTACTACAGATGGCAAAATTTCGCCCAGTTCAAGCAGGAGTTCCGGAAAGCTTTCGGCAGCCCTGTTAAAGACCATCAAATAATCCTGGACATAAGTAAGATGAGGATGAATCCTGGGGACAATGCCACGGAGTTCGTGCTCAATGTCCAACAAAATTATCAATCGATGGAGATTCCTCCACCAGTCCAGGAGCAGGTGAACTGTATTCGTAACCACCTAATCGACGAGCTGAGGCTCATGGTCTTCTCCAGACAAGTAACAACATATGAAGACCTTCTCAACGTATTACATAAGGCGACCAGGTGTACCAAGGACTCGAGTAGCAAAAACCAGTCTGTCTCTCAATCTAAAAGCGCGGACAAACCTCGTTTTGGAGCCATTCAACATCCTGACGAGGAGACAGAGTTTATTGAGGAAATTGTCGAACTCCCCGAATTCAATAATATTCAGTTAAATTCAGGGGAATACGACAACCGTTATGGAGTCATCAGACGTCCTAATAACCAGTTTCCAGCCAATAAACAATATTATCGCTCGAGGTTTTATCCATCACAGCAAACAAAGGCTACTCAACTAGAAAACCAACAATTGCCTGTACAGAATATGCGAACTGAAACCCCTAATACCATCTCATCAGGACAATATGGAACTCTTCAACAACCAGGACTACAATTTTCGAATGCACCTATACAAGACCTGGGCCAAATGTATAACTTAAAATACATCAGAGGACCGAGCCCCTGTTTCAACTGCGGCACACCAGGTCATACATTCGAAGTATGCCCGGGTCCAAGAAGAGAAGTTTGCAATTTCTGCTAAAAAACAGGTCATACCAGGGAGAACTGTCCCTTATCAGCTCTCTGGAATAACCAACCTGGATCAGCAACAACCAATACTGAATCTCCTGCTGAGAAGGTCGTTCAACCAATTCAAAAAAATGCCTAGAGGTGACACGTAAGTTTCCCACGTGTTTACCAGAACAAATTGAAAAGCAGGGAAACAATAATTTCACTGTATTAAGAGAAACCAATCTGGATTCATACCCGAGAAAGGACGCGGGAATTAAACCAGTCTTTCCTCGAGGGCCAGATGAGGTAAACAGTGACCACGTCATTGATTCTGTTGCTGAGTTCGATATACAAGAAAAGTCAATAGCTAAACCACTCTGTCTAGAGGAGGTAATAAGAACAATTACCTTATTAGAGGACCCCTTATCGGTCCCTCCTGATGAAGTAATAGAACCCTGTATATCCTTGGTCGAACAAAACTCCGAGGAAAATTCAGCAGCAGAAGAAATCTCTGATTCGGAGTGGGAAGACGAAGTTGAGACTCTATGTGAACCAGCAACAACACCAGCTGCCTTGGTACCTTCTCAAGCTTCATTTATACCTCGAGTACTTCAAGGCAAACCTCTCTCTGCGTCTTTTATTCACAGACTGGCTAGTAGACGAATTTTCAAACCTGGAAATGGGTCACCACCTGAAAAAACGTCACGTATCCCGACCTCGGTGTGGATATTTGGAGCAAAACTCCAGGGAATTCTGGACACAGGCAGTGAGAGGTCGTATATAAATGAAAAGGTGTACCAAGATATCAAACATCTAGCTGCTGGTGAGCTTCAAGACGATCAGACTAAGTAAGGAGTGCTTCTTGCTAATCACTCTACTTGCAAAAGTAAGGGTGGAGCCCCTTTCATAAATCATATCGGATCTGTTGCTGGAGAACAGTAACTGAGCGTTATACCCGACCTAGGTTATTCCTTGGTCCTGGGGATGGACCTCACGACCAACTACAACTAGGACTTCATCCTCAACGAGTGAGCTAGATCATCGTTTTGTTCGTCAAGGTGTCAATTATTGCTCTGTGGGAAGGAAGTGGACCGCGGTTTATCCAATACCCAGTTACTTCTCCTAGACGAGTAGAACGCTAGTGATAATGTTTTATATCAAGAATTAATTATTAAGAATTCTAATTTGAGAATTAATTATCGAGGATAATATAGAGTGGAAAATTATGGAGAATATTATATTATAAGATTATTCCATCAAGTGTGAATTTAATAATTATGGGATTAAGTCCGTGAATTAATTAAATTAATTTTGCTGACATTTGATAATTATCGGCGTGGATATTAAGTCCAAGTAATTAGTTAATTGAGTCAAAAATCGTCACAGTAAAAGCTTAGTCAGAATTAGTTAATTAAACTTGTGTTAATAATTTAGAAGTGATTGTAAGATTTATATTGTGATTAATTTATTTAACAAAAGCTAGTTCAAGGTATTAAGCCTCTCGTTCGAAATAATGACTTAAGAATTTTAAGCTGTTTTAATATTTTAATAGAATTAAAATTAACAATTGGAATTTGAGAATTGTCGTAGTTAGTTAGAAATACATTGTTAATTGAAAATTATCGTTTTATCAAATTACTAATGATTGAATAATTGATTTAAAATATTTAATTAGAATTAGTTACAGTCAATTTTATTAAAGTAAAATTTATAAAGTAAAGTCAAGTTAGTAGTGTGAGTGTGAGACAAGTGTGGGTTATGTGTGAGTTGCAGAGTGATTAGGTCTATGTTTCGTCGCTGGACCGTTACTGCTGTAGCTGGTGTGGGTTATGAGAGTGTGCTGCAGAACATCTAGGTCTATGTTTCGTCGCTGGGCTGTTGTTCTGTAGTAAAGTGTGTATAAGCTGCAGGAGTATCTAGGTCTATGTTTAGTCGCTGGGCTGTTACTCCTGTGAGCCGAGTTAACGATCCTACTATATGATTCGTCTCTGTGCGGGTGACAGTAGTTAGAAATCGGGTAGACGCCGAAAGGGGCCCGTCACGTGTAGACGCCGGGAGGGGCACCTGTTAGAAATTGTGCAGCTTCCGGACACGTCCTGTAGGAGGTGTAGACAACATCCGGAGACGCTTATGCACCTTTTGTCGGCATGTCCAGTGCTGGCGAGAGGTGCATATATCCAGCGTCACAATGCTGCCCTGAGCGTACTGTACTACTATCTTCGTCATTGCTACGGTATTGACGTGACACCAGTGCTGCCTTATTTGCCAGGAGATATTCCCCAGGTTGTTGAGAATGACAGTTGCAAAATTTATTGGAACATGCCATTTGCAACAACCCGGCGGATAGATCACAACAAACCTGATATTGTGCTCTTCGACAAGGCCACTCGTGACATTTATGTCATTGAGTTCTCGGCCCCGGCTGAATACAACATCTCAGCCAAAGAAGAGCACAAAAGACAAATATATCAGGATCTCCCGTTTGAAATTGGTAAACTTTACCCAGGTTACCGTGTCAAGCTTGTCGTCCTGATTGTTGGCGTCCTAGGAGGGATGAAGCAGTCTTTTGTATCCTCACTTGCCAAAGTTCCAGCTTGCTCATCAAAAGCTGAGTTCTTGTCAGTTAGGATGCAGAAGGCTGTTTTACTTGGTTCTCTCCGTCTCTTAAGGGAAATGACTTTGGCCTGCTGTGATCACTAACCGCCTTGTTGTGCGGAGTGGTCCAGCAGTAACGGATGGAGCTCAGGCTGGGCCCTCGGAGAATCGGACTCCGGGGATAACCCCCCTGAGCATTTAATAACAAAATAACTGTTATTATTTTTATGAATAATAATAACAATGGTTATTTATAATAATTCTTACTAATAATTTTGGTTTCTGGGAATTCTTAAACGCAGTTTTTATCTTAGTTTTTACATTCTGCCTGCAGACCGTATGACGGCTGCGCGGCGTAAGTGTCATCTTACGTCGGCGAAACTTTTGAGATCGAGTCCTCGCCCAAACAATATTTTTTTCTCAAATATTTTTTTTATGTTGCTATACTATCAACAACAACAATAATAATAATAATAATAATAATAATAATAATAATAATAATCATAATAATAATAATAATAATAATAATAATAATAACAATGGTTATTTATAATAGTTATTATTAAGTTTGATTACTGGAAATTCTCAAATGCAGTTTTTATATTAGTTCTTACATTTTTACGGCAGGTCCTACGGTGGCTGCGCGGCGTAAGTGTCAGCCTGCGGCAACGGAGCTTTTGTGATCGAGTCCTCTTCGGGTTAAACTTTTTTTTTTTTTTTTTAATGTGTTTTAAATATTTTACCTTCTTCATGCTATTTTTAATAATAATAATAATCATAATAATATTGAACACAGCTTTCCGCATCACACTGGAGGTACTGTATTATGGTATGCGTTCCCATTATTTTACATGGCGGGATCCCCAGTAGGCCTACACCATGACTAATTGTTTTGTTTTATTTTAAATTAATTAATAAATTTATATTGTGATGGACAAAGCTCAAAATTGACTAGAAAGAAGCAAAGCTGAAGGCTCTAGCTTCTTTGTAAGCTCAAATTATTTATAACCATATTGCACATATAACATGATTGACTAGAAAGAAGCAGAGCTGAAGGCTCTAGCTTCTTTGTAAGCTTAACTTATTAATAAAAATATTTTAAACAGAACATGATTGACTAGAAAGAAGCAGAGCTGAAGGCTCAAGCTTCTTTTGTTTATATCATGTGCTATTACTGAAAAAAAATAATTATTATTATTCTAGGGTAGAAGTACCGTTTGTGGCCACTGTACCATTTATGGCCATTTATTGTTCATATAAACGATAGACATGAATTTATATAAATAAATTATTACAAATTCAATTTATTTCAATATAAATTTTTCAAAACTCAACAAAAATATGCTTATAATACTCTAATTTTTTATAAATTAATTCAAATATTAACTGGCCAAAAACAATGCTAAGGTGGCCAAAAGCGGTACTTCTACCCTCTCAGTCAAAAAGAAACCCAGCTTGGAGCACTAGTTCGTTTATGAATATATACATTTTTAAATTATAAATAATTAATTATTATAAATAAATAAACAAACTGTCTATGAAAAATATTTACAACATCGAAATCCAGAGTGGAAGAACTGCTGAGCAGCCAAAAAAAAGAGAACAACTTATTAGTAGTGTGATTGTTTTACTAGCAATAATCACTACTATCGTATGGATGCAAATTCAACCTTTTTGGTGCGGCCTTTTCCGCTGTTGAATATAAATTGCAAGACATCAACCCAATATAATCTTTGTCGATCGACATCTCTGACGCTCGTAGGTTCCCTGAATTGGAGACAGATTTAATCACACAAAGTGAATTCAGGGTTTTCTGAGTGAGGTTATTCCTTTTCTTTGTCTTAATATCAGGTATGAGAGAAAATGCCCTTTCAGACGCAGCGTTTGAATGGGGAAGTGCTCTGATCACACTTAATAGTAAGCGCAAAGTTGGAAACTGTAAAGTCCCATCTGAATGAGTAACGGAGCAAATTTTTATCCACATTTCGTTGAATGATAGTTTGCTCCATTGCTCCTTCAAATTCGGATCGATACACTACAAGGAACTCCACTCTTCCTGAGTAAGTCTCCCTCCGGGAACTTCAAGAGCGAAACAGGTGTTTTCAACTTTCGAAAAAGATGAATTCCTGTCAGGATCGAAGAGGGCAGTTTCCTTCGCGAAAACTGTCAGATCCGAGAGAAATGGATCGTCGATCGGCAGTCTGCGGCGGATTCCAAGAGAAGCGGTTACAAGAAATTTTAAACAATCGTCGCGCACCTGATTAATGATCAATTCAGGAACTCCAGACTTTTATTGAATCAGTAAATACTCTTGACAATCGGCTCCGACATCTACTTCAAGCAAATTACGTTGATTCGAAATTTCTTCAAAGTTTATGTCACGGACGTTATTGTCAAAGATTTCAGGTTTCAACAAAGGGAATTTCATGAACCATCGGAGAAATTGAACGAGCAGCTCTTTGGAACATGGCTGTAACTCGTGGACTAGAGTATTACTCCCTTGAAAATTAGCGTTGATCTTGTTGAAAGATTCAAGCACAGATTTCAAAAAGAGTAAATACGCTTTTGTCGATGGTTTATGCATGATTGCAAGTAAATCATCTCCATTTCCAGCTTTCTCCGAAGATTGATCAATTAAAAAAGCACCAATCGCTTGCCAATTGTTTAAAACCCTTGTAATCGCAATTTGACGAGACAACCATCGAGTGGCAGCAAATCGAACAAGCTTTGTAGGATTTTCTTCATAGCAATCTTGAAAATCAGCAAAGAGGGCGCTGCGTTTCGGGCTATTTTTAATAAAAGAAACAACATTGTAAGAAAGTCATGAACTTCGATTGGAATCTTAGAACATGCTTCTTTTGAGGCGAGGACAAGAGAGTGACAAATGCATGATAACGTGAGAAGATTCGGAATTTTCTCAGTCATCAGAATTTTAAAAGAGTTACGTTTTCCAATCATAACTGAAGCATTGTCACAGGCAAGACCGATGATTTGCTCTAACGAAATTCCCAGTTTGGCCAACGAATCGCAAAATTGTCCAAAAATACTTTTTGCCGAACCGTCCGTCGCATCTAAATGAATTAATTCTAATAATTCAATTTTAACTAATAATGTAGTCGGATCCACATAGCGGACCATCAACGTCATCCATTTGTCGTCCGTAATGTCAGTCGTCTCGTCTACATGAATAGAAAATTTCGTTTTTTGGACATTTTTAATGATCCGTGTCGATTCTGACACGGTAACCTGGGTAAAGTTTACCAATTTCAAACAGGAGATCCTGATATATTTGTCTTTTGTGCTCTTCTTTGGCTGAGATGTTGTATTCAGCCGGGGCCGAGAACTCAATGACATAAATGTCACGAGTGGCCTTGTCGAAGAGCACAATATCAGGTTTGTTGTGATCTATCCGCCGGGTTGTAGCAAATGGCATGTTCCAATAAATTTTGCAACTGTCATTCTCAACAACCCGGGGAATATCTCCTGGCAAATAAGGCAGCACTGGTGTTTCATCGATACCGCAGCTATATCTGAGATGATAATAGAGTACTCGCAGGACAGCATTGTGACGCTGTATGTAGGCAGCTCTTGCCAGCACAGGACATGCCGACAAAAGGTGCATCAGCGTCTCTGGATGTTGTTTACATGTCCGACAGGACGTGTCCGGAAGCTGCGCCTGGAGCACCTTGCTACGGTGTTCGAGAGTGTTGATAATACCATCTTGGCAGGCAAATATAAACCCTTCGGTCTCTGACATCAGGCCAGCTGACTTCAAGAAGGAGAATGTCAGCTGGGTGGACAAGCCATGGTCACGGACGTATTTGAAATACACGCTGTGCATAGACTTGTCCATGTGTTCACCGAGGAGTTTTTTCTCCTCGGCTATCCTGACGACGCTCTTGAACTCCTTTTTCGGGAGTTCAATGGGAGCGTTTATTTCTCCAAGACCTATGGTATTTGCCGCGTAGATTGCTGCCTTATACAAGAACTATCCCTTCCACGCATTTTCATGACTATGAACAAATTGCATCAGGAAGTCGTCCTCGTCTGCTGTGAAATTAGCAACCTCGTATGTTAAACCCAGAACCAAACGATCATGAAGCCGCTCCAAGCTCTGCAATCCTCTCCCTCCGATGTTCCGGGAGAGATACATCCTGGAGACTGATGAGTTAGGGTGCATGCTCTGATTCATATTGATGACTTTACGGGTTTTGATGTCGAGATCTTTCAACTCATTTCGAGGCCATTTCAGGACCCCAAAAGAGTAAAGTAGGACCGGGACAGCGAGCATGTTAGTAGCTGAGACTTTGTTCTTGCCGGAAAGTTCTGATGACCAGATCTTCCGGAGTCTCCTAACATACTCGCTGCGAAGAGTTGTTCGGACTTCAGAGACGGCTTGCATTCGCCGCTCTTCAATCCCTAGATATCTGTACAACTCTCCGGCGTCTAATTCTCTTAAGACGCTCCCATCCACTAATTCGACATCTCCACCCGTATCAGAGCACTTACCCTTCGCCAGGTGTACGACCGCACACTTGTCCAACCCAAAAGACATTCCGACATCTCGTGTGTACTCTGCTACGATGTTGAGGGCCGTTTGTAGATGATCTTTGTTGGCACTGTATATCTTTAGATCATCCATAAACAGTTGGTGAGTGATCGAGTATACTCGATCACTCGGCGGCCCCGCAGAGTACCCACGAGTTTGTCGGAGGGCAACAGATATTGGCAGCAGTGAGATGCAAAACAACAGAGGGCTCAGAGAATCTCCCTGAAAGACGCCTCTCTTGTACTGAACAGCTCCGGTTACGTGCACTGCATTTCCACTTCCTATGTGAAAACGCGTTCGCCAGAGCTGCATCGTACGTTGTATGCATCCCACTGTTTGGCGATTGATTCCTAGGCATTTGAGCAGATAGAGAATCAACTCATGTGAAGTTGAGTCAAATGCCTTACGATAGTCAATCCAGGCCATGGACAGGTTGCGTTGGTAGTAGATTGCGTCTTGAATGACGCATCTATCTACCAACAAGTTGATCTTGCAACCTGACACGCCCTGTTTACTGCCACGTTGTTCGTATATCTGTTGCCACACAGGTTCTATATCTCCTGCAACATACGGTTATTTATGATTTTTGTAAAAATCTTGTAAACCGCATTCAACCAAGTGATAGGCCTGTAGTTCTTCGGGTCGAACAAGTCACCCTTTTTAGGGATGAGTACGGTTCGCCCTTCTACCAGCCAGTCTGGAATTGGTTCGTCGCCCTGAATGTATGATGTAAAAATCCGGGCCAGATGAGCATGTGTAGAAGAAAATTTCTTCCACCAGAAGATGTTTATGCCATCTGGACCCGGGGCAGCCCAGTTCTTGCTGCCATTCAGGGCTTTACGAACCTCTTCCACACTGACTGCAGGGCTCTCTTCGGCGATATCCTGCCGTCGGTGTTCTCGACAGAATGCCTCGAAGTCGTGCAGAGCTGGAGTATCCGGGTTCACGTTTGGTTGATCTCCGTACAATTCACTCCAAAAGGCTTCCACTCTCTCAGATGATGGATAATTCTCGGGAACAGCGGTCTTAGGTGACAGAAAGCGTGAAGGGTTGGATCGAAACAAAGAATTGTCGATCAACCGCTTCAGCCTTTTCTCTAGTGACTTTTTGGAAGCCACCAGAGCCCGCAACCTGTTAAGAGACTCTTCTTTGATGACAAGAAGAGTACTCTTGTTCAGTGTGTGATGTCGCCTTCGAAGTTCTGCCGCCAGGCGACGAACTTTTGGCGTGTATGGTCTTTGAGTACTAACATACTCTATCACACACTGAATGCGGGAGACTTGTTTCCGAGAAATGTCAATTTTGTGTCCAAGTTGAGCGATGCGCAGCTTCAACTTCGCCTCGAAGGAGAGAGAATGTCTTCTCTCTATGGGCAGAAGCGAAGCCGCGGCACCGTAGACAACTTGGTTGACAGTGAGCAGAGTGGAGTCCTCTTGAAGCTGTGTGGGGAGATCTTCGTTCACCGTTTATTATTAATATTATTATTATTATTATTATTATTATTATTATTATTATTATTATTATTATTATTATTATTGTTATTTAATAATAAATTATTATTATTAATAACAGCGTAAAAAATTGATATTGATTTTTTTAAGAAAAAAAAAATTTTGTATGTTAATTTTTATTGATAAAAAAACAATTTATTTTTTATATTAAAAAAAAAATTAAACCTACATGTTTTTAACAAAAAAGCATTATTTATTTATTTTAATAAAAATTAAAACATTATTTTTCCCGCTGTATGTTTCGGCTGAAATCGGATTCTTAGAATTTCACACGAACAGAGAGCTACTGTTGTGTGAGTTATTCCTCTGTTTCGTGTGGCAGGAGGTTTATTCCCCTCGATTCGTTCGACTTTCTCGGATTCCTTCGGCTCCGCTCGGTTTTCCGACTCACAGACACGCATCGCTTGCTTGTGTCCGAGGCGCGCGCGACTCTAAAGAGGGGGTAAAAAAATCGCACGATCTGGCCACATTGCTCCCGAGTACTTACCCATTTTACCCCCCTCTTAATTACTACACGGAAGGCTCCGAAGATCAGGCGCGCCAATGCTGAGTCGACTAATTATCGACCTCTGGCGACTTATCGATTTTGGGTAATTTTACCCTGTTACATTTTATTAAATTTTTAAAATGAGATTTGAAACTAAGGCAGTTGTAGCGGTCAGAAAAAATTAAAGTAATTTTTATTGAAAATAGTGGAGCATTCTGAAGACGTTAAAAGAAAAAAATTAAAAAACAAAATTTTTCGAAAAAAATTGAAAATATTTTTTTTTCTTTCAAATTTTTCAAAAAATCAATCTCTTTAATAAAAAAAAATAAAGATTTTAGAGCGAAACAAATTTTTTTCTTTGAAAAAATGAATGAAAATCACAGAATTGCTCATAATGGTGATTTTTGCAAAAACAAAGAATTTGAAGCTTCGGGGCACAATGAAAAAAAAATTGCAGCGATTTAAATTTTTAAGAGATTTTAGAAGACACTTTGAAGTTAGAAAATTACCGACGATATCCGTCGTTTATCCATTTTATCGAAAGTTATACCAAGTTATCCAAATATCCTTAATTATGCGAATTTTTGTCTTTTTTTCAGTCCGAGTTTTCAATTCAAAAAAAATTTTTTTTCTAAAAGATGTTTAGATTTTCTTATAGAGAATATCGTGCAGTTTTCAAAACCCTTCTTTGATTTCCTGTACAATCTGAAGAATTGTGAAGCCGGAGCTCCAAAAAGCTGCCACGGGAATCTACAAGTACAAGGAATTATCTCTGTTCCTCCGAATCTTTTGTGGACCCTTTAGAGCGATCATTCAATATTAATAACTGATATTTATTGCTAGGCATTTAGCCAGCTTAAATATTTTAGGATAATTACTTTAATAGTACTGTGGTTACAAATTACTAAACATCGCCAAAAATTTCCGAGAAGCAGCGCAAATATCCAATTTGAACACTCAGCTAGAGCAGTGGAGATTGTTGTAGCAAATACACCAAGACATAAGGCGTGTCGAAAAAAACAACAACGAAAGTCGCTAAGAATTTACAATAACCCCAGGTACCAAAAATTAACCTCTGTATAAAATTTTACGTTGCTGAAGGAAACACTCGGGACCAGCCAGGTTCTGTCTTCCAATCACTACATTGATTAATTAATTAATTTTCTTAATTTAATTAAGAACTAAATTTATAAATTGAGATTAAGAATAATTAAATTTACAAATTAAAATATTCAATAATTTAAGATAAAATTTACGAAATTATAATTATTAGTTATAGTCAAAATTAAGTTAAATTAAGTCAAAAGTAAAATAAAATCTGTCAATTAAATTTTAAGACAATGCAAAATTAAAATAAAAATGACGTAAAATATCATTAAAGTTAAAATATAATTAATTATTAAAATCAACCTGTAAATTAATTCCAAACGTTAAAATTGCAATAAATAATTAAAATTAATCTTTAAAATAATCTCTAAAAATTAAAGTAAAAATTATAATTGAAATCAATCTTCGAAATTTGAATTAAATCATCAACCAGTAAATTAAAATTACGAAATTATAAAAGTAAAAATTATCAGTAAATGAAAATTGTTCAAGACTTCCATAAATAACTTTTCTACATTCCAGATTTATAATTATCGAGATAATTAGCATAAAATTTTGGCCTTGGAAAATTTAGCCAAGCTAATAATTCAGTCTCAAATCCATTCTAGAATTCAAAATGGACGCTAAGCCGATTATTCAGGCAGAATGAATTCAAGTAAAATTAAATTAATCAAAACTTTTTTGGTTGAAAAAGCTGCTGTGATATTTTAATAATTAAGCAACCAAAATTTAAAATTAATTATTTATCGAAGTCATAATCAAGAACCGGTAAATTTCGAAATTGATTCCCAGGAAGTTTCATTGTAAAGTGTATTGCGAATTTTAAAAATCATTGTTAACTAGAGTCAAGTGTGTTATTTTAGATAGATTTTTTTATTAAGAAGTAACAGTTGCCCGCCTGCTCCGCTGGGCACTTTATAGAATTGTAGTTTTAGATCTAGACTTGAAATTCAATTAGAGTATTATTTTGACTTGCACAGGTTCCACATTTCATCGAATCGGAAGTAGAATTTATTGAAATCCGTATTGAGATGTTCTCTACATGACAAATAAAAGATCCTTACCAAATTTAAAGTTTTTTGAAGCTATATTTTAAAAATTAAGATTTTTTATTTTTAACACCCACCCCCGCGATCTTTATTGAAGGTGATTGTTACGTCCTAATGTTAGTTCGTAACAATTGTAACAGGTTCTTAAATTTGAGACTACTTTAAGATTATATGTCTCGAGAGGCGAGAACCGCGCCTGTGAGTAATCGTATGTCAGGGTTACACGAAGCTACGCAGTGCGTAAGCTATTAAAAACTGGGTTGTTACTTGAGTTAGGTCCGGCACAAATGAGCGACAGCAGATGTGGTAAGCACACTTAGAAAAAGATATAAAAAAAAATATACCTGTTGACTGTAGAATTGAAGTTGAAGAGAAACAACTGCCTAGTTGAGATGAATTTCTGTTATAATTTGTGGTTAGAATTATCTTAACTACGGGATAATTAAGGGTTTATTGTACAGAATTTAAACACTAATTACTTTGATTTAGAATTTATTTGATCTATATCATTACTGTGATTTATACTGGTAATCAATTGACTGGTTGATTATTAAATTAAATAACAACTTTTGAGAAAAAAATGATTTGGAATAAACAATGGGGAGAAGGTTACAATCATAGTAGATAATTTGTGCGACTAAAGAGTGGTCACCGGGGTTCGAAATGTTTTATAACCTTAGCTATCCCCTTGAGCCCCCCTGATAGTTTTGGCATCACTCTTATAGCTCTGAGTGAGTGATCCCATAAATAGGCTGCAAATCACAACATGCAAGTAGCAAATCACAACAAGCAAATAGTAAATCGCAACAAACAAGTAGCAAATTGCAACAAGCACGCAGCAACAAGCAAGTAGCAAATCGCAAAAATTAATATTTTTTTCTCAACGAACTAGCCTTCGCGATGCTAAGATTTCTACTGCTACTTCTATTGTCTGAACTAGCTTTCGCGATGCTAATATTCCTACTGCTGCTTCTATTGTCTGAACTAGGGTTTTTATACGTACTGTCGATCCTCTGTAGTCGATGGTTAGCTTCATTCGGTATGTAATTCTAGGAATCCGCGCAAGTTTAATTTTTACAGTCTTAATGTTATTCAAGTGGATTTTGGGGTACGAGACGCTGAACGCGATGTGCTTGATTTTTGCACCGAACGATTTTATGTTCAGATTTTATGTTCCTAATGCTATTGGAATGGGTTCTGAGTTGCGAGCTGAGTAACGCCCCTTTGCTCAGGTTTTACCTCGGACGGTCGAGTGTTCAAGTTTTGCACTCTTTATGCTATTTAGCTGAATTTTGCGTTACAAATTGTGAAGATCAGATCGACGCGCTTGCAGAAGGTGTATACTTTACGGCACTCGATTTAAAGAACGAATTTTTTCATGTACCTGTCGAAGAAAACAGTCGAAAGTATACGGCATTCGTAACACCAGACGACCAATATGAATTCTTGAAATTGCCGTTTGCATTGTGTATTTCTCCCGCCATCTTTCAACAGTATGTGAACGCGGTTTTTAAAGAACTCTTACGATCAGGGATTATGGTAATTTACATGGATGATATTATAATTATCACAGATACATTAAAAGAAGCCCTCGAAAGGCTTAAGTGCGTATTAGAAGTCGCGGCTCAGTATGGGTTAATCATTAAGTGGGAAAAGTGTCAATTCTTGAAAACGACAGTGGAATATCTGGGGCACATAATATCAAAGGGTACGGTTAAGCCATCGGAATGTAAAACATTAGCTGCAAAAAATTTTCCCCAGCCGAATACAGTTAAGGCAGTACAGAGTTTTCTCGGCTTAACAGGGCACTTTCGGAAGTTCAGACCTGGATACTCACTGATAGCTCGACCCTTGACTGACCTGCTTAAAAAAGACGTTAAATGCTACTTTGGAGAGAGAGAGAGAGAGATAGGTGCATTCGAAAAATTGAAGGCTGCATTAACATGCGGACATGTTTTAAAAATATACCGAGTAGGAACAGAGACAGAGCTGCACACAGATGCATCATATTTGGGATATGGTGCTATATTAATGCAGAAAGATAATGAAGACGGTAAATGTCACCCAGTATATTTTGCGAATGGTAAAACTACTGAAGCCGAATCGAAATACTGTAGTTATGAATTAGAGGTACTGGCAATTGTGAAAGCATTAGAAAAATATAGAGTATATTTGTTAGGCATTAAGTTTAAAATTGTAACCGATTGCCAGGTATTTGCAGCCATGATGCGAAAGGAAAAATTGTGTTTAAGAGTAGCGAGATGGATGTTGCTGTTAGAGGATTTCGATTATGAAGTAGTGCATAGACCAGGAAAAAATATGCCGCATGTAGACGCACTGAGTCGAAACCCTCTACCAGTAACGCTATTTGTTGGTGAGAATGATAACAGCTTGATTGCGCGGCTGAGAAATGCCCAAGAAAGGGATGAAGACTTGAAAACAATTATAGAGGCCGCAACGCGCAATGAAGCCGATGATTTTATTGTAAAAAATAAATTATTTTATAAAAGAGTCGGAGGGGATTTATTAGTTGCAGTACCGAAAACTATGGAGGTACAAGTTATTCGCCGAGCCCATGACCAAGGACATTTCGGAATCAATAAGACCGAAGCTATTGTTAAAAAGGATTTTTGGTTCAAAGGAGTGCGAGAAAAGGTCGAGCAGGTAGTGTCAAACTGATTGGACTGTATTTTGGCAGAACGAAAACAAGGTAAGCAAGAGGGACTGCAGCATTCGATAGACAAGGGTGATACTCCGCTTGATACTTACTATGTTGACCACGTGGGTCCTATGGTCAACACAAAGAAAAGGTATTGTAAGATAATAGTCTTAACATTAAATATTTATTTGCCGGGACTAGGTGTTAAAAGATGGAGGAGACACAATTCGTGGTTATAGTCATATATTATAAATAAATCACAGTCATTCTTAGATTACAAAGTTGAGCATTAAATAAACTATGATCACTATGAGCACTTGAACAATTATTATAGCATTGAATTGCTATGCTGAGTTATGAGTACGAGCGAGTTGAGTTAATTGAGTTGTATTAATTAATGTATGTTAATTATACTGAGTATGAGTTGCAGAAAATTGATCTTTAATTGAACTGTTAATTAATGTACAATATAATTAACACTAGCAATTATGAGCGATAAATATGAGTAATGTTGTAGAATTAGGTTCACCAGATGATTAATTAATTACACTTAATTAATAGTCATAGTATGAGCGTATAGATTAGATTGACTGAATGCAATGATTAATAGAGTGAGTGAATGTAAGTGTAGTGAGAGCTTGAGCATGAATCTGTAGAGTTCACAGTAATGATTAATTGGATGAGCTGTATAAATTAGAGTCACTGGATTATTAATCAATTAACAATACGATTAACCTTCACAGTGTGAGCGAATGAGCCTTAAAACTATAGAGCTTGATTGATTGCGTGGGTCTCGAGATGCGAGACAGAACACAAATTGTTGACCACAGAATGTACTAAATAGAGTGAGACAGTAATGGTTGACTAGTAACATTACTGAATATGAGTGGGCTTATTATAGAATAAGTAATTATGAGCATATGTAGATTGTAATGGTTGTAACAAAGATGAGTTCATGAAAGGCGTCACAAAACAAGGAATGAAATTATGACGCGACAATTCAAAGAGCGTGGATGATTATGAGTTTTATGTTTACACATGTTGAGTTCTTGAATCTGTAGATTCGTATTAATAAATGCACTTCACAGTTATTAATTAATATTGATTGCACTGAGTTGAATCACTTGATGATTTCTAACGATCTCTGATGAGTTTGATGAGTGAACTGAGAGGCCACCTCAGTTTGATCTCGGATGAGTATGAGTATTTGGTGACAATCTTTGAAGATCTGAACAGTATCTGGCCCTTAGAGCCTGTGTAAGTGTATATATAACAGTCACGACTGACCCCACCAAGCAACACCCGCAATGCG
Organism: Cotesia typhae; assembly: GCF_013202065.1. Lineage (NCBI taxonomy): Eukaryota > Metazoa > Arthropoda > Insecta > Hymenoptera > Braconidae > Cotesia > Cotesia typhae. Next base: position 1,027,488 of record NW_027423751.1, read on the forward strand.
GCATTTTCCACATAATGGGGCATAAGATGATGAGTAGTGGTCTAATAATAGACTTGAAGTCATGACAATATATTTTGGTGATGTGTTGCTAGGCGAGAGTCAAAGGTGGCTGTTTTGCAATGATGTTATAAGACGGTATGAGTGTGTATGTGTCAGCATGGGGAGGCCATGTGGTAATGAGTAAGAGTGAGATAGTAACATGAGTATAGGTTGGATCTGGTGTGATCACAGAGTACATTGAATATTGAATAAATCAATACCTGAGTTTGCGATGTTGATATTGAGCTTGAGAAAGGTCTTCTTGATTGAGTTGGGTTGATTGATGATCCTGGTTGCACTTGATGTTGAATTTGATGCACCAATATATATCACCACGTGGTTACTTGCACGTGTTTTGGAGATTTACTGCGCAACCGGGTTTGAGTTTATGTTGAGCACCTGAGGGCGCGTTTGTAGCAGCACCTCGGTCACTCTCAGCAAATTGCGGTAATTACAAATGTGTAATTCCGCAACAAGGTATAATCACATTTTCGTTATTATTGATGCTTTCAGTAAGTTTGTATGGTTATATCCAACGAGGTCTACTGACGCTAGTGAGGTGATTGCTCAACTAAGTAGTCAAGCAAATATTTTTAGAAACCCAAGAAGAATAATCTCGGATCGTGGCACCGCCTTCATATCTAATATGTTCCGAGAATACTGTGTAAGTCAAAATATCGAGCATTCGTTAATTACCACCGGGCTTCCACGAAGAAATGGCCAAGTGGAGCGGGTTAATCGGAGACTCATACCCTTATTAACAAAGATGACGGCTCCTACACCCGAATACTGGTACAGGCATGTTGACGCTGTACAGAGGTACTTGAACGCTACTTCAAATCGCAGCACCGGGAAAGCACCGTGTCAATTGTTGTTGGGCGTAGAAATGAGGTTGAAAGAAGATGTAAATTTGAAGGAGTTGCTTGAGAGCGAGTGAATTGCACAGTTCGAAGAAGAGCCCGAGGAGTTGAGGCAAGCAGCGCGGAAACAAATCAAGAAGACACAAGAACAAAATCGTCAAAGGTACAACAAAAACCGTAAGCCAGCAAGTAAATATGAAGAAGGCGATCTAGTGGCTATTCAGCGTACTCAGTTTGGACCCGGATTGAAATTAAAAGAGAAATCCTTGGGTCCGTATCGTATTTCTCGGGTGCTACGCAACGACCGATACCTGGTCGAAAAGGTCGGCGAGCACGAGGGGCCCGCGCGGACGTCTATATCAGCTGACCATATGAAGCCATGAGGGATGCGTGTTGAGGAAGAAAACAAAATCGCAGATGTGTAATCCGACGATGACAATTGAGGGCGATTGTTGTCGCAGGATGGCCGAATGTAGAGTTGTAAAATTAGACTGTAACTTATTTTTTTTAGTTTTATGATCACTGTAAAGTTTTCATTTTTATAACCAAGGGTTTAGGGTATCGTAAATTATAAGATTTAAGTAAAAACGTCAAATATACTGTTTGTAGATGTTTTGACAGATAGTTAAGATTGTTGTGAGTAAAATTGTAAGAGTGAATTTTAAAAGTATTTTGGAAATGCGTCGGAACTTTAAGTTTAAGTTAGTTTTGTGCATTGTAAAAGTATGACTGAGTGGGATGAGAGGCCCAAGTAGCAGGTAGAGTAATTAAGAAAAAGGACTTGAGAAGACAGTCCTGAAGAACTATTCATTGTAGACAGACCTCTGTATTATTTCCTAATAAACACAATACTTAAATTATCTGACCTGCGATATCCTTTTTTAGATATTAACAACAACAACAATATCCTATCCGGTATTTCTGATACTACAGATATTTCCAGAAGTAAGATGGATTATTGTTGATCATCATCCCCGCCTTCCCTGTGAATTCATTATAATATCGATTAGAAAGTTGTCTGAATTCTCTCCTCAATTTGCTGAAGTTCTCATAGTCCTGATGATAATCAGTGCATTTGTACCTGCTGTGTGCCACCCTCTTAGCTTTTATTTTACTAATTAAAAGTCTACTAAACCAACATGGATATTTACTTATTTTTTAATTGAGCGAGGCACATATGCGTTTATACTTTCCTGAATACTATCATAAAAATATAACACAATACTATCAGTGCTTTCCAATTCATACAAAGGGATCCAGTTTATTCGCAGGAAGAAATTGTTGAGTGTACCATAATCGGCTCTCCTAAAATCATAGTATTTAATTTGTTTTGGTTTAATGAACTTTAACGACTTTACCTCAGTGCCAATATCAGGTTAATACTTGTCCTCCAAGACGATTTGTGTTGACCTCATAATTGTGAGGTCGCAATTATGATAAAATGAAATGATAAAATCGGTCAAATAGTTCAAAAGTTATAAGAGGTTCACATACTTACACACACACACACACACACGCGCGCGCGCGCGCGCACACACCGTGTCGGGCTTGCTGGGTCCCGTATCGGGCGCCTCCCCAGGTGGCGGATAGGGGAATACTCGTCATACCTGCACGCCAGATACTTCGGGTACCGAGGATATAAAATACTCGGGGTGGACCAAAACCTAGCAAAAAGATGATATGAAATGTCAGAAAACATTCAAACATCGTCTACGGTGCAGAGGGGGGATACCTCAGTACCGGCGAGGAAAGGCGTACAAGCGGGCCTGAACTCGTCGTTATCAAGCGACCGTTTGAACAGCAGAGTGGACCCCATGGCTCTGCCGTCTAGCAATGCTAGCAATGCTACAGGGAGTACCGAAACAGCTCAGATGGAAGTAGACGCACAGCAAACAGGCGTTCCTCCAAGAAGTAGAAGACCTGTTGCTCCCATCAACACTAACACGTATCGAGGGAGGATCAACTCTCTACCGACTATCACCGGCCAACAATCGCCAATGGAACGGCTCGGCAGCAAGATCGAAGAGTTGACTGAGTTCATAAAGGACAAGAGAAATCTCTATCATGAACTCAAAAAATTAGTAGCGTCCATTGCCACGGCATATAAGTTGGCCAACAAACCAGCATCGACGTCGGCGACAACCACGCAAACATCTCCGGAGACGACCACAAAACCACAAGCGTTTTTGGTCACTCCTGAGAAACCACAGCAAGAAAAAAAGAACAAAAAGAAGAGGCCGCTGTCTACACCCAGCCCTTCCTCTGAAATCGACAAGCCAGCACAGAAAAAGACAGCCTAAGATAATACCTGGATCAAGCTGACACGGCAAAAGAAAAAGAAGGAAAGAGAACAGGAGCCAGGGGCAAAAACTACTGACGCCCAAAACCAGCTAAGTAAGGGTGGCTCAAAAAAACCGAGAAAGAAAAAGACAAGAACAAAGGCTGTGCTTGTCCAACCAGCTGAAGGGCGAACGTACGCCGAACTCCTCAAGGAAATCAAGGCCAAAGTTAGCCCGACAGAGACTGGAGTAGACATAAGGTCTATTAAAAGGACGAGGCACGGAGGCGTTCTCCTTGAAATGGCTCGAAAGACCGAGGACAGCAAGGCTTTCACCGATGCCGTAAGGTCAGCCACTGCAAACATCGGCACGGTCAAAACGCTAACACCAACAACAACGATTGAGATCCTCGACTTGGATGAAATCTCTACCGAGAGCGAAGTCCGCGAAGCACTTAAACGTGAATTCAAAGACAGCCTAGAGATCAAACGGGTGAATTTGACAAAACCCACACCACGAGGTAATCGGGCAGCCTTCTGCGAGATCGACGAAACCAATGCGACTAAAGTCCTCAACAAGGCCCGTATAAAGATTGGCTGGGTTAACTGCCGCATACGCCCAATTGCGAAAGTAACCCGATGCTTTAAATGCCTAGGGTTCGGTTACCGAACAGAGAATTGTACGGGCCCTGACAGAAGCAAATGCTGCTATAAATGTGGCGGAGATAACCACAAATCTACAAACTGCGTAGAAAAGCCAAAGTGCTTCCTTTGTACGGCAGACAAAGACGCTCAGGATGGCTTAGGTCATATAGCCGGTTCCGGAGCGTGTAAGGCATTTCGCACCGCACTTGCCGCAGCCACGAAAGAACAAAAATGATGCGCTTATTACAGGGTAACCTGAATAGGTGCGCCTTAGCGCAAAATCTTCTGCGCCATCGTATCTTTGAAGACATGATCGACATCTGCCATATCTGCGAGCAATATTTAAATATTCAGGGTAATACATGGTTCACAGATAAATCTGGCACAGCAGCAATCTGGATCATAAACTCAAAAAAGGTCACCGTGAACGACAGCGGAGGCGGAGAAGGCTTCGTCTGGATCAAAACCCCCAAGACCTACTTTGTAAGCGTCTACCTTTCACCCAACGAAGGGATTAGTGTGTTTCGATAGAAAATGGCAAACATAGATGATACTATCGGCAAGTTTGATGGGGAAGTCATCGTAGCTGGTGATTTCAACGCAAAATCAGCTGAATGGGGCGCTGAACGCTCCGACACCAGAGGAGACGAAGTAGCGGACTTCGCAGCAAGGACGGACCTCATAGTGCTGAACACCGGAAGTAATACCACCTTTAGAAGACCCGGATGCTGGGAATCTATACTCGACATTACGTTGGCGACTCCGAAGATTGCGAACATGATTGAAGGCTGGACCGTATCCGAAGAATATAGTGGCAGCGACCATCAGTATGTGACATTCAGCATTCAAACTGCTTCACGACACGACACGATTATCAACCGCGGAAGTGGAATGTCAGGAAGCTCGATTTAGAGAAGCTGCGAACTTCTCTGACACGAAGTTCGCCTACTTTTCAGGACAGCCCGACTCCGAATAGCCGTAATGAAACGACAAATTTAGTGTCAAGAGTGATGGGACTGATCGCCGCCTCATGCGATGTCTCCATGCCACGGATGAAGAGGCGAGGCTCCTATAGGCCAGTATATTGGTGGACTCAAGACATAGCAGATGTTCGGAAAAAATGCTATGGACTACGTAGGAGAGCAACGAGAGCAGCAAAACGTTCCCCTGACCAAGACATATACTCGATGGAGTACAAACAGGTCAAGAAGACTTTGAATAAAACCATCAAAGCAAGTAAAGCGGAGTTGTGGAAAGAGATTTGCAACGACCTCAACAATGACCTCTGGGGTAAAGCATACCAAATTGTCACTAAACGACTTGGGAAGGCTTCTCCAGAAGGACCGAAGTCTCCTGCCTCAATGAACAGCATCGTGGCAGAGGTGTTTCCTGACCTCCCATCGCGAGAAAAGAGACGATATGTAAAAACTGGCGAAACAACACCCTTTACAATCAAAGAACTGCAAGACGCAGCAAAAACCATCAAGATTGGGAAAGCACCAGGCCCTGATAGCATCTCAGCCTAGGTGATCAAGATTGTAGCCCTGGAATACCCGCACATACTCCTGAGTGCTTACAATGCGTGTTTGGCAACCGGCACGTTTCCTACGGTCTGGAAGCGGCAGAGATTGGTCCTGTTAGACAAAGGGAAGGGAACCCTTATAATGCCATCGTCGTTTAGACCACTTTGCATGCTAGACATTGCCGGAAAACTACTTGAAAAGCTTATACAAAGCAGACTTCGCAATGATATTGATCGAGTTGGAGGACTTGCCACCAACCAATATGGCTTTCGAAAAAGTCGATCGACAATCGGCGCGATTCAAAAAGTCACAGAGACGGTACGGGAAGCATGGACTGGTAGCCTCAAAGCTCGCCAGGTGTGCCTTCTTCTCACGTTTGACGTTAAAAATACCTTCAATAGCGCGAATTGGGAGGATATTCTAGATGCCCTGGAGCACAAGTTTAAAGTGAAACCAGAAAATTTGACAATAATCGATGACTACCTCGATGAGAGGCTGATTGTGGAAACGACGGAAGGCCCACAGGAACACGACGTATCTGCTGGCATTCCTCAAGGCTCAGTTATGGGGGCCGATTTATGGAATGCTGACTACGATGAGCTTCTGAGAATTCCGCTACCAAAGCAGGTTGAACTCACGGGCTTTTCAGACGACGTAGCAGCTACAATTGTAGTGGACAGTGCCGAGGAGGCGGAAGTACTTGTTCGAGAAACCATTGATACCGTGGAAAATTGACTTAAGAAACACCACCTGAAACTCACCAAGCAAAAAATTGAGATGGTCGTCCTGACCCGACAAAAGTGGTTCCCAAAACCTTTTGTCGTCGACACGGGCGAAACAACATTGACATCTACACGAGCATTGCGCTATCTGGGAGTGGTAATTGACGAGAAGCTCTCTTTCCGAGAACACCTCGACAATGCATGCACCAGGGCCAACATGACGGTATCCAGTTTATCAAGGATTATGACGAATACAACAGGACCACGGACCAAGAAGAGAAGGGTCCTCTTGGAAACAGTCCACTCAGTATTACTCTACGGAGCTGAGATATGGGCGGATATTCTAGAGCAAAAGACCTACCGGCGTAAGATGGCAGCGGGTCACCGTCGAGGCGCTCTCAGGATTACCTGCGCATACTTCACCGTCTCTGACGCGGCAGTACTGGTCATTGCGGGAGCTACGCCTATCGACTTATTAGCGTTTGAAAGAGCCATGCTCTATGACGCTAAAAGAAATGGCGACAACTTCAAGGAAACAAAGACGAGAATAAAAAAGGAAACGCAACAGGAGTGGCAAGACAGATTGACGTCAGGGGAGACGGGCAGATGGACGGCGTGCCTTATTTCGGACATAAATGTCTGGTTCTCTGGCTCTCTCTACTGGCTCTCTCGACAACACGGGGACACGGAATTTTTTTCTGACCTAGCTCTTGACAGGCCATGGCCAATTCAATGACTATCTCTTCAGGATGAAACTACAGGACAAACCGACATGCAATTATTGCCTGAACAAAATTGACAACGCCGAACACACATTCTTCGAGTGTCCTCGGTGGAAGGACTACAGAAGCAGCACCGAAGAGATCATAGGCACCAGGCTCTCCCCCTCCAGCTTGGTGACTTATATGATCGAAAAAGAGGAAAACTGGTCAGCTGTTGGAGTTTACGCGCGGCGCCTTCTGAAAGCAAAAATCGCAGAAAGGGACCAGTAGCCAGGAGTTGTCGTCGTGAGACGCAACACGGACTGGATTGAATTAATGCTAACGCGGTTCCAATCCAGTCCTCCCCGTACCATCTATGAGGAGAGGGGAAGAGGAATGTTTTTTTTAGTGGGTAAAAATCTCCACACTACCGACCATCGATATCTGCCGTAAGATGGGCGGTGAACTTAACGATAGCGGTGTCTTTTGAAGATCTTTTTTCGTACCTCTTTGGAAAATACACACACACACACACACACACACATATATATATATATATATATATATATATATATATATATATATATATATAAATTTTTTAACCAATGGTATTTTTAGAACCTACTTGACTAATTATAACATATGATAGCAAAGGCAGGTGAAAATTTCACCTTAAGGACAAATGCAATAGATAGATTTCTAAAGAAATCTACCTAAAAACTCATGTAAGTTATAGAGTTTACTCTAAAAAAGAATTCCAGACCCATAATCGATCGATCGATCCCATCGGACCCCATAGGACTGAAAATCTTCTGCAGAAGGAACTCTATGATTTCCACAAGTTTTCTACTTTAACTTCCAGTGGACACCAAAAAATTGATTTTTACAAGTCAAATGTCGGTGGATTAAGTGAAAAAGCCATGTATAGGACTATTTCTCCGTGTCTATGGGGAGGATAAATCAATTATGTTGTAACAGGGTAATTTACCCTTGATCGGCAAAACCGATCACACGTGGACATAATTCGACGTAGCATTGGCGCGCCTCGGTCTTCGGGACCCGACTAGTATTAAGTGGGAAGGGATATTTTTGGGGTCTTTATATAGACAAGCCACGAAGGGTGTCGACAGAAGTAGTGAAGTTTACGAAAGAGTGACATCGTCTGCTGACCAACCAAGGAGGAAGCTTAACTCTATACCAGAGTTCTCGGTTTCAAAAATTATCAAGGTACGGAAATTTTGTCTCTTCGTTGAGCCTTGGGGTTTATACCCGGCTCAGTAAGTTCACTATATCTCAAATATTGACTAAATTAGGGTAATTCAATTGTCTTATAATATTTAGCTTAATAATAATTAATTAATTAAATTAATTTGATTCGTTAACATTTTGAGCATTCTTCCTGGGGGTTTTATACCCGAGGAATGTTCTAGACCTCTTGGGATGGCAAGTCGTGAAAGATTAATTAATGCAGCTGGTTAATAATTGTTAACATCTTAGATTGGTTTTTATTCAAAAAGATTAGTAATTAAATTCTGAACATCGGGATGGTTCCAGTCGACACGACAAAATATTCGGTACCCGAGGTCAAAACTTGCAGGAGTAACGAACAACGGAATCCAATTTTGAGCGAGTAAATTCCTTATGAATTTTATTACGCAGTAAAACTATAAAATTGACAACTGGACGTTAGTAAAATTTAAGGCAATCGAATTATCATTTATTAATTGTATTGAAAATTAACTATATTATTTGTCTAAAAATATTTTATCTACCGGAAAATTAAGTATTTAGAAATTTCAGCGAAGTTAAATTGGAAGTACCCGTGGAGGATTTTTGGAATTTATTTTACGTCGAGATAAAGCATTGTGAGTTAAGTATCTAGTCGAAAATTCCACGTGGTTGAACGTGATATTGAAAAAGGGGCCCGGGAAGATTATAATAAGTAAGAATTAATACCATTGTTCCGATCAAATTCTATGTAAAACTAATTGTCATTGTGAATCACGTCCGGAATGGCTTAGTAAAATTTTATAAAATAAATTCTTGGGATTCAATTAACGCGATGAGTATTAACTCGTGTAAATTTTGGAAATAAGTTTAGGCGTCGATATTAAGTTTGAAAATTTTGGTAGTAAATTATTAATAGAGGAAATTGTGTAAGATATTAGTTGAGATCTAATGACTGAATTAATTTAGTAAAATTGACCTTGTAATGTTAAGATAATTTTACAAAATCGAAAATAAAAAATAAAGAAGAGTCCGTGTGTGTGTGTGATGCGTGGGTTATGTGTGAAAAATATTAGTGTGGGTAACGTGTGTGCGATACTCTGCTTGTTGATGATTTGCCAAGCAGAGGAATCGAGTGATCCAAAACCTAGAGCGTGAGGGTCCAGTGGACAGCGCGACGTAGTTAGAAACCACAATATAGACGCTCCATATGAGGGTATTGTGGGATTAGGAACCTTTTTTTGACGACCTCTACTTGTTGATGGTTTGCTGAGTAGGGTAATCAAATCTTGGTGCGACGTTTTCTGCTTGTTGATGGTTTGCCGAGTAGAAGGCTAGCACTAAGTCGGAGTCGCCGGTTTTAGCCCGAAATCCTCCGGTAGTAATAAGGATAGTATTAAGTGAGTGTACGAGTGAATAGTGTACGTGTAAATGCACGAGTTGTTATTTCAATTGTTGTTAAATAAATACCGGTTATTACTGTTAAATTGGACAAATTTTTATTCAACAGCACCTTCCTCCACTCTCTCTACCCTAGATTAAGAATCCTCAGCTCTGGACCGGTTCCAGGAACCGTGATTAAAAATCCTGGTGGCGCCCTTTTGTTATAATTTTAGAGTCAGTTTTGTTTAGTTCATTAAATAATTAAGGGGCCAAATCTGAACGAGTAAAAAAACGTTACGATGTGTGTAGAAATCTTTCTCAGAGTAAACGATAATGGTCTTTTATTGTTTTTTTCCGATAGTAATGTAACCCAGATGGTGGGAGAAAGGACAGGGGAAGTAGGGAAAGGGACTAGTGGAAGGAGTAGGGACGGTTGAGAGAGGGCTGAGAAAATTCATATTTGAAGATTGTTAAAAATGTCACAGTGTTTCCATTGGTATCGAAAAATTTTTTATTAACTAATACTAATATGGATAGAAAGTCAAATCTGTTTCCATCCGTTTCCATTTGTTGGGACATACGATAAAATATTTAACACCGAAAGTAATGATACTATTAGTTAGTGTATTGTCGTCATTTATTATCTTTGATGTACAAATACCGATTATGAGGCCATCTACATTTAATCTACATTTAATCAATTTAATCTACATCTATCTAAGCATTTATTAAAAGTCATCATTCCAACTCAAAACCCGTATTTCCATAACCTCTTCCATTATTATTAGAAGTAGAGTCAAAATTATTATTTTCGGGTGAGCTATCCACACTTTGATATATTTCGTCTAAACTTCTTTTATCATAGAGCGATTTTTGTTGTTTTACGATCATCGAAGTTCTTTTTTGTTCAAAAGCTTGAATTATTCTCGATGACATTCTGGTAGATGTAAAGCGGGAATCATCTGCAAAATTAATTGATTTCATATTTATTAGTGAATGATACACTATTAAAACGATCAGAAATTTTTACCACCAACGATTATTGTAAAAATCTTATGAGAATTATATGAATAAGAGGAAAACCATTATAAATATATATATATATATATATATATATATATATATATATATATATATATATATATATATATTTTTAAACTTTTATTGAGCAGGGATGAAAAGCATTTTCGATTTAAAAAAAAAAAAAAAAAAAAAAAAAAAAGCTGCATGCTGCAAGCCTTCAAAACTTGCAATAAAATTTGTATGATGAGACGACTAAGAAGCTGAAGAATTTCCATGTTTTCTGAATTAAAAGGATAACGAATAATTATATTCAATACAGAAAAATCACTGGTGGTAATTATAAAAATGTATTGACTTGTAATTAGTCAATCAATCAGTGAGATATGCAGACGTTATCATTGGTAAGACTTAGGTAGTGATAGTTAATAAAAATGGAATCACAGACGGAGCAATAACATAAATTAGGATAGAAGTACCAGTTTTGATAATCTACACAAGAAATACGTAAATGAGCATGATTTCTGTTGCAAAGCGTTGTGCAAAACTCTTAGTTTCAAGCGTCTCCATCTACGTGTGTGCCTTGCACAAGATCGTATTACAAGAAACTATCTTATGGATTTTGTATAACTTGCTTATAGTACAATACTTAGTAGATTTTTGACGCATTTCTTCCACCAGAAACTAACAGTGGATGCTTGCAATTTGAATCTGTCACGAATATCTGCAACAAGACCTATAGGTAGAATTTGACGCTACCATCTGTCAAGCTTGAAAGTATTCTTGCACAATCCTTATCCTTCAAAACATTATTTGAGATTCAGCATCGATGAAACGCTGTACTCTCGGGAAGTAGAGAATGAACATTAATCTCTAAGGAAATCCGCCTTGTAACAAAATAGTTTTCATCTGCTCCTATGTTCAATATTCTACATTTTGATGATTTCCGTTGTAAGAATAATATTATTAACAATTCGCGTTAAAAGAAACAACAACAATGTACATAAGTCATTTCATACGAAATCACCGAGCTTTAAATAAATGTTTTTAATGCCAAATAACTCAAACAGGTATTAAAAATTAACCGTCATTTTTGACAATTTTCAAAAATTCAAAATTTGACAAATTTGGTATTTTTCAAGATTTTCTTCCAAAATATTTTTTTTCTTCAATATAGCTCTGTGTCCCCTCTCAAACAAAGAAAAGCCATTCTACTCTCTACAATAGCGTTCGAGATATTATAGAAACAAAATTGAAAAACTGGAAAAATTGCGAAATTTTTAACTTGCATATCTTTTGAAAAAAAAATTTTTTTTACCTTTGGCAGAACTTCATTTTATGATAAAAGACAACTTCTGATCAAAATTTATCCCAATCTAAAGGGGTCGATTTGACACGGAATGACCCTAATATTAAAAGTTATATAAAAATTGAACTTTGAGCTTGGATAACTTTTAAGCCAATATATTAAAAAAAAAATTATGAGACCTTTTTTGTAGAGCGTTAAATTTATAATAAAATTTCCGCTATTCTTTACTTTTGATCCATTTGTTGATGAGTTATAAAATTCTAAAGAAAAAATAAAATTTTTCTCATGTTATTTCCATAAGAAACTTAGTTTGGAACGCGGACAATTATATAAGTTAGCATTAAGAGCTCAAATTTTGCGGGAAGTTTTTTTTTGTCAATGTGGGGGCATTTAAGCCCCTGAGAGTAAGAAATTCAAAAATACCCTTTTTAAGGATCACCCTACTGTGCATAAATCATGCTCAATCATGCATGATTACAATTGGGTGTGAAGTTTCACGATCTTACATTATTGTGCACGATTCATGTTTAACCATACATGATTATGCTTAATTCATACTTGACCATGCAAGATCATGGTCATGGTACTGATTTTTTCTTGAGTATTCAAACTTTGAGTTAATGTCTCTAAAATTCTAATGTTAAAATAACATTCCTTAAAATTTTGAACTTTAACATTCTTAGGAACTGAATTGATAAAATTTTACATTTATAAAATCATTTATGCAATATTTTGAACAATATTGTCAAAAATGCTATAATAGCCACAAACGGTACTTCTACTCTTTATCTCGCAAAAGTGCTACCTTAATTTTTCACTTAGATATGGCAGTCAACATCAAGATTAAGAATATATTGTTTCATTACTCATATGCAATATATCATAAGATTAAACTAATAATGGATAAAATTAAATTACTTACTCGCAGATTCTTGCAAATTTTTTCGAAAAATGGTTTCTAAATCTGTTGGTAATTTGAATTGTCCCTCATGATTCTGCAGAAGTGTGTGTACCGTTTTACGCTTTTTAGGTGATCTATCATTCGATTGAAGTACAGCAACATTGGAGACAGCGTTATCTTCTGCCAACTGCTGTAGAACTTTGACCATATCTTTCACATGAAATTCTAATAATTTGTCTGTAGATGAATTTTTTGACTAAAAATGTTAATTTTTAATTAGAATACTCGATAAAATTGTTATCCTAGTGCAAAAAAATAAACATCAATACAAATTTCAAATAATTTAACAAAATGAAAATAATGTTAATTTTTAATTATTTATTCGAATGCCAGTCGCGATTTTCAATCATTTACTGTCTTATGCAAATAATAATTTTTTAATTAGTTTTATTTTTAGTAGCAAAAATTGTTGTTTATCGATAAATATACGTTTTTCTTCAACAACTCCTCAAATTTTAATTAGATCTATGTTAGTGCATAAATCGGCCTCGTATACAATAACAGAAAGCTAAAAAATATATAATGTTTAGTCAAAAATCCTTTGATACACTTGAAAATTATTAGTTTCCAGCATTTGTTAATTTCTAATCGTAAAATTTAATTCCAACATCGTTCAAAATTGCTTAATAGAAATGTTTTATTTTTATCTAAATGTATAAATGGATTAAAATTATAATTTTTGAGGTACTTACTCTTAAAAAACAGTTTAAGTTAATACTTGTATTAGATAAAAGATGAAGAAATGTATTATATCTATGAAATAACATTGCAATAAACTGAATAAAGAGAATTAAAACAAATCCAATTATAAATAGACAACCAATTGGTTCCAGTTGTAAGTAATTTTTTTCAAAATGAACCTGTGTATTAAAAGAAGAGATCATGAAAAATAATCAAATTGTTTTTTTCTTTTTTTTTTAATTACCTCAATTGTTTCACTCCGATATGTAATATTATATGAAAGTCCCAAAGGCCATTGGAGATGCAGCGTATCTTTATTCAGCTGCATTAAAAAAACTGTTAATACAAATAATGCATTTAACATGAAAAATTTGAAAAGAAATTCATTGCGTAAATTTTTTAATGCATCAGCTGTCTTCTGTAATTGTTTTTTATCTTCATCTAGAGGGTAAAGATATTTTTTGATTAAGCGATTCCAAAAAATTTCTTCTTCATGAGATAAAAATTCAACTCGTCCTTTTTGAATGTCTGGATCTTGAACCCACGGAGGACTGACAAGAAAATTTCCTAATTTTATTTCGTTAGCATCGTCATCGATAGGAGTTGGTAAATTAAAAGGTTGAGAATCTATATCTTGATTAAATTCTCCTTTTTTTGGTGACTGTTCTTCATGTACATCAATAAAATTTTTATAATATACATCTTTGGAAGGTATGTTTATTTGCACTTCTTTATCAACTAAGTTTCTGTAATTTAATTTAAATTGACGTTTATAATAAACGGTTATACCTGCCCAAGCGGTTTAGGCGCCTTCTCCGAGTGAACTCCGCTGAAACTCGGAATACAGATGGAATTTACACGGTGTTTTAGCGGGGCGAAATACAGAGTTTTGTATGCAGAAGCGACAGGAAATTGTGACGGTGTTGTGTTGCAGTTTTCATAGAGTATTAAGATTGTTTTCCCGGAGTATATTCGGCGTTTTGGCGGCCCCCTAGCGAATTCAATCATACCGAAATTTTGGGTATTTTTTGGATATAGTATTCATTTGGTAACATTTGGGTATGTTCTATAAATATCTTCCAAATCATACCGAAATTACCGTAAGTGTTGGGTACGTTCGTGAACTTTTTATCCCCAAATTATATCGAAAAAGAATTCTATTTAGCTGTAAACGAAGATCACAAATGGCGCTAATAATGAAATGTCATTTACTGTTAAGCCCGTCAGCTGCGATGTCGACTAACATACTCATGTATGGTCTGGCGTATACTTCCGACGCTGCTGTTTTTTAACTTAATTATATCATTTTCCAATCGATTTGTGTATATTTTATAGAAGCACATTTTATCCTTAACTACTTGTTTGGTGTTATTATAAAAATTTATACATAATTGTGTCATCATCAAGAAAAAACGAAAGTGGATAGAAAAAAACAACTTCATCGAACAAATGCTTGGAAATATAACCAAATTTCCAAGAAACCGTTACAATTCAATCTTCAATATCGATTTTTTTTTTGTTTAATTACTGATAATGATAAACAAAGTCTTTTAGAACTTAAGATAAGTCTTTTTTAGAGTTTTTCAGAGAAAAGTCCGAAAAATTTTTACAAGGATGGTTTCTAAGACCAGCTTGGGATTCGAACCCACGCCTGACCGGTGAGCCAGTCCGAGTGCTCTATAGACCATGCGCCTTAGACCACTCGGCTAACCTCACCGGTTAAATGTATGCTTTGTTTGGGTATGATTTGGGTATTTTTTTTTTAAATGTTACCGAAAAATTACTGAAAATATACTCTAATTCAGCGGATACTTTGGCTTCTATTTTGAGTATAACTGAATTTGCTAGGTTAAGTATTCACGAAGTATTACTGATGTTGTGATGGCGTATCCACGGAGTACTGCCGGTTTCCTCACGGAATACTATCGGTGTTCTTACAGAGAATTTGAGGAGTTTTGCCGGTGTTCTTTTTTTTTTTTTTAATAAATCAAGAAATAATCAAGAAAACTTAATGAAAAATACTTAATGAAAACACCAGCAATATTCCGTGAATACTCCGCACACTCCGTGCGAACAACGACAATATTTCGTGAATACTCCGTTAGAACAATTGCAATACTCCACAGATACCCTGACAATACGCAATCGGAATCTTCGGTCACAGCTGCACACGATACTTCGTTTTTCCTCCACTAAAACACTGCCTAAACTCCATCGATATCCCGAGATAACTCTATAAAGGAATGTACTCCACAGAAACTCCGTGGCTCATCGGAGTTTTCACCGGGTCATCAAAACCGCTAGGGTGAATATACGAATATACAAATATAGTTTAACTAAGAAAAATAAACAAAAAATATGCGTTGACGTTCCTCTGTTCGTGACTATAATTTCGTAAATTTTATCACAGCAAAAACTAAAGTAAACAATAAAAGATCGTGGATTGGAGTTATTGAAAATTCATAAATAAAAACGGCGACTTGGATACTAAGTTTTTCCTCGAAATCACATAAAAATAAGAAGGTCCCGAAAATTTGAGCCCGATAAATCAAATCTAGCCAGTGGAGAATTTTTTTTGAAATTTGAAAAAATTCAATTTTTCACTTAAAAAAAGTGTAAGCTTGAAATTAATAAGTTTTAGCAGACGTTTTAACAAAGTTCGATAAGCTGTAACAATATTTGTATAAGATATGCACTAATGCGACGTTTCAGCCGCACCAAAATATTTTTTTGGTAACACAGCGATATTTGCGTAAGCTCCGAGCTTATACGAACTGTTTACTTGCTATAGTATATATAGTATTGATAAAATAAACCCTACACCGATATTCGGTATGGTGATGATTCAAATATTATATTAGTAGCACACGAATACATGGCACACCGTTTTATTATTTAAAATCATCGTAAAATAATTGACTCAAAAGTAGGAGTGTGCGAATAGTATTCAAATTGAATCGAATCGAATAGTGCTATTCGATTCGAAATTCGAATAGTTCGGATAATTTGAATAGTTCAAATAATTCGAATAGTTTAAATAATCCGAACAATTCAAACAGTCGTTTTCTGTTGGCAAACTAGCTGGTTGTTCGACAAAGATTCTATTGATGAACTAGCTGAGTATTCGAAAAAGATTTTCCGACATATTTTTTATTGCTGAATACGAATCTGAAGTCGAAATTTAGGGTCAAACTGCAAAAAACGGAGAAAAATAAAAGAAAATCGATAAATTCCATGATCTAATAGGATTTTCAGTATGTTATGATCAAATTGCAGTTTCTGTTTTGTTTCTCTCTGCAGTATCCATCAGTGATTCGCAAATATGGTTATTTACCACTTATTGTGTCTTATTGAAGTCTTGTATCAAATGAATTTCGACTTTGATATAAAATAAAACGTTAGGACATTGAATCAGTACATTTAACGGCAAAAACCTGCTACTACGGAGTGTTAGGTCTACGATGACAACTGCCCTTTAACAGGATGTGTAGAATGATTCGCTAGGCAACATTTTGTGGTATCGAATCCAGCGAAGGCGTGCTGTTTTGAAGGACAGCGCTATAATATGAGAATAATGCCGCAGTGTGTCCGACGACGTTTTATGAAAAACAGAAATGGCAAGTATGTAGTGATTTGAAGATTTTGTCCATGATCCTGGGACAACAATCTGGAATCACGAAGTATCCATGCTATTTGTGATTGTTTGACAATAGAGATCGCAAAAATCACTACGTCAAAAAAATTTGGCTTTCGAGATCTTCATCTTAATATTTAATTAATAAGTTAGCGGATTATTGTTAAATAAGTGGATAAGTTAAACACAGCGTGATTAAAAAATCGAAGCCGGTTGGCACTTGGTAGTCACAAAATTGGCACTGAAAAAGGCGCCGAATTATTGCACACATAAAATAAATTATCTGAAACAGACTCAAAATAAATTAAGCACAATTTATCAAAGCGGTTTGGTAATTAATAAAACGGAAGCGGACTTTTATAACACAAGCGAAATTCAATTATAATAATGGCGATACGACTACTTAAAGCGTGGATGCGAAAGATAATAATAATAATAATGCGTCTTCTTTTCGTCAGCTTCGGAAGAAGGCTAACTGCGCATGTCAGCGGAGCGATCGACCAATCAGAAAATCCGTTCTATCGATGTCAACACCGATAACCAATAGAAAAATTTAATACATCTGGCGTGTTAGTGACGTCAGAGTAACTCAGTTTGCGAAAGCGTCAGAAAATTCAAAGCGTTGAATTTTCTGGTAGGCTAAAAACTGCGGGAACGAGCGGTTGTCAAGTGCGGCTCATTACTTTAGGAGTCCCCCAGGGGCGAATTCATCGCGGCTGAGCTGTTCACCGTACAGACCTCTAATTTTGACTTCAGATTTGTATTCAGCGGTAAAAAATACGTCAAAAAACCTTTGTCGAACACCCAGCACAGACCATTTTTTTGTGGACCTGTGTAATTATTTGATAATCATGCTTATTATTTGTGATAAATATCTCTTGATATATTTCGACATCCTCACCCCGGAGTACCCCGCCATTTTGACATTCCTATAGGAAAATTCAATTTTTTTTAAATGAGATCTACGACACGATGGATCAGATATTGAAGGAGTGGAAATATAGCAATGAAAAGCGACAGTAATGAAAACGTTGCATAAGCTTTTTAATAAAAGATTTTATGTAGGGTAGAAGTACCGTTTATGGCCATTTATTGTTCAAATTAACGATAAAAATGAATTTATATTAATAAACTATTACAAACTCGATTTATTTTAATGTAAATTTTTTAAAATTCAACAAAAATGTAGTTATAACATTATAATTTTATATAGATTAATTCAAATGTTAACTGTCCAAAAACCGTGCTAAGGTGTCTCAAAACGGTACATCTACCCCATATGATATTTCTTATACTTGTAAAATACGTATAATAGATAAAAGATTCGTATGGGTGTTCAAATGAAGAGTTTCGATAAGTGTAACATCAATATATGCTTACGTAGTTAAAAATATCATCAGTGGACAAATTACAACGTAATTTCTCAATTATTGACATTTTTTAAGAAATAAGCTCATCGAGATCTTTCATTTGACTATACATACGATTTTTTGCATATATTTTATACCTATGATATTTGTCATATTTTTGAAATATATAAAATATATAAGAAATTCGTGTGGATATTCAAATAAAAGGTCTCGATAAGTGTAACTCTCGGATGAGCTTATATCGTTAACAATATCATCAGTCGATAAAATACAACGTCATTTCTTAGTATTTGATAATTTTCAAGTTATAAGCTCATCCTAATATTACGCTCATCGAGACCTTTCATTTGAGTACGCACACGATTTCTTCATATATTATATATGTACGATATTTCTCATTCCTATGTCATGTATAAAATATGTAAATAGTATATTACATACCTAGGCCAGTAAAATAAGAAAAGTCTCAGATCACATGTAATTGTTGGTCGAGGCGAAGCCGAGGTTGACAAACATGTGGTCTGAGGCTTTTTTTTTTTACTGGCCAAGGTGTGTATACTATTTTTCTGCTCAACGTAGCCGGAATGTGGTAACTTCGTTTAGCGCAGCGGCCAGAAAATTGCCACTTTCCGGCCCGAGGGCAGAAAAAATTCGTGTGGGCTATATAAATATAGTTATAATAAAATATAATTTAATGTGATAGAGTTATAAATATAGCTATAGACTATATTTAGAAATTCTGTAACTTTATCTCTAGTTAGGATTATTTAAATTAATTTATCTTTCTCTTAACTTAACTAAATTAAGTATAACATCAAGATGAGCTTATATCTTTGGTCTTCAGGAATCACATGACCTAAACACTGAAGTCAGAAAGCAGTTTGACTCTGATCAAATAGCAACAGTAATAAATGCATTAGAACTCAACATTGCGCACGTGGATCACCATCACCTAAGTAAATACTCACCTGCTTTTACGGTTCCTAGACCTATAAAATTACAACTTCGACACTCTCATGACAATGACATTTTAATACAGCGCATTGTGGATCACAAACGCAAAAAATCTCTTCCGCAAGGACTGTCCAAAATAGCGATTTCAAAAGATCACACTATTCGTCAACGAGCAGCACAGAAGGAAGTAGAAGCCGAGTTTAAACGTCACACAGCCGAAGAAGAATTAAATAAGAAATTAAAGAAGAATAAATCTCACGATAGTGATGAGGCGTGGAATGCCGATCATCACCAAGCGTCTTTAGAAACAGCAGAATACAACAGGGACAAACACACAATCTTAAATAGTACAATTAAACATTTTTTGTTGTACTATCAAAATGTTCGAGGTTTAAAATCAAAACTTAACACGGTATATTGTAACACAGCGTTTATAGAGTATAATATTTTTGTTTATTCTGAAACGTGACTTAGTCCCTCTAATCTTTTCATCTGAAGTCTAACAAATCAGACTTTTTAGTATCCTTTGCATCTTATCTGGATCTCCAGCAACTCAATAATATTCTGTTACGTCCAAATTTGGACTAAATAAATTAAATTATTTTCGGCCCAAGCTTTTCAGCCTATAGACCGGGAACGTGTTAAATACTGGATTTTTGTGATTGAATGAATGAGAATTTGTGTATATTTTAATTATGATTATATT
This sequence comes from Cotesia typhae, assembly GCF_013202065.1. Lineage (NCBI taxonomy): Eukaryota > Metazoa > Arthropoda > Insecta > Hymenoptera > Braconidae > Cotesia > Cotesia typhae. The sequence goes on from NW_027423751.1 coordinate 1,047,501, forward strand.
GAATGTTTAAAATTACAAATGCGAAGAAAAATTATAAACACAAACAAATTTACAAGAATTCTTATGGTTGGAAATCTTAACAAAAATATGATACAGTATGATTTATGGTACCTGATTTGCAACTTATTAATTTCACTGATTCTAAACTTTACAATACAAACTTAATTTAAATTCACTAATGAAAAATTATTAATCGAAAATTGGAAGTATCAGGATATTCGTGAACTGGTTAGTGTGAATTAACGTGGATAATAAGGAAGTGTGTGGACACTAGAAGTTAGTGAGGACTAACGTGGATAATAAAAGTGTGAGGACACTTGTTATAGGAAAGTGTGTGGACACTTGATACAGGAAAGTGTGTGGACACTTGTAGCTTCTGGGACTGAACAGGAAAAATTACCAACGTTTTTGTGAACAAGGCCCCTTTTATCGATGGTTCGAGTTCGGACTTTGGGTTTTTTTTTTTTTTTGGGGGGGGGAAACTGTGTCCAATCAGGAAACAGTTTCCCGGGGTCCGTTCCCTGCCCCATTGCATTTTCCATAGGGAAAGCGACTGGGTCCCGCCCAAGATACTAGCCTATGTGCGTGCGCACTCACACATACGCTGGCATGTACATTTTGTCCTTCTAGTTTATAAAAAATTATTTAAATTTATTAACATTAGTAATATCGCTAATTGTTTAATTCGCTTAATAGTTAGTTCGCTTCATTCATAATCTAAGTTTTACAATTTTATTATTTAAATATTTAAGAATTATGTTAATAATTTCCATCCTATTTCCTATGATAAATTTATGTATTTATAACATTACAATTAAAATATTTTCCTATTGAATAAAATTATTACGAACCATTGATTTTAATAAACACGTGGTTGTTTATTCTTATTTAAATAATTCAGATGTAAATTTAAATTGATAATTTGATTAATATTTCGAAGTTACAATTTTCTATTGGTATCATCTCATTTAATTCAGAATTGATTTGATTTTTGAAATCAGTATAAGTTATTTTGATAAAAGAAATAATTTATTTATAGAATGTTAATGTTCTTTCTATGGTTAATTTTCGTTAAGTTTCAAATATTATTTTTAAATAGCTGTCGTGCTGTAATAAAATTTTGTTTGTCGTAATTGATAAAGAAAAATTTTAGTTATCTTAAAAGTACATCTGTTAGGCTGACAAATTACTTTAAAACTCCAAAGAGTTGTAGGCACTTAGTTCTATTTGTTTGGGACTCTTTATGGATATTTAATTACCCTAGAGAATTAAGATAAAAAAAATCCAATGCGTTTTTCTTGGGTTGTTCATTATGTTAACGTCTCCAAGAAAAATGCATTTAGGTAACTTATTTTTAATGTGTTTTTTTTTGTTTCTATTTGTTTAGGAGTATTTATGTTTAGTTTTATGATAGTAAAATGTTTCTAGGTAAATTTTAAAATTATACGGGTTCGTTATCATAAAGGGTTTTTTTTAAATTTCGAACATTGATCGCTAGGTATAGATTATAGATATATGGCAGATCTGCTCAGTGGTCGTCACGTGGTCGCCATAAGTAACTTGTGTTCGGCTCCCGATTGCGCGTGTAGCTTCGTATCCGTCTTCTATGGAGACGCTACGAACTTGTACGCTTGCACGGTAGAGTCTTCACGTCATTCCTCGAACTACCGCGATTTACCAAATTTGGGGGGCAATCGGATAGGTTAGACGAGGTAATTTGTCACTTCCATATACATGGCATTTATGTTAAGATTTTAGTTAAGATTTCGGAATAATTTAAGAGAATACACAACGCAGATAAAATTTATTGTCAAGAAAAAATAAATACTGCTCACGTATTTGTTTAAATGCAAGTTATTGATTTGGACGTAACAATTCTCAATTGGAATAATCGTTTACTAGATTTAGTCTTTGAATCTGACGACTACTTCGTTGAGCTTTGTACCGACCCAATTATTAAGATCGATCCATATCATCCCGCTTTATTAATTTTTATGTAAGTATTGTCTGCGCGTACAAAAGAAACCAGTAAAAAACCGGTATGTAAATTTAACTTTCATTGTCTGAAGAAGGCATCCCTTATGTAGGAGCTTGATCAACTAGATTGGTCGAAGCTACACATGGAAGTCTCGTGTAACTACGTGTATCAAATTCTATGAATTAATTGATGTCGCAATATGCAGAGCTATTCCTGCGTGTAAACTTCACTCCTATCGTAGTACCTCATATCCACCGTGGATCACGAGTGATATAATATATGATTGTAAACTCAAGGGAAAAATCAGGATAAAATATCGTAAAAATCATAATATTTATCTACGTGAACAATACAATGGGCTTAAAGCCTTGATAAAAACAAGAATAAGGTTGGCTTACAGCGAGTATCAAGTGAAAATAGAGTCCCGACTGACAGAAGATCCAAAAAGTTTCTGGAAGTTTATAAAACACAAAAAAAAATAATCAATTCCCGGCAAGCTTCATAATCAATGACGAAATTTACTCAAATCCTGAAACTATTGTCACTGCTTTTGGTCGTCATTTTAGCAACGTTTATCTAACCAATGATAAAAATACTTCTGACATAATGAATAGGAATATGAACCAATTAGATCTCAACAGGAATTGATGGCATACCGTGTTCAATAGTTAGGTCATGTGGTGGGTGCTTTGCAAAACCTCTTAAAATTATATTTAATAGCTGCCTAAGATTTGGTACATTTCCAGAGAAATGGAAACTGAATAAAGTATGCCCAATTTTTAAGTCCGGTGACAATGCTCTCGTAACTAACTATCGTCCAATATCGACCATCTCGGTATTTACAAAAGTATTTAAAATGGCAATATACGATAAACTTGCCTTATTTTAAAACAGAAATATCAGATGTGCAACATGGATTCTTTAAACAAAGGTCTACACTCACGAATTTGCTATCTTTCACACAATGCGTTTATGATGTTGTATCAAACAATAGACAGATTGATATGATAACGAATGACTTCGTCAAAGCGTTTGATAGAGTTAATATACATTTCACGATCGAGAGACTTAAAGATATTGGTATTCCTGAGCAACTTTTGAGCTTGTTATCTTCTTATCTTATAGACATGAAGAATTTGGTCTTGTTTAATGAATACTACTCTTTGGAGTTTGTATTTACCTCAGGTGTACCACAAGGTTCCAATCTAGGACCATTACTATTCCATATATTCATCAACCCGTTACCTGAACATATCTCATGCTTCTTTAAGCGCTTTGCAGATAATGGTAAGTTTTCCATGCAAATTAAATCGCAGACAGATTGTCAATTCTTGCAGATAAATTTAAATGTCCTAGCACTCTGGTGTAGGGACAATCAACTCTCAATTAATGACAATAAGTGTCAAGTAATGACAATTACTAGAACTAAATCACCCGTTTTGTATGAAAATAAGTTGAATGGTATTAAGCTCAATGCAGTCACAGTGTGGAAGGACCTTGGTGTATTATTTGACTCTCGGCTGACATTTCAAGATTATTTTAATTAAATCATTAGTACGGCTCTAAGAACACTTGATTTTATTATAAAATATACAAAGAACTTTAAGAGCATTAAAGCTATTAAGACTTTGTACATCGCTCTTGTACGTCCTGAATTGGAATACGCTTCCACAGTATGGTCCCCAACATATAAAAAACATATACTTCAAATTGAGAAAATCCAAAGAAAATTTCTCAAATATCTATCATTTAAAATTACTGGTGCATACTCTGCGTTAGTTACCAACTATATACAGCTATGCAATAATGCTGGTGTGTTGACTCTCTAAGAGAGAAGAATTTGCTCGTCTATATTTTTTGTAATAAAGTTTCTTACAGGTCTAGTAGACAGTCCAAGATTATTGAAACAAGTACCAATATTGGTACCATAGTGTAATTTAAGAACAACTGATTTGTTTTACTCGCCTATAGCCAAGTCAGTTCTGGCACAGACCTCCCCTGTTTATAAAATGTTGAACCTTTGTAATGTAATTGTAAAAAATAGCGCACATAAATGCGACTTACTAGGATTTACTCAACGATTAACTATCAATGACTTAGCATCTACTCTAGTAAACTACTAAACTACTAAATAAATATCTTTGAAAATATCAACAATTAAAAGGATACAGAGCAATTGAACAACATACATGGTGTACTATACGAAATTGATACTGATACTAACATAGTTACATCTAGGTGATTGAAGTATAAATTTTTCGCTCTATTTCTTTTAATGAGTTGAATGAGATTATAAACAATAGATACATGTGAAATGGATATATCCTTAAATTTTAAACATTTACATGCATCAAAGTCAATTTATTTCTTTGTTCATAATAAATACCTCTGAAAAATCTTACTTATGTATTTCTTCGAAATTCTTTATTTCCAAATTAGTCTCAAATATGTCGTTTATAGTTATGTAATTACAATTACTTTAAACTGCATGGAAATATTAAAAATTTTAATTTGTCTTTATTTCGTTTTAAAAATTATTTTTTTCTCTGTCGTTTTAGCCAGAAAATATAACCTTAACTGGGTAATAATTTTAATAAATAAAAAAAACTCATGAGCAAATAGAATTAAAGATATAAATCAATTATTATTGAGTAGTCAAACAATTACTCTATAAAATTGTCATGAATCATAAAAGCCGTAACTTCAATAGTTTAAAAGATATAATCATTTAAAGAGTCAAGTAATACATTTTTCATCAGATTTCGACGTTTGAAGGTCACAGGAAGCTTCCCTGACTACCCCGGCGATGTTATCACTGTGTGTGTGTGTGTGTGTGTGTGTGTGTGTGTGTGTGTGTGTGTGTGTGTGTGTGTGTGTGTGTGTGTGTGTGTGTGTGTGTGTGTGTGTGTGTGTGTGTGTGTGTGTGTGTGTGTGTGTGTGTGTGTGTGTGTGTGTGTGTGTGTGTGTGTGTGTGTGTGTGTGTGTGTGTGTGTGTGTGTGTGTGTGTGTGTGTGTGTGTGTGTGTGTGTGTGTGTGTGTGTGTGTGTGTGTGTGTGTGTGTGTGTGTGTGTGTGTGTGTGTGTGTGTGTGTGTGTGTGTGTGTGTGTGTGTGTGTGTGTGTGTGTGTGTGACTATGTGACTATGTGACTCGCTTATAACTATTGAACGACTGAACCGATCGGAGCGAACTAAACGGAGTTCTAAAGAGTTCCCTCAAACTTAGATTTCCTGAGAATTTGAACCGATTCGGACCGATAGATTTTAGGAAATCTTGAAAAATCTAAAAAAAAATAAGAAAAAAATCATTTTTGAAAGTGATTTTTTTGGAATATCTTTTAATTGGCTTTATCGATCAACTTTAAAAACTAATCCGCCCTTAAGCTTGAAAAACCATACCGATCGCCGCTAATCCGGTCAAAATTGGTTCATTCATTCGAGAGATATCGTGAACGAAAGAAAATCGAAAAAAATGTTTTTTTGACATAACTTCGTCATTTCTTCTCGGATCGTTTTTGATGATGTAGAATAATTTTAGAGCTTAAAGAATCGCGTCGATCGCCGCCAAAAACGGGGAAATCGGTTGATTGTTTCGAAAGATATCTTCGATAAAATATTTGGAAACAAGTGTTTTTTTAACATAACTCCGACATTTTTTTAAAAACTTTTAAACGGCTTGACTGATCAATTTTAAAAACTAATCAGCTCTTAACATCAAAAAATCACGTCGATCGCCACCAAGCCGGTCAAAATCGGTTGATTCGTTCGTGAGTTATCGTTGACGAAAAAAATCGACAAAAAGTGTTTTTTTCGGATTGCACCAAAATTTCCTGTCTAATCAATTTGTGTTTGAAAGCATATCATAGAACTTGAAAAACTGCGTCGAATGTTGATAACTGCGTGAAAATCGATTCATTCATTCAAAAGTTACTGCGATTTGAAAATTAAAAAAATAGTGATTTATTAAACTCCTATCAAACTTTTGAGCTCGGAGAGCTCAAAACTACACGAAAATTAGATTTTTGAGTTCGAAGAGCTCAAAAACATAATAAGTGCAATTTCGAGCGCTTAATTACGAAAGTAGTGGGAAGTTGCAGGGATGGCCTTCAGGGTCAACCGTTTTCCTAATTTTTTTTAAAGAAATGTTTATAATAATCGAACCATAATAGATATCGAGCATATAGAAAATTTATTCTATAAATCAATCAATTGTTTAAAAGATCGTCTTGAATGTCAGTGACCGTATCATCAGTAGTTTAGAAGTTATAACAATTTATAAGTTGATAAAATAGTTGACCGCTTCAACTTTAATGGGGTAAAGTATTTTAACATTCAATAAAAAATAGAGAAAAATTCTTTTTTGTCATTCTGATGCACATGACTGTATTTGTAATTCTCTAAAGCTACGAAAAAAAAAATGAAAGTGAAAATTTGTTTTGAGCAAATTCTTTATAAAATAAACAATGAAAATTCAAATTAAAAAAAAATTCTTTCACAAGTATATTGAGAATTGTGAATTATGATTAAAAAAAATGATTTCTTAATAAACAATTTAAATGGTTAATGAAAGAAAAAAACAACTATAAACAATTAAGAAATTTTTTTTTGTAATTCTTTTTTAAAAAATTGTAACAGGGTAAATATACCCTGAATCGATAAGTCGCCGGATATCGATAATTGTTCGCCGCAGCACTGGTACGTAAATGAGTCAAAGCCTCATATTAGTCAAAGCCTCGTATCAGTCAAAGCCTCATATCAGTCAAAGCCTCCACTGGAGTAAATGAGTCAAAGCCTTATATTATCACTGTAGTAGTGACTGTAACCATAGTAAAAACATGACTCACACCTAATAATCATGTTACTTTTAAGGACTATGTCATCCATCGTCAAGATCATGGTTTAGTAAGTTCAAACGGTTAGTATATTAGAGATGGAGGTATTGCCTGCCTTATACACAAGTCTTTACAATCCAAGCTACTATTCTCATCCGAAGCTCATAATATCAATCATCCGGAATTTGTGCTCATTGATGTCACCTCATCTACTGGCATGTATATATCGTTTTCAGCTATTCACAGGAGATAGCAGGGTCAACTATTAGACAGCTTCTTTGTCCAATTTGCCAAATATTATCCGTTCTACAAAAATTTTATCACAATGCGTGATCTAAACTGCAATCTTCTGAAAACTGATCACCCTATAAATCATCTTAAATCTTTTCTCATGGAGTCTGGTCTGTACTGTATACCATATAGATCTACATTTCACACTTTGGCAGTTGATTGATAGCTGAATATTATAATCGTTGATAGTGGTGATGAGTGGATAAACTATTTTAAGTCTGATATGCTTTTTATAGGTGGTCATGATTACTCATTTTTCAAATACAAACTTGACTATAAAAGCAAATATAGTGAAACAGTTAAGTTCCATGACTTCAAACATTGTGGTCATCAAGCACTCTCAACTTAACAAAAATTAATTCAGTCAAATTTGAACACAACAGACCTAGATCCTAATTGTTTAATCTTTTCCTTGATTGATGCTGTTACATCGTCCATAGATCTTTTTACACTCTTTAAAGAAAGAAAATTAAGAACGGACTCCGAGCAGTCCATGGCTAACAAAGGAACTGAGGTTAAAATATAAACAACGAGACACTTTATATAAAAAGGCACGACGCACTGGTGACAAGAATTTATTTACTCCGTTTTAAAACCAGACGAAAAGAATTATAAGAAGAATTAATATCTGCTTGAGATAGCTATTTCAAGCAAATTCATGAAAATAATTTTCATAAAACAAATTTGTGTCCGACTCTTAAACGTACTGGAATGATCAAACTCAATAATTCTTCACCATCAAGCCATTTCAATGCGAATGATTTAAACAACTTTTATCCTTTTTGATTTTTTCAAAGCCTTTGATTATGTAAACCCTGAAGTTTTGTATGTAATTATATAATTTTCCATTGAGGTTATTCTGTAGTTTCACTCCTATCCATTCTAGGCCTTATCTTATTCCTTATCATGATAAATGGCGTTGCCAAGCGGATAAAGTTTTTCAAATACAGCCATAAGAGATTTTTGTTTTGGGATATTTTGTTATGGGATATCTTTTCGTTGTGATATATTTACTGGAATATTACTTAATAGGATTTTATGGCCGGACACCGATAAATATGCTTACTATCACTTCAAATATACTCAACTAAATGAAGCAGCTTACAAAATTCATACCGATGCTCAGGTTGTAGCTGATTTGACTGAAGATGTTGGTTTTGAACTAAATTTTCAAAAAATTAAGATCATGGTACTGGATAACAACAAGAAATTGAAATGGCTGGATGACTATGATCTTCCTCAAATCACTGTTAATGAAAATGTCATTCCATATGTTATCAAAACTACTATTTCTCTTAGCTTGTTTTCTTTATAAACTATTTAGTTTTGGTGAACCAAAATTTTTAAGATGTCTCTTTGTTGACGAGTCACAAGATATTAGTCGCTCAGAAAGGCTGACTTCAAAATACAATAATGTATAGTTCAGCTTTTCAAATTTCTCAACGTCAGTATATGAGCACTCTTTCTCAATCTCATCAATACGCCTCTGGCGCGAAATACCACTAGATGTCATAAATTCAATTAGCATACAGACATTTAAATCCAGAGCCTTTCAAATTATTCAAACTATTCGTATTATTCGAACTATTTGAATACTCGAATCGAATAATTCGATTCGAATTCGAGGCAGATAATTAGTAAATTCGATTATTCGCACACCTTACTTAAAAGTTTTAGTAAAAAAATGATTCATTGTTCAATAAATTGACGATAGTCTGAATAGTTATAAGATAATGGACAAATAAATTTATTAATATAAATAATAAATAAATATTGTGTGGCACTGAAAAACCGACTAAGATGATCATTATGTTAACTAGTATATTGGGTCTATGACTTTACAGATTCAGTTTCAGAACTATTTCAGATTCAATTTCAGTCTAATTGCGGCTTTTTCCAATATTGATAATGAAAATATGGCTATAAATTAGAATCATTTCAACGAAGTTATTAAATAGGTCGTTTCTTCACTTCAACCCCGCATGGAAAAATATATATGTGAAAAATATATCCGAATGTACATTTTTACATGTTTTTTTTGTGCTAAGTATATGTAAACTTATATTCTGCAATAGATAATAGAATCTATAGAATATAAGTCTACATATACGCTCGCATATATGTTAACATATATGCGTGCATATAATTATCTAAATTAACCCAGAAAAAATTAGGAAAACAGTTTCTAGAGGCCATCACTGCAACTTCTCGCTGATTTCATACTTAAGTGCTCAAAATTGCACTTATTGCACTTAAGCTCTCTGATCTCAAAGAGATTGCTTTTCTATACTTTTGAGCTCTTAAAGCTCTTCTAGGTTTAATTTTGACAGAGGTGTTCTTAATAAAACACTATTTTTGGAATTTTCAAACCCTAATTATTTTTGAATGAATGAACCGATTTTCACGAGGTTGGCGGTATCCAAAACAGTTTCTGAAGCCTCTTGATGGATCTATGAGTTTAAATTGATCGAAGAAGAAATTTCGAAGTAATTCCGAAAAAAAACCTTTTTCGGTTTTCTTTCGAGAACGATAACTCATGAACGAATCAACCGATTTTGACCGGACTGGCGACTCAAAATTTACCCGTTAGAATCGGTCCAAATTGTATTCAAATTCTAAGTTTGGTCAAGCACTTTCGAAGGGTGCCAAAAGTTATAAGAGGGTCACACACACACACACACACACACACACACACATACACACAAAACACACACACACACACCATTTCGTTGGCAACTCCAAGGACTGCCAACATGATTGAAGGCTGGACTGTATCCGAAAAATACAGTGACAGTGATCACCAGTTTGTGACATTCAACGTTGGACAGGCATCTGCTTCGGTTTCACAACGCGACCTTTCTAAGCGGAAGTGGAACGCCGGGAAGCTTGATGTAGAGGCACTGCGCGAATCACTCACATGAAACGGGTCTACTCTGCGAAACAACCCGATCCCAAACACCTGCAGCGAAACTGAAAAAACAATACTAAATATAATGAAAGAAATTGTTGCCTCATGTGAAGCCTGTATGCCACGGATGAAAAAGCGAGACTTCCATAGGCCGGCATGCTGGTGGTCTCAAGACATAGCAGAACTTCGGAAAAAATGCCACGAGCTACGTCGGCTAGCAACGAGAGCTGCGAAACACTCCTCCAATCAAGATCTATATTCGAGTAAGTACAAGCAGACCAAAAAGAACCTGAATCGAACTATCAAAGCAAGCAAAGCGAAATTGAGGCAAGAGATCTGTAACAACCTCGATAAAGACATTTGGGGTAAAGCCTACCGAATTGTCGCCAAACGACTTGGAAAGGCTTCACCAGAAGCGCTGAAACCACCTGCCTCAATGAGCAGCATCGTAGCTGAGCTGTTTCCCAAACACTCACCACGAGAAAGCAGACATCATATGAAAAACAGCGTATCACCTTTTACAACCAAGGAACTACCGGAGGCGGCGAATACTGAAAGCTCCTAGCCCTGATGATATCCCAGCATCGGTGATCAAGATTGTAGCCTTGGAATACCTAGATATACTACTAAATGCTTACAGCGCATGCCTAGCAACCGGCATATTTCCAACGGCCTGGAAGCGGCAGAGATTAGTTTTGTGAGACAAAGGCAAAGGTAGCCCTGTAACACCTTCGTCATTCAGACCACTCTGCATGCTCGACATTGCTGAGAAGCTACTCGAAAAGCTCGTACAGGGGAGACTACGCAACGACATTAATCGCGCTGGAGGCTTTGCCACAAATCAACGTGGCTTTCGAAAAGGACGATCGACAGTCGGCGCGATCTAGAAAGTCGTAGGGACAGCGAGAGAAGCATGGTCTGGTAGCCTCAAACTCCATAAGGTGTGTCTTGTCCTCACACTAGACATCAAAAACGCTTTCAACAGCGCGAATCGGGGTGACATCCTAGATGCCTTAGAGCACAAATTTAACGAGAAGCCAGAAAGTCCGGCAAAAGTTGATGACTTGATGATCTTGACAAAAGAACACTGATAGTGGAAACGACGGAAGGCCCACAAGAGCATGACATAACGGCTGACGTGCCTCAAGGTTCAATCATAGGCCTGACCTATGGAAAGCGGACTATGATGAACTCCTGGAAATCCTGTTGCCAAAACAAGTATAACTCACGGATTTCGTGAACGACGACGCAGCTACGATAGTAGTAGACAGCACCGAAGAGACAAAATTACTGGTTCGGGAAACTATTGACGCCGTCAAAAATTGGCTTGAGAAAAATCATCAGAAACTCGTCAAGCAGAAAACCGAGATCGTCGTCTTAACTTGACAAAAGTCGTTCCCAAAACCTTTCTCTATCGACATGGGCGGGACAACACTGATATCTACAAGAGCACTACGTTATTAAGGAGTAGTGATCGACGAAAAGCTGTCTTCCAAAGAACCCCTCGAAGACCCTTGCGCGAAAGCTAACAAGACAGTATCCAATCTGACGATAATCATGACCGAAACGGTGAGACCGCAAACCAGAAAAAGAAGGGTGTTTCTATATGAAATTATTTCACTCAATATTACTCTACGGAGCGGAGATATGGGCAGATATCCTTAAACAGAAGACCTATCGACACAAGATAGCAGCAGTGCAACGACGCGGAGCGCTGAGTCACCTGTGCATACCGCACGGTCTCAAAGGCAGCCATATTGATCATAGCGGAAGCCGCGCCTGTAAAAGTCCCACACCACCGACCATCATCTTTCAATGATAGCGGTTTCTTTGGAAAATTTTTTTCGCTTCTCTATAAAAAAAAATGAACACACACACACACACACACATATATATATATATATATATATATATATATATATATATATATATATATATATATATATATATATATATATATATATATATATATACATACATACATACATACATACATGCATACATACATACATACATACATACACGGTGACGCCGGCGCGGGGATAGTAACGGATGCTTCCTAGAACGTCAAAACGTCGAGATCTGATGAAAACTCGATTTTCGAAAAACGGGGTAAAACCAATAACTTTCCGATTTTCAAAAATTTTCAATTTTCTTAGCGAGAAGCTTAAAATTTGTTTTGAATCAAGTAAATAATTTCAATGAATTTCATCTTCTTAATTTGAAAAAAAAATTCTGAAACTAAGAAATTTATTTTTTCAGTGTATGATTACATATATGTCAACATATATTTTAGCATGAATCTCTACATATGTGTCAGCGTCTATGTGAAAAATATATGTTGACATATTTTTTTTTGCGTAGATATATGCTTCTATATATTATTTATGCGACATAAGTTTTTGAAATATATATTTCTCCATGCGGGAATGCCCGCACGTTGTGAAGTTCACGGTTAGAGAGTAATTATAAATAATAAAAGACACTTACTTTTCTAAATTCCTTATGTGCATTGAAATTTGGTCCATTGATTTTTGTAAATTATCAAGTTTGTACGTTTGTTCACAAAAATTACTATGACTACCAAATATACACCTGAATAATCCAAAAAATGAGCATTCCAAATTTTGTTGGTTTAAATTATTTAAGTTTTGAATGTTAATTGCTTTATTATTTTGTTTTGATTGCAATTGATGAATTTCTTCTTTTACAATTACTTTAGACTCTCGAGTTCCCCAAGTGACATTATGTATATTGAAAAGAGAATAAATGATTAATAACATGTACATTGAAGGAACGGTTACGTAATAAATAACCCCACATATGAGACAAGATATTTCTTGAGGATGTAATAAACCAGCAATAATTAGTTGTCCTGCAACAACCAGAAATAAAATCGTGCTAGGTGCTAACCATCCATCATCAGCAATTTGTAACATTATTCCAACAAGAACAACAATCATAACTAATCCGTAGAACGTAGAAATAATAGCTGCTACAATAAGTTGAAAATCAGACTTGCAGATGAAACAAATAGTCACAAAAATTGCAATAGGTATCAAGTTATAATAAAAACTCGACCAATTATCTATTTTGAAGGCAGCAACAAATGCACCAACGAGCATAAGAAAAATTGTTCCTGGCCCAAGCACCGTACTTCCTATAAATAAAAAAATATTTTTTTAATGAAATCGATTATCCGAAATAATTACAGAATAACTTGAAATTAGTTCATAATGCTTAATAACCCATTAATATCCATTGATATGCTATATACAACCATGATATATTTTCATTTGCTTTTCTTGTAGTTTTTGATGAATTAAGTAAGTCAAATATATTTGCAATTGTAGATGGTATCCAACGTCGACGCTGATTGTAAAATTCTTTGAAAGTTTCAGGGGCATGGGTATATGAGTCACTAGCCGCTGAATATTCTACTCGATAACCGGATTGAAGAATAAGAGTACATAGCCAACGATCTTCACCTTGATCGTATTGAATGTAATGCCCAGCTTCTGTTGATTGTGAAGCATATTTCCGTGTAACATTGTCTTCCATCAATGCCTTTGCCCGAAAAAGTGAAAAACAGCCTGGACTGCAAAGCACGCTACCAATTGTATGTTCAGTAGACTTTTGGAGCCAGTGTCCAATAGCATACTCGAATTTCTGAAACCAGACCATTGGACCCGTACCGATCGGATGAATTCGTCCACATGCAGCACCTAAATTCTTATCACGTTTCATCAAATGCAAAAGGACTTTAACTGCATTTGGTTGAAAGTCAATATCACCATCTAACGTAAGAATGTATGTATTTTCTGCGATCACAGCTTTACGATTAATAGAGATTGGTCTATCAATTATTCCATAACCCAATAAGTAATACATATACATCACCTAAGAAAAATTAATTTTACTTCAATTAATGTTGTTATTTCGTTACTGTTTAAAATCTACCTGGCTCCAACGTTTTCTATGACGTATTTTATTTTTATCTTTCAAGTGCACTATCAGGCGAGTCTTTCCTGGAAGAGTCCATTCAAATCGTCCTCCATACGGTGCAGGATATTTAATAGGAGGGTTTGCACAAACACCGAGCATTTCAACTGATATTTTTATTACTTTCATTAAAGATTTAACATAATCATTTACATGAGTTTCATTTTCATCATGAGTACATATTCCTTCACAACCGTACATGCATTGAAAAGCATCATCGAAAAATATGTGACCTGTTTACATAAGCATACGAATTATAAAATCGATTAATTCAAAAATAAATTCAGTTAAGTTTATTCATTATCATAGCTGTGATTGTTACGTGTTAGAGTTTGTGAAGGTAAAAATTAGGGTGCAAAATAATGTAATTATTTAAAACCGTAGGATGGACGGCAGAGAAAGGTCCACCATTGTAAGGATCGATTGTTATGAAACGATGCTGATGATTTCTACTTCCCGGGCATATTTATGTTCTTTAGTAGCAATACTTTAGAACAAAGTAAAGGAATGAGAAAATTTTAATATAATATTCAAATTCTTGATTGAAAGAATATACTTTTTTTAACTTTCCGCTAAGAAAATTAAAAATTTAAAAAAATCGGGAAGTTATTGGTTTCACCCTGAATTTCAAAGATCGAGTTTTCATCAGATCTCCACGTTTAGAGGTCCTAGAAAGCAATTCCGACCATTTTCCTGAGGATGTCACTATGCCCATGTGTGTGTGTGTGTGGGTGTGTGTGTGTGTGTAAACCTCTTATAACTTTTGAACGGTTTGACCGATCGGATCAAAATAAGTGCTGATTTAAATAGTATTATGGCCATTGAATTCCGTAATAATTTGAATCGATTTGGTCTGCTAGTCGCGTACTCCTTGATAATTATTTTTCCTCTAACCGCAAATTGGCATTAGTTCTAATTACAAATAAAGATTAATTTAGGCAAACTATTATCCTGACCATCATTACCTGGATTGAAATTTTTCACAGCTTGCAATTTATACAACTAGGCTGCTCGATCGCAAAAACTCTTCAGAATTTTGTTGGTGCGTTTCTTTCTTCCATTGTCCTCTCCACTCTCACTACGCCAGCACCTCTACCTCGGGGCGTTGCTCGCTAGCCTCAGGTATGACTACGAGGGCTTCAGATCACAGCACACTGTGATCCGTCGATAACTAAATTAATGCGGATGAAAGGGCCTTTACCGGGTAATGATCACTCCATTACAGTTTGAAGAGCTCAAAACCATACAAAAGCCATCTCGTTAAACTCGGCAAGCTCAAAACACACAAAAAACATATTTTTGAGCTCAAAGAGCAATTTTAAAGGCTTAGATATAAAATTAGCAGGAAGTTGCAATGATGGCCTTCAGAATCAACCGTTTTACTAATTTTTTTTTTTTATTTTTCGTTCACGATATATCTCGAACGAATAAACCGATTTCGACTGGATTAAAAGCAGTCGGCGAGTTTTCTTGGAGGTTAAAAGTTAATTAATTTCTGAAGTTGATAGATAAAGCCGTTTGGAAGTTATTACCAAAAAACCGTACTTAAAAAAAAATTTTTTCTCAGTTTTTTTGAAATTTCTCAAAATCTATTGATCAGAATCCGTTCAAATTTACAGGAAATCTGAGATTGAACGAACTCTTTAAAACGCCATCGGGTAGAGTCGTTCTGATCGGTTGAGTCGTTCGAAACTTATAAGTAAATCACACACACACACACACACACACACACACACGCGCGTGGACGCCTCCCCAGGTGCTGGATAGGGGAATGCCCAGCAGATATGTCAGGTACCGAGGAAATAAAATACTCGGGGTGGACCAAAACCTAACAAACAACAATATAGAAATGTCACAACAATTTCAAACATCGTTTACCACACAGGGGAGGGATACCTCAGTGCCAATAAAAGAGGGCGTGTAAACGGGCTTGAATTCGTCGTCATCAACCGTTTAGACGGCCGGGTGGACCCCGTGGCTCTGCTGTCTTGGAATGCTACAGAAAGTAAGAAAACAGCTCAAATAGAAGTAGACGGACAGTCAACAAACATTCCTTCAATAAGTGGAGGTCTTATTGCTCCAGTCACTACTCATGCTTACCGAGAAAGGATTAAATCTCTACCGACCATCACCGGCCAACTATCACCAATGGAGGGGCTTGGTAGCAAGATCGAAAAGTTAGCTGATTTCATCAAGGACAAAAAAAATCTCCATCATGAAATCAGAAAATTGGTTACGTCCATTATAACGACACATAGGCTGGCCAACAAGTAACCAGGCATGTTGGTGTCATCTACCCAAACAACTCCGGGTCGGACCAAAAGCCACAGCCACCTTTAGTAACTTCTGAAAAACTACCACGGCAAGGAAAGGACAACAACAAGAAGAAGCAGCTGTTCACGCCCAGCTCTTGTTTTGCAATCGTCAACCCAGTACAGAAGGACAGTCTGGAAGAACATCTAGATTATAGTAGACCGAGATCAGAAGAAGAAGAAATAAGAACACGGAACAGCAGCTCCCTCTACTAAAGCTTAAAACCAGTTAAATAAAGATGGCTCTTAAAAACCAAGTAGACGGCCAAAAATATGCCGATCTCCTAAAGGAAATCAAGGCCAGGGTAGATCCCGGCGATACGGGCGTAGACATAAAGTCTATAAAACAGACGAAGCACGGAGGTGTTCTACTCAAAATAGCTTGAAAGCATCATGACCGTTAGAAGACCAAGGATCGCTAACGTATTCAGAAACAGGACTATATCCGAAAAGTACAGTTGCTGTGATCACCAATATGTGACATTCAGCGTTGGACTGGCACATTTTCCGGTTCCACGATGCGACCGTTACAAGCGCAAGTGGAACGCTAGGAAGCTTGATCTAGAGGCGCTGTGAATGGCACTCAAATAAAGCTAGTCTATTCTACAGAATAATCCAACTTCAAATACCCTCAGCGAAATAGAAAAAATGGTGCTAAATGTGATAAAAAAAAATCTGGAAAACGGTTGACCCTGAAGGCCATCACCACAACTTGCCACTAATTCCATACCTACACGCTTGAAATTTCACTAATGACGTTTTTGAGCTCTGCCAGCTCAAAAATATAATTTATATGTGATTTCGAGCTCATCAAAATCGAAAGTCTGATGAAAGTTTAATAAAACACTATTTTTTGAAATTTCAAACTGTCATAACTTTGGAATGAATCAACCGATTTTTACGCGATTGGAAGCAATCGATGCCGTTTCTTATATCATTTTGAATAATCGACAACAAAAATTTTTTCAATGAAAAATTTCGGAGTAATTAAAAAAAAACACTTTTTTGATTTTCTTTCCTTCACGAAATCTCTCGAACGAATCAACCGATTTTGACCGAATTAGCGGCGATCAACGTGGTTTTTCAAAGTTAAGAGCTGATAAGTTTTTGAAGTTAATAGATGAAGAAATTTGAACGTTCTTTTGTAAAAACCACTTTTGAAAAAAAATTTTTCAGTTTTTTTTTAGATTTCTCGAAATCTATCAGTCTGAAACGGTCCAAATTGTATTTGAAATCTAAGTTTAGTCAAGCCCTTTCGAATGGCACCAACCGCGATAAAATCGGCCAAGCCATTCAAAAGTTAGAAGAGGGTCAATACATGCATACATGAACACACACACACACACCCGCACGGACACCACCGTCAAAACCATTCGGGAAGCTTTCTAGGACCTTAAAACGTCAACATCCGTTGAAAACTCGTTTTCTAGAAAATGGAATAAAACCAATAAGTTCCCAAATTTTAAAAAATTTTAAGTTCAAGGCAGCATTTCAAATATAAACCAACATCGATTATTAAAGGATAACTTTTCGATAATTTGAATTTAATTTAATTGATGATGTAGTGTCGAATGTTGAGATTTGACTTATTTGAAATTAATGTTTATTGATCAAAATTAATTGAGCATTAAAATTGGGATAGACTGTATGATCAATTCTTAAAAACAACAATAAAACAGTTTGAAAATTGTCTTTACTTACATTCTAACTCAAAGTAATCATCAATCTGAACGTCATAGCGGGCTTGCGTAAACGACATAGCAGATTGGCAAATGTCAAGTCGTAATATACTCCCTATAAATTGCATCATTTCTTCTTCGGTTTCATGCCACATAGTTGCACAAGCATAAATTTTCGTTACTTGGTCATTCGGCGATACCCACCTTGAAGTATTTAGATTATTTTCAGAATCATGTCTATTGTGCTCATGATCATCCTATTCCCCAATAACATAAGAAAAAAAAGTTCGTTATAACTCACAACTTAAAAAATTTCATTCGAGTATTAAACTTTAGTACTATTGGTCCCTCATAAAAACAATTCAAATATACGTCAGTAACTAATTTCTGCATTACACATGAAATTGCAAGGTAAAATAGCCAGTTATTACTAACGATAGGAAAAAATTTAGATTAAGAACAAAAGAAAGTTGTTTCGGCGACGTAGAAGTTTCAAGCCGTTCGAGTCGAGATATGAAATTCGTTTTAGTCGTGTAATAATAATAATAACAATAATAATAATAATAATAATAATAATAATAATAATAATAATAATAATTCATATTTGCCTGCCAAGATGGTGGCATTAACACTCTTGAGTACCGTAGCAAGGTGCTCCAGGTGCAGCTTCCGGACACGTCCTGTAGGAGGTGTAGACAACATCCGGAGACGCTTATGCACCTTTTGTCGGCATGTCCAGTGCTGGCGAGAGGTGCATATATCCAGCGTCACAATGCTGCCCTGAGAGTACTGTACTACTATCTTCGTCATTGCTACGGTATTGACGTGACACCAGTGCTGCCTTATTTGCCAGGAGATATTCCCCAGGTTGATGAGAATGACAGTTGCAAAATTTATTGGAGCATGCCATTTGCAACAACCCGGCGGATAGATCACAACAAACCTGATATTGTGCTCTTCGACAAGGCCACTCGTGACATTTATGTCATTGAGTTCTCGGCCCCGGCTGAATACAATATCTCAGCCAAAGAAGAGCACAAAAGACAAATATATCAGGATCTCCTGTTTGAAATTGGCAAACTTTACCCAGGTTACCGTGTCAAGCTTGTCGTCCTGATTGTTGGCGTCCTAGGAGGGATGAAACAGTCTTTTATATCCTCACTTGCCAAAGTTCCAGCTTGCTCATCAAAAGCTGAGTTCTTGGCAGTTAGGATGCAGAAGGCTGTTTTACTTGGTTCTCTCCGTCTCTTAAGGGAAATGACTTTGGCCTGCTGTGATCACTAACCGCCTTGTTGTGCGGAGTGGTCCAGCAGTAACGGATGGAGCTCAGGCTGGGCCCTCGGAGAATCGGACTCCGGGGATAACCCCCCTGAGCATTTAATAACAAAATAATAATAATAATAATAATAATAATAATAATAATAATATTTGGTTCTGGGTTTAACATACGAGGTTGCCAATTTCACAGCAGACGAGGACGACTTCCTGATGCAATTTGTTCATAGTCATGAAAATGCGCGTAAGGGGTCGTTCTTGTATAAGGCAGCAATCTACGCGGCAAATACCTTAGGTCTCGGAGAAATAAACGCTCTCATTGAACTCCCGAAAAAGGAGTTCAAGAGCGTCGTCAGGATAACCGAGGAGAAAAAACTCCTCGGTGAACACATGGACAAGTCCATGCACAGCGTGTATTTCAAACACGTCCGTGACCATGGCTTGATCATCCAGCTGACATTCTCCTTCTTGAAGTCAGCTGGCCTGGTGTCCGAGACCGAAGGGTTTATATTTGCCTGCCAAGATGGTGTTATCAACACTCTCGAATACCGTAGCAAGGTGCTCCAGGCGCAGCTTCCGGACACGTCCTGTCGGACGTGTAAACAACATCCGGAGACACTGATGCACCTTTTGTCGGCATGTCCTGTGCTGGCAAGAGGTGCCTACATACAGCGTCACAATGCTGCCCTGCGAGTACTCTATTATCATCTCAGATATAGCTACGGTATCGATGAGACACCAGTGCTGCCTTATCTGCCAGGAGATATTCCGCAGGTTGTTGAGACTGACAGTTCCAAAATTTATTGGAACATACCATTCGCAACAACCCGGCGGATTGACCACAACAAACCTGATATTGTGCTCTTTGACAAGGCTACTCGTGACATTTATGTCATTGAGTTTTCGGCCCCAGCCGAATACAATATCTCGGCCAAAGAAGAGCACAAACACCAGATATATCAGGATCTCCTGTTTGAAATTGGCAAACTCTACCCAAGTTACCGTGTCAAGCTCGTCGTTTTGGTTGTCGGCGTCCTTGAGGGATGAAACAGTCTTTTGTGTCTTCACTTGCGAAGATACCGGCTTGCAGTTCAGCAGCCGTGTCTCTAGCAGTGCGGATGCAAAAGGCTGTCATTTTGGGATCCCTGCGTCTACTTAGGCAAATGAATTTGGCCTGCTGCACTCACTAACCGCCTTGTTGTGCGGAGTGGTGCAGGAGTAATGGATGGCGCTCAGGCTGGGCCCTCGGAGAGTCGGACTCCGGGGAACACCCCCCTGAGCAATTAATAACAAATAATAATAATAATAATAATAATAATAATAATAATAATAATAATAAGCGGTGCTTGCTACGTGGCCTCCAAGCGGCGCATCGCGGGAAACGCAGACCATAACATCAGGTCTGTAGGCGAACGACGTAGCCCGTGCAGTGGGCCAACTACCCACTGCATGGAAATAACTGAGTTACCACAAGATACCAACTCAGAAGTGCTCCCCATAACCGGTCCTTTTCGGATGAGGACCATTCATCAGGGGGGAGGAGCACGCCGGACCTGATGAAAGATGACGACCCTGTCGCCTTAAGGACTTACTTTAAGTGGACGAAGGAACTGAGAGTCGATCTCTTGGTGTGCTACCAACGTAGCGAGCCGGGGGTGAGCGGCTATATGGCCCGGATGCACACTCTTTGGAGTGTTATGCATCCGGAGCTAGCGCATTTTACGCCCAAACACCTGCGTAATTATGCCGCTCATCTTCGGCGAAATAGAAGATCGCTTGTGCCGGAGAGAAGGCAGTCTAATAGACTTTCCTTTCCGGCGCAACTACACCAAGAGCGACGCCGCTCCTCCTTGGACAACAACAATCCCTTTGTAGGACGGCCAGTAAGTATATCTAAAAAGATAACTTACTCCCAATAACAGCTTTACGCGGTAAACGAAGATCTCCGTGCAGCCATCGTGGAGGACTCCACCCTGCTCACTGTGAGCCAGGTTGTGTATGGTGCAGCAGTTTCGGCTTTTCCGAGAGAGAGACATTGTCTCTCGATCGAGGCAAGGTTGAGACAGCGCATCTTACAACTTGGCTCCAAAATTGACAGATCCCGGAAACATGTCTCCCGCATTCAGTGTGTGATTAAGTTCGAAACAACTCAAAAAGCATACACGCCCCGAATTCGACGCATTGTTGCTGAACTTCGGTGGCGTCATCACACACTGAACAAGAGTACTCTTCGTGTCATCAAAGAAGAGTCTCTTAATAAATTGCGGGCTCTAGTGACTGCTAAAAAGTCACGAGAGAAAAGGCTGAAGCGGTTGGTCGACAACTCCTTGTTTCGATCCAGCCCTTTACGGTTTCTGACAGCAAAGACCGATGTTACTGGGACTTATCCAACACCTGAGCGGGTGGAAGCTTTTTGGACTGAGTTATATGGAGATCAACCAAACGTGAACGCCAATACTCCAGCTCTGCACGACTTCAAAGCATTCTGTCAGGAACACCGTCGGCAGAATGCTGATGAAGAGAGCCCTGCAGTCAGTGTGGATGAAGTTCGTTCAGCTCTAAATGGCAGCAAAAATTGGGCTGCCCCGGGACCAGATGGCATTAATGTCTTCTGGTGGAAGAAGTTTACTTCTACCCACCTCCATCTGGCCTGCATATTTACATCGTACATTAGAGCTGACGATCCGATTCCGAACTGGCTTGTAGAAGGGCGAACCGTACTGATACCTAAAAAAGGTGACTGGTCTGACCCTAAGAATTTCAGGGCTCCCACCTGCTTGAATGCGGTTTATAAAATTTTTACAAAAATTTTAAATAACCGTATCTTGCAGCAGATAGAGCCTGTATGGCAACAGATATATGAACAACGTGGCAGTAAAAGAGGCCTATCAGGTTGCAAGGAGAACCTGATAGTGGATCGATGCGTCTTACAAGATGC
This sequence comes from Cotesia typhae, assembly GCF_013202065.1. Lineage (NCBI taxonomy): Eukaryota > Metazoa > Arthropoda > Insecta > Hymenoptera > Braconidae > Cotesia > Cotesia typhae. The sequence goes on from NW_027423751.1 coordinate 1,069,713, forward strand.
GATCTACTATCAACGCAACCTGTCAATGGCTTGGATTGACTATCGCAAGGCATTTGACTCAATTCCACATGAGTTGATTTTATATCTACTCAAATGCCTGGGAGTCAATCCCGAAATAGTGGAATGCATTCGGCGTACAATGCAGCTCTGGCGAACGCGTTTTCACATTGGAAGTGGAAACGCATTGCACGTAACCGGAGTTGTAGAGTACAAACGAGGGGTCTTCCAAGGCGATTCCTTGAGCCCTCTGCTGTTTTGCATTTCACTGCTGCCTATAACTGTTGCTCTCCGTAAAACTCGTGGGTACTATGTGGGGCCTCCGGGTGATCGAAAATATTCGATCACCCATCTGCTTTACATGGATGATCTGAAGCTATATAGTGCTGATGAAGATCATCTACAAGCAGCCCTCAACATCGTAGCAGAGTACTCACGAGATGTCGGAATGTCTTTTGGGTTGGACAAGTGTGCGGTCGTACATCTGGCGAGGGGTAAGTGCTCTGATACTGGTGATGATGTCGAGTTAGTAGATGGGAGTGTCTTAAGACAATTAGACGCCGGGGAGTTGTATAGATATCTAGGAATGGAAGAGCACCGCATGCATGCGGTCTCTGAAGTCCGAACAACTCTCCAGAGCGAGTATGTTAGGAGACTCCGGAAAATTTGGTCCTCCGAACTTTCCGGCAAAAACAAAGTCTCAGCTACTAACATGCTCGCTGTCCCAGTCTTACTATACTCTTTCGGTGTCCTGAAATGGGCCCGAAAGGATTTACGAGATCTCGACATCAAAACCCGTAAGATCATTAATATGAATCAGAGCATGCACCCCAATTCATCAGTCGCCAGATTATACCTCTCCCGGTCCATCGGTGGGAGAGGTTTGCAGAGTTTGGAGCGGCTTCACGATCGTTTGGTTCTGGGTTTAACATACGAGGTTGCAAATTTCACAGCAGACGAGGACGACTTCCTGATGCAATTTGTTCATAGTCATGAAAATGCGCGGAAGGGGTCGTTCTTGTATAAGGCAGCAATCTACGCGGCAAATACCTTAGGTCTTGGAGAAATAAACGCTCTCATTGAACTCCCGAAAAAGGAGTTCAAGAGAGTCGTCAGGATAGCCGAGGAGAAAAAACTCCTCGGTGAACACATGGACAAGTCCATGCACAGCGTATTCTTTAAACACGTGCGTGATCATGGCTTGTCCACCCGGCTGACGTTTTCCTTCTTAAAGTCAGCTGGCCTGATGTCCGAGACTGAAGGGTTCATATTTGCCTGCCAAGATGGTGTCATTAACACTCTTGAGTACCGTAGCAAGGTGCTCCAGGTGCAGCTTCCGGACACGTCCTGTAGGAGGTGTAGACAACATCCGGAGACGCTTATGCACCTATTGTCGGCATGTCCAGTGCTGGCGAGAGGTGCATATATCCAGCGTCACAATGCTGCCCTGAGAGTACTGTACTACTATCTTCGTCATTGCTACGGTATTGACGTGACACCAGTGCTGCCTTATCTGCCAGGAGATATTCCCCAGGTTGTTGAGAATGACAGTTGCAAAATTTATTGGAACATGCCATTTGCAACAACCCGGCAGATAGATCACAACAAACCTGATATTGTGCTCTTCGACAAGGCCACTCGTGACATTTATGTCATTGAGTTCTCGGCCCCGGCTGAATATAACATCTCAGCCAAAGAAGAGCACAAAAGACAAATATATCAGGATCTCCTGTTTGAAATTGCCAAACTTTACCCAGGTTACCGTGTCAAGCTTGTCGTCCTGATAGTTGGCATCCTAGGAGGGATGAAACAGTCTTTTGTATCCTCACTTGCCAAAGTTCCAGCTTGCTCATCAAAAGCTGAGTTCTTGGCAGTTAGGATGCAGAACGTTGTTTTACTTGGTTCTCTCCGTCTCTTAAGGGAAATGACTTTGGCCTGCTGTGATCACTAACCGCCTTGTTGTGCGGAGTGGTCCAGCAGTAACGGATGGAGCTCAGGCAGGGCCCTCGGAGAATCGGACTTCGGGGATAACCCCCCTGAGCATTTAATAACAAAATAATAATTATAATAATAATAATAATATATGCTCAACTTGAATGAAGTCTCTACCGAGGGCAACGTCCGTGAAGCATTTCAACACTACTTTAATAATTCACGAACAGCCTGGAGATGAAATGGATAAATCTGACAAAACCCATACCACGAGGTAATCGGGCAGCTTTCTGCGAGATAGAGAAGGCCTGCGCGATTAAGGCCTTTGACAAGGTCCGTATAAAGGTCAGTTGGGTTAACTGCCGTATGCTCCCAGTTGCAAAAGTAATCCGCTGCTTTAAAAGTCTTGGTTTTGGACACCAAACACGTCAGTGTGCAGAAACAGACAGACGATGATGTTGCAAATGGGGCGGAGACTTGACGGCATCTCGATAAAGATTATTGCCCAGGAATATCCAAATTAACTACTGAACGCCTATAGTGCACGTTTATAGCCACGTTTATAGCCCTGGAATATCCAAATCAACTCCTGAACCTCTATAGGGCACGTTTCCAATAGTCTGAAAGCGGCAGTTATTGGTCCTCTTAGACAAAGGTAAGGGGAATCCTTTTACACCTTCGTCATTTAGACCACTCTGCATGTTGAACATTACTGGAAAACTGCTCGAGAAGCTCATACAGGAAAGACTTCGCAACGACATGGATCGTACCGGAGACTTTGCCGCTAACCAACATGGTTTTCAGAAAGGACGACTCACTGTCAGCGCCTTGTTCACCAATTATCATAAATAAATAATAAAATTAGCATTTTATTATTTACTTATCAAAAAAGTAACTCGGATAGCTTAACTGGTAGAGCCTTTGGCGCGTAACCAAACGATCCGGGTTCGAGTCCCGGTCTGGGCTGTCCGAATTACTTTTTTCAGTTACCGAAAAATTCCTACTGCGTAAAGGTCCTCCCCTTCCCCCTTATCCTTTATTTCCCTAATTCCCAAATTTGTCTTTATTGACAAATTTAGCTATTATATATGGCTCTCCACGCTCAGCTCTCCCTCAACAAGGGACAATCCAGCACAGTAAAAGACTGCCCGAGAGGACGCCTTGATTAAAGTGACTCGGCAACAGAAAAAGAAAAAGGAAGAGCACGATACAGTGGCTTTCTCTTTACTAAAGCTCAAAATCAACTAAGTGATGGCGGCTCTTAGAAACCGAGGAGACAGAAGATAAGAACTGAAGCTGTTTTGATCCAACCAGTAGGAGGCTGAACATTGGCCGAACTCCTAAAAAAATCAAAACCAAGGTCAACCCTGTCATAAAGTCTATGAAACGGACGAAGCACGGAGGCGTTCTCCTTGAAATGGCCTGAAAGACCAAAGATAGCACTGTTTTTACCGAAGCAGTAAAGTCAGCTACTGCTAATATCGGTACGGCCAAGACGGTATCACCAATAACAACGATCGAGATCCTCAAATTAATTGAAATCTCTACTGAGGGAGACCTCTGCGAAGCACTTAAACGTGAATTCGCTAACGATCTGGAAATCATACGGGTAAATCAGACAAAACCCATACCACGAGGCAATCGGGCAGCCTTCTGCGAAGTAGACGAGGCCAGTGCGATTAAGGCTCTTGACAAGGCCCGAATAAAGATCGGTTGGGTGAACTGCCGTATACGTCCAGTTGCAAAAGTAACCCGCTGTTCTAAATGTCGTGGTTTTGGACACTAAATACCAAATTTCATCACAACTCATCATTATCTTTCATATTTATCAATATTAAAAACGTTTATTTATTCAGTGAATTTGTTTATTATAGAAAGAGTGAAAAGAAAATTGCTATTTTGGCTTTTTATTTTATATATTTTAAATAGATAACTGTCAACAGTTCACAAATATTTATTAATCATTAATAAATATTTAATAACAGTTCATAAATTGTACTTAATAAATGAGTTAATAACTGTTAATAAATATTTGTTAACTGTTAACAAATATTTATTAACATTTAATAAATTATATTCAATAAATAATTTATTAACTGTTAATAAATATTTATTAAATCCTATGTTACATTCTCAAAATTTGAGATATTTAATTTTAATTTTTTCCAGGTTTAGCCGCGTTAGGTAGTCGATAGACTCCAAGTGGGCCTTGTCACTAACCCTCTCTCAAAATTATAAGAACTTTAGGAATGATTTTATTAGAAATAAATCAACAAAATTTCGTTAGTTAAAATATATTGTAAAACTTAATAATTTGGGTGGAGTCAGTTCATCTCCGAACATAAGTCCGTGGCCGAAGGTGTTCATCGGCTGACTTACTCAGGCTGACTGCTCTGGATTTGCATCCAGAATACAAAGAATTATAAAAATTTATAAAATTGGCAACGTTGCATCTCAGGTTACCCTAGAGAAGTCGTCAGAGTCCAGCTCTCACAATGTCTAGGCTAGAGCCCGGCGACTCTCTTATCACATGCGATTTCTGTTACTTCGCTGATGATGAATTTTATTCATCACCCACGAAGCAGTTAAAATGGTTGAATTAAAAATTCAATTAAATATTATAAGTTTAACGGGAACGTAACACCTATAATGTTAAAAAATCATTTATCAACCGTTAAGAAAGCTTATTACATATAATTGAATCCTTCTATTAGTGCATGTCTAATTCAACTTAGAAGGGTAAAAACCTCCAGCTCTGATCAGGACTGATATATTTTGGTTCATGTATAACTCACCATGTTATAAATTGATTCAAACATAAATATGCATGACCATGCATATTCATGTCTGACAAAGCCTTATCGTCCTTGTTTTTTGAATGAATAAAATATTCAATATTGTCGATGATATATATACGTCAACAATCAAATATATTACTTTATGGTCAGCGTGGACGAAAATTTTTATTGAGCCAAAAATTGTCAAAGTTCAAGTTCATAATACTAAATCAAGAAGTTAATCTTAACTCCTTTCAACACTATGGAATTTCACAAAATCTCTTGAAACTTCTGTTTTTAGAATATTACAATAGAAGAAAAAATTGCATAAGATACCTGAAATTTTATAAAGTTTTAAATAATTTCGTGAAATTTGATAAAATTACTATTTTCAGTTCCTAGTTGTGATTATACGTAGTTCAATCAAATTTTAGCAAGCCTTTTATAAGAACATTACAAAATTTAATGATTTTCCTTAAATTTCATGAAATCTCACAAAATTCTATAAATTCTTCTGAGACGTAAGATTTATATAATTCCAGCTCTCCAATTCAGAATGAAATTCCAGAATGATAAAATCAATATTTTCCGTCATTCAAGTCCTAATATATCTGTTAGCTATTAGATGTTAATGATTTAGACAAATGAGGATCATTCTAGACCTTTACTCGAGAGGACCCGAGTTCAATTTCAACAATAAGCCTAAAAAATTTTCATTAAACTCTGCCACCTAATAGCCATCTTAACTGAAACTTGCTATCAACTTACATCCGCAATCTGAAGCCAACTTAACGGAAAGAGTTAAAAAGCGAGCGATTTCAGTTATGTTGCATATAAGTTACTCTGCAATTTGACGTGACGACTTGCTGTCCAAGTATTTCAGTCAAGTTATAGTAAAATTGATCATATCTGATCAGGTTTGATCATTTTTTCCCGGGAGTATATAAAAGTTTCAAAAATTAAATTTTCACTATGTAATATCTCTAGAACTATATTGTTCATTGATTTCATTCAACTCTAATTGATGCAGATTGATATGACTATTAACCTATCCAAATTTAAAAACAATCCCAAAGAACACTCACTTGGGGATAGTACTATACCTTAACAGTCGGTACGTACGATTGCAGTTTCATATTTCTCATCTAAACAAAGACGAATTTTGAAAAAAACGCTCTGCTACGTAATAGATTTTTTAAATTATCTGTTTCGTAGAAGAGCGTTTTTTTTCGAAATTCTCATTTGTTTAAAAGGAAAACAAATCTGCAGTAGCTTTATAATCATGATTGCAACAAAGATAGTACCTTTTTCCGTAGTGCGTGCGACGCGAGAAAAAGAGAGGACCGGCTATCAAATGCTGTCAATGAAATTGGTACAATACTATCATATGAGTTATATTCATTAGATGTTATTCAGAACATATATTTATTGAAAACACTAGATAATACCTTATTACTTTTTTTGTGTTTATGAAAATTATCTTTCCGTCGATTAAGCATGAGAGACTGATCAATGATTAAAGAATCATAAAATGGCAGGGCAAAAATTCGATGAGTAGTAGCTAATCTTTCACAATAACTGGTCCATATATGCACAGTAGTCCATACTTGAGACAACAATATCAATAACCATAGTAAGCATTGCCACTGTAAGAATGAAGCTGCCATGACGTTAATTTTTGGGCTTGTGAAAAATAAATAATCTCCAATCAATCCATGAAAGGCACATGGATTGTTTTCACGTAAAATACAGACAATGATCATAACAATGAAGCTTACAGAGGTGACTAAGCTCAAAGGAAGGGCAAATCCAAAGCGTTGCATGAGAGTTTTTACAGCAAATTTCCCTGCGAATTCAAATTAAATATCCTTAAAATCATGGAAACATATATATCAAATATTATAGACAAAATATAGATTGGTTTTAATCTAATGAATTCAATCTAAATAAATCTTTTTTTTTTTTTGCTTTTGTTGAAAAGAATTAATTAGCTATACTGCAAAGGTACATGAGAATTTTCATCCTTGAAGTCTGTAATGAGGAGGTGCTTAATTATCAATTTTAAGCGTAATCACCAGTAAAATAATATAATATATACCTGCAGAATAAAGGACGAAAGATGATAAAGCATGACTGAATAAAACTACTAATAGCATTGATGAATCAACTGTAATAAATGCTGCTGTTTCTTCAGTTATATTATTTTGTGGAAAGTCGCTTCCATTATTAAATGAGCTGCTTAAAATGATGTTGTATTTTATTCTTCCTGGGAAGCAACTTAAATATTTATTGATGTTTATATTTTTGTAGTAAACAATTAGAATCGAGGCACTGAAAAAAGTTGAAATTCTGAGTATAGCTGTTATTCCTTGTTCGTACCCTCGGCATAGTTTTAATCTTTCTTTAACACTGTTGAGATATCTAATGAATCCTTGAAAAAATTATTATCATTAAAAATATTTTTTTTACTTTTCTGATATCAATGATTCATACCAATGTCACTTTTTCCAGTTACATAATTTGGCCACCAACGAAGAGAACAAAGCAATAAAATACACGGCAATATCCAGCAAGTTTCATTATCAATTTCACTTAATAGTAATATTAGTACTACACCACCAGTTTGGATTACCAATAATACTGTTTTGAAAATGAACCTCATTATAGATTTACGTTTCGTTTCCCTCTGAAATTTGCAGCAAGCTAGCAAACCTGTTTTAAGTACCGCGTGTTTTATCCATTAAAAAAACATTTTCAATTAATTTGATATAGCTGAGATTCAAATAAATCAAATGCTACTATCATTTCTTAATTTAAAACAAAACTTTCTACAAGGGAAAAAAATCAGTAGAGGCTACACAGTAAATCGCTTCAGATAATCGAAAAAAAAATTTGGCAGTCATGATTAAAATCAGAAATAATTACTCTCTGTTGGACTGTTCGCTGTAAAGAATTTTCAGAGTAAAAGTGGAGTGATTTGTAAGTGAATGCGGAGTGGATGGTTTTCAATCAATTTACTCCGAACGGGAGTACAATTCACTCCGCAAAGTAAATTATATATTTTTTCCAAGGAATATACCATAAAAAGATCATACCATAAAAGATGTTTTTAGCCATTTAAAAATTTTAAAATGTGTATTTAGAGATTTCTTAAATGACAATTGATGGAACATTTTTTAACTCCTGTTAAAATTTTAATGTACAAAATTTTTAACTTCCCGTTAAGAAAATCGAAGATTTTCAAAAATTGGGAAGTTATTAATTTTACCCCGTTTTGAAAAAATCGAGTTTTCATCAGATCTCGACGTTTTGAGGTCCTAGGACGCTTCCCTGACTACTCCCGCGATGTTGTCACTCTCTCTCTCTCTCTCTCTGCGCGCGCGCGCGTGTGTGTGTGTGTGTGTGTGTGTGTGTGTGTGTGTGTGTGTGTGTGTGTGTGTGTGTGTGTGTGTATGTGTGTGTGTGTGTGTGTGTGACTTATAACTTTTGAACGACTGAACCGATCGGAACGAACTAAACGGCGTTCTAAAGAGTTCCCTTGAACTTAGATATCCTAAGAATTTGAACTGATTCGGACCGATAGATTTTAAGAAATCTTGAAAAATCTCAAAAAAATAAGAAAAAAATCATTTTTGAAAGTGGGTTATTTGGAATATCTTTTAAACGGCTCTATCGATCGACTTCAAAAACTAATTCGCCCTTAAACTTGAGAAACCACGCCGATCATCGCTAATCCGGTCAAAATTGGTTGATTCATTCGAGAGATATCGTGAACGAAAGAAAACCGAAAAAAGTGTTTTTTTGACATAACTTCGTAATTTCTTCTCGGATCGTTTTTGATGATGTAGAATAATTTCATAGCTTAAAAAATCGCGTCAGTCGCCGCCAACAACGGGAAAATCGGTTGATTGGTTCGAGAGATATCCTCGATAAAATATTTGGAAACAAGTGTTTTTTTAACATAACTCCGACATTTTTTGGAATAACTTTTAAACGGCTGCACTGATCGATTTCAAAAACTAATCAGCTATTAGCATGAAAAAATTACGTCGATCGCCGTCAAGCCGGTCAAAATTGGTCAATTCGTTCAAAAAATATCATGAATAAAACAAAACCAAAAAAAGTGTTTTTTTGGAATTACTCCAAATTTCCTAGTTTTATCAATTCAAACTTGAAGATTCATCATGAAACTAAAAAAATTGCGTCAAATACTGCCAACCGCGTGAAAATCGGTTGATTTATTTAAAAGTTAGTGCGGTTTGAAAATTTAAAGAACATTGTTCTATGATACTTCTATCAAACTTTTAAGCTCGAAGAGCTCAAAATAACACATAAATTGTATTTTTGAGCTCGAAGAGCTCAAAAACATCATTAATGCAGTTTTATGCACCTAGGCATGGAATTAGCGGGAAGTTGGACGGATGGTCTTCAGGGTCTACCGTATTCCTAATGTTTTTTATACAAATCAAAAAAATTGTTATGTCCGCCCGAAAAGCGTACACTTCTTTTTATTTTTCTTTAAGTTAATTTTGACATGCATCTAAGCTTAACAAAATTGACTTTTTTTTTTAACATAGGTATTAAAAAAAAATTTTGGGCTTAAATGACTGACTATGTTGAAGTTTCTCTGATTCTACAAAGATGTTTTCATCACAGTTTTCCATGCAACGAAAACATTATTTTTCTAATTTATGACTCTTTTGTTTGTGTATTTCTGAGAATGCTCATTAAGATTAAATATCCTCTGAAATCTACGTACACTGCAACTGGCCTTATCATTAGTTACCAACAATGCGATTGAGAAAAAATCATTCAAAAAAAACACTCCTCTCTTCGAACTCAAAATATCACTAAAATAATCAAAAATTAGGAAGCTTCGAGCTCTAAAATATAATTTTCGAATCATTTCGAGTTCTCCAAGCACCGAAATCTAATAGAAGTTGAATAAAACACTATATTGTAAATTTTCAAACCGCAATAACTTTGAAAAATTCGATTTCGATCGAATTCGCAGCGATCGACGTGATTTTTCGATGTTAGAGCTGATTAATGTTTAAAAACGATCGATGAAGCCGTTTAAGAATTTTTTCAAAAAAACTACATTTGAAAAAATGTTTTTTTGTAGTTTTTTTGAGATTTCTCAAAATCCACCGATCCAAATCGATTCTTTGTTAAGTTTGATCAAGCCCTTTCGAATGGAGCCAACCGCGATGGAATCGGTCGAGCCATTCAAAAGTTATAAGAGGGTCACAGACATACATACATACATACACCCACACACACACACACACACACACACACACACACACACACACACACACACACACACACACACACACACACACCTCGTGTCGGGCTTGTGGGGTCCCGCATCGGGCGCCTCTCTAGATGACGGATAGGGGAATGCCATACGTCATACCCACATACATCAGGTATCGAAGAAATAAAATACTCGAGGTGGACCAAAACCTAGCAAAAAATGATATGGAAATGTCACAACAATTCCAAGCATCGTTTACAGTACAGGGGATGGATACCACAGTACCGGCGAGGGAAGGCGTGCAAACGGGCCTGAAGTCGTCGTTATTAAGCGACCATTAATCGGACAACGGAGTGAACCCCATGGCTCCGCTATCTAAGAATGCTACAGGGAGTACGAAAACAGCCAAGATGGACAGGGGACAGCCAATGCAAGTTCCACCAAAAAGTGGAGGACCTTTTGCTCCCGTCACTATTCAAACCTATCGAGGAAGGATTAACCTGCTTTGACCGCCACCGGCGAATAGTCACCAATGGAGAGGCTCGGTAGCAAGATCGAAGAATTAACTGACTTCATAAAAGACAAGAAGAATCTCCATCATGAGATCGAAAAACTGGTTACGTCTATTGGTATGGTATATAGGCTGGCCAACAAATCATCAACGACATCAGCGACAACCACTCAGACATCTCCGTGGATGACCACCAAACCACAGCCACTTTTGGTTACTCCTGAGAAATTGCCACCGCAAAGAAAGCACAACAGCAAGAAGAAGCAGCTTTCCACGCCCAGACCTTCCTCAGCAAGTGAAAATCCAGGACAGAAGAAAACTGCCTGAGAGAACACATGGATCAAAGTGACTCGGCAACAGAAAAAGAAAGTAAAAGAACAGGAGCCAGCTGCACAATCTACTGAAGCCTAAAACCAGCCAAGTAAAAGTGCCTCAAGGAAACTGAGGAGGAAGAAGACAAGAACGAAGGCCGTGCTTGTCCAACCAGCTGAAGGGCGAACGTACGCCGATCTTCTCAAGGAAATAAAGGCCAAGGTTAACCCGACAGAGATTGGAGTAGACATGAAGTCTATCAAACAAACGAAGCGCGGGGGCGTTCTCCTAGAAATGGGTCGCAAGACTGAAGACACTGCTGCTTTCACGGTCGCGATAAAAACAGCATTTGCTAACATCAGTACAGTCAGAACGCTCACACCAAAAACAACGATCGAAATCCTTGACTTGGATGGAATCTCTACCGAGAACGACGGTCGTGAAGCACTCAAACGTGACTTTATCGACAGCCTGAAAATAAACCGTGTAAACTCGACAAAACCTACACCATGAAGCAATCGGGCAGCCTTCTGCGAAATAGACGAAGCTAGCGCAATCAAGATCCTTGACAAGGCCAGTATAATGATCGGATGGATTGACTGTCGCATACGCCCAGTTGCGAAAGTAACCCGATGCTTTAAATGCCTTGGATTTGAGCACCAAACAAGAAACTGTACGGGACCGGACAGAAGCAAACGTTACTATAAATGTGGCGGAGAAAACCACAAGTCCGTAAACTGCATGGAGAAGCCAAAATGATTCCTATGTACATCAGACAAAGATACTCAAGATGGCTTATGTCATATAGCCGACTCCAGGACTTGTAAGGCATTCCGCACCGCACTTGCCGAAATCACGAAAAAGCAGATATGACGCGCTTATTACAAGGACACCTGAACAGGTGTGCTTTGGTGCAAAATCTACTGCGCCAACGTATCTTCGAAGACAAAATTGACATCTGCCTTATCTGCGAGCAACATCCAAAATAGAGCATGGTTTCATTAGAGCATTCGTCTGGATCAAAACCCCCACGACCTATGAGCGTCTACCTTTCACCAAATGAAGGAATTCGGGTGTTCCGACAAAAAATGGCAGACATAGAAGACGCCATCGGCAAGTTCAACGAGATCGTGGCTGGCGATTTCAACGCGAAATCGGCTGAATGGGGTGCTCACTTCTCTGACACTAGAAGCAACAAAATAACAGACTTTGCCGCAAGACTCGACCTCATAGTGCTGAACACCGGAAATACTACGACTTTTAGAAGACCAGGATACTGGGAATCTATCCTCGACATCACGTTGGTGACTCCAAGAATCGCAAACATGATCGAGGATTGGACAGTATCAGAGGAATACAGTGGCAGTGAACACCAACATGTGACATTCAGCATTGGATTAGCACCTGTTTCGGTACCACGTCGTGATTATCTACCACGGAAATGGATTGCCTGGAAGCTCGATTTAGAGGCACTATGAACTTCTCTGACCCGAAGCTCGTCTCGTTTTCAGAACAACCTGATTCCGAATACTCATTACAAAACAGAAACATTAGTGTCAAAAGCGATGGAATCGATCGTCGCTTCATGCGATGCTTCTATGCCACGGATGAAAAAGCAAGGCTTCCATAGGCCGGCATACTGGAAATCTCAAGACATAGCAGAACTTCGGGAAAAATGCCACGAGCTACGTCGGCTAGCAACAAAAGCTGCGAAACACTCCCCAATCAAGATCTATATTCGAGTGAGAACAAGCAAGCCGAAAAGAACTTGAATCGAGCTATCAAAGCAAGCAAAGCGAAATTGTGGCAAGAGATCTGTTACGACCTCGATAAAGATATTTGGGGTAAAGCCTACAAATTGTTGCTAAGGAAAGGCTTTACCAGAAACCCCGAAACCACCTGCCTTAATGAGCAGCATCGTAACTGAGCTGTTTCCCAAACACCTACCGCGGGAAAAAAGACATTAAATGAAAAACAGTAAAACACCTTTCACAATCAAGGAACTACAGGATGCGGCGAAGACTCTCAAGACAGGAAAAGCACCTGGCCCTGATGGTGTCCCGACATCAGTGATCAAGATTGTAGCCCTAGAATACCCAGATATAATACTGAACGCTTACAACGCATGCCTAGCAACCGGCACGTTTCCAACGGCCTGAAAGCGGCAGAGATTGGTTCTGTTAGACAAAGGCAAAGGTAGCCCTGTAACACCCTCGTCGTTCAGACCACTCTGCATACTGGACATCGCTTTCAATAGTCTTCAACAGCGCAAACTAGGGTGACATTGTAGATGCCTTGGAGCACAAATTTGACGCGAAGCCGAAAAATTTGGCAATAGTCGATGACTATCTTAACGAAAGAACGCTGATAGCAGAAACAACGCAAAGCCTACAAGAATATGACATAACGTCTGGCGTGCCGCAAGGTTCAATCATGGGGCCTGACCTATGGAACGTGAACTATGACGAACTCCTAGAAATCCCGTTACCAAATCAAGTGAAACTCGCGGACGACGTCACGGCTACGATAGTAGTGGACAGTTCTGAGGAAGCAGAACTACTTGTTCGAGAAACCATCGACGCCGTCGAAAATTGGCTTGAGAAACACCACCTGAAACTCACTAAGCAGAAAACCGAGTTCATCGTCTTGACTCGACAAAAGTGGTTCCCAAAATTTTTCGTCGTCGACATGGGTGGGACAAAATTGACATCTACGAGGGCACTGCGTTATTTAGGGGTAGTGATCGACGAGAAGTTGTCTTTCCGAGAACACCTCGAAAACGCTTGCACGAAAGCAAACAAGACAGTGTCCAGCCTGTCGAGAATCATGGCCAACACAGTGGAGCCACGAACTAGAAAAAGGGGGGTGCTTCTAGAAATAGTCCACTCTATGTTACTTTACGGAGCAGAGATATGAACGGATATCCTTAAACAGAAGACGTACCGGCGAAAGATAGTGGCAGTGCAACGACGACGAGCGCTCAGTCACCTGTGCCTACCGCGCGGTTTCAGAAGCAGCCGTATTGGTCATAGCAGGTGCCGCGCCAATCGATTTACTAGCATTAAGAGAACGAAAATCTACTATGCTAAAACAGATGGTGACAACTCTAAGGAGGTATGAACAAAGATAAAGACGGAAACTCTACATGAGTGGCAGGACCAATGGACATCCGGGGAACCAGGCAGATGGACGGTACGCCTGATTCCGGAATAAACGTCTGGCTTTCTCAGAAGCATGGAGAAACGGACTTTTTTTTGACCCAGCTATGAACGGGACATCGACAGTTTAGCGCCTATCTTTTCAAGATGGGTTTGCATAGCATGACAACGTGCAAATACTGCCCGGATAAAATTGACGACACCGAACACACGTTTTTCGAGTGTGATCGGTGGAAGGACGACAGTAGCAGCTCCGAAGAAACTATTGGCTCTACGCTCTCTCCTGAGAGCTTGATAGCCTGCATACTCAGATAAGAAGATAACAAGAGAACTGTTCAGCTGTTGCAGCGTACGTGCAGCAGCTTTTGAAGAAAAAGCCGAAGAAAGGGACCAGTAACCAGGAGTAGGCGTCGTGGAACGCAACATGGACTGGATTGAAACAATTCTGACGCGGTTTCTATTGAGTCATCTCCGTACCATCCATGGAAGAAGAGAGAGGAGTTTTTTTTTTGGTGGGTAAAAATCCCACACTTCCGACCATCATTGTTCAATGATAGCGGTGTCTTTGGAAGATTTTTTGCACTTCTCCATAAGAAAAAAAAACATACATACATACATACATACATACATACATACATACTTACATACATACATACATACATTGTAACGGAGTACACGGGGCCTTCTTTATCCGGAGAAGGTCTCCGATCCGAGTTAGTTAATTATCGACCGATTCCCCCAGGGCACTGTGCTCCGAAGTACTCGCGCCAATAGTTGTAAGCTAGTGAGTAAGTCCCCGAGGTGGTAGCGCCGGCGCCGAGAAAGACAGTGGGGAAGACAGAGTGAAAAAGAAACGAACCAACAAATTTTGGTAAAATTTCATTGTGATCGAACGATCGAAGTAACAACATCGCAAAAAGGTTTTAGTCAGGTAATTATTTTTTATTCGCTCGCTCTAGTGGAACAAGTCGATGAATCTTGGATAAATTAAATGCGTGCTAGGCCGAATGTCAGCTCGCGTAAGTTTAATTAATGTAAGATATATTCTAATGCCAATTTGATGTTCTAGAAAGAACATATTATCTGAGGAGAAACCGACGAAGTGGTGATCAAGGACTGTGCCGCCAAAACAACACCTCACCAAGGAGAAAAATTGAAGAAAAGACGAGAAATCCAGGAGTTATAGCGTCGAGGGATTTTAGACAAAAACCCCAAGGAAACTCCAGGTACAATAAATACGTCTAAATAATTTCTCGGTGAAGCGGCATCAGCCAGGCCTTAATTCGGCTGAAGGTCATTGCCATTTTGCGTTCGGTCACAATCATTAGTTTAATAAAAATTTAATTAATTAATTTTACCAAAATTTAAGTAATTGGTCTAAGCAAAATTTAAGTACTCGTTAATTTAACTAAAATTGAAGTCATTAATTAAACAAAATTTGGGAAACTAAAAATTGTCCGAATAATTAAGAATTAATTTTGCAAAATAATTAACAACGAATTAACAAAATGTGTAAGGAAAAATTTCGTAAAATATAGAGAAAAGTCGGAATGAAATTAAGAATAAATTTAAGAACAAGTCAGAAATAAATTGCTAAATATTTAATTAATAATACCAGGAATTATTTTGGGTTATTAATCAACACGTAGGCAGAATCTGGATTAATTTTACTAGGAATTATTTCCGTTTGTTAATTCATGATTTTGGTGTCACGTGAGAAATTTGATCTCTGGTAATTGAGTTTAAGTAAAATCAGTTAATTTTGTGTCAATTAAAATCATTGAAATAATTTCAGTAAAATATTTTAGTAAAATCATCATACATACATACATACATACACATATACATACATACACCATCGTGGGAATAGTCAGACAAACTTCCTAGGACCTCAAAACGTCGAGATCCGATGAAAACTCGATTTTCGAATAACCGGGTAAAACCAACACCTTCCTGATTTGTGAAAATTTTCAATTTCCTTAGCAGGAAGTTAAAAAGCAAATGTAATCATTTTTAATATAGAATATAATCTTGCGACAGGATCTATATCTTCATTTATAAACAAAACATTGAATATTGTTTCCAAATAAATACATAATTGTCGGTCATCAAATTATCATACGGATACATTAATATGAGTGTGAATGTTAAAAACATGGAATAGTGGAGAGCAAGATAAATAGTACACAACTAACGACCAATGTGTTGGATGCCCTGATGTAAGTGATATAATATCATATCTCATACTCCAGGAAATCCAACTTTCTGGCCTTAGGGTGTAATATACTATTTCTTATTATTTCGAAATGTAATGTTGATCAAGTTATATTCAAAAATTTTTAGTGAATAATGAAGTATATTGAATTATATCATTGATAAGTTGAAATCATAAATTTTGTTTTGTTATTAATTAATCTATTATTTTTTTCTCCTATTCGGTCTTCTGTAACTTCGTTTCTGTTGAGCTTAGGAAAGAAATGAACTATACCAATTTTGTAGAAAATTTAATTTTTTACAAGAAAGAGCAAAATTGAAAAAAAAATTCATCCGTATAGTTATTTTAAAAATAAGAAAAAAAAAGAAATTTTACAATGTTATTTATGTTACGTCTCGGTTTCCTCACAGGTTTGTAGGTAGACGGTAGACCAACTAGAGCTGGAGATAAAGATGTTACGACCTCCAGAGTCGTAAGTAGAAGGTTCTCGAATTAACTCCGAAATAACTAGCTTCGGTGAATTTAATTAATAAATAACTTTATTTAACTGTTTAAAATATACGTTTAATGAATATGATTTGACAACTGCCGTGAAGTACGTAATAGTGTTTCGTAACCGTAATTAATACTCTCACGACAAGTATAAATTATGAAGAGCCTTAAGTGTGAGACGTTAAGATTAAGAAGCCGTAGCAAAAAGACAAGCCCCGAACTACCCGTGCACCCTGCTTATATCCCCGTGGAAGGGCCGCGCCCTGAGGGGAGTAGGGCTGCGTATCAGGCCCCGAATGTCCTATTCTCCTGAGTTGATATGCGTGGCATTTCCGAGTCCGACTCGGATGATCCGCGCTGACTCAACTCCGGAGTCCAGGACGCACAGGCGTTCGTTATCATTATTTATTTAGAACATTCCTCGAACGTTCTCGAATATACTTATGTACTCCACGCTAGTTGTCTTACAAAATGAATCATTTACCATAAACATTCTTCGTGAGAAAATGTTAATGTAAACTTAAAAATATTTTGTTTACTCAGGTGTTGGCTGAGTTTCACTTTTCTTATCATTTTCTATTTCTATATTTAGTATTTAATGTTTAACATTTGGAATTCTTTACTTATCATTTAACATTATATTTATAAAAAAATGAATGTTTATGAAATTATTGTACAATTGTTAGAGTTTAAATTAGCCCGCGTATTTGCTATCAGAGACATCTGCGAATGCAGGTGGGGACGTAACATTTAAATGGAAAAGGACACCCCCCCCCCATGCGCTAGCTCAATTTTTGAGATATTGAGCTCAAACTTTAGAAAAAATTTTTTTATTATGTTGAAGAAACTTTTGAAATACGCTCAATCGAAAAAAAAAAGTTATTTTGACACAGTCTAATGTGGACATCGTAGATACGTCATATTGATATCATAAATGTGATAAAAAAAATATCACACTTATCTCGTAATTACGTCATATATATCATCTCAGTCTGACGTCAGGAAGTAAGAAATCATGAATCACTTAATGTTATAATTATTAAAAGAGATTTACTAGCGCGGTTCTACAACTAAAATCGGTAACATTTACCGACAAAAATCGGTAGCCTCTACGGAAATAAAATAGGTTGAGCCAATTTAATTTATCTTTTACCTAGTAATGATGGTATCAAGTGCATGAAACTGCTGACAGAAAGAGCCAGTATTGAATTCAATTTTGGTAAAATTACAAGAAAAAAAACGGCCATAGCTGCTGAATGGATCCCATCTATTATACAGATAATGCTTATATCAGTAATATAAGGTAATTTTTTTTTTTTAAATAAGCAATCGTAAATTGCTCCAATAACAGCCAATATCTCTGGAGTACAAAATGCCAATACAACGCACCAATACCATGTAATACGTCCTTCTTCTGGAACATTAACTAGAAGCTGTCGAATTTCTGAACGTTTTTCTGCCACAAACAATAAAATTTTATATGTAGGTTTTATATAAGATACTTTTCGCTGAGCGAATATTTTTCTCATTATTATCATTATAGGTATGCTAGATTTCTGAACACCGCGAAAAGAAAAATAAATCTCAATTTTTTTTTTTAAATATCTTGGGAGGTATTCTAGTATAGAGGGATGAATTTTAGGTACTTTTTTGAAATGCCGTAAAAAAGGCAACCAATACTTTTACTATACATTTTTTGATAAGATATTTTTAAGTATTCTAAGAATACATTTAAAAAAATTAGGATAACGGTTGGCCCTAAAAGCCATCCCTGCAACTTTACGCTAATTCCATATCTAAGCGGCTAAAATTGCACTTATGACGTTTTTGAGCGGTTCGTAATAAAATCGAAGACTTAGAAATGAAGACTTAGAATGACATCAGAAAATTGGTTGGGTCTATTGCTACAGCATATAGATTGGCCAACAAAGCACCAATAACGTCAGCGTCAACAACCCAAACATTTCCGGGGATGACCATAAAATTACAGCTCTTGGTCATTCTTGGCAACTCTTGGTCATTCCTGAGAAACCACATCAGCACAGAAAAGACAACAACAAGAAGAGGCAACTGTCCACACCCAGCCTTTCTTCAGAAATCAAGAAGCCAGCACAGAAAAAGATAGCTCGGGAGGACACCTGGATCAAAATGACTTGGCAAAAGAAGAAAATGGAAGAAAAACACGAAACAGTGGCTCCCTACTAAAGCTTAAAAGCCGCCAAGTAAGGGTGGCTTTAAGAGACCAAGGAGTTTTTGAGCAACCAACTAAAGGGCGAATATACGCCAATCACCTCAAGGAAATGAAGGTCAAAGTTAACCCGACAGAGACTGAAGTAGACATAAAGTCTATCAAACAAACGAAGCGCGGGGGCATCCTTCTAGAAATGGGTCGCATGAGTGACGACACTGCTGCTTTTACGGCTGCGATAAGAACAGCAACCGCTAAGTACGGCATCAGTACGGCCAGAACGCTGACACCATAGAGATTCTTGATTTGGATGGAATCTCTACCGAAACTGAAGTTCGTTTAGCTCGCAAGAGGGACTTAAAGACGAACCTAGAGATCAAACGGGTCAACTTGACTAAAGTTACACCACGAGGCCAACGGGCGACTTTTTGTGAGATGGACGGCCAACGCAATCAAGGCCCTCGACAAGGCCCGTATAAAAATTGGATGAGTTAACTACCGCGTTCGCCCAGTTGTAAAAGAAACACGCTGTATCAGATGCCTCGGATATGGGCACGCAACGAACTCCTGTAAGGGGTCTAACCGTAGCAAGTGCTGTTTTAAATGCGGGAGAGAAAGCCACAAAGCTGTAGACTGTGAACAGCCAAAGTGCTTCTTATGTCTGACAAACAAATACACCAAGGACAGAATGTGCCACATTCCTGGCTCTGGAGCTTGTACATCATTTCGCGCTTCTTTAGCCGTAGCTACAAGTGCGCAAAAATAATAAGAGTTCTTCAAAGAAACCTGAACAGGTGCATGCTCGCACAGAACCTGCTTCGTAAACGGGTATTTGAAAAAAAAATTGATATCTGCATTATCTCTAAACAACATTTAAACCTTCAAGATAGGCCATGGCTCGCAAATAAAACCAGCATGGCAGCAATATAGATTGTGAACACAAGGAACGCTACCGTGGACGTGGAGTAGGCTTTATCTGGATTTATACTTCCACAACCTACTTCATGAGCGTCTACGTCTCTCCCAACGAAGAGATTAGTGTGTTACGACAAAAACTGGCGAACATAGAAAACGCCATCTCCAAGTTCAACGGCAAAATCATTGTAGCAGGTGCTTTCAACGCAAAATCGGCCGAATGGAGCGTTGCCTTATCCGACATCAAAGGAAATGGCCGACGTTGCAGGAAGGCTCAGCCTTATAGTTCTAAACAACGAAAGTACCACTACCTTCAGAAGACCAGTGTACCAGGAATCAATTCTGGACATACCGATAGGGACGTTTGAATTGCTAGTCAGATCCAAAACTGGAAGGTGTCAGAGGATTTCAGCGGCAGTGACCACCAATACATCAGATTCTCCATAAAGAGAAAGTCTGCCCTCTCACTACACAGACGAGAGAAAAAGCGCCGATGGAATGCTAGGAAACTCGATCTAGATACTCTAGGGCAGTTGCTGTTACTGGGCTGGACAAAGATCAAACCCTGCTGGGCTCCTCCGTCCAGAGCGGATACTGAAAAACTGGTCGCGAAAACGATAAGAGATCTCATCTGCTTGCGACAAGTCTATGCCATGAGCGACGCAACAAGGCCTACAAAGACCGGCATACTCGTGGACGCCAAAAATCAGTCGCTGATCAGCGGAAAAGATGCCTCAAACTCAGACGGCAGGTATCGCAAGCCGCCAAAGACCCTGACGTACATAATGCGTATTCAAACGAGTATAAAAGGCCAAGAAAGAGCTGACCAGAGCTCTCAAGGCGAGCATATCTCGGCTGTAGAAGGAGATCTGCGAAGATCTTAACAACGACATTTGGGGCAAAGCCTACCAAATTATCTCAAAGAAACTAGGACAAGCAGCACCGGAATCACCGAAAAGTCCCACTACGACAAACAGCATTATTAGCGAGCTCTTTCCGAAACATCTAAAACGAGAAAAAAAGTTCTATACAGTCGACAGAAAAATTCCACTCTTCAGAACTAAGGAATTTCAGGATGCAAATAGGACTCTTAAACCTAGGAAATCCCCTGGACCAGACGGTATCCCGACGTCGTCGATCAAGATCACAGCCGAAGATTATCCCTACAATTCTATTAGACAAAGGGAAAAGACCGCCTACAAACCCGCGTTCATACAGACCGCTCTGCATGCTAGACATCGCTGGAAAACTGCTAGAAAACCTAATCCAAGCCAGGATTCGGAAAGACATTTTTTTTTTTTCGATTGAAAATAAAAAAATATCTAAATGTGACTTATTTTTTTTTTAACTTTCCACTGAAGTTTTTTTGAATCGTTTTTAAAAGCTTAAAAGCTAAATAAAATTGGATAAAAACAACCGTAAAGTATATTAGGGGCAAGGATTAAATTTTTTGTTAAAGAATTGTTTTTACATCGTTGAAAATCTAAATATTTTAATTATTTTCCTCGGTTTAGCGATTGTTTTCTTGAATTTTTAACCGTACAATGTGTCGATTCATCCGACGAAGAAAAAGACTTAACTTTCACCACAGAATTAAAAAATGGTGTAATTTGATGAATTTTTTGTGTCGCAGGTAATGGTTTAGCACTATTGAAGCATTCCTCTAATTTCTTTTTCAGTAATTTATACTCTTCGGTATTCAAAAACCTAACTTTAATATTTGTATAATTTATTTGCGTGTAATTTATTATAAATAAATACATACATATATAAACTTGTGAACTAATAGCGTTTTCTGAACCAGCTTGACGAACTGAGTCAGGAAATAGCAAAATTTTTCAAAAGTTGCGTCATGAGGACAAATGCAATAGTTAGATTTCTATGAAATCTACTAAAAAAAACCGGTTTTTTTAAAAAATTCATAACTTTTTTTGGGTTGGGTACCCTGATAAAAAAAAAGTTTTGAGACAAAGAAAAAAGTATTGAAAAATATTGGTTTTCTAGTCAATCCAATACTTTTAAATACTTTTTTCTTTGTCTCAATACTTTTTTTTATTTAGGGTAAAAAAATCTGAAAAAATTCAGAAAAATGTCTTTGGTAGGATAGAAAATGTTAAAAAAGTTACAGTGAAATCGAAGGGGGTCGGGTCAAAACCTCGGTGATTTGGCATGAAATGCTCCATAATTACATACATACATACATACATACATAGATACATATACATACACAGATAGATACATACATACATAGATATACATACACACATACACATATACATTAGGGTGTGCCAAAATGTAACTTCCTTGGAGGACCTCTTAAAATTGGAATTTTGAGTTCCGCTTTTAACAGGGGCTGTGTTTGGGCATTTTCTGCAATATTTTGAGAGGAGAGGATTTATTCGATTTTCATAGAATTTTTAACAGTAGATTTATTTGGGTTTTTCCGGCCAAATTTTGAATTTTCAGCGGAAATGCCCAAACTAAGCTTCTGCTAAAAAATTCTATGAAAATCAAAAAAATCCAGACAATTGTCTGCAGCGGGCGCTGACATCAGTTTTGTATCCCCCACTATGCCTTACTCATCCAGCGAATATACATATATACAAACATACATACATACATACATACATACATACATACATACATACATACCAATACAATCGTAGAAATAGTTAGGGAAGCTTCCTAGGACCTCCAAACGTCCCCGGGAAAAAATGATCAGACCTGATCAGACATGAACAGACATGAGTCTTCAGGCATGATCAGGCATGAAAAATGACCAGACCTGGTCAGGTCTGATCAGATCTGTTCATGTCTGACTCAATCGGTCAAAAAAAAAAAATAGATGTACCCGTGGGGATTCCAACCGTAGACGCCGCGCTCTCCAGCCTTACTTTATCTCTTGACCATATAACTTATTTTTACTTTCGAGGTATCTTTCAAACTACTTCAAGTAATTTAAATTTCATACATGACTAATCTTTACAGTTAAGTAAGTTAACTATGCCTAGTTTATTAATTATTAATAATTTATTATATATCAGAGTTATTTGTTTAAAACGGCTATGTATTTTTTTTGCTCCATTAACATGTGGCTCTATACACAGTAATAAAAAAAAATTTCCTGAAGGTTTATTCCAGAATTATAATTTTGTTGTTTTCTTTTAATTTTAAAGTTTTTTTTTTATTCAAAACGTATAGGTAACTAAGAATTATCTGTGTGTTCTACAATTCAGCAATCTTTCATACTACAGCAATGAACCAAGGCGTAGCTTAAGATAATAACAGACACCTTGAAAGGACTTATCGCCTATCGATATCAACTGATCTATTTTGGTATTTACAAGCAATCAAACTCAAACTTTTACTCAAAATCTTGTTTTTCGCGTATTCCTTGGAACACAGTAAGAAATTTTGTGTCATTGCGTCAAAAATCATAGTTAAAAATCATTGTTTTGGCATGGAAAATCAAAAACATTATGCTTAAGCCGATATTTTCAATGAAAGTTGTACATTTAAAATTAAGGGGTTATATCCACTTATAAGTTCGAAAAAATGTGTTTTTTTGTTAATTTTATCTGGAGAGGCTTCTTATTGAATATATACATAAAATATATGAACATTTAACGAATTTAACGTATTCTAATAATACATATTTTATTAATAAAAATATTGGATTCCGTCGTTCCTGTAGAAGATCTCCTGAAGGTCCTCCACAAAAAGGTGTCTGGCGGTGAGGAAGATATCTCTGATCCAAATTATTTTAAATAAAAAAAAACCAAAAGGATTACTTTTAGGATAGATAAATACAGGTAATGATCGAAGAAATAGCTAAAATTTTGATTTTAGACAAAATGGCGGCTTCCCAACAAAAAAAATCTTTTTTTGCACGAAAATTTACACTTTAAAGTGACTTAAAAAATCGAAATTTTTATCAGAAACTTTATTCCTTCGATCATTACCTGACAAAAGTATCTAAGAAGATCCTGTGAAAATTTCAAGTCAATCGGTCAAGCCGTTTCGGAGAAATATTCCTCACCGACTTTGAAAACATCGTTTCGAGAAAAACGCATTTAAAGTTTTGGCTATTATTTAAAGTTACGGTTCCGCCTACTTTCAAACGCTTGGAGACGTCTTTACAAATACGCTCATTACTCCGAAACTATTTACCGGATTACTTTGAAATTTACAAACAATATTCTCGAATATATATACATTCAAAATATGCAAGAAAAAAATTTTCGATTTTTTCAAAATTACAAATGGATGTAACCCCTCAATAAGGGGATAGAAATGAATGCGTCATACGGAACAACCCATACAAAGTTCGAAAACCGGCCCTCGGATGGCCCATCGACGGGCGAAGGATACTGATTGACGGCCGATCATTAGCGACTTTTAATGGCCCACGGACGGCTGAATGTCCAAATGATAATAACGGCCCATTAACGGCAGTTGATTATCGGCCGATTGTAAAAAAAGTTATCCGGCCGTTAATGGCTGATCATCGGCTGAGTATGTTAAAATAAAAAAAAAAAAAAAACTAAAAATTTAGCCGATATGCCGTAGAATTTTTTATTCCTATAATCGTATTGGCGCTATGAAGTCAAGTAGTAGAAGATGTAGTATAGGAGCGTCGATCCTAGTCGGATATTCTGAAAAAATTTTCAAGGTTAAGTGGAAGTGGGAATAGAACCTGGTTCGTCTGCGTGAAAGTCTCGATCATTACCGGCTGCGCTGCATGCTGGAATCTAACTGAAAAATTCTACTTAGCTATTGGAATGATTGAAATATATTTTATTACTGCATATACAGATTATGAAATTTATTAGTACTCAATTTTGTCGATTGTTGTATAAAGTTTTTAAAGGTTTGTAAAGGTCTGAAGACGATTATTTTTTTTTATTCTAAATTTAATTTGCACCAAACCTATTTAGGCTAATCCCTTATTAGAAAAAGAGATTCAAAAAGATTACCTCAATGTAAAGTGTATATCTATGTAGTAGTAAAAATCAAATCTTTTTCAATTTTTTCAAACAATTTTAATCTTTTTAAATCTCTTTTTCTAATAAGGGATAGTTGATCCTTCCAATAGTTATATGTTTGTTTCAAAAATTATGCCATCCTTTTCTCAAGTCAAACTTCGAAATCACATTTAAAATTTTTATTGTCTTGTATTATTTACTCATTATTTTTGTTTAGATCTACGATAATCTTGTATAAAA
The DNA here is from genome assembly GCF_013202065.1 of Cotesia typhae. Taxonomy (NCBI): domain Eukaryota; kingdom Metazoa; phylum Arthropoda; class Insecta; order Hymenoptera; family Braconidae; genus Cotesia; species Cotesia typhae. Next base: position 1,094,695 of record NW_027423751.1, read on the forward strand.
GTTTATATATTTTTTTTATTTATTTATATAAGTTTATATATAACTTCTATTTGGATCAATAATAATCTTAAATAAACATTACAATATCTTTTTTCCTTTTTTAAATATTATGCTTCGCGTAATGCATCTCCGAAAACCCAAATTTGTGTTATTATAAAATAATAAATTGGCCAAAAACAGCCAGACTTTGGGCAATAAATGGATATTAATTGCAAAACATTAATGTCCGCAATAGACGGCGACCAGCGTTTAACCAAGTATGGCCCGTTGACATATCCCTATAACTGGCCAATCGTTGGCTGCCAGATATCGGCCGATGGTTGGGATTGTTTCCATTAACGGCAACTTTGTATGGAAAATTAATTTTAAAAATAGAACCAAAAAAAAAATCAGACATGAGCAGACATGAGCAGGCATGAACAGGTCTGATCAGGTCTAATTTCAGGCCTGATAATACATGAACAGGCATGGTCAGGTCTGATCATTTTTTCCCGAATCGAGATCTGATTAAAACTTGATTTGCGAAAAACGGGGTAAATCCAATAACTTCTCAATTTCTGAAAGTTTTCAATTTTTTTTAGCGGTAAGTTAAAAATTATAAATTATCTTAGCGGGAAGTTAAGAAAGTGAAAAAATTCAAAACTCAAAAAGTTAGCCGATAAAGTGGGGGAAAGAGTCTCAAAACAATGGTAGCCAGGATTTTTCAAGTTCTACTGTGTGGATTTACTTGAAATTCAGTGTGAATCTTTTCTGTACACTTTTCTATTGTACTCACTATTCTTGGTTCCAAATTTAATTTTTGATTATTTTTAACAAATTTTAAAAACTTAAAAAAAGTGGGTCAAAAGTTAATTTTTTTTCAGGCAGCTGCCATTTTCTGAAAGAATTTTTTTTTAACTTTTTTTGTAGTGAGTACGATGGGAGCTTTACTCTAGATTAATGATCTTCTTTATTTATGTTTTTCTGATGTTTGGAGGGTTAGAATCGTGTTCACAGTTGCGCGCCATTTCTGAGACCCCCACTTCATCGATCGATTACTCTTGAAGTTTTGAATTCTTTCATTCTTTTTAACCTCCTGCTATGAAAATCAATCATTTAAAAAAAAAATTAGAAGTTATTGGTTTTATCCCGTCTTTTAAAAGTCGAGTTTTAATCATATCTCGACGTTTTGAGATCCTAGAAAGCTTCCTCGATGATTTTTAGTAGATTTCATAAAAATCTAACTATTGCAGTCTTTCTCATGGCACAACTTTTAAAAAATTCAACTATTTTCTGACTCAGCTCGACAAACTGAGTCAGAAAATATAGTTCGTTTAAAAGTTTATATATGTATGTATTAGGAAGTGTCAAAATTCAATTTCCGTAAAGAACCTTTTTAAATTAGAGTTTTTAGTTCTGCTTTTAACAGAAGCTGTGTTTAGCATTCCCTGAGATATTTTGGATTACGACGTTCATATTTGATTTTCATAGAATTTTAATAATTTTTTCCAGCTGTTGCGCAGATTCTCATGGCTGGAAGTGCCCAAATAAAGCTCCTGTTAAATATTCTATGTTTGTTTACGAAAAATTTCGAATAAAGTATTATTTCCAAATAACTTCGAAATTTATAATCCATAGTAGAAATGAAATCGAGTTTTTGGCTAGTAACTGGTCAGTTCGACTACTTGCCAGTTACTGTTTAGAGTCGAGTGAAAACTTAATTATTTCTACTAGCGATCGGATGGTGCCGATATCGCAAGTTAATTATTAGTATATGAAAAACTGCGCCGATCGCTGCAAAACGCATTATAATCGATCGATTTGTTTGAGAGATATTTAATTTTAAAAAATTCTAAAAAAAAAAAACACTTTTTTGACTTAACTTAAAAATTTTACGTCGTATCGTTTGGTAGGTTAATAAATAATTTCTCTGTGTTTGAAAAACCGCATCGAATGCTACTTATTTCATCATAAACAGTTGATTCGATCAGAAGATCAGTATAAAAGTATAAAAGTCGTATTTTAGAGCTCGAAGAGCTCAAAACTGGAATAGATAATATCTCAAGCGGTTTGTATTCTTAATATATCAATAAATATCGTATAAAAAATAGATAGTTAAAATATTGTTTGCCTTTTTTCTTTGGTACAAAAAATACCTAAAATTTATACCTCTACATTAGAATACCCCCTTAATATTCGTATTTTTCTACAGATAAATTGAATATTTTCTCACCATATTCATTATATTCACAATAAATTAATCTATCTTTCTGTTCTAATTGTGATATAGCAAATAAAATAGTTGTTTTTGCAATTACTCCACTCACAATAACGATGGTGAATATACTTGCATAAGCTATAACTCTAATTATCTGAAGACACAATTCATATAAACGTGTCTCAACCATGGATCCAGTTTTAGCTTTCAACGGAATGAAACGAAAAAGATCCCATCCATAAATCTCTTCTTGCTCTCTTCAACAAATTAGTCATAATAATTAATAATAATTTAAGTAATAACAGACAATAAAATTCGTTTTAATATTAAACTTTTACTCTAGACTGAATTATTAAATTTTCACAAATGGATCGTTTTAAGAAAAGTTGATAAATCTATTCTTTTTTAATGTATAGGGATCGATATTTTACTAAGAAAAAATTGTTTTTAAAATTTTAGGTTTTTACAAAACTTCGAAAAATCCGCATTTTTCGAAAATATTTTTATTTGACAACAAATTCTCTTAAAAACAAACTTTGATCCACTTTGTGGGTTGAGGTCCAACTATTTACTAAATGAACCCGAAAAGGCTCGATCAAGTACATTATTTTGAAGCATAAAAAAAATGCAAAAAATAAAACTTGGCTGTTTGCAAACAGAAATTTTAATACATACTTTTTGTTCTTGTCATTTTCATTTTCATTTTCAGAATCATCACAATCATTTAATCCAACAAAATAACTAACTCGTCGTTTTTTTTCACGATCTGCGGTAGGCATTATTGAATCTAGTAATAAGAAAAAAAAGATTAAAAATTCTTATTGTTGACCATAGTAATTCAACGTGAGAACTATTATTTTGAATTTTTCGTAGAGAGTGTTTGCTCCGAACGTTTATTATCTTTTTAATATCACGATTGATAAGATTTATGTAGTTATCAAGCGTCTGTTTACTTTGCGATCACATAGGTGGTATGAATCAGCTAGTTAATATAAAAAATCGTCAAAGAAAAATAATCGAAATACAGTCGATCCTGATGCGAAGAAAAACCTTAAATCGAACGCTGAATTGAAACTTAATCACCTTGAGTGGAAAGTTCTTAAAATATTTTTGACTTCATCGAACTCAAAAACCGTCTTTTTTAAGTAGCCATGTAGCTTTTAAAAATACCAATGATCAAAATTTAATTAATATATAGATAATTTCACGCCAAGTCTGAAAGGGTTATGGGGACAAATAGACCCTTTCAGAAAAATATGCTTGTTTGTTTTACTCATTCGTTAATTTGATTAAATTTATAATTTTTAATTATACATTAGGGTGGGCCAAAAAAGTGATAATTTGTTTTTTGTTTAGTTATAGTGAAAATATTGATTGAGATTACGAATCAAAAATTTTGTTAAAATTTGAGCTCTTAGTTTAATATTAAGAGGTGCCAGATTGCAATTTTTAGGTAGATTTCATTAAAATCTATCCATTGCATTGGCCCTCATGTCAAAATTAAGCCGGAATTTTGCTATGATATCATTTAACTAGTCGAGTATAGCTCAAAAATAATATTGGTTCAAAAGTTTATATATATATATATATATATATATATATATATATATATATATATATATATATATATATATATATATTAGGTGGGTCAAAAAAATCAACTATTTTTTTTTTTACAATTAATACGGAAAAATGGGTTACTAGGCACCTTAAAAAAATTCTCAACAAATATGAACTCTTAATTTTAATAGGAAGATCCTCCGCGTCGCAGTTTTTCATTTTTTCTCAGTCCAATAGAAAAAAATTCATTCCTCATCATTAATTGGTCGTACAGAAAAAATTTTTTTAAGAATTTTGTAGGAAATTTAATGCTCTACAAAAAAGGTATCTTATGTTTTTTCCGTAAACCTCACCATTTCACTAATATTGAAGATTTAAGATTGATTATTTTAAGTCAAATGTCACTTTTGTTTATGAATTTTATAACTCGACAAGAAATGGCTATTATTGAATGGGCAATAGAAATTTTTGTAGCAAATTAACTGCTCTATAAAAAAGGTATCTTATGTTTTGGCGATTAAATTAATCGTTCAAAAGATATTCATCATCAAACTTTCATGTATATCGATTTTAAGAGTTTTTGATTAAATAATCGAAAAATTTCAATTTAATCTATCAGTTTTGAGAAAATTTCATTTTTTGTCTTTAATGTAAGTATTATTTGAATTTTGTTTTCAAAATTTTTATTCAATAATTCCAAACTTTTTATTTTTCATCACTAGAAATCACGATCATGTTGTTTTTTTATAACGTCTTCAAAACGTCTTAAAAAATTTTTCCACTACAGCTGTATATTGTCCTTGGGAAAATTTCTTCTGTAGAGAATTTTTGTTTTGTATTCTATTTACTCTGTTTCCCTTGTGAACTAGCGCCACCTACATTTTTCTTTATAGTTATATTGTTTTTATTTGTTTACATTTTCTACAGCATTTCTAGTGTTTCCACAAGTTATGATCTTGTATATGTGATAAAACGATTAAATATTTACAAATTTTGCGGTCACTACATAAATTTATATATTTATCGAAAATATGGATAAGGAAATTCATTTGATCAGAAAACCCATGCAAAAATTTCAAAACGTAAGTTGCCAACAGTGAAAGAGGTTATGAGTGTTTTTTTATCAGCTCAAAGTGTTAAAATGTTCTATCAAACAAAGTGCTAAAAATGCAACTGATCAAGTTATTGAACTATGGAAAAACAACCAGATTCCGACTAGTGGATCAACTAATGTAATACAAAAATTCTTCGCTATCATAACCGATGGTTGAAATTGCAAAAATCTTTTGTGCGAAAAAATCATCAGCCCAAAACAAAAATGTAATAATATTTCAGAATGAAATCAAAGCATTATTTGATATTGTAGATCATAAATCAATAAAACTGCTTGATAATGATATTCGTGAACTATATTCAAATCAAAAAAGTGATACCCGGAAAGAAATTCTTTCAAATAACCCAAATAAATTAAACAGTACTATGAATACGATGGAAATAGATGAAAGTCGTGAGTATTTACAACATTTAATTATTATAAATTTTAATCAGAATTGAAAATAAATTAAATTGATTATAAATTATGAATAATAAAGTATATTATTGTTTTTCTAATTAATTATATCATAAATGTCAATATGTTCGTAGATGATAAATAAAAAACTCTTTGTGTTCCTTATTTGATGTCAAAATGAATGAGTTCCATATTTTTGCTTCCATTAATTAAATAACAACGCTTATTTTAGATTTGAATCAACCCTCAACCAGCCATGAGATTGTTCGAAGTGAGGAATCAGAGTCATCTTCAACCCTTACATTAAGTCAAGCTACAAATTTCGGTTCAGATTTAGAGTATGTGCCTCAAATACCGACAACACGAGCAAAAATAAATATTCTAACTCCAGAGCTTATCTCAGCACTCGACAGAGCTAATGTTAGTAGTAGAAATGCGATGTTCATTATTGCTCCAGTTCTATCAAGTGTTGGTGTTAATGTAGAAGATACAACTCTTAGTTATCGAACAATTCAACGAACTCGCATGCTCTTACGAAAAGACATTGCTATAGGACTAAAAGATAACTTCAAAGCTCATGATAAATATGTCGTGCATTGGGATGGGAAAATACTGAATGACATTTCTGAATCGAAATTTGTGGATCGATTACCGATTATTTTGACTGCTTTTGGTACTGAGCAGTTACTTGGAGTTCCAAAAATGAATAGTGGATCGGCAGAAAATCAAACAGCAACCATCTTGTCAACGTTAAATCAATGGGGTAGTACTAATGATGTATTATTAGTTACATCAAGGCGATGTGTTTTGACACGACTGCGGTTACTACGGGTAACTAATCAATGATAAAATATTTAAAAGAAAATTTTATTTTCATCGTTCTAGTTGAATTGTTTTCATACATTAATTAAATTTTCGACACGTGCCCATTAGTTATAATTCTTTATTTATTTATAGATTTTAAATATGCGTTACAATTTTTATTAAATACAGAACTTAAAGTGTAATTATCTATTTTTACTATACAGGAATCCATCATGGTACATGTAAAGAAATTGAAAAGGCCTTAGGAAAAGAATTAATTTGGTTACCATGTCGCCATCATATTTATGAGATCATTTTAAGGAGTGCATTCGAAGTCTATTGGCCAGTATCATCCGGACCAAATGTTCCAATATTTGGCAGATTCAAAAAATTTTGGGACACATTCGATAAAACGAAGTATAAATCTGGTGTTGAAGATAGTATTGTTGCTAATATTATTACGAATGAAAAAAATAATCTATCTTCATTTATTAAGCGATACTTACAGGTATTATTTAAATACAATTTTAAGTGTAGAGGATAATTTTTGATTTTTTACGAATAATTGATTACTTTTGGTAGTTATCGCAACCCCGAAATGACTATAAAGAAATATTGGAATTGTCATTAATTTTTCTGGGAGAAATGCCACGAGAGTGTTATGTCCGTAGGCGTTAAAAATGCGGTAGCGAAGTTACGGTGGAGGATCGGACTAACTTTTAAGAATACACATCGAGGGGTTTTTATTCTCGTTGTTAAATTATTTGTTGTGGGAGCTTTCGAGAGACGAAATACCACGCCTTTTGAAGAGACTGAGAATTTTTGTAGAGATTTGATTTTCTTAGATTTAATAGATTAATTTTCACTTACCTTTAGATGTCTTATTCCTTACTGATCCGGGCCTCGAAGAGCAGCTGGAAGCGCTCTCAAGTCTGGATGTTGAATTTGAGTGCCAGGAATGGATGATTAAGGGCTGCTTTCTCAGTAAAGAACGACTCGAGATTCGTGTAGTTTGTTTTTATTAGAACAGCAGCAACCGGGATGTTACACTTTCACGATAAGTTTATTTAGCACTTATGAACTAATTATTTAAATTTTACGCTTTAATTTTCGGTTAACGTCTTTCCAGTTTCCCGCAGGAAAAAGTGCGTAACTGACCGAATAATAAATAAACTTAATGGATTCGAACCGATGTAAATGCGGAGCAAATTAAACGGTTAATCCCTTATATTAACGAATTTATCTATTTTACGTCTGCCCGATGACCGAGACCCGCTTGAACTAAGTGCGGCGCAAATTAGAACAAAAGCCCTTACAGACGGCGGCCCGCTTTAACTAAGTGCAGTGCAAATTAATTAAAAGACCTGAATTTAGTTTTATCACGTTCATCGTATTAACGGGGACCCGCTTGATCTAAGTGCCGTGCAAATTAAACCAAAAGCCTCTACGAACGTGGGCCAGTTAACAAAGATACTTGAATTGAATTAGTTAAAAGACGTTGGGCGGTGGTTGCCGCCTCTTTTAAAAGTTCCCGCTGCTTAGCTTGCAGAAATCCCCATCGATCAGTCGGCAGTCGCAACGATATTAATTTTAAGGTGGTTTTCGCGCATAGGTGGGTCTTCTAACTAAAGCGGGAATTTTAAATAAAAAGAAAAATTTTCGGGCGGACATAACAAGAGCAAGTTTTCTTCAAGCGTCCTGGTGCAGTTCATCATGCAAGATGGATGGCAAAGGCAATTTATTGCCTAAAAATGTTTATTTTTAGAGATGAATTCGACCTTTCTAAGAAAGAATTGGATGGTCTTCGACAATTTTGTATTTTCATAGTTATGGTGTATGTAAAAGCTTGGTTTTCATCAACTTCTGCGACTTCTGCTGCTAATCACGACTTAGAGTTTATGAAAAATTTAATTGAGTACAGTAAAATTAATTCTTTAATTTCCTTGGCTACATGTGAAAAAATGACTTCACATTTATGGTACTTAAGTGATGAACTTGCTATTTTATCACTTTTTGATGATACCGTTCCATTAAAAATAAAGAAGAATATTGTCGAAGCTGTTAAGACTCGCGAAGGTACAGATTCTAAAGCAAGAAGATTTATTATTGATAGAAAAAATTTACATTTAATTCTGCAAAAAAATATAAGTGACTTTGTTTCTAAGAAGTCATTAAAACTTTTGAGATCTTTGATCTGCCGTATGATTTTCTTGACAAAAATATTGATTTATGGTCTACTGATGAGAGTTATAATGAAAATAAAGAATTTTTCGCACAATTGAAAGTTGTTAATGATGTGGCAGAGCGAGGTGTCGCATTAGTAAGTGAATATAACCAATGCTTAACGAAAGACGAAGAGCAATTTCAATTTTTATTGCAAGTTGTGAAAGAGCATCGAAAAAACTACCCTACTTGCAACAAAAAATTGTTTGAAAATAAATAGCTCAGTTGAAAATTGAAATAAAAACTTTCTTATAACTAATTGGACATTTTTTCTCTAAAACTGAAATCATAATATATTTATAATGAAAACTTTGCTTTTTTATTGATAAATGATTAACTAAGCGATAAATAATGTACAATTTATTTTTTTAAATGTAGATAAAAATACTTACACATAAAAAAAAAGCTTGAAAAACATTTTGAAGTTTCTCAGTTGATGAAAAAAATTTTTTTCGTGTAAATTTTCTCAAAACTGATAGATAAAATTGAAATTTTTCGATTATTTAATCAAAAACTCTTAAAATCGATATACATGAAAGTTTGATGATGAATATCTTTTGAACGATTAATTTAATCGCCAAAACATAAGATACCTTTTTTATAGAGCAGTTAATTTGCTACAAAAATTTCTATTGCCCATTCAATAATAGCCATTTCTTGTCGAGTTATAAAATTCATAAACAAAAGTGACATTTGACTTAAAATAATCAATCTTAAATCTTCAATATTAGTGAAATGGTGAGGTTTACGGAAAAAACATAAGATACCTTTTTTGTAGAGCATTAAATTTCCTACAAAATTCTTAAAAAAATTTTTTCTGTACGACCAATTAATGATGAGGAATGAATTTTTTTCTATTGGACTGAGAAAAAATGAAAAACTGCGACGCGGAGGATCTTCCTATTAAAATTAAGAGTTCATATTTGTTGAGAATTTTTTAAGGTGCCTAGTAACCCATTTTTCCGTATTAATTGTAAAAAAAAAAATAGTTGATTTTTTTGACCCACCTAATATATATATATATATATATATATATATATATATATATATATATATATATATATATATATATATATATATATATATATATATCCAACTAAAATTCAAATAATGCGACTTTTTATTGCTTGAAGGATGCTTGATAAAAAATATTTGACATTTAACATTTTTATGACAAAAAGTAAATTGAATGAACGTACTAAAAATGTCGCTGTAGTTATAGCTATGTTACTCTACACGATAACCTTGATATTATTTGTTATATTTCTTAACTTTCGTTGAGCCAATAAAAGCGAGAAATTTATTTTTTTACAAAACTGATGTAAGCGTCATCTAAAATTAGTAATAAATGATAAAAATTTTTTTCACCTTTTCAAAAAATTTTCTTAAGTTTAATTCAATTATTTTCTTTTCCAGTTCTCATTTTCAATGTATACGTTTTCAAATTTTATGAATCTAGATAGTTATTTTCATTTTATTCGTAATTTTACATAACATTTTTGTTCTTGAATGCACAAAAAAAAAAAACAAAATTTGCGAAAAACTGTAGGTTTCTCGAAGTGAACTAATTTATTATTTTGTATTACACTTGGTTAGTGTTAAAATATTGAGCTCGTCTACAAAAATCCTTTTCTTTTATAATATTATATTTTTCGTAACAATATTAGTTCTTATTTAGAAGTAAAAGTTTTCTTTTAGAGTAACATTTGGTAAACACATTGCCACCCTTGAAAAAGGTTTTATTTTATTATTCAGAGAAGTAAATAATAAAGTGTTCGAACTACGAGTCATAAAACTAGGTATAATGCAACCATTGTGTAGACTAAGAATATTACAAGGTGTTTAAGGAACAACCATCCTGAGACACGGTAGTGTCTCGAGCCAAGTACATGTTTAAAAAAGTGAGACAGCAGAAAAAAAATCTCGAGACCTACCGTGTATCTATACTTGCCCCATATGCCTCCCTAACCTTGCGTATATTTACATTTTCGATATTTCCTTTTAAAATATAATTTTTTTTTATTATTTTGCAGAGATCTACGCTACTTAAGCATATTCTATTGATTTTACATACATTTTTTATATATTAATACTTAATTTATATATTTACTGGGGTAACATATTAGGCTTGCGCCGGTTTTGGAATATTCCGGATTTCACACTCTGAAAGTTCGAATTTTTCATTTGTTGTGGTATGACTGAGTTATGAGCAGTAAAGAACGTGGTAGCAGTGGCACTTGTTACCTACACGCATGCGCCACCGTAGGTAGGAGTGTTCAAAACGCATGTGCAAAAATGGGAGCGAATATTCAAATACCGTAACTAGATTGTTTCATAAATCTCTTTGTTATTCACTTTTTCCGTTTTTGTTTATTAGATTATTTTGTTATGATAAAAGTTGTATTTTTTACTATTAATTTTAATTCCATTATTCATTATAACTTATGAATAATTTAAATTATTTTGTTCAACAAAAACATAAACGTTGTATTTTTTACTGTTAATTATTCATTAAAATTTATGAATAGTTTTAAATGGAAAACAATTATGATAAGGATTTTATATTTCAATAATTATTTTTAACAGCTGTATTATAAACAAAGTGGTTGTATTTATTTCTTAATATCATTTTCTTATAATTATAACCATTATTTTTTACCAAATTTTTGCTTATATCTTAACATCCACTTGATTTTCACAAATAAAAAATACATATTAAAATGATTTCATAAAAGTACAGACTCGTATATCTTATCTTTAATTTATAGAATAGTTTCTATCATGTCAGATCTATTCCTAATTTTCACATAAAACTTTTATCTTAGTACTTAAAATCAGATTAGAAAAATTTTTAATTAACATACCAAAGTTATGATTGTTTACAACATAATAAGATCATTTGGTCAATATTCAAACGATGTACTTATAAATTAAAATTTACATCATATTATTACTTATATAATTGAGTATCAAATAATCATAACTAATATCTAATCATTCAATAAGCTTTCAAATAAATATCATAATAATCCTCTAAAATTACAAACTTGGATAATCTTTAATTTCAAGCACGGTTTCTGTCATGGAAGATCCATCTCTAATTCTCACATAAAACTTCTTATCTGAGTACTTATTATTTAACGACAAAAATACTTAATCAACATATTTTAATTGTAATTATTTTTTATATAATAATAATAATAATAATAATACTATTCTATCAACATTTAAATGTAGCATGTATATATATATATATATATATATATATATATATATATATATATATATATATATATATATATATATATATATTATTTTTCATAAAAAAATTACTTATCTTTAAACTACCAATGAACTTTCGAAAAAATATCAAAATAATAATTTAATAACACAGATTCTGATAACCTTCAGTTTCTAGGACAGTTTTTGTCATGTCTGATCAATTTCTAATTTTCATGAAACTTATTACCTGAGTACTCATTATTTGACAAGAAAAATATCTAATCAATATATTTCAGTTACAATTATTTTCTATGTTATAATAATACTATTTTGTCATCATTTTAATGTAGCATTTTTATGTAAAATTTTCCATTAAATTGATACTTATATTTAAAAATTCAATAAACTTCCAGAATAAACATCAAAATAATTTTACTCTTATACTTGAGCTAACAATGAATGTATCAAAATGTAACAGGCATCTTAACTTTTGGATTTTCTTAGATTATCAATAACTTTTTTATTTAGTAATTATATAATCGCAAGTGGAATAAACTCAATAATACACATTTTAGATTCATCACGTCTTGGTTAAAATTTTACATTTCTAGAAACGAACTTTGCATCTAAATGGTCATTAAATAAACATTTATGCAATCAATTTTTAGTTTTGAAAATATGAATCTAAAATTGATTTTGAATTAAATTATCTTTTCACTAAGTATTATTAAATTAAGTGTTATTAAATATTTGATCAAATGATTGTTATTAAAATGTTCAAGTCTGTATGAGAACTACAAAAACTTTATAAGTATCTTGCCATTATTAATAATTATATATAAACCTTGATCAAATAATTTTCATTGAAAATTTCTGAGCCTGTATCAAAACTATGAATAGTTCATGAAAAATTATCCTGTCAGCATCCACTTGCTAATACTTATCATGAAAGAAAAATTCCTTCACATTTTTACTCTGGTTATGCAGTTGAAAAAAGCGACTTCTCCAGTAACTAAAAATTCAGAAAAGAATAATTGTAATGTTATAAATTGAATATTTCTATCAGTACTTACGCTGCATCACGCTCGCCTTGATATCGTCCCCTCCTTCGGTTTCTTGTCGGTCCAGGTACATAGTCTTGATTCAAGTAATTGCCATTATTTAAATAACCTCTATTGTAGCGCGCATTTTGGTTTCGAGCATTATTATTAAAAAATCTTTCAATCTGATTATGATAATAGTTGTCAATGTCATAATTGTTGTCGCCATCATTCCAATCTAGTTCATTTTGACGCAAGTTTTGCCTCATTGCTTTATTATTATTATTATTCTGTCCTCTCATGTTTCCACGATGATTATTATTATTGTTATTTTGATTTTGATTCAGCATTACTCTTCTGATTTGCTCTCTGACATCACCATCCTCTCCTGCGCCAAATAAATTCACGTAAGCCTGACGTGCTCTACTAGCTTGATTTTCAGCAGCACGAATAATATTTCTCAACCTATCACGTCTTGCATTAGCGATTCTTTCTTCGGCGTCATCTCTAGGATCAGCATCATCATCTCGAAGACCAGGATCATTACCATTGCCATTTTCATTATTTACAAGACCTTCCTGTTGTCTATTTTGATTATTCATTTGATGGACTGGAATAATCTGATTATTTATTTGATTAGCTGCATTGCCTACATTATTTGCTGGAGGCAAATTTTGATTTTGTTGATTATCAACGTTTCCTGGGTTGAATTCTGCCGCGTTCGGATCTAATGGGTGAGCATGCTGACCAACTTGCATCCGATTGCCGCTCAAATTAACGTTTTGAAGCAAATCCTCAAGAAATGCTTCATCATCTTCAATCTCCATGTTTTTTTTTTGCTCTAACAACTTAAGACAGAAAAAAAAATCAATTACAGCAACATTACCAAAATTAGATATTTATATTATGTATGATGTTGATTATTATATAAAAATTAATACTTACTCAAATATATATATATATATATATATATATATATATATATATATATATATATATATATATATATATATTTTTATTCTTTTCGACAAACTAGATCAATTAATTTTAACAAGTTATATCATCCACGTGGCTTTATTGTTTTTTTAGTAGTACCTTCTAACATATATAATTTTTATACTTATATATTTTTATTTTCAATAAACAAGATCTCGATAACTGATTAATCAGTTATTTAAAAAATTCCTGGTACATGAGTACAGAGTGGTTTCCTCGGTTTATCCTTTCCTTGATTTTTGAACGATCATATGCAAGGTTATGTGCAACTGTATCAAATGCCGAGTTTACATATAGTCTACACGAGATTTAATATCAAATAATTAATCACTGTTTATATCACCTCAAGATGTCGCCGCTTATTTGAGATGAAAATAATTTCAAATAAGCATTCAGGTAATTAATTACGAAATACTCATAAAATTTGCATACGTAAGTATTTACACTCTGACACTGTTGTTGACTATATTTTGCAATTATAATTTTAACAAATTTTTATAATTTTTATTTTATACTCTATAAATTGTGCGTCGATAATTATGAAACGTCAGTAAGTATGAATTCTATCATGCCGACTTAATTTTTTGCTGTGAGTTTTATATCTAATAGTTTGATAAATATAAACTTAGTGTGATGAAAATAAAAACTTTGGAAAATTATTTTTTTTATTAACCACGAGATTCTTCGTAAAATAGAAACTTATTTTTGACGTAGTATAGACTACTACTTATGATGTTTATTAATAATTAATATTATAATTATTACATATTTTACTTTTGCTTAGCTATTATTGTTTTAAACTATATATTTTAAGGTTAGAGTCTTATTTTGTTATGCCAAGTGGTATGTTACAATTTTGATTAGTAATTTTGTAAAAGAAATTAAATATTTTTTTCATAATTATATTTTTTTCCAGCTTGAGTATTTTTAAGTAATTTGTTTTTAATAAAATTATATTGGAATCACATCGATAGAAAAATAGTTAAAAAGGCTAACGAATATTTAATATTATTAAATTGAACAATAAATAGCATTTTATTATAAAGTGTTTTCGTTATAATAATTAATTAATTCGATTTTTTTTTCTTACAGGTACTGTTACTGCCATTGTTATTTGTGAATTATTGATGATTGAAATGGAATTGCTCATATTATCTGCTGTCAATTAGCAGTCATTTTTAATATTCTACTGGTCTAACATTGTATACATTATCTGCTTCTAATCAGCAGTCAATTTTTTTTATTCTGCTTGTCCAGCAGTTTTAATTATATTATTACTATCTGCTTCGAAAAAGCAGTCAAAATAAAATTAAAATTTACAATATTTTCTAAAATTTTTAAAACCAGATATTTTTATAAAATTAATGATTATAATTAATGTTCAATTTTATAAATATTATTTACTAAGATTTGTATTTGCTTCTGCTACGAAGAAGCAGTTACAATTGCATATAGAGGTTGTCAAGTGTAATTTTATATAAGTAGTTAGAAATTACCATATCCTTTACCCGCGAAAATGTTTTGAAATTTATGATTACAGATTAATTTTCAAATACATATTTTATTTATGTAAATCAATAAACTTGATACAATTAATTTACATAATTTTTGACTATTCTTAATCTGAGAAAAGATCATATATATTCTTTATGATTGTACGACAGACTCTAGTACTGATTATGATTATTATTATTATTATTATTCTATAGATTAATTTAAATGAACCTATAGATTTCTTATTATTAATTACTAAAATTTATCATTTAAGTGCTTTTCGCCTTACGATTAAGTATTCAACAAAATATTTTATAATATAAGTTATTAATAAAAATTAACTATTCTGATATAAATTTTAAGTTGTTATTATTTAATATAACCACGGAAATCGATCATAAAGTTGATTTTTCTGTCATTTTAGAAGGTCAAAAATTACTTGACGATCATATTGATTACTTTGCATATCTTTTATCTAATCAGTTTGGTTACCAATGTATAGAATCATGGAAAGTCCAGTTGCCTAATTTACTCATTCCTCTTGATCCAAGTAAAGAACACATCCAAATATTACATAGTCGAGATTCTGAGTATACTCACATTAAAAATGATAATTTTGCGTCTGACCATTGGGTTTGTTCTTTTTACAATACGAAAAAAATTTATATTTTTGATTCAACTAGAACTGTCACTGCAGATAACGAGCTTCATGAAAAACATAAAATTGTTCTACGACGTCTTTATCCGAATTTTGTGTTTAACTCTAATACTGTTGAATTTCCAGCAGTTCAAATACAGAAAGGCTGTAATGATTGTGGTATTTATGCTATAGCGTTTGCTGTTTCGTTAGCACTAGGATCGTGGCCAGTAGAAAGTCTCGTTCGTTATGTTTATTATCAAATGCGCCCACATTTGATTGAAATCTTTAAAAGTAATCTTATAACAGGATTCCCTATCGAAAAAAAAATTAATACTGTAGAAAATAAAACTGCTCGGAAAAGAACAATTCGATGTATTTATTCAAAGAAAAATTTGACAGCAAATGAAAATATGCCAGTCAAGTTACGCAAAACAAAAAAAACCTCTAATTTTGAATCTAGCAACGAAACTAGTTTTGTTACTGCAAAATTCATAGAAAATGAAAATTTATCTGCTGATTTTAGCAAGCAAATCAAATTGGGGAATGAAAAAACGATTGAATCTTCTAATAGAAAAAATAGAAGTCTTTCTAAATCCAACAAACCAACAAATGAACTTGTAAACATCAAAAAGAAAAAAGATCAAATTCCATCACTTAACGAAAATTATTTAGACATGATTAGTCAAGGGAATAAGCTAATAGATCAACACATGTATCATTTTAAAGAATTACTCAGTATCTGTTCTGATTACAATCATCGTGATACTTTATATCTACAAAGGTTAGAGAATATTGAACCTGTAGCACCGACAAATAAACATATTCAAATATTGTACAGTGGAATTTCAAAACATTGGACTTGTAGCTTTTATGATTCAAAACAAGTTTTTATTTATGACTCATTAAACAAAGGGGAACTAGATAATGACCAATTAGTTTTCTTACAACATTTATATCCTTTTCTACAAAATAATCAAAAATGTTTTATTTTTCCCAAAGTTCAATATCAAACAAACGACAAAGATTGTGGAGTCTTTGCAATTGCTTTTGCTGTTTCTCTTTTATTTAGACAAAAACCCGAACATATCATATACGATGTAAATTTATTGAGGCAACATTTATTGACTCTTATGAGAACAAATATTATTTCTCATTTTCCAACAATATCTAATTTTAATCATGTAAATTTATGTAATTTAACAGACATTCGTAAGAAAGAACGCAGTAGCTTACAATATCGCATAAATAGATATGGCAGTGACGGTAAGATTGGTTTACGCCAGAACTCATCCAAATGCGTAAATGAAAAGTCAAAGGTTAAAAATATTGATTCAGTTCAAATTGAATTGAATGAAAAAAACGGTTGATCCAGTTCAAGATGAATTAAATGAAAAAACTGACATACAAATCGTTAATTCACTTGTTTATTCTATTAATCCTACAGATATTCCTCTCATTCCTTCTTTACCTGTAAATTCAGAAGAAAAGGGAGACAATTCACTAAGTTCCATGAATAATACAAGAAATACTAATACTAAAGAAGATATGAAGGTTAAATTTTCGGTTGCTAAAAAAATCGTTAGCAAATATCGTCGTCAATATAATAAAAATAATACTATAAAATTGAAATATTCTTCTGAAACATACATTAATAAATTAATGAAAGTTATTGATAAGAAAAATATTGCTGAACGTAAATTAGAGGTAGAAAGAATTATAAAATGGTGCATGTGCCAAAGAAAAATCATTATAACTACTTTAAGCAAGACTATACATTCAATAAAAAGTAAAGCTGAATTTCATCTTTCAAAAGTAACTGAACTTGAAGACAGTATCGATAGTTATAGAAGCATGTGTGGAACTTCACTTCATACTGTATCAACTGAAACTTATTTTTACAACACAGCCTATTCATTTCAAACTCTGAACAATGAAATAATAGTAACTAACTCTGGTGGACAAGCAGTCAATATTTTACCTCTGTTAAAAAATTCTCATGGGAAAAAACAATGGGTTTGTAGTAAATATTGTCATCCTAATTTTGATTTGAGTATTTATAAATCATATATGAACTTTCTTCAACGATTAAAAGATAAAAAATTAAGAAACTTTTCATTTTTTTTAAAGCTAATATTTTTAAACCACCAGTCATGCAAGTTGGGACATTATTCTAATTGTTATAAATCTAAAAGTAGTTGTAACATATTTTTTATTTCTATTGAACTACTATCACCCCATTTTCCGAGTGTTAGGTATATCAAACGACTTGTGTATAAAATAAAAGAATATTTTGATAAATTGAACGCATTAGACAAAGCACTTGAAAGTGCAAATTTAGAAATTCTAACGAAAATAACGAATGACATGAAAGAGAAAGGAAATTTACTTGATAAAGACCAAGATGGGATTTGTTTAGATGAGGATCAAATCAGATTAAATTACAAAAGTGCATTTTTGGCTTTAACTAAACGTTCGCTTGATACTCCACGTTTTAAATGTATTTCTTGTCAAACATTAAATTTTAGACAGAAGAGTACTGACCTCAATAAGTTACGGAAACCAATAAATACTGAAATATGGTTAAACTTAACTAATTACTTGAAACTGAAACCTTTATTAAATAGTGATTATATATGCGATAATTGTTTGAAAAAGATACGCTCAAATGAATTACCTTCTACTTGTATTTTGAACAACCTTGACTCAGGAGACATACCTGCAGAATTATCGTCATTGAATGACTATGAGAAGATTCTAATTCAAAGAGCTAAAGTATTTCAGGTTGTTCAAAGACTTGGTACAATATCAAAAAAAAATTTACCTCATTCAATGAGAGTGCAAAATTTGAAAGGTCGAACGTTTCATTTACCTCTACCACTAGAAGAAACAATGAAAAAGTTATGCTCTACTACAGATCCAATAAACAGGAACCACGAACTTTATGTATTAATTCGTGGAATTCCTACTAAATCAAAAATTGTTTGGGAAAATTTAGTAAATTTAGAGAAAGTATTCAAAGCTTTAATGTGGTTAAAGAATAATAATATTCTTTATGAAACAATTGAAATGCCAAAATGTTCTGATAACTTGATTGCATGGTTAGATAATAGAAATATAAAATTTTATTGTTCTACTGAAGATGAGGAATGTCAAAATGAATGTACCAATGATAATAATTTGAATATAAATAATCTCATTGATGAAAAATTAGATGATATTCAATTAGAAGTTGCACAAAAAAATTCAATTGAATCTCAGAAAATAGAAGTTAAACATAAGTACAGTATACCATGGACTTCAAATGAAGCAAAAGTTGATAAAATTTTTATTACATCTAACAAAGAAAGCGACGAAGAAAACAAAAACTTACCTCAGCAACCAATAAGCCATCATAATGAGGAAAAAATGATCATAATTTAAATGTATCTGATCAAAAAGAAGACAAAAGTTTGAATATTAATAATCTCATTGATGAAAAACTAAATGACTTGAGTATAGATGAGATACAAAAAAATTTAACTGTATCTCAAAAACTCGAAACTGAACATAATTATAGTAGACCGTTGACTTTTAATGAAGAAAATATAGATAAAGTTTCAATTATATCTGACAAAGAATGCGAGGAAGAAGACAGTAAATCACGCCAAATACCATCTGTTTGCAATACAAAAGAAGAAAGCCATAAACAAAGAGCAACGTTAACTCAAATATTAAATGATGATAATTCAAAATATGAGAATTTTACAATTTATCCTCTTTATGATAAAAGAATTAATGACACCTCAACGAATTTATATCAGATGCTAAAAATTGACGATAAATCGTTAGATAATCGTATTAAAACTTTAGATCTACAATGCTTTCCCGGTCTATATCCTTACGGTAAAAATGGACAGCATGAAGATAGAAAGATTAATCTCACAAGTCATGAATATATAAAATCCAAATTGAAATCAGCTGACTCTAGATTCCGATTAAATCAGCAGTATTTGTTTTATTTAATAAATAAAAAAATGATTGTAATATCTGTCAATTAAACCAAGGTATTTATCATACCTTACATGTTACAAATAAACATGATAAATATACAGTAACAACTTATCTACAGAGTTTAAAAAAAGGAGATTTAGAAGTGAATTTAACTACTCTTTTTGCGAGTCTACGAAATTCCGAACAATTCTGGAGTAAGCCAAGAAACAATTTACATTGCATGATCCGTCATTATGGTCCTGCCACGTGGTTCCTCACTGTTAGTCCTGCTGAATGGCTTTGGGAGGACTTAATTCAATATATTAAAGATATTAACGCGCCCGATTTCGATAAGTTGTCCTCCAATGCAGTGATAGCGGCAGATCTTGTATCAGTCTCAAGATTTATCTAAAATAAGTTCAAAGCTTTTCTTGATTTTCTTTTGTCCGACACTGAACCTGTTGGTAAAGTTAGTCATTACTATTGGCGTCGTGAATATCAAGGCAGAGGGATTCAGCATTTTCATGTTACGTCCTCGTAACGGCGCGGTTTGAGAAGAACCGGCACTAAATAATATAAAGGAGTCTGGAGAATTAGGATGAGACGACCTCCAGTGTCGTCAGTAGGTGGACTCGAGTTTCCTCCGAAATAAACTGATTTAATTTGAAATTAATAGTCTCCGATTTATTTAATTAGTAATACGATACAATTTAATTATCAGGACGGAAACCCGTCGTACAGTGTAATGTTTATCGGTTTCTAGAGCAGTACTTAGTAGCTTAATGATATTATGAAAAAGGCCTCGAGTTCCCGATGCAACTCGCTTTTATAGACTCCCCAAGGGACGCGCCCTTGTAGGAGTAGGGTTGCTTATCAGGTTCTCGAAAATATAGAATGTTCTAGACTTTGGAGTTCACGCTTCCTGCGTCATCAGGGTGAGCTGGCTCATCGGCTGATGCCACCCCAGAGTCTAGTCCACGTAATTGTTTGTTGTTGACTTAGGACATTCTTTTCGTGAAACTTTCTGATGTTGCCGCGTACTGTACTCTAGTTTCCCTTTACATTTTATTATACATTTGTGTTATCATTAAACGTTCCTTGTTGGAATGTTAATGGTAACTTAAAAACAACTTATTTGTTCTACTGCTTGTTGAATCATTCTAGTTTTTCCATTAACATTCTTCGAAAGAAAATGTTAATGTGAACTTAAAAATAATCTGTTTATTCAGGTGTTGGCTGAGTTTTACTTATCATTTTCTTAGTATTTAATGTTTAACGTTTGGAATTCTTTACTTATTATTTAACATTATATTTATGAAAAAATGAATATTTATGAAATTATTGTACAATTGTTAGAGTTTAAATTAGCGCGCGTATTCGCTATCAGAGACATCTGCGAATGCAGGTGGGGACGTAACATTCATATGATAATTTGGATCGAAAACGCTCCAATATTAGACGTAAACACTAATGAAGAAGTTGCCGAATTCATAATGAAGTACGTTACTTGCAAAGTGCCAAGTAAAATTATTTCTCCTACTCTACATCGACGTGTAACTACACATCAACAACATTATCATAATAGCTATTGTTTACGAACTAAAAATGAAAAATCGGGTAAAAAAAGTAAAGCTTGTAAATTTGGGTTCCCTCGTCCTATTACAGATCATTTTGTTCTTCGTGACATTGTTACTTCAATATGTGGCCGTAAAAATTTAAAAAGTAAATCTCGACTTTATGATCTTCCTCGTTCAGAACATGAAGGTTATATTAATGATTATAATCCTGTTGTCTTAACTGCATGGCAAGGTAACAAGGACATTCAATTTATTGGTGAAAAATCTACATTACTAACTCACTATGTTACTAAATATACTACAAAAAAAGAAACAGTCAAGGTTGCCGATACAATAAGTGAAATTAATTCTACGAAATCATTACCTCAACTTTTATGGAACATTGCTTTTCGTAGTTTGAATCACAGAGAAGTTGGGGCTCCTGAAGCTGCTGACACATTACTAGGTATATCGTTATACGGAACCGATTCAGAAACAGTGAAGTGGCTTGATGTACGGATGATTAAAAACAGGAAGTTGAAAGAAAAAAAAGAAATAGAAGAATTAGAAAAAATAAATCCAGAATGTACTTACATATTTTGTCCTTCGTTGATTGACGATTACTATCCAAATCGTCCCAAAGAACTAGACTTTGTATCTTTATATGATTTCGCCAAGTGGTATGATACAACGAAAGATGAACCAAAAAACTCATTATTTGAATATTATAAACTTGGTCCATCGTTGTATCTAAAAAGAAGAACTAGAGGCTATTTGATTAATCATTATAGATATAATGTATCTACTCATCCTGAAAATTATTTTTATTCTTTATTGTTATTATTTCAACCTTGGCGAGATACTGAAGAATTGAAAAA
Organism: Cotesia typhae; assembly: GCF_013202065.1. Classification (NCBI taxonomy): domain Eukaryota; kingdom Metazoa; phylum Arthropoda; class Insecta; order Hymenoptera; family Braconidae; genus Cotesia; species Cotesia typhae. The sequence goes on from NW_027423751.1 coordinate 1,116,784, forward strand.
TGGCTATGAAACATATACTGAATCATTTTAATACCAACAGACCATGCTTGATTAAGCTACTGACTATCACGAATGTAATGAATATTTTAACACTGGTTTAGTGTATGTAAAAAATTTGGTTGAAGAGAAAACAAAATCATCAGAAAATGAAAACGATAATGAGTTAGATAGCATGAAGGAAGAATGTAATCAAATGGAGGTAGATATGATTGAAAAAGAATTAAAAGATGTCGCAGAAAAAATAGATGACCAATTTTCGCTAAATGATATGATAAATAAAATGAATAGTGATCAACTTAGGGTTTTTAATACTGTTAAAAATGTAGTACAGCAGGATTGTGATAAAATGAGATTGTATGTTAGTGGAGAAGGTGGAACTGGTAAAAGTTTCTTGATAAGCGTAATAAAGCGTTGGATCAAGGATTGTATGAAACAAGAAACTATGGTAACAGCACCCACTGGAATTGCCGCGTTCAACATCAATGGACTAACAATCCATAGAGTATTTCAGCTACCAGTCGAACACGGTTATACTCCTAAATATAAACAATTATCTGACAATGTCCTTAAGGTATTACGAGACCAATTAACTAATCTTGTATTGATTATTATTGATGAAATATCAATGGTGTCAAACATTACGTTGTTGTACATCCATTTAAGATTAGTAGAAATTTTCAATTCCGAAGAATGGTTTGGTGGCAAACACATACTTGTTTTTGGAGATTTGCTGCAATTGCCTCCCGTGCATGAAGATCCAACTTACAAAACGTTATCGCCATCAGAATTAGAGAAACGAGTTGACTCCTTAAGTACCATAAATTTATGGGAAAATTTATTCACTTATGACGAATTAAATATTAACATGCGTCAAAAAACTGATCAATCGTATGGAGAATTACTGTCCCGAGTACGCATTGGTAACATGACTAAAGAAGATATTGTGCTTTTAGAACAAAGAAAAATTAATATTGATAAAAAATTATCTTATCAGGAAAGATTAAAAATGATATGTAATTATATTGATAAATTACCTTTTGACACAATATGTTTAATGCCTACTTGTAAACAGTGTGATCTATTAAACTCAGCCATGATGAACAAAGTTAATTCTGAAGAAGTGACTCTTACAGCTATTGATAGTACTGACTGTCCAAATTTCTTAAAACGAAAAACATTAGATACTTTATCTAATATTGAAGATGATGCAAGCCGAAGTGCCGGGCTCTCTCAAAAAATTGTTATTAAAGTAGGAGCAAAAATAATGCTAAGACGTAACATCGATGTGACTCTAGGTCTTGTTAATGGTGCAATTGGACATGTAAAATCAGTGACTAGATCCAACGAACATAATGAAGTTGAATCATTACTTTTGTACTTATTATCTCTTTGCATTGTATTATTAACTAAAATTTTGTAAAAAGTATATATATATATATATTGTAAAATTGTTATTTTTGTACTGGTTCTATAAACAGGTGTTCTTACACCTCGATAGAATTCTTTACCAGATAAATAAAATAAAAAATAAAAAAAAAAAAATTAACATTGATTTTGGAAATGATGTAGTGCACAGTATCGAAAGAATAAGTGTAAAATTTCAAGTTTTAGATAAAGCTTTTATAGTAAGAAAACAATTTCCAATTTGTCTGAGTTATGGAGTTACTGTTCATAAAAATCAAGGCTTAAGCCTGAAAAATGCTGTGATTGATGCAGGAAATACTATATTTAGTGTTGGACAGACTTACGTAGCTCTTTCACGACTCACTACGTTAGAAGGAATTCATTTAATTAATTTTGATCCCCACGCCGTCAAAGCTAACTCAAAAGCAATAGATGAGTATAATCGTCTTAGAAGTATTTATAGGAAAAATCTTCCATTAATATCAAATCAAGTCAAGCGCTAGACTAAAGTGTATGATTTGATATAGGATGTTGGATTGAGTTCATTTGAAGATGATCATAACATTGTACCGAAGTTGACAAAGCTAGATACATTATCCATGCGTGGCATTCAAAATACAGATAACATATCTAGCTGTTTAATTTCTATTGTATTTTAATACTCAGTGTATTTTACACAGTCAGATCACGAAATCATCTAGGTTTATTATTGGAGAATTTACTGACAATTTCAATTGGAGTGTCTTCATAAAAAATTATGCTGACAATAAACATATCTTACAGTCGACTATGATATGGAATTTGATGAATAATCGGCTACAAATAATTCAAGAAGGCGATCCCTCGATAATATTTTCGTTGCTGTGTGAAGAGTACGAGTTTATACGAAGTTTTATAGAATTTGAGCTATCATGTACTGAACGTTGCAAAACATGCACTTATGTACATTCATATATTGAAAATAAAAATATAATAACTTTAACAACAAAGGATGAAAAAAAAGTCTATAGCTTACATGAATTGATTGATGAGTCATATAATCATTGGTATAATGACCTCAAATTTTGTAATAATTGTATGAAAATAACAGAAGTACAACGTAAGGAAACTCTTAAATCATCGAAAGAAATGGTCGTTTTAAAATTAGATTTATTTTCTCTTAACGATGCAAGAAATAAGCCACTAAAAAAAAAGTTTTCTATAAAATCAGTTCCAACGGCTAAAATTTCTATTAGTAATAACAGATATAAATTAATCAGTGCGATATATCTCTCGAATATGGAAGAAGATTCAAATCATTACTTTGCAATTATAAGAAATCAATCAGGTTGGCTGCAATTAGATGATCGTCTGTGGGTATGGGCGACCTGTTTTACCGACAGTTTGAGGATATGGTCGAGGTTTTGCAGGTGGCGCTGGTGGTGAATTCCGCCGCCATCTTACTGTCCGCCATTTTCCCGCCATTTTTAAAATTTATCTGCCATTTTGAATTGTGAATCCGTCATTTGAATCCGCCATCTGGTGGCTGCTATCCGACATCTGGTGGTTGCTATCTACCATCTGATGGCTGCTATCCACCATTTTGAATCTGATTTCCGCCATCTGGTGGCTGTTATCCGCCATTTTGAATTGTGAATTCACCATTTTGTTAAAAAATGCACCTGTGATCTAACCATCAACTATAGTTGCTTAGATCACAGGTGCATTTTATTGTTCATAATCTGAAAAGGTTTATATATTCAAACTGCATGTATGACGAGTACATGCGAGAAGATACACCATCTGGTGAGGTTTTTGTCAACCTTAGGTTTAAGCCTGTTCAAGGTCATACGCAGTTTTCTTTGTTCTCCTGCGTAGTAGATGACGTCATCAGATAGGTTTGAACCTGTTCAAGGTCGCGTAACTGCGTAGTTTTCTTTGTTCTATTTCTAACTGCGTAGTAGATGACGTTATCAGACAGGTTTAGACTTGTTTTGTGAAAGGGGTGGGGGAAATTTCCACGAACCAGATGACTCATTCTGTTCTAGAATTTTCTAACTGCACAGTAGATGACTCATTCTGTTCTAGAATTTTCTTACTGCGCAGTAGATGACGTCATCAAACCGGTTTCGAGGTAGAGGAGTGGGGGTAACTACGCAGTATTTTCTGCCTATATAAGCAGCTCGCTGAGAGCGTACTTCATAAAAAACGAAGTACACGTCTCCAGTGAAGTACCAGTTGTCGACAGACAGTAGTGAAGTATTGGTGATATACATCTTCTGCCTATCAGTATTACTAATTGTAAGTATTCATTTACTGTCTAATTAAAATATGAATTGAATGAAGAATCATTTAATTAATTAAAAAATTTTTACAGCTATCAATCATGGATTTTACCACGATAAATGAGGTTAATTGTCTTACTGGGATTCTTCCTGTTAAAAAAATGATTCATTTGGAGTTTAATCGAGAATATAAGATTAATGGTATCAAAGCTATTACAACTCAGTATGGGACTAGGATTGTTGCCAATCTAAACGATGAATTTAACATTTATCTACCATCTAGAACTATTCAACATTTAAAAGATGATAACTTCCTGAAGAGTTTGAATGAATTAATAGATTCAAACTATCTGTTTCTACGTTTCCATGGTGGAAAATATAATAAATTTGAATTTATTAATTCTAGTCTTGATGTAAAAATGACCAGTGGAATTATTTAATCAATAAAATATTGGATTTCAATATAAATAATTCATTATTTTTATTTGTAATTCCTCACATTTTTAATTTAAGATTAATATTTATAATTCAAATTCAATAAGTTATACTTAATCATAATTTTTTAAGTTACTTATCATAATGATAGTTTGAATTTCGCGCTTCTTTTACTAGAGCCATCTACTATCAGTTTATTCTTAGAGCGTGAAAGCTGTCAATTCATAAATATTAAAAAAATTTTCTAGTTATATATACATATATAGAATAATACATAACTTTTAATTAAATAAAAGATAAATAATTATTATTAGTTTATAATATTTTGTTATTAATATTATTAATATTTATTTAAATTAAAAGTTATGTATTATTTGATAAACTAATATGGGGTTGATGTGCTCTGTATCGTCAAATCCAAAAATCTTCTATATATTTTGAAAATCAATACTCAGTTTTTATTTTTAAATGGTTATATAAAATAATGCATGACTTTTAATTTAAACAAATATTAATTATAAAATTTTAGAAAACAAAAACTGATTATTGATTATCATAATTAAAAAATCAAAAACCATTACGCCATCTGTTGATAAGTATTAATATCAGTAGTAGTGTTGGAAAATTATTTGAATTTAATAACTAACAATAATTAATTCTATTCTGAATTAAATGTGTTAGGATGAAATAATAATAACAATTATAATTCATTTATTTTAGATTTATTGAGTGCTTACAAACCAATCTTTTAAATTTTTACATTTTCCAAGGCACATAAATCAGATAAACGATCATGATAATTACAAAAATGATTGTTACAAATTTTCATACTTTTTAGAGAGGGACATTTGAAATTATCGAGATCGATTACAATTTTATTATTACAATCAATTAAATTTTGAACCCATAACTTTTTCTCGATACCTTTGACATAAATAATTTTTTTATTACAAGTTAAATAATTAAGAACTTCTTTGAGCTTGTAATATGAAGTTGTTCCAGCATTCCAACCGATTCCATGATAATTTCGGATCAGCCAGGTATTCAGACGTTGATAGTTGGTAGGTAGCACCTTCCAGTGATATGGCGGTTGAAATAGTGTGTATGACAACTCTTCAATATTATCAATATCATGTTGAATTGTTATTGAGGCCAACTCCTTAACAATGAAGCGATTATCAGCTCCTCTGAATCCTTGAACGTCTAGAATGATCTCCATTTTTACTGCTCTTGACAACGAAGAGTGACTGAATGATGACTCTTACAATCAATTCAACCTTTTTATAACCCGATCTCTGGATTTTACCCCCACCACTCGATAATCTTATTGGTTAATTAATAATTTGATTGGTTATTCAAACTACGTCGTAGAGTTTTAAACTGCGTAGTAGATGATGTCATCAGACAGGTTTGAACCGGTTCAAGGTCTCGTAGCTGTGCAGTTTTTCTTTGTTCTATTTCTGTTGGGTAGTAGATGACGTCATCTCATTTTTACAGGTTATGTTTATGCTTTCCCGCCATTTAACTCATTTTACAGGTTATGATTATGCTTTCCCACCATTTAACTTATGATTTCAGGTTATGTTAAACTTCTTGTGCGTCATCTATCATAACTGCGTAGTTTCTATTTTTAGATTATGAGTCATACTATTCTAGAATTTTTCCAACTGCGCAGTAGATGACGTCATTACCTTGCTATAAAAGCAGCGCGCCGCGAGCATACTTCATCGAAGTGAAGTACGAGTGAAGTACCATAGTGTTGTGTGTTAGAAAATTTCAAGCTTTTGAAATCTGCTGTTCTGAAACTGTTTTCTGAAGCCTGCTACCAGCTGTTGAAATCTGCTACCTCGTGCTGGAATCTGCTACTTGAAATCTGCTGAAGAAATCTCAATCATGGCACCGTACCGTAAACATCCTGTTACCGATACAATGCATGAAATTGAGAGATCAACAACTTTCAAGCGTGTCAAAGTTGAAGATAAAACTCCAAGCCCGTTGATGTTCAAGAGGATGTGTGAACTTGAGGTGGGAAAAACTTACAAGCTAACTGGGATTAGAACGGTTATGATAGATCATGGACTCAACGTTGAAATCGATCTGGAAAACCACTTTTCAACGTTCTTCCCTGCTACCACCAACCAGAAATATCTCAGCAATCCTGATATGATATTTAAAATGAAATTTTTAATTTTATGCAATACTTTAAATCGACACTACATTGGGGCCAATTATAATAAATTCAAGCTTATTAATCACTCTGGGAAATCAATTACAGAAATTGTGAGAGAATTGTGTTTTGATATGTGCACTTAACTTTTATTCTAAATAATTGTTTTATACTTAACTTTTATACTAAATAATTTTTTATACTTATTCTAGTAAGGTTTATAGTTAAAAACGCAAAATTACAAAAAAGTTTTTTCTTTATTTGCTATTTTTAATTACATTAAGTTTATTGATTATTTTTAATTACAATAAGTTTATTGATTAGTATAGGATCAATAATTTTATTTAATTCTTGTATTCGTCGGCGAAATCGTTCTCCGTCTCTTGCTGCTTGTTCCCATGGACCTTTCCTCGCTTGTCTGGATGCAAAGTCCCACACATACATGTAATGTATGGTGGGCTTGGGGTCAAACTGTACAATTAAGTAAGTTTTCTCACAGTGCTGCTGATGGGATTGTACTCAACTATTCGGTCGTGAATTATTAAGCAGTAAGCAGCAGTTTGATTTGGAAACTGTGCTGACGATTCAAACTCCAGACGTATATCCACAGGTCCAGACTTGATTGACTCGTTCTGCTTGGAACAGTCAATTATATACAGAGGTGCTGTACTTAGAAATTTTTTCTTAGCCAATAGCGGTTCAGCTTCTTTCCCATAGTAAGCACTTTGAAAATTTGTGTACATATCATACATCAAGGCATACTGATTATGCACAATGTTGAGGTTCAAATTTCCATATGGATAACTCTGAGAGTTCAAGAACAGCTTAATGTCTCTTATGCTGCAGTGATCAAACTCGCGTGCGTTTTGATTCAATTGATTCTTTCTTGCTGTTTGGAATCCAAGGATAACAAAACGAGGTTTCTCAAGCTGATTTGTCGTTTTGATTACCCAAATATGCTTGTTGGTAGCTGGTAGCAGTGGATACTCATACAATTCCCAAGTCCGGAAACTGATTGGAATAGCTGGATCGGAGGTTATGTAATTCAACACCTCGATTTTTTGCTTGTCAGACATTGTTATGTATGGTACAATCCACTCAATTTTTTGAATCGTAATTGAAACATTTTCATTCTCAACGGTAACAACATAAGCATTTTGATCAGTATTTGATCTGATCAGTATCAATTCATGCTTGGCATTCACGATAATTCGTTGATAATCTTCAGCAAATCCAAGAATGAAACTCAGCGGTACTGAGACATCAAAGTAACCGCTATTATCAGTCAGCTTGTTGTCATCTTCATTAACAATCCAACCAGCATTTTCCAGAATATTTTGTTGTCCCGGACTCAGAGAAGCGTATCCTTTCATAACACTGGTGATACCAACATTCTTACATCTATCGATTTCTACACCATTGAGTTCATAACGTATCTCTTCAAACATATGACAAACAGCCATGTTGACCATCTTCGTAGTAGCACTTACAGCAGTACCATCAGCTTTCCTCATTCTTCCATAAAAATGTAATGTGCTTTTGCTTGGGAGCAAGCACAGATCTTGATGTTGAACAGCAATCCTGATTTCATCACTGTTGTTGAATGTTGATGATGCATATGGTAAGTGTGAATGAGCTTCACAGTGTGCAATAGACTCATCGAAAATAATTGATTTTTTTATATCTAAGATTTCCGCCATCGTATCACACAAGCTAGACAACAAAAATTTATTTTTATCTTGTGAATTTTCCACGTAATTTTAGTCCTAGACTTTTTAGGAACTCTGCGTTTTGACGTGTCAACACTTTCAGAGCTCGATGATGACTGATAATCTTTGCACATCCTGCAATCCTTTTATACCCGTTACCAGTCTTTGTCTCATATACGATACCCATTACAGACTTTTTATATGCAGTCTTATCGTTATAGTCTCGCCACGGAAATTTGCTATTCTCCCGTCCTGATCAACAATGCGGAGCCTCAAGTTGTGTATTGCTCGTACGGCGACTGGTAGGTAAATGATGTTTGTTGGCACTACCACTATCTTATATCCTGCTGGAACTCTCGGGAAAAATTCATGGATTGTGTGATTCTTCTCACCATTGATGTACGATCCAGTAGTTATATTGCACTCGACTCTCAGAGCATTGATTTTCAATAATTTGACTGGTAAATCAGATTTATGTGCTGTGTTAGGTTCAAGCACGCGGTTGGTAAATTCAAGTAATGATCCAATGGAATCTTCAGGCTCAAAATTTATATATTGATCACATCTTATTTCACTTCTCAACTCATTGTTGTTTGCTTTTAAAGTGAAACTTAGTTCAGGTAATGTCTTGTTTATATAAGTTTCAATATCTTTAATTTCATAACTCCCTGTTGGTATAGTTATTTCTTGAAATCTCTTGATTGTACTTCTTTTGGATCATTTTGATGACACATAAAATTTATAAGCACCAACATCAATATTTGGTATTGAATTAAATGTCAGGAGCTTAACGAGTCCAAGTACATAATTTTTTGTTGGTGATAGCTCAATCGGCGGAAAATAATTTGCCTCCAGTATGGAGGAGTTTCCGGATAGTGTCAAGGTGAATGACTCTGCCATGACTGACGCTTGTTGTCCCGACTCACTTCAATTTATAGTTGTCCAGCCAGGAATTTTAAGCACAAATGTCCACATATGATTGTATCAAAGTCTTGATATCTTTTATGATTGTACTTTACGCTACCTACATCGAGATATTTCATCAAGTCTTGTGGAGGTTGTAGATTACCAAAACTGTCAAAGTAAATTACTTGATTATGATTCTTCTTGTATGCAACCCAGTGAGTTCCAAGTCCAAGTTTATCATCTAAATTTATTATTGCTGATTCGTTTGTCTTAGGTCCAGATTTTGGTAAATCATTTCTCATAAAAACTCCTCGAAAATTTGGAATTTTAAGCAGCTTGGCATACTTTAATAAGTCGATGTTAGTCAGTGCTCGATGTGGTAGCTCTACTGGTTTTTTGACTTCTTGCAGCAAGCTCCTTCTGGGTATGGTTTCAGATAAAGTCCCATACCACTGCGGTAAGGTTTGAGGTATAATCCTCTACCTACAGCTATTTCCTCCATCTTCAAGTTGTGACGTTTCTTTTCAGCTAATTGATTTTTGGCTGCGCTGGCATCGTTCACAGCTTTTGCAACACCTGCAGCTCCACCTGTTAGAGCACCAACCGCTGATAACCCTGCAAACAGGGGAATCAAGAATGGAAGTACTCCACCAATCTTTGATGGAACTGGTAGAATACGAGGCAATCGAACGTTTTTTTCCCACCAACTTTCTTGACAGCTTTGCGGGCACCTCCAAGAGCTGTTTTAACTGGATCTCCACCAGGCTGCATGGACTTTTTAGCTTCATCAACAATCTGTCTCAGAGCAACATCCTTCTTCTTGGTTGTCTTTCTTTTGACTGTCTTACGCTTCATTGTTTTTCTTTTAATTGTCTTACGCTTTGTAATAGGTTTTTCTTTTTTAAGACCCATACCGAAACGTCTTTTCAACTTCATGATTTTATTCACACTGCAAGCAGCAGCTTTTTCACCAATAGCAGCGTCTCTTGCTTGAAATCGTTGCCACGCTTTCTCAGCAAGGATTTTATCAGCCTCGTGACGGGCTTCTAAATTTTCACGATTTTTCGAGTAAGCTATATCATGTTCCTTACACGCAGCGTCCAGAGGATTTATGCCTGGATCACCTCGAGCTAACCTCTTAGCTAACTTTGTTCCCGGACCACAATACTGATATCCTGGTATGTGAAGTTCAAGTGGAAGCTTATTGATTATGTTGTTGAATAAACCTTCACCACGTCTGCTCTCAGACATGTCACATCAAAGACTGACTCGCTTATCTATATAAGCCGGTATATATACCTCTTGAGCTCAGAATACAATCATCAGTCATGGATAGCAAACCAAGAGCTCAGTTGCCAGTTATCAATTTTGATCAAATTGTTCAAGGAACCGGTGCGAAACTCAAACGACACGGTGCTTTACTTCCCAACAGTATCCGTGCAGTGTTTTGCGGACCATCAAACTGTGGAAAGACCAACGCTCTACTATCCCTTATTGTACATCCAAACGGTTTGAAGTTTGAGAATATATATCTTTACTCAAAGTCTCTTAACCAACCAAAGTATCAGTTCCTGGAGACGCTGCTTAAACAGATTGATGATATTGGATTCTTCACATTCAGTGAACATGAAGCTGTAATCAAGCCTGAAGATGCTAAACCTAACTCCCTGATGATATTTGATGATGTTCCTTGTGAAAAACAAGATCACATCAAGGCTTTTTTCTGCATGGGTCGACACAAGGATGTAGACAGCTTTTATCTCTGTCAAACGTATACACGAATACCGAAGCATCTGATTAGAGATAATGCAAACTTTCTCGTGCTATTCCATCAAGATGAAATGAATCTAAAGCATATTTATAATGATCATGTCAATACAGACATGTCGTACAACTCATTCAGAGATTTATGCTCGGCATGTTGGAATAAATATGGGTTTGTGGTAATAGATAAAGACAGTGAATTGAACAGTGGTAGGTATCGCAAAGGATTCGACTGCTTCATTAGTATAAATTGAGGTACTTTAGAGTGTGATAGTCATACATGCTGTAGACGTTAACCTGTCAACATGAAGCCTGAAGAAATATCAAAGCAGAAAGATATTCTGCATCAGATATCTCAAGCCAGTGATGCCATCCGACGGAAGCACAAGATGTTGAAGTTGGGTAAAGATACAGCTGAGAAAGCTATGGAGGAAATGTTCAAGCCTATTGTGACACCACTCCAGAGTATAGTTGAATCTTCAAAGTTGAAAGGGGAAAATATTAAAAAAGAAGAAAAACCACAGGTTGAAAAACAAGAGGTTGAAAAATCTTTATATGATGATCCAGAAGTATACAACAGTTTAATAACAGATGATGAAAGTTCATTTGAGAATACAGCACTTGCTATTACTCAGCCACCACCATCAACAAGTACTCCAGCTCGTAGAAATCCTCTTCTCACTAATTATCTATTACGTTTAAGTAAAAAACATAAAGATAATGATATGAGATATGGTGTACGCAGAAAACGCAGCGAAATGCATATGGGTGATTCACCTATTTCATTTGCAAATGATACAATAACTGTCAAAGAAAAAAATTATCCAATAACTCCTGGGTTGTTGGAATTATTATTTAGAAAATCACCAGAGGATGCACTCATCACCCCAGATGATAAGAAAAAGTACTTGGACATAATTCAACATACCAACGCTCATAGGAAAAATTATGACCCAAATCGTACTATTTATGAAGATACAACAATCAAGTTTAATAAATACATTGCTGATTTTATCACCAAGTTCGGTAAAGGGTTACCAAAATATATGATTGCAAGAAAACAGAGATTACCAATGGACTATGTTTACTGGGATGATCCAAATGAACTAGTTGATCGTTTGCGACTACTTATGGCATCTCAAGCTGCTGAAAATCCAAGTTACACGAATGAAATCATGTCAATTATTGAAGAGCTTAGGGAGGCTGGAGTTATATATTAAAAGCTTCTGAAAAATTAAATCATTCACACATTGACAGTCAAAGTGTTCACAACCATGAGCATCGATATATTTGGACGTCCACTGGACAATAACTTAGGTCAACGAGGGCCAGCTGGTAGAGGTTTCAATGTAACTTCTGATGGAAACTATAACATTGAGAATAAAAGGCTGTGCAATCTCGGTAATCCTTCAAATGAACATGATGCGGCGACAGTGCAGTTTGTACTGAGACAGATGTCTGAACTGAATAAAAGTATAGACAGTGAACAGAAAGAGATTATTTCACATTTACACTCTGAAATAGTAATACTGAAAGCTGCTGTGGGAAATTTGCAGACATCTATTGAGGAAGTTAAAGCAGTACTTTCCTCTCACCAAAATAATATCAAATATCTCACTGAGAAACTCAATGAACGACAAAAAGACAGTGATAGCTAATGAGCTTCACAAACCGGCTCGCAGAAACTATAAACGTCGTCATGTTGACATCCGAGGTCTCGACGAGACTTGGCAAGCTGACTTGGTTGAGATGATTCCATATGCGACAGTCAATAAAGGATACAAGTATCTGCTTACAATCATAGACATATTTTCTAAATATGCCTGGGCAGTTCCAATTAAATCAAAAAGTGGTGGAGATGTCACTAGTGCTATGAAGTCTGTACTCCAGCAAGGTCGTGTTCCTAAGAATCTCCATGTTGATCAGGGTAAAGAGTTTTACAACAAAGAATTCAAAGATCTGATGAAGCAGCACAAGATAAATCTTTACTCAACATTCAGCAATCTCAAAGCATCCATATGTGAACGTTTCAATAGAACACTCAAGAATAAAATGTGGCGAGAATTTACAGTTCGTGGCAGCTACAAGTGGACTGATATACTTCATGACTTGGTGAATACTTACAACAACACCAAACACAGTACCATCAAAATGAAACCTGTTGATGTTACCGCTGCTCAGGAGAAACAACTATTGGAAAATATATATCAACCACTGAATACCAAATCGAAGCAGAAGTTCAAAGTTGGAGACAAAGTCCGAATCATCAAGTACAAGCATGTTTTTGACAAAGGATACACGCCAAACTGAACAACAGAAATCTTCACAATCAAATCGGTGCAGAATACGAATCCAACGACGTACCAGCTCGTGGGCTATCAGGATCAACCAATTGAAGGCGGATTTTACAACGAAGAACTCAGCAAAGTCAAATATCCAGACGTATATCTTGTTGAAAAAGTAATTAGAAAACGTGGAAATAAATACTATGTTAAATGGTTAGGCTTTGATACTAAACATAATAGTTGGATCAATAAATCAGATATATAAAACACAAATTATATTTACATTGTTTTTATTTACAAAACCTTAATACATAAATCCTTAAAAATATATTTACATTATTTTTACTATTACAAAACTTTTTGTCTCTTATTATTATTTTCATCATCTACAAGTTTTCTTTTCTTAAAATCTAAGGAGCCTTTATAACCCCAAGGCACAGTATCAGTGCTTGCCTCAATGAGTTGACGTTTGTCATCAGCCCAACTGAGAGCAAGTTTCTCCTGTTTTACTGTGTGCACTTGATGTTTTTTGCTTTTTATCATATACAGCTCTTTCTCAGGATAGTGTAGGTCCACTTCAAGGATGTAGCCTACACTCTCATCATCATTGAAAAACTGATCTACATTGTCTACATTTTCAACCCATTCAAATTTACCCTTGGGTAAAGACATACTCATTGCTGCTCCATACAAATTATTTACATCGTAGTACATCAAGTATGTTTCGGGGTTGTTTGAATCATAATCTTTGCCCATATACCGGTTGTTAGCTTCAGCATGTCTATTAGCACACATCGATACCCCACCACGAACACCCTTTTCAATGAAAAGAAGCATCTCAGGATCAGTTAACAGTTCAAGTTCTACTTCAGTATGCTTTAACATTGCAGAGTTTGAAAGACCTGGTGCTGTATAAAAATGTAGGGCATCTAAATTATATGTCTTAAAGCAACTGCGTCTAAAATTCTCAAAAACATCAGCCAGGAGAAGTACATCAGTCTTCAAGTACAAGTCTGAGTACTCACCTAACGTATTGATACCGAATTCATTCCAAACTACTTGAGCAAAAGCATAATCATCATCAGAAATAGTTGAGTTTGTTAATTTTGAATAAAATGATTCTTGGTCAGGTAATTGTCTCTCATCTAGTCTGTCAATGCTGTCAATGTACTCATACGGGAATACACCCTTACGTATTGCTAATTTAAATTTGTTAGGGTCAGGGTAGTGTAGTCGCGTAATCTGTTTGTCTTTATCATCAAGGTATGAAGCTAATTTCTCTAAACTGGAGGCCATGAATCTAAAAGGGTCAATAAATCTTAGAGAGACTGAAGTATTTTTAACTGATTTTGTGAAAGAAATGTAACGCTCTTTATTGATTGCTAATAATGAAATTTCACCCTCAAATACTGTAGCTAAGGATTTAATTATAAAGTGTGAGTCATAGCCAGATAAATTATGAAAGACAACTGGGATAATGGTAGATTTCTGATAATTAACGTTACATGATTTATGAGCTGCGTTTCTATAGTTACCCGTGAAGTGACAATGATCAGAGACTTTATCTGTTGTAGAAGTGATTGGTTTTTCACAGATGTGACACTCAGTTGCCTGATTGTGTCTATCTTGTTGCTCTTTCGTTAAAGGTTTCATTTTAATGGGATTCTTTAGAATTTTTTCAAAGTCCAGAGCTAATGACTCTAATTGTTTAATAAACCAGTTTATGCAATCAGGAGAACGGTTCAATTCGAATTTGGAGAGGGTGTTATCATAGCTGCAATGTACATAGTAAACAATACTGTGTGGAACATGTTTATGAACTGTCTTTTCATCATCTTCTGGGGGTTCGAGTGTGCATTCTAGATCCGCGTAAACTACAAACGGTACAGTATCTTTAGATTTGAAATCTTTAAATTTTAAAATTTTATTTTTTCACTAGGAAACTCCATACGAACTTTATTAGATTTGAAACAATCTGCTCGGTGTTCTAAATAACATTTTTCTAATTTGAAATGATTCAAACAACGATCACAAAAGTACAATTTATGTCTTCCTAGAGTTATTTGACTTTTAATTAGTCCGGATAGATTATGTATCCACGCAAAGTGATAGACAGACTCAATATTATCTAAATTATTGGTATAATTTACACTTTTTTTAATCATTAATAAATGTATTGTTGGTGTTTCTGACTCGAAGTTACTTAAATATAATGGAATAATCGTACTTTTTTCAGACTTTTTACCCGTGAATTCAGAATCTATACCATATACGTTAATGCTAAGGTTATTCATTTTTTCAAATTTTGGTACATCATTAAGTTTAATTGGAAATTGAATACCTTCATAGTTCAATCTGACGCTGAAGTGGCAATATCTTATAGGGCTTTCTGGAACCGATACTGGTGGATGCAAGGCAGCGTCGACACACCACAGGAAGCAGAACTCGTCATTGTTTTGGATGTTGGTAACCGCACTCTTCCTGATAATATCCCTCGGTAATTTGACGAAGGTGGAGTTTCCAACTTGGGTTGATGCGAATCTTGACATGGTCACCATCAAGCTGTTCGGTCCAAGCAGACTCCATCCGGAACCCTCATGTTCAAATTCTTCAATTCTTTGAAGTAATTTGTCGTATACATGTTCACTGTACCAATCCTGGAGAGATGTAGCAGGGAGAATCTCACGACTTTTGGTGATGAAAGACTTTCGCTCTTCTACATCTTCTTGTTTCCGGAATGTGCAAAAGAGTTCAACATTCACTTTCAACCCTGCCAGATCTCTCAAGACACTCTGTACCTTGTTGATGATGATATCCCGTGAGGCTTGGAGAAATGATGCTGGATCTTTGTGATGTTGGTTGACAACACATCCAGTCTGGATGTTACCAGCGAAAGCGTTTTCCAAGTCCCGCCATTTGACTCCTTGGTTGAGATCTCCACCGACTACTTGGTTACCGAGTCTGGTGAACTGATCGGCAAACCAGTTAAGTTGGTTGATGTGTGCTTGATCACTTCGCCTCACTTGGATTGATGTTCCAGGATCCAATAATATTGTGTTGAAGTACTCAGCGGTCTCATCACACACTCGTGAACACCTTTGACGATGTTCATCATCAATAAGCTGTGCTCCCAACAGATCAGCATATGAGGTTGCAATAGTATCTATCAAGTTTTTTAAAGCCTCAATGAGGTTAGGTTGAGCCATCGTTGAAAGACACGTACTTCACTATTGTCTATTTACACAATTTTGTAGGTTATGTACACAGTTTATAGGTTATGTACACAGTTTATAGGTTATATACACTGTTTGTAGGTTATATACACACTGAATTTACACGAGAATATACACTGTTTATAGGTTATATACACTGTTTATAGGTTATGTACACTTTTAAAGGTTATGTCACTGTTTATAGATGATGTACACTACACAATAGTTTTTGTACACTGGACTATACTCGCGTACTTCACAACATTGAACTTCACTATATTTTATAACACTGAATATTGTTTAATCACGAGAGATGTACTTCGTTTTTGTGAAGTACGGCATGAGCGCGCTGCTTTTATAGCCAGAGGATACTACGCAGTTACCCCCCACTCCTTTACCTCAAAAACGGTTAGATGACGTCATCTGCTACGCAGTTAGAAAAAGAACAAAGAAAACTGTGCAGTTACGCAACCTTGAACAGGCTCAGACCTGTATGATGACGTCATCTACTACGCAGTTAGGAATAAAGCAAAGAGAACTACGCAGTTACCGTGACCTTGAACAGGTTCAGACCCGTTTAGAAGTAGACAGAAATCTCGACAGATGGCGTATCTTCTCGCATGTACTCCTCATACGTACAGTTTGAATATATTAATCTTTTCAGAATATAAACAATGAAATGCACCTGTGATCTAAGCAACTATTATTGATGCTGAGATCACAGGTGCATTTTTTAACAAAAATGCAGGAAATCAGAATCAAAATTTGAAATGGCGGAAATCAGACTCAAAATGGCGGAGTCAGATAGCAACCACCAGATGGTAAATTTCAGATAGCAGATTTGAGAGAGCAGACTCAAAATGGCGGATTTCAGACTCAGATAGCAGCCACCAGATGGCGGAAATCAGATAGCAGACTCAAAAAATTCTAGAACAGAATGAGTCATCTACTGCGCAGTTATATGACCTTGAACAGGTTCAAGCCTGTCTGATGACGTCATCTACTACGCAGTTAGAAAATTCTAGAACAGAATGAGTCATCTACTGCGCGGTTAGAAGTAATGCACGCTGTCACCAGATGGCGTTGCGTGAAATCCTTCTCGCAAGTAGTTGACATAACTTCATTTTAAATATATACAACATGGATATACCATACTACAAATGCGTAATCCTGAACTATTGATCTGTTATGGCTGAGCCGAAGGCAGGTTAATAGTTGAGGATGCTTTTTAACCTCAAAATGTTGAACTCAAATTCAAAATGGCGGATAGCAGCCACCAAATGGCGGATAGTAAGATTCAAAAAATGGCGGATAGTAAGATGGCGGCAGAATTCCCCACCAGCGCCACCTATAACCTCGATAAAAACCTCACCCATAACCTCAAAATGACATACATATCTACCGTCAGCAACACCTACTGTCGGTAAAAACAGGTCGCCCATATCCACATATGATACTTGTCATGAATCTACAGTCGGTAATGTAGATCCCAGCTTAGTGTTGGACACGAACCCACAAATCTGTTTTGCCGACTGGGCATGCACCCCCCTGTTTAACTACTACTATTGAAACCTGTTGTCAAGGTATTTAACTCATATATAAAATTTAACGTTACTCACAGAAAAGTTCGAATGAATTTAAAATTGAATTGTAAATGTTCAACAGAGAAAATTTATCATTCTTCTAGATTCATTCTTAAATGACTAATCTTTAAAATTAATTAATATATTCCTAATGTGTTTGATATGAAAAAATTTGGGGTACTCAATGACGCATGCCAAGTACGTTAAAAAAATTTTTTTTAATAATTTTTAAATTAGCACCAAATTTTTTTTTTTCATTTTTGAAAATCATAACGCATACTTAGATTTTTTTATTTCATATTATTTTGTAAAGGATTTTTACAGTGAAACATTTTTTGTTAGGATTCAATTTTCAAAATATTTTTTTCAATTTTTCAAAAGTTATGTCAATTACTTGGTATTTTTTTTAATTGATAATTTTTTGGAAAATGATTATACTTGGCATCTTATGATTTTATTTTTTTTTTGTCATTAATACTTATCGAACTTGCACTTTCTAAACATGTACTTGGCTCGTCCATATTACAGAGAATCTGTTTTTTTGATGATATATATATATAATGAAAATAGTCTTCGTTTGAGGCTCAATTACGCCTAAACCACTGATCGTATCGACATGAAACTACCACCATTCGATGCGAAATTTTTCCTAGATGGTTTATGGCTATTTATTTTTAGAATTCTAACGTTCCGTCATTTTTTTATTGCTGTTTTACTTTTATGAACATTTATCCCGCTAATAAAAACAAAAGACAAGCGTTTTCTCTTGATTCTTTTGTTTTCATGGATTTCAACGGAGTTTACTAAACGAATAATGTTCTTTTACATTCAGCTAAGAATCTACTTACAAACTTTCACGCATCCACTCACCAACTCCCACGCACCCCTGCACACCCACTCTCATTTTTTAATAAAAATAAAATGCCGTATCTATGATCGAGTATCACTTGAGAACGGCTGGACCGATTGGGTTAATTTTTTTTTGTTGTCTTCAGAATTGTCAGGAGATTGTTTATAGGTAAGAAAATTTTAAAAAAGTCTGCTAAAACGTTAAAAATTTCGATGATAATCGAAGTATTCCAATTTCTATAGTTACTCATCACGAAATCTCGAGAACTATAGGACTTAGAAATGTGAAACTTGGTAGGAATATTACTTTCGTTATGTATAGGTCAACTAAAAACGGATTTTAAGAAATTCATCCCCCAAAGGGGATTGCGGGGGCGTTAACAATGAACAATTTCCGTTTTTAAACTATAGCTCCTATGAATTCCAAATTTGGTAGGAATCTTCTGTAAAAGATGTAGAAATAGTCTATGAACGAATTTTACGGTAGCTCACCCCACAGGGGGTTGCGGGGGTGGTTTAACAATGAAAATTTTTATTTTTTAAGCCATAACTCCTACAGACTCCAAATTTAGCTAGAGTCATCTATATGTGATGCAGAAATAATCTAAGAGCAGATTTTACAACAACTCACCGCTGAAAAAGTTTCCGGTGGTGGGTGTTAAAATGTGAAATTTCTATTTCCAAACTGTAACTTCTACAGACTCCAAATGATTATTTTTTACTGTTTAAATAGAAAAGGTTAAAGTTAATTGTTTTTTTTTTAATTTAATTAATTTCATTTGTTTTTATATAACCTAATTAATCTTATGATAAAACCTCAGTTCATAAGCGGTTGAGAAGTGAAATAAAAATGTCCGACAGAGAAAGTATTGAAAGTTTATGTTTGTGTGCTGACTATGTGTTTGGTTCTAAAAACTGGTCTCATGAGATAAAAGCTCAAACTTTAGGTAAGTAATGATTTGTAAAATATATTGATATATAATTAAATTGTAAATTACAAATTTTTATTAATAATTCGACATTAACTATCAAAAGAATCAAGAAAGTCTTATATTGGATGTTTCACAACAGTCCGAATCACTTTAAGTGACAGAAGATTCCATGAAGGGATTGGTTGCTTTGAAGAATACGATAATATAAGTGAATTTTCCTTTGCAGAGATTAGAGAGGTAAATGTGCATAACAAATAAAATAAAGTGATGATAAAGTTCAAGAGTTAATTATAAATGTAATAAAAATTATTTGAATTTATCTAGAAATCGTTAATTGACGGAATTTACAACGCTTTATTATACTGTCAAGAAATACGAACTTACTTTGAGAGAAAAGAACAAGAACGAATGATGCGTTTCGTTAAACAGGCTAAACAACAGCAGGAGTGGAAATTAAAAAGTAATTTTCTATTTGTTAATTGAGATATTTATATAAAACATAATAAATAAATTTAATTTTAATACAACCCCATCAGATGAAAAAAACATCGCGACGGAATCAACTGAGATAGAAGACGAAGAAGCCATAAAAGGAAGAGTAGGTGAAGAAGTGGATAAGGAGAAGAACGGAGGAACAAGGGAAAAAAGGAGAAGATTGAAAAAATAAAGGAAGAAAAACGATTAAAAAAATAAAGAAGGAAGTTAGAAAATGTCCAGAAAATAATATTATTGATCTACATTGACGTACATTTAGCTCTAAATTTCGGTTCATTTTCAAGCTACCTTCTCTATTTTAAAAAAAATATTAATGTTTATTATTGTAATTGTAATAAGATTATTTAATATAAGTGCAGCAGTGATAGCTATGCAGCTGGCGTATGATTCAGTTGATCACCCAATCTATGCAGCTTTTAGAGTGGTTAGTACTTTGATGGGTGATCTTCTTAAGAATACGATTGGCCTGCATGAACATCATTGTTGTTAGGTATAAGTTAAAGGCTCATTGATCACTACAATGCAGAATTTTAGTGATTAGTGAAAATTTGCCTATCACCGATTGTACTGGCGTGAGTTTTCTCTGTGGTTTCCTCATGTCACTGTGTTCCGCCGTGTAATGGGACATAGGGTAGATACGGTACAATAAAGCACATGTCGGTCCACAGCCGCAAAATATATATACATACAAATAATTAAATAAATTTTGTTTGTCATTGATAAATAATTAATACCGTAATATATATATATATATATATATATATATATATATATATATATATATATATATATATATATATATATATATATATATATATATATATATATATATATATATATATATATATATATATATATATATATATAGGAGACTTTCTATAGATATAGTCACTCATCACGATATTTCTGGAACTATACGACCTAGAGACTTGAAATTTAGCAGAAATATTCCTTTCACGGAGTAGAGGTCAGCTAAGAACGGATTTTATGAGATTCCACCCACAAGGGGGTCTGCGGGGGCGTTAACAACGAAAAATTCCCGTTTTTAAACTATAGCTCCTATCGACTTCAAACTTGGTAGGAATCTTCTGTAAGAGATGTAGAAATAATCTATCAATGAATTTTACGATATCTCACCCCACAGAGGGTTGCCGGGGTAGGTATTAACAATGAAAATTTTTAATTTCAAGCTATAGCTTCTATAGACTCCAAATTTAATAGAAGTCGTCTACATGTGATACAAAAATGATCTAAGAATGGATTTTACACCGAATCACCTCCAATAAAGATCGCGGGGGTGGGTGTTAACAATAAAAAATCATAATTTTTAAAATATAGCTTCAAAAAGCTGCAAATTTGGTACGGATCTTTTATTTGTCATGCAGAGATCATCTCAATACGGATTTCAATAAATTCTACTTCCGATTCGATGGAATGTGGAACGTGTGCAAGTCAAAATAATACTCCAATTGAATTTCAAGTCTAGATCTAAAACTACAATTCTATAAAGTACCCAGCGGAGCGGGCGGGTAACAGCTAGTGTATGTATATACATGGGTAGATCCATTAATTCTCGACGAAAGTGTGCGTACTTAGGTACGTCAGCGATTTTGATACCGATTTTTTCCTCAAAAGTACACCTTGAAAGAAGACGATCCTGAAAATTTGGGCCCGATATAATCAAATTTGGCTTAAAATTTTTTGAATTTTGAGAAAAGTCAATTTTTCATTGAATTCTAATAATTTATATCTCAGCTTCTAAATAACTTCTAAAAAAGATTCCTACCAAACGACATTCTTCTCAGTAGACTGTCTACTTTTAAGAAAAAAATTAGTATTTAGTCTAAACTCATATAGGACTTAGCTGATAGCCTCTAACTAACGAACTGCTTTGGTTAAATTTTACCTATTTGTAAAACACTAGTATATGTACAGTGTTTGAAGTTAAGGGTCAACCAGCAGTTAATGTCTTCTATTGGGGCATACTTTAGTGGAATCTATGCAACTTTTACTTGATTGCTTCTATTAAGTAAAGTTATAGCCATCTGAAATCAATCAAATTTTAAGAAATTGCAGTTTTCAGATGGCTAGAACTTTTTTCTCTGAACTTTGATTTTCTTCAAACTTTCAGGAAAGTTGCTTTATTATGTTCCTAAAAAACCCTGAAAATTTGAGCTAGGGAATCGAGCTTGTATTCAAGTTATGAATTTTTTAATATTGCCAAAATGGCGTTGAATTTAATAAGGAATTACTTAATAGTCATCACTTAAACATATAGATTAATAATTACCGAATGAAACAAAAATAATTATTGGAACATAATCTATGGTTATTTGTATTTTGTATTCTAATATTACGTTAAAGTATAAAAAAATATGAAGGAAATGACTTTTTATTAAATTCTAATTAATTAAAAAATTTTATGAAAATTACTGTCA
Source organism: Cotesia typhae (assembly GCF_013202065.1). NCBI lineage: Eukaryota > Metazoa > Arthropoda > Insecta > Hymenoptera > Braconidae > Cotesia > Cotesia typhae. The sequence goes on from NW_027423751.1 coordinate 1,139,227, forward strand.
GTTTAAAATATTAAATGTTAATTATTCAAAAAAAATAAAGTTAGCACCAGTTCATCAAACCAGCTTACGAGCGTTTATTTTCTTAACGAGTTTGATTAGAAAAGCAGTTTTTTTTAAATGCCGAGTTTAAATTAATTTCTTCATCTAATTACATGATCTTTTTTGTTTTCAACTAACAATAAATGAAAAAGTTATAAAATTGAATAATCAAAATTAATTGCATGCTTTATAATGTTTAAATGATGGGTGTCAATAACTAGTACATAATTTTTAAGTTGAATCTTATATTGACAGCCAATCGACAGCGCTAAGACGCTATTTTTTTACTTTAACCAATAAAAAATTAACTTTAAGAGTTTGAACTCTTCTGTTTCAATAAATTATTTTTAAGTTAATTTTAATAGTAATTAATCATTTATGGAAATTAATATTAACAAACTTTGATAATATTCAAGTTAAGGTATGTCAATAATTAGATCAATCAGTTTTTTAACCTGTCAATAATTGGTGTAACCGGATCATCGATTTAATTATTTAAAATTAATAAGTATCAGAAATACTGTATAGGATATTGATGTTGTTAATATCTGAAAAGGAGATCACAGGTCAGGTAATTTAAGTGTTGTGTTTATTAGGAAAAAATACAGAGGTCTGTCTACAATGAATAGTTCTTCAGGACTGTCTTCTCAAGCAGTGTGGCCAGATCGTGCGATTTTTTTACTCCCACTTTGTACCGCTTTCAATATAGCCAGATGAGAGTGTCCTACAAAGTGGGGGTAAGAAAAGAGCACGATCTGGCCACACTGTTCTCAAGTCCTTTTTCTTAATTACTTTACCTACTACTTGGGCCTCTTACCCCACTCATTCATACTTTTACAATGCGCAAAACTAACTTAAACTTAAAGTGCCCACGCATTTCCAAAATACTTTTAAAATTCACTCTCACAATTTTACTCACAACAATCTTACCTATCTGTCAAAACATCTGCAAATTTGCAGATAATAATTATGTATGTCTGCAACCTAATATCTTCGAAGGTCAATAAATATAAAATGTTATACAATGCTAAATTAATAAAGACGAATTGGAAAGGATGCTTCAATATTGAAATTTTCTAAATCCTCCTTCATTCTTTTGAATTCTCAACGAAAACGAAATGACAATAATATTTAAGAGTTACAAAGAATGAATTCGTATTAAACTTTCTAAAATTCTTTTTCATTCTTTTGAATTCTCCGGAAGAACGAAATTAGAATATTATTTAGGAATTCAAAAGAATTAGTTAGTATTAACTAGTTTTAGATTCTCCTTTATTCATTTAAATTTTGCGAGAGAATGAAATTACAATATTATTTTAACATTAAAAAGAATTAGTTAGAATTAGACATTTTTAAATTCTCTTTTATTCTTTTAAATTCTCCGGAAGAACGAAATTACAATATAAATTTAGGATTCGAAAGAATTAGTTAGAATTAAACATTTTCAATTCCCTTTTATAGTTTTAAATTCTCCGGGAGAACGAAATTACAAGATTATTTTAGAATTCGAAAGAATTAGTTAGAATTAAACATTTCGAAATTCTATCCTATTCTTTTAAATTCTCCGGTAAAACGGATTTACAATATTATTTAGAAATTCGAAAGAATTAGTTAAAATTCAACATTTCTGAATTCTCCTTTATTCTTTTGAATTCTCCGAGAGAACGAAATTACAATATTATTTTAGCATTAAAACGAATTAGTTAGTATTAAATTTTTTGAATTCTCTTTAATTCTTTTGAATCTCCGAAAAGAACGAAAATTACAATATTATTTTAACATTAAAAAGAATTAGTTAGAATTAGACATTTTTAAATTCTCTTTTATTCTTTTAAATTCTCCGGAAGAACGAAATTACAATATAAATTTAGGATTCGAAAGAATTAGTTAGAATTAAGGGCATTCTCCCTAAATTGCCATTTGAAAATTTTTCTACCGAAGCGCCGTCTGGTGTCAGAATGTAGCACTAAAATTTTTAAAATTGAATTAAATTAATAATTAATTTTATAATTAAGAAAAAAATAGGGGAATGAATTTGGTCGTTAGAAAAATTAAAATGCTACAATTTGATAATAATTGAAGATAGTAAAATTTAAAATATACTTACATAAAATGAAAAAAAGTAAACTGTAGGTTAAACATGGGAAAAAAATGTCATGTGTAAAATAATTATTTAAAAAAAAACTATTACCATTCACTAAAAAAGAAATGATCAGCTCCGTGTAGAATTTTTAGGAGATTTTAATCACATTTTAGTTAAATTTTAAACAATAATATTAATTAAATAGTTTTATGAAAACCATTTCCAAGTTTCAACATAAACAACAGTATCGTACATATTATGAGGTCCCAAAGGGATCCCAGTGTAAAAAGTGGGAAGTTAAAAATTTTCAAAATTTGTGGATAATGCAGTTCGCAAGTTACACTCCAAATGTAGTTACCATGGGATAGAGAGAAGCAATGTTACCAATAAGCCCTGGAACGGAAGTCATTCATGTAATTTGAATTTATCACCAGATATGGTGAGTTATATATTCTTTATTTATTCATATTTTCTAGATAATGTTTATTTTATAAGGCATGCATATAATGCTATATTCTAGATTTATTATTTGACGTCTATAAATAAATAAATCTACATTATGTAGTGAGATATATTGTATACTTGCGGTTTTATTATATACTAACATGCATTTAGTATTAAAAATTAAAATCTTTCAGTAAATTTTGATATTCGGCTTGACTAAATTCTGCCTCAGTACTTTCGATGAAATTTCCAAATCGTTCTGAGTCTTCGTCTCCGTCACTATCAATTTCAGCTTCATAAATAGCATTCAATTCACCTTGCCCTAATATTGATTCATTTTGATCTGGATTCGGAATGATATCAATTATCTTCTGTTGGATTTTTTCAGATGGTTTATCTTTATTATTTTTATCTTTAGTTTTATCATTTTTATTAGTATCCTTGTTATTTTTTTCTAATATTTTACGAACTCTCATGGTAGGTGCAAGAGAACTGGGCTTAGAAAGGTTACTACAAAGAAGAAAATCTTTTATGGCATCATCAACTTCTTTCCATACCATAGTAGATGAGTTTTCTACTTCATGTGAATACTCTACTTCTTTATCATCATTCGAAGAAGAATATAGTAATTTTGGGTTCAATATTTCAGGCACCAAATGAGTCCAATAGAATTTAGTGAGTTTGGGGAGCATTTTTTTGTTAAAAAATTCTTCGTCATAATGGATGACCAAACTCAAGGAATTTTTGAAAGTCCATATCGAAAATAAACAATATTTTCTTCCAGTGACGTGAAGTTGGCCCTGGATTTGATAATAATATGGACTGTTCTTCAACAATTCTCTCGGTTTATTGCGTTCAAAATGAGGCTTGCACCACGCAACATTATTGTTAATAGCCTCTTCAACGGTTATGTTCCTTATGGTGTACGGGCATTTAATTTCAGCTATTCCATCGGTACCAATTAAGCCATCAGGTGTAGCGCCCAAGCCGAGAATATTTGCGTCAATGAAAAATCCGCATTTATCAATTTGTACGCCAAACTCTTTGCATAAATCACTAAGAGCTTGACTCTCATTGACGATACCATGATTTATTGCAGGATGAAAATTTGCTATTGGTGAATAGAGAATTTCACGAACTGCTTTGTTTTGAGTCGAAATTTTTCGACATTGGCAAGCAAGTTTGAAATTAGAAGCTGTTAAATACAGTCGACGAGTCGTATGCCACTCGACTGAACGTGATTGGCCTACAGTTCTACGCTCAATATTCACTCTGTCGGCTTGTAAAGCCATCAACTTCTGCTCGTGAGCTCCGAATCTAGCTTGATATACTTCAGGTGACATGATCGGCGGATTGGCACCAGGTCCATAATGTGCGTCACTTCTGGAGTAATTGGTTTCCGGGTGGCGATTTCGGAAGCCTTTCTCTGTTGCACGACGTGCATTATTTTCAACTTTCTTTCGTCGCATATTTTCCATATGCCTCAACTGATCTGGAACTTTCTTTCCCATTGAGGTATAAACGTCACACATGGCCGTTTTTGAATTAAATTGGATGACTGAATAACAGACTCGGAAAGTGTAGCTACCGCATTTGTAAGAATCTACACGTTTTGCGAAATTTTTAGAAGCAACCACATTGTTAAACGATTCCGCTAAATTGTTATTGGAATTCATTAAAAAATCTAGTGGGGCAGATATACAAGTACCGAAACAGCCCAATATAGTGCTCCACATATTTATTTTTATTAGTTCATCCATGTGATTTTTAGCTTCTGTTTTATTCCCATCACAATAATGATCTCGACAGTCATCATGCTGACCGAAAACATGATTAGCCATGTTTTCTAAGTCCCTCAGCATATTCATAATTTTATTGTCCTGAGAATCGTTAACAGATTGCCAATATTTGGCTGCTGCTCGAATAGCAGTACTGGATTTTTCCAGCTACTTTTCAAAAAATTTTTAAGAGTAGGGTGATCTTTGAATTGATCCAAGGACGCTAAATTAGAAAGATTTGTTGACAAACGTCGAAGTATGTGGTTCGTGCAAAGTAGTTTTCCCACGGTAACATCAAAATCTACATATGGGTTATGGTTGTGGATTGCTTTGATGACACTGCTGTCTCCATCACCAATCATAGTTTTGTACACGAGATTATGTTTTTCAACACTGTACTGAAACAGTCCCAAAATATTTGCCGACTCCATACTGCTAGAAGTTTTTTTCGAATCATAATTACACCAACAGAGATGAGCCAATTCTTTACCTAATTGACATTGTAAGCATCTCTGATTGGCGACACCAACATCTAAAACTTTTTTTGTATGGTAATCGATCACTACTCCTAAGCCAGAAGGAGAATCAAACGATCCAGTTTTGTATGATCTTTTACCCCAAGAGCCATCAACCACTACTGTTGTGTGCGCCATATTTCCAACAGCTGTAATGCGGCCTTCCAAACGAGCTCTTGATTCCGCTTCGGCACCTGCATTAGCCATTGATTGGATAGCTGTGCGTTGAACATGCAAACCCATCATTATTTCCATTTCATGATATGATTTGTAATCATAGCAGGGTAGATTTACAGAAGCAAGTAAGCCTTCAAGTTGATAGAACCCTATACCACTTCCAAAACATCCCAAAAGAATACCTTGATTAGTAGGAAGTTCATCACTCTTGTCAGGTTCGCTTTGAACTTCGAATCTGTACTCACATCCATTACATTCAAAAATAATACTGACTGTAATCCATACAGTACCGACCCAACGTAATTACATTTGCACTGCCATGTTCTGCAAGCTTGTTCTCTTGAGCTTTCGCGATGTAAATCAAATAACATATTTATTTCATTATGAACATAATCATAATCAATAATAAACTTCGTTGTATGTTTTAATGGTTTTCTGGTATATTTCCGAGGAGGTTTTTTGATTCTGTATGTATCATCAATATCAAATGTAGAATTATCCGCTAGATTGTTAGATGGTAACGGGTTAGGTATAGGTTTGCTTGAAGTCTTAGTGGTTTGTGTGGGAGTAGATTTGTTTTGATTACGATCGCTCTTCTTTAAACTTTCTTCAACATTTATTACGGATAGAGTGTACATATTTCTCTGCAAAGCTATCATTGAATCTTTTTGTGAATTATCTTCAGCGATGTACATATTTGATAAAACTATTTCATGTACATTGTCAAGACTTTCGAAACAACAGAGACATGATTTTCCATCATCACCATCTTGCTTACCTTCGGCATTCCTGCTGTGGGAATCAAATGTATAATACACCCCATTGTATGAAATGATGGCAATGGAAATCATATTCATGGTTAGAATTGCTGCTGTGTTCGTATCTTCAAATACATTTTCTAAGCGTTTGTTCAGCGGCAAAAAAAAAGACGAGTTATCAATATTTCTACAAAAGTGTCCGTCAAAAATTTGTGAAATTTCGAAAGAAGAATAAAATGGACCTGAAATGTTAACATTGTTGACAAGTTCAGTTGCTGACAAATAATGTTCATCGCTTCGTTTATTCGAAGAATCTAAGTGATTCAACTGTGATTGATCTCTAACATTGATACTTTTTTTGTACAGTTCATCACCAATATCTAAAATCTTATCAATAGTGCTTGATATCCAAGTGTCAACTGGTTTCAATGTGTTAAAAACAATCGCCGATGCAGCCATAGCCGTACATTGATTGCCAACGGAAAAACCAAACTTTGCATCGTTTTGATTAGTACTACTACGAACAATTTTCATAACATTTGTAGTCGTATTGTCAATTTCACATTCCATTTCCATATTCTCTATTGTAAATTCCGCTTCGATTTCACAATCAACGATTGCATCAGATGTTGCAAGTAGATCGAACGATACATGGCGTGTTTCAGGTAGATCAGGTGTTGAAGGTAGATCCGGTGTTTCAGGTAGATCAGGTGTTAAAGGTAAATCAGACGACATATCGGGTGTTGTATTAGGTAGTTCAGGTGACACATCAGATGTACTTGTTTCCTGCGATTCTTGTGATTGTTTATCAACAATTCTTTTGTATACCCTAAAATAACCAATAAATTATTGCTTTATTTTTATTTAATAACAAATTAAACAAAGGCATAAAATTATAATAAACACATCAGTGCATGACGCATTAATTATTAATTAATTAACCAACACGAAGATTTATTAGATGAATCAATCACAATAAATCAAATGTACATACTGTTTTTGACGCCTTCGCCGACTTTTAGTTTGGTAAGGGTTATGGTTTTTTGCATATTTTTTGCGAATAGATTGTTTACTATTAAGTAAATCATTGTTCAATGACACATCATCCATAATCAAATGTAAATACTTTCGTCCGTAATGATAAAAAAAAGTGAGCAGGTGTGAAATCGGTAGCAATGAATTAATATTTTTCAATAGACGCTAGTGGTTAAATGTTTTATTTATATGTATAAATTTATTATGTATGTAGGGGGTGCTAATGTATGCAGAATTTTTAAAAGATTTATAACAAAAATCAGTAGGTGGAGCGAATAGCAATTTTATTGAATGACACTTTTTATTGAAAACTCGTAAAAAAACATGAGGACTTTTTCCGTTTAAAAATTACTAGCATTGCCATGAATAATTAAAAATTTAATTACCTGAGGAAATGAAATATTTTTGGCTTAATTTTATTTCTTTCGAAAATCTATGAACGATTTGATGCTACAAAAGACAGCCAATAATGACGTTTACCTTACTTTTATTTGAAAGGCCTCTATAACAAAAATACATAAATATGCACAGTGGTTTTTACGGTATCTTTTATTGTTATACCACACACCCAAGTTGTACTCAAATATTACCTAGTATATTGTGCACTGTGTTAATTGACACTAATAGGGTTGTAATTCGTCATTAGCTACCTGCAGTCAGTTCGGAACTGCCGAGAAATACGAATAATAAATGTGAAGGTAAAAATAATTAAAAAATTACACATTTATTTAAATAAACATCAAGGTTTAACATGCATAAATAAAAAGGTTATTAATTTAGACATTAGTAGAATAAGATCTTCGTCCCCAAGCAGAATCAATAGCTAATGTTGCAGGATCAACTTCTGGTGAAACTGGCGCTCGAACTACTGCTGAAATAATAAGTGTTCGACGGATTGGTTGTGGTCGACCTGGAAGTCTCAAATTTTCTTCAGCTATTCCCGCTTGAACCTGAACCACATTTTGAGGTGGAAATGGAACTTCATGAGATGAAATTTGTCTAGTTTGACCTCGATCCTCGCTCTTAGCTGAAATGATTTATCGTATTGAATAACAGGATGTCAAGTTGGGGAGTTTTAAACCAAACATACATTAATTTATAACCAAAAAGTTTTGAGATTTTAAGAAATGCTTAAATATTTTTAAATTAAAAATGTACTAATTTTAATACTTACGAGTCATTGCAACTATTAAAAATAACAAATTATTGAGATAAATCTGCGGCGACTGTTTCAATAGTTTTTCACAGTTGTCAATAATTGATTCTTTAATTTTAATAATGTGTTGCTGCTTTGTTGTTATTGTTAAACTATGCGGTTAAAGGGTTAGGAAGGTGGGGCGTAAAAAAGTCGTATATAGAAATTATGTACACATAGTCTATATATATAATCAATTTGCTTTTACCATCAGTAAAATAAACTTTGTATTTTTTAGCGGGAATTATAAATTAAATATTCAATGAAAATAAAAATTTTACAAAAAAATTTTGTTTAATTTTAAAAAACAATAACTTAAAAAAAAAACTTTTATTCATCAGAAATGTGGAATGGAAAAAATTATTTTAAGGAGTTCGGTCGATCTGAATGAAGCAGAATAATTTTTGAACCAAAAAAAAACTTTTGGTGTAAATAAATTTTACTTAATTCAAGAATTTCTTTTCTTCAGTGAAACTCTTCGAAATAATGAAGTAACTCATCAAACTGATTTTTTTGGTTATGAAGTTTTTCTCTTAAACCAAATTATTTTTTTTATCAGTGCAGAAGTATTTGTATAAATATCTTTTTTTATTTTCTTGTGTGCATTTCATGCTACATATTTACGTTCGAAACCATTTATATTTTTAAAACAAGTCCTATTTTGTAATAGTCTATCATTTCAGGGATTGTACTTTTCAAAGCCACGCCCTACGAAAAATGCAAAATGGACATTACACGTATATATATATATATATATATAGTATTTGACCTTCCATCATTTTTTTGAGTGAAAAAATATTATTATAACATTTATTCTTAAATTCGTTGTACTACATATTTTCTGGTAAAGAATATTCATACTTTAGATAACTTTAAATTATAAAGTTATGACTACCGACTTACAATTTGATATCACTATTAAGGAAAGCTTGGTTGTAAGTAATAAGAATAAACTAGAAAAATGACTTCCAGCTAAAAAGTGGAAAAAATATCTACAAAAAAATGAATTTTATTGATCATAACTCGACTCAGTAAAAATGAATTTATTAAAACCAAAAAAATTTTTGAAAAGGCCGTTGTTTTGAGCAAGAAAAAGTTTTTTTTTGGATAATAATATTTTCTTAGCTCAATAAAAATCTGCCAGTGAAGTTACAAATTTTCTTCGCCAATCTCGAAAATATTATTTAAACAATTTGGGAACTTATGCTGATGCGATATTTTAAAACTATGCTCAAAGAAAAAATTTCTTTAATCAAAGTGAAAATTTATTTAAAACGATCGTTTGTTTAGTCTAGAATATAGCATTATATGCATGCCTTATAAAATAAACATTATCTAGAAAATATGAATAAATAAAGTATGTATAACTCACCATATTTGGTGATAAATTCAAATTACATGAATGACTTCCGTTCCAGGGCTTATTGGTAACATTGCTTCTCTCTATCCCATGGTAACTACATTTGGAGTGTAACTTGCGAACTGCATTATCCACAAATTTTGAAAATTTTTAACTTCCCGCTTTTTACACTGGGATCCCTTTGGGACCTCATAATATGTACGATACTGTTGTTTATGTTGAAACTTGGAAATGGTTTTCATAAAACTATTTAATTAATATTATTGTTTAAAATTTAACTAAAATGTGATTAAAATCTCCTAAAAATTCTACACGGAGCTGATCATTTCTTTTTTAGTGAATGGTAATAGTTTTTTTTTAAATAATTATTTTACACATGACATTTTTTTCCCATGTTTAACCTACAGTTTACTTTTTTTCATTTTATGTAAGTATATTTTAAATTTTACTATCTTCAATTATTATCAAATTGTAGCATTTTAATTTTTCTAACGACCAAATTCATTCCCCTATTTTTTTCTTAATTATAAAATTAATTATTAATTTAATTCAATTTTAAAAATTTTAGTGCTACATTCTGACACCAGACGGCGCTTCGGTAGAAAAATTTTTAAATGGCAATTTAGGGAGAATGCCCTTAAACATTTTTAATTCCCTTTTATAGTTTTAAATTCTCCGGGAGAACGAAATTACAAGATTATTTTAGAATTCGAAAGAATTAGTTAGAATTAAACATTTTTAATTCCCTTTTATAGTTTAAATTCTCCGGGAGAACGAAATTACAAGATTATTTTAGAATTCGAAAGAATTAGTTAGAATTAAACATTTCGAAATTCTATCCTATTCTTTTAAATTCTCCGGTAAAACGGATTTACAATATTATTTAGAAATTCGAAAGAATTAGTTAAAATTCAACATTTCTGAATTCTCCTTTATTCTTTTTAATTCTCCGAGAGAACGAAATTACAATATTATTTTAGCATTAAAAAGAATTAGTTAGTATTAAATTTTTTGAATTCTCTTTAATTCTTTTGAATCTCCGAAAAGAACGAAAATTACAATATTATTTTAGGATTGAAAAGTATAAGTTAGTATTGAACTTTTTTGAATTCTTTTTTATTCTTTCGAATTCTTTGCGGGAACAGAAATTGCTTCATTGTTTTAGAATTAAAAAGCATAAATTAGTATTAGAAATATTGAATCCTATTCAATCTTTTTTCTTTTTTAATCCTAAAATGATAAAAATTGTTTCGCCGGATAAAGGAAAATCAAAAAGAATTCAGTTTTAGTTATATCTTAATTCTCCGGAGAATTAAGAGTATTGAAGGGTATTAAATAGGTTTTTAAAATGTGTGGTTTTTCAATCGTTTTTAATTCTCTTTTTCAAACAGGGATTCAATTCATCCGAATTATCTCCAATTAATAATTTTAAATAAATTTGAAGTTCTTTTAAGGACCAAGGCAATATTTTCAAAAAATTTTCAACATTGAATCTCCCTTTTTCTTCTTTAATATCTTCTTTTAAATTGTCTATGTAATTGCATCGAACAATAACATACGTGTCTCACGTTTAGGTTTCTTGGCAGTTGTCATAATTCTATCGTAATTAGTTTGTTCATCGATTAATACTTTTTGAATCCCATCTAAATACAAAAATTATCGAATTATATAAATTATATATTGAATTATAAAATTATAAAATTTATTTAAAAAGTACCTAAAATTTTTTCTATATATACTCATTTAAAATTTTTGTAAATAATTAAGTCAACTTTTTTTTCATAATTAATCATTTTTACCGTCCATATATTTACTCTAGCCTGCTAGTTTTATGATTTTATAAATAAAAAAAAAAAATTAATTGCCGACAAGATCCCAAACGCCAGGATGTTTTCCACCTAGTTTTATTTTGTTATGACAATGGAAGCTTTCAGGACCGTCAGTAGTTAAAGTCGGGCAATCATAGACTGTTACGTGACTTTTTTTTATTATCCATTCACTACCCTCGCGGTCCTGCAACCACCGTGGAACCACCGTGGATCCACCGTGGATCCACCGTGGATCCACGGTGAAACCACCACATCGTGGACCCACCGTGGATACACTGTGTATACACTGTGGATCCACCGTGGTTTTGTGACATTTCACCACAGTGTATCCACGGTGAATCCACGGTGGATCCACGGTGAATTCACAATGGATCCACGGTGAATCCACGACAAAACCACGGTGGATCCACAGTAGATCCACAGTAGACCCATTGTGGATTCAACGTGGTTTTTCCGTGGTTTTACCGTGGTTTGACGCGAGATCTTGACATGAATTTTTCAGTTGAAATAGTGATAAATGAAGACGTTTCTAAAAATCTAACTCAAGTAAAAAAATTTTTTCCGTAGTTTTACCTGATGAAAACGTAAAATGAATTTTTGTACGCGTGTAATTCAAATGGAAAAATAGAAAGTCTTTCGAAATTCAAAAAGTTTTTATCCCAATTTTCTTTTTAATTATGTATTTGTTAATTAACAAAATTTGTAAAAATGAAAGTAAACAATAAAACCTCGATAATTCTTAAACCGGAAGTCACAAATTTTTTTCTTTTTTGGACTTGTTCGTTGAAGGCTTTAGAACAGATCCTCGTTGGAAAAATTGAAAATTTTCTATTTTTCATTTTTTTACAATGAAAAATGCTGAAAAATAAAAAACATAAATAAAGCAGAAAAAAAATTTTTTTCTCATGATCCCGAGTGATTCGGTTTTTTATTACAAAAAGCCATACGAAAATAAATTTTAATATTTTTTTACCATAATTGTTTAAAAAATTTTTAATAACAAATGCGTTATTTATATGATAGTTGAAAAATTTTTTTTGGAAATATAATTAATAATCAAAATAATGATTTTTAAGATAAAAATCATTTCTTAAAAAAATTTTTTTGTTGCTTAAAATCGCATTTGTTAGTTAACAAATTTTTTTTGCAAGTCATTATGAATATTAAGGAACCGTTTTTTTTTTTTAAATCGTAATTTTCATTGCCCTTTATAAATGTAAAGAGTAATTTTTTTATTTCAATTTTTTATTTGTTTTTTAAATAAACAATTTGTTATAAACAAATGAAATTTTGCCCTATATTTTTTTTTAAATACTATAAAAATATACAAAAACGGTCATGTGACGTTTTTTAAGAAAAACAAATTTTTTATATTTTTTCTATAACTTATAAAATTCTCATGCTTCGAACTTGCAGTTTTCTTCCGTATTTCTCATTCTAATAATTATTATAACTTATAAACTTTTGAAGATATGACCATGACCGTTCGAGTCTTTATTGTTTATCATGAAACAAAAAATAAATTAAGCTATAATTTTAAACTCTTGATCATTTATTTATTTAGTTTTAAGTGAATGTTTATAAAAAAATTTTGAGAAAATTTTTTTTTTGCTTTTAAATTGGAACTTCGTTGAAACTATGAAAGATAAGATTAAAGTACTCAAAGTCAATTTTGTTCTCCATTAAGCAATAAACAATTTCAGTTTTGTTTCAATACTTCAGCTCAATTTTTTTCTGAACAATGAGAGAAATTATGCGGAAAAACAGAAAGATATTCTACTGTTCTACTTTAGAAAGATATTCTGCATCAGATATCTCAACCCTGATAAAACGAAATGATTAGAAATGATTAAAAATTTTGAATCATTTTAAATCATTTTTAATCATAAGAATATGATTTGTAATGATTAAAAATTTTGAATCATTTTAAATCATTTTTAATCATAAGAATATGATTTGAAATGATTAGAAATTTTTAATCATTTCAAATGATCTTTATTTATAAATATATGATTGAAAATGATTTAAAACTATTAGAAATATTTAATCATTTTTAATTATAAAAATATGATTGAAAATGATGTGAAATAAATTAAAATTTTCATTCATTGTTAGTTCTAAAAAAATAATTCGATTTAGTTAAAAAATATATAATTATTTCAAATCACAAAAAGTATTAATGAAAATTATCAGTAATTATTAAGCATATTCATAATACTTTCAAATACTTTAACAAATAATTTTTATTTATTTTTCACTTTCCGTTAAAAAAAATTGAAAATTTTTTAAATTCAGGTAATTATTGGTTCCATTCTCTTTTTTTTTTTTCGAAAATCTAGTTTTCAACGGATGTTGACGTTTTGAGGTCCAAGGAAGCTTCTTCAAAAATTTTAGCTATAATATCCGTATGTCTGTATGTCTGTATGAATGTGTGTGTGTGTGTGTGTGTGTGTGTGTGTGTGTGTGTGTGTGTGTGTGTGTGTGTGTGTGTGTGTGTGTGTGTGTGTGTGTGTGTGTGTGTGTGTGTGTGTGTGTGTGTGTGTGTGTGTGTGTGTGTGTGTGTGTGTGTGTGTGTGTGTGTGTGTGTGTGGATGTGTGTAACCCGCTTATAACATTTGAACGGCTTGAGCGATCCAATAATAGTTGGCAGCATTCGAAAAGTATTTGCTGAACTTAGATTTCCTGAGAATTTGAACCGATTCGGACCGATAGTTTTTGAAAAATCTCAAAAAAACGAAGAAAAAAAATTTTTTGAAATGTGATTTTTTTGTAATTATTTTTAAACGGCTCAATTGATCAAGTTCAAAAACTAATCAACTTTAAAGCTTACAAGACCACGTCGATTGGGACCAATCTGGTCAAAATCAATCGATTCGTTCGGAAGATATCGTGAACCCAAGAAAATAAAAAGTGTTTTTTTAACGTAACTCCGACATTTCTGATAGGATCGTCTTTGATGCAATGGAAAGATTTTTAGAACTCAAAAAACCGCGTCAATTGCCGCCAAGAACGTGAAAATCGGTTCATCCATTCAAAAGTTATCGCAATTTGAAAATTTATCAAATAGTGTTTTATTAAATTGCACTGTGAAATCAACAATGTTAAACATACATTTGAAAAGATGTTAACTTTACATTTTTTTAAATGCAAATATTACAGCTGGCAAAATATAATATCTACATGAAAAAAAAGCAAACTTTGCTTCGAAAAGATGTTAATTTTACACCTAAAAAATGATACTTATTGAAAGTTCAGTATTTTCTCTGTACACTGAAAAAATAATTAATCTGACTCAACAAAATAATTTTGAAAGAATTAATCATCTTGAGCCACAACGAAAAAATTCTTGAACCAAGAACATTTTCTCAGTTTAAGTAAATTTTTCTTAGTTTCAGAATTTTTCTTTTTAGCTCATGGCAATCAATTTCTTCAAATTTATTATCTTAAGTCAAGATTTGTTTCCTAGTTCAACTAATTTCTTTTATTAGTGTATAAATGTAAAAATGTCAATAGTTAAGAAATGGTATTGTATTTTATCGAATATTGATATTTTTGGAGATATAAGCTCACCCTGATTAAACAAAAGTATTCCAAACACAGGAAAAAGTATTAAAAAGAATTAGTTTTTTATCATCAATCTAATTCTTTATAATACTTTTTCCTTCGTCTAAATACTTTTTTAATCAGGGCATCCCGATGTTACAGGCATCGATACCTTTCATTCGAGTATCCACATCAATCTTTTACATATTTTATATATTTGTAAAAATTTTAACAATTTAAAATGTTACAAATCTTTTATTGTTAATTTCTTTTACTTTGAAATATAAAAAAACTCAATTTTGAATTTCTTAGTAAAAAAAAAAATATTCGTGTAGATTTTTCAATTTTCTAAACGAGTATTTTTCAAAATCTATCGGTCTGAATTGGTTCAAGCTTACAGTAAATTTGAGTTTAGTAAAGCCCTTTCGAATAGTTACCAAAATTATATAGGATGGTTCCCATGACAGTATAAGAATCATTCCTATAATTATCGGAACCATTCCATTATCATTATGGGAACCATTCCTATAGGTATTGGAATTGTCCCATAATTATGGTAACAGTTCTTATAATTATGGAAACAGTTCCCATATTTTTCTTTCCGTGTAGAACAATCTTTACTATCGATTGATTATTGTAAGAATAACATTTATTATTTTGTGGATATTAAGTAAGTAACTAGTATTATTTTAATCTACTTATTTAGTAAATTTGACAGCTTATTCTTGTTAAAGTTATAAATCGAATTTTTGTAATTTTTACACTTTTATTTTTAAAAATTTTAGAGTTTTTTCTTGTAAAATTAACATTTTATTAATAATGTAAATTTTGCAGCTATATTACTGTAATTTTAACATATCATTTTTTTCTGTGGGCTGTCGGATTTTTGAGTTTGAACAGCTAAAAAACGTAATAATATATATATATATATATATATATATATATATATATATATATATATGGGATGAGCGAAAAGTTGCAGTTGCAGGGATGGCCTCTAGGGTCGACCGTTTTCCATTTTTTTTATAATCAGTAAAAATTTTTTCGTGATTATTACAGAAATATATATAATTTTTTTTACTTGCGTGAGCGAAATTTTTTTTTTCAATGACTGATAAACCTTGAAGGCAAAGATACATTGTAAAAATACAAGGCAGGAATAGAAAAATAATAATTTTTCGGCCATTAATTCTGTTTAGAGTAAAATTAACAGTGAAGAAAATTCTATGTAGATTATGAACAACGATTACAAGTCGAAATATTTTAAATTCAGTCTTCACTCAGATATATTTCTAGCCGATGAAAGTAATTTCCTAAGATTTCAAATAAAAATAAATAAATTTTCATAGTATTGTACACAATTCTAAAGCAGTTAAAATAATTTTAATATTGACCATGGATGATTTTATCAATTTATTTAATTTAATCGGAATTTCTGCAATACAAACAATTTACCATCGAAATTCTTAATACGAATAATGAAATTTTCAATAATAACGATTAAAAAATTCTAACAGTATTTAACAATTAAAAATAATTTAAAACGATTAAAAAGTTTTAATACTAACCGAATTATTTTCAATCATAAGTGGTCTCACAAATTCAGAAAATATTTTATGGTTAATAATGATTTATCATGATTTCAAATTATTAATAACAACAGAATCCTTTCAAATCATAATAAATAACGAAAATTCGAACGTTATTTGACGATTAAAAACGATTTGAAATGATTAAAAGTTTTTAATACTAATGAAATCATTTTCAATAATAACGAGTAAAAAAATTCTAACATAATTTAACAATTAAGAAGAATTTGAAATGATTAAAAAGTTTTAATACTAACCGAATCAATTTTAATCATAACTTGCGACAAAAATTTGAGTATTTTTGATGATTTGAAATGATTTATAAAGATTAAAAATCTCTAATCATTTTTAATCATTTTATATCATGCTCTTATTCTATTATTAAGAATGATTATAATGATGATTATTGGTGAAATTTAGAAAATGATTTAGATTATATAAAATGATTGTAAATGATTTATTTTTTAATCATTTTTAATCATATCAAATCATTCTGTTTCATCAGGCTTTATTTGGATCAAAAAAATTTTTTATACTACTAAAACCCCGAATTTAAGTCATTTTTCACGGTTTTTGAAGGTTTTCTCGAAAATTTGAAGGTATACGGGTCAAACGGACCTCGGATTCGGATTGAGCGGGTCAAAATACATGAGAATATATGTGTCGCGTCCAATGCACAGACAACTTTTATTTTTTTGTGTGCCGGTGTATTATTAATCATACCAGGGGACAGAAATTCACAGAGTATTTTATGATTAGAAATGATTTGTTAAGATTAAAAATTTCAAATCATACTTGAATCATTTTTAATCATACCAGGGGACAGAAATTCACAGAGTATTTTATGATTAGAAATGATTTGGTATGATTAAAATTTTTAAATCATACTTGAATCATTTTTAATCATACCAAGGGATAGAAATTCACAGAGTATTTTATGATTAGAAATGATTTGTTAAGATTAAAAATTTTAAATCATACTTGAATCATTTTTAATCATACCAGGGGACAGAAATTCACAGAGTATATTATGATTAGAAATGATTTGGTATGATTAAAATTTTTAAATCATACTTGAATCATTTTTAATCATACCATGGGACAGAAATTCACAGAGTATTTTATGATTAGAAATGATTTGGTATGATTAAAAATTTTGAATCATACTTGAATCATTTTTAATCATACCATGGGACAGAAATTCACAGAGTATTTTATGATTAGAAATGATTTGGTATGATTAAAATTTTTAAATCATACTTGAATCATTTTTAATCATACCAGGGGACAGAAATTCACAGAGTATTTTATGACTAGAAATGATTTGTTATGGTTAAAAATTTTGAATCATACTTGAATCATTTTTAATCATACCAGGGGACAGAAATTCACAGAGTATTTTATGATTAGAAATGATTTAATATTATTAAAAATTTTTAATCATACCAAATCATTTTTTATCCTGTCAATAGATTTGTATTTAAAATGATTCATAATGATTAACTGTGAAATATCAGGTATGATTTAAATGATTTGGTACGATTAAAAATGATTAAAAAATTAATCATTTTGAATCATTTCAAATCATTTCGTTTTATCAGGGAAGCCAGTGATGCCATCCGACGGAAGCACAAGATGTTGAAGTTGGGTAAAGATACAGCTGAGAAAGCTATGGAGGAAATATTCAAGCCTATTGTGACACCACTCCAGAGTATAGTTGAATCTTCAAAGTTTAAAGGGGAAAATATTAAAAAAGAAGAAAAACCACAGGTTCAAAAACAAGAGGTTGAAAAATCTTTGTATGATGATCCAGAAGTATACAACAGTTTAATAACAGATGATGAAAGTTCATTTGATAATACAGCACTTGCTATTACTCAGCCACCACCATCAACAAGTACTCCAGCTCGTAGAAATCCTCTTCTCACTAATTATCTACAACGTTTAAGTAAAAAACATAAAGATAATGATATGAGATATGGTGTACGCAGAAAACGTGGTGAAATGCATATGTGTGATTCACCTATTTCATTTGCAAATGATACAATAACTGTCAAAGAAAAAAATTATCCAATAACTCCTGGGTTGTTGGAATTATTATTTAGAAAATCACCAGAGGGTGCACTCATCACCCCAGATGATAAGAAAAAGTACTTGGACATAATTCAACATACCAACGTTCATAGGAAAAATTATGATCCAAATCGTACCATTTATGAAGATACAACAATCAAGTTTAATAAATACATTGCTGATTTTATCACCAAGTTCGGTAAAGGGTTACCAAAATATATGATTGCAAGAAAACAGAGATTACCAATGGACTATGTTTACTGGGATGATCCAAATGAACTAGTTGATCGTTTGCGACTACTTATGGCATCTCAAGCTGCTGAAAATCCAAGCCACACGAATGAAATCATATCAATTATTGAAGAGCTTAGGGAGGCTGGAGTTATATATTAAAAGCTTCTGAAAAATTAAATCATTCGCACGCTGACAGTCAAAGTGTTCATAACCATGAGCATCGATATATTTGGACGTCCACTGGACAATGATAAGTCAGGTCAACGAGGCCCTGCTGGTAGAGGTTTCAATGTAACTTCTGATGGAAACTATAACATTGAGAATAAAAGGCTGTGCAATCTCGGTAATCCTTCAAATGAACATGATGCGGCGACAGTGCAGTTTGTACTGAGACAGATGTCTGAACTGAATAAAAGTATAGACAGTGAACAGAAAGAGATTATTTCACATTTACACTCTGAAATAGTAATACTGAAAGCTGCTGTGAGAAATTTGCAGACAGCTATTGAGGAAGTTAAAGCAGTACTTTCCTCTCATCAAAATAATATCAAATATCTCGTTAATAATTTCAATGGAAGAGAAAAAGGTGGTGATAGCTGAAGAGCTTCACAAACCAGCTCGCAGGAACTATAAACGTCGTCATGTTGATATCCGAGATCTCGATGAGACTTGGCAAGCCGACTTGGTTGAGATGATTCCATATGCAACAGTCAATAAAGGATACAAGTATCTGCTTACAATCATAGACATATTTTCTAAATATGCATGGGCAGTTCAATTAAATCAAAAAGTGGTGGAGATGTCACTAGTGCTATGAAGTCTGTACTCCAGCAAGGTCGTGTTCCTAAGAATCTCCATGTTGATCAGGGTAAAGAGTTTTACAACAAAGAATTCAACGATCTGATGAAGCAGCACAAGATAAATCTGTATTCAACATTCAGCAATCTCAAAGCATCCATATGTGAACGTTTCAATAGAACACTCAAGACTAAAATGTGGCGAGAGTTTACAGCTCGCAGCAGCTACAAGTGGACTGATGTACTTGATGACTTGGTGAATACATACAACAACACCAAACATAGTACCATCACAATGAAACCTGTTTATGTTACCGCTGCTCAGGAGAAACAACTATTGGAAAATATATATCAACCACTGAAAACCAAATCGAAGCAGAAGTTCAAAGTTGGAGACAAAGTCCGAATCAGCAAGTACAAGCATGTTTTTGACAAAGGATACACGCCAAACTGAACAACAGAAATCTTCACAATCAAATCGGTGCAGAATACGAATCCAACGACGTACCAGCTCGTGGGCTATCAGGATCAACCAATTGAAGGCGGATTTTACAACGAAGAACTCAGCAAAGTCAAATATCCAGACGTATATCTTGTTGAAAAAGTAATTAGAAAACGTGGAAATAAATACTATGTTAAATGGTTAGGCTTTGATACTAAACATAATAGTTGGATCAATAAATCAGATATATAAAACACAAATTATATTTACATTGTTTTTATTTACAAAACCTTAATACATAAATCCTTAAAAATATATTTACATTATTTTTACTATTACAAAACTTTTTGTCTCTTATTATTATTTTCATCATCTACAAGTTTTCTTTTCTTAAAATCTAAGGAGCCTTTATAACCCCAAGGCACAGTATCAGATCTTGCCTCAATGAGTTGACGTTTGTCATCAGCCCAACTGAGAGCAAGTTTCTCCTGTTTTACTGTGTGCACTTGATGTTTTTTGCTTTTTATCATATACAGCTCTTTCTTTAACAGCACATTTTCAAAAAGGCATCTTTTGAAGTCATCAAACATGATAGTCTTCAAGGCTGATCCTCCGATACCCTTTGCCCGTTTCTTAATCCTATCCTTTTCCTTCTCAGGATCATGGATTTCGAAGGCATACAATTTGGCTCTGAGACCCACGAACTCGGACATGATTTTTCCATTGTTCTCATCCTTCATGAGTCCCAGAACCTTTTTGTTAACAAGGGGCATATTGAAGACGTTGTTAGGTGGGTAATCGGAAGTATCAAACCTTGAGATATCACGTTTGATGTCTTCATAGATGTTGGGTACATTGAATTGGTAAATTAAACTGTCTGTATCGGTGTACAATAATTTAGAGGTTTTTGCATAATTTTCAAGCACATAATTATAGTGGAAGTCATAAATAAAAGTCTTGGATAAATCTAATATACTAAAGCCGATATATATTGGTTTGTTGAAGCAGACTCTAGCTTTTTTAAGTTCTACTATAACCATGTCTTCATCGAAAATTGTAAGGCTGTGGAAGTTAGGTCTACATACTAAATCGGATACATTATATCGACCTTGCCACTTCGTTCTCAAATATACATCTTTATATTTTCTTACATTCTCCATTGTCTTTCCGAAAACTGCGTTATTCATTAATTTATAAAAATTTTTTTCAAACTCATTTTTCGCTGATTTTCGGTAATCAGTATTTTTATCAATGTATGACTTGAGCCAGTCTGACTGCTCAAATTTCAAGACTCGATGTATTTTCTTAAGTTCTAAGCCTAAATCTAAACATTGTTTTAAATTCTTATAATGTATTACATAATTAGACTTATCATACAGAGTTGTTGTTAATTTTTGTTGTTTGCTGCCAGGTGGTACAAAATGTTCTGGGCATAAAGGTAGATCTTTGTGTAGATCATGTAATTTCTCAGGATAGTGTAGGTCCACTTCAAGGATGTAGCCTACACTCTCATCATCATTGAAAAACTGATCTACATTGTCTACATTTTCAACCCATTCAAATTTACCCTTGGGTAAAGACATACTCATTGCTGCTCCATACAAATTATTTACATCGTAGTACATCAAGTATGTTTCGGGGTTGTTTGAATCATAATCTTTGCCCATATACCGGTTGTTAGCTTCAGCATGTCTATTAGCACACATCGATACCCCACCACGAACACCCTTTTCAATGAAAAGAAGCATCTCAGGATCAGTTAACAGTTCAAGTTCTACTTCAGTATGCTTTAACATTGCAGAGTTTGAAAGACCTGGTGCTGTATAAAAATGTAGGGCATCTAAATTATATGTCTTAAAGCAACTGCGTCTAAAATTCTCAAAAACATCAGCCAGGAGAAGTACATCAGTCTTCAAGTACAAGTCTGAGTACTCACCTAACGTATTGATACCGAATTCATTCCAAACTACTTGAGCAAAAGCATAATCATCATCAGAAATAGTTGAGTTTGTTAATTTTGAATAAAATGATTCTTGGTCAGGTAATTGTCTCTCATCTAGTCTGTCAATGCTGTCAATGTACTCATACGGGAATACACCCTTACGTATTGCTAATTTAAATTTGTCGGGGTCAGTGTAGTGCAGTCGCGTAATCGGTTTGTCTTTGTCATCAAGGTATGAAGCTAATTTATCTAAACTGGAGGCCATAAATCTAAAAGAATCAATAAATCTTAGAAAGACTGAAGTATTTTTAACTGATTTTGTGAAAGAAATGTAACGCTCTTTATTGATTGGTAATAATATTATTTCACCCTCAAATACTGTAGCTAAGGATTTAATTATAAAGTGCGAGTCATAGCCAGATAAATTATGAAAGACAACTGGAATAATAGTGGATTTTTGATAATTAACGTTACATGATTTATGAGCTGCGTTTCTATAGTTACCCGTGAAGTGACAATGATCATAAACTTTATCTTTAGGAGATGTTATAGGCTTTTCACAGATGTGACACACAGTTGCATGGTTGTGTCTATCTTGTTGCTCTTTGGTTAAGGGTTTCATTTTAATAGGATTCTTTAGAATTTTTTCAAAGTCTAGAGCTAATGACTCTAATTGTTTAACAAACCAGTTGATGCAATCAGGAGAACGGTTCAATTCGAATTTGGAGAGGGTGTTATCATAACTGCAATGTACATAGTAAGCAATACTGTGAGGAACATGTTTATGAGCTGTCTTTTCATCATCTTCTGGGGGTTCGAGTGTGCATTCTAGATCCGCGTAAACTACAAACGGTACAGTATCTTTAGATTTGAAATCTTTAAATTTAAAAATTTTATTTTTTTCACTAGGAAACTCCATACGAACTTTATTAGATTTGAAACAATCTGCTCGGTGTTCTAAATAACATTTTTCTAATTTGAAATGATTCAAACAACGATCACAAAAGTACAATTTATGTCTTCCTAGAGTTATTTGACTTTTAATTAGTCCGGATAGATTATGTATCCACGCAAAGTGATAGACAGACTCAATATTATCTAAATTATTGGTATAATTTACACTTTTTTTAATCATTAATAAATGTATTGTTGGTATTTCTGACTCGAAGTTACTTAAATATAATGGAATAATCGTACTTTTTTCAGACTTTTTACCCGTGAATTCAGAATCTATACCATATACGTTAATGCTAAGATCATTCATTTTTTCAAATTTTGGTACATCATTAAGTTTAATTGGAAATTGAATACCTTCATTGTTCAATCTGACGCTGAAGTGGCAATATCTTGTAGGGCTTTCTGGAACCGATACTGGTGGATGCAAGGCAGCGTTGACACACCACAGGAAGCAGAACTCGTCATTGTTTTGGATGTTGGTAACCGCACTCTTCCTGATAATATCCCTCGGTAATTTGACGAAGGTGGAGTTTCCAACTTGGGTTGGTGCGAATCTTGACATGGTCACCATCAAGCTGTTCGGTCCAAGCAGACTCCATCCGGAACCCTCATGTTCAAATTCTTCAATTCTTTGAAGTAATTTGTCGTATACATGTTCACTGGACCAATCCTGGAGAGATGTAGCAGGGAGAATCTCACGACTTTTAGTGATGAAAGACTTTCGCTCTTCTACATCTTCTTGTTTCCGGAATGTACAAAAGAGTTCAACATTCACTTTCAGCCCTGCCAGATCTCTCAAGACACTCTGTACCTTGTTGATGATGATGTCCCGTGAGGCCTGGAGAAATGATGCTGGCTCTTTCTTCTTTGTGATGCTGGTTGACAACACATCCAGTCTGGATGTTACCAGCGAAAGCGTTTTCCAAGTCCCGCCATTTGACTCCTTGGTTAAGATCCCCACCAACAACTAGGTTACCGAGTCTAGAGAACTGATCGGCAAACCAGTTGAGTTGGTTGATGTGTGCTTGAATACTTCGTCTCACTTGAATTGTTGTTCCAGGATCCAGTAATATTGTGTTGAAGTATTCAATGGTCTCGTTACACACTCGTAAACACCTTTCACGATGTTCATCAGTCAGCTGCTCTCCCAACAGATCAGCATACGAGGTTGCAATTGTATCCACCAAGTTTTTTAAAGCCTCAATGAGGTTTGGTTGGGCCATCTTGGAAAGACACACACTTAACTACTATCTATTTACACAATATTATAGGTTATGTACACTGTAGGTTATGTACACAGTTTATAGGCTATGTTCACTGTTTATAGGTTATACACTGAATTTACACGATAGTTTTTGGCACACTGGACTAGAGTTTTTGTACACACAATAGTTTTTGCACACTGGACTATACTTGCGTACTTCACAGCACTGAACTTCAATATAATTTGTAACACTGAATACTTTTTAATTACGAGAGCTCGTACTTCACTGGAGATGTGTACTTCGTTTTTGTGAAGTACGCTCTCAGCAAGCTGCTTATATAGGCAGAAAATACTGCGCAGTTACCCCCACTCCTTTACCTCAAAACCTGTTTAATGACGTCATCTACTACGCAGTAAGAAGATTCTAGAACAGAATGAGTCATCTACTGCACAGTTACCCCCACTCCTCTACCTCAAAACCTGTTTGATGACGTCATCTACTACGCAGTAAGAAGATTCTAGAACAGAATGAGTCATCTACTGCGCAGTTACATGACCTTGAACAGGTTCAGACCTGTCGGATGACATCATCTACTACGCAGTTACAAGTAATGCAAGCTATCGCCAGATGGCGTTACGTGAAATCCTTCTCGCAAGAAGTTGTCGTACGTAGAGTTTCAATATATTAATCTTTTCAGTATACAAACCATGAAATGCACCTGTGATCTAAGCAACTATAGTTGATGCTGAGATCACAGGTGCATTATTTAACAAAATGGTGAACTGAGACTCGAAACGACAAATTCAAAATCGGGGGAAATAAGATTCAAAATGACGGATTTCAGACTCAAAATGGTTGATAGCAAATAGCAGATGACGGATTCAAAATAGTGGATAGCAACCACCAGATGACGGATTTCAGATAGCAGCCACCAGATAACAGAGTCAAAATGGCGGATATCAGCCACCAGATAGCGAATTCAAAATGGTGGATAGATCTAAAAAATGGCGGGAAAATGGTGGATAGTAAGATTCAAAATGGCGACAGAATTAACCACCAGCGCCACCTACGAAAAACCCTCCACCATGTCCACGTCGGTAAAAACAGGTCGGTAGAACAGGGCGCCCATATCCATGAATGGTAACTTATTATGGACATGAACCCACAAATCTGTTTTACCGATTGGACATGCTCCCGCCCCCCTGTTTACCTACTGTGAGAGCTACAGCTATATACTATAAAATATATAATTGCATAAATCTCTTATATAGATAATCCACCCTATTTTTGGCCATATCTAGGTGATAAATTAACATTTAAAAATTTTTTCTTCATACCTCGGTCGAAAGTACGTACTTTCCTCTCTAATGGCAGGAAAGAATGTTTAACATTAACTCCCTGTGAGAAGTACACGCGCGCCCTTTGTAACGGCGGGAGGAAAGAATTTCTCATGCGTAATTACACTTGTAACTAGGGACTGTTTATTCCGTCACTATAGCAAATTCTTAACCGCTGTAATTTCTATTGCAACCTCTAACCTTAAAAATATTTATCAATGTTGTTTTGTCATCTGTTAAATAAGAAAAATTTCTGAAAATAATGTTCCTACCAGTAAACTATCATCAGAATACTCATCTAAAAATTTTAATTTGAATAATCAAGTTATGAATTATCAAAACTGTTTACTCAGTGGAGATATAATTTTTAACTGCTCCAATATCAAGATTGAAAACTGTGTATTTTATGGAAGGATTATTAATAATTGCGATCATTCAAGAGAAAATTGCAATGATTAAAAAAAATGCAATAAGAGTTTTTCGCTTATAATATGTTTTGTTTGAGAAATTTTATAATAAATAATATAGTTTGTTAAACTAATGAAAATAAATACATCTTTGAAAAAATGAAATTAATTTATTTTCAAAAAATATGACCAGACTTGACTCTTCGAATGTATTTGATGCCTGCCCCCACGACCAGCAGCACTCGCTTCGCTCGTGCCGCAAATGTCGGGGCAGGCATCAAGACATACTTATCTGCACTTGAAGTTAAAAAAAGTAAAATTGATAACGTACTTTCGACCGGCTATGAAGAAAAATCGTATACACTACACAGGCCAAAAGTTGAAATCTCGGTCCTGCGCGTCATGGTGCTCTCGGCTTCGGCTCGGGCATCATGACGCGCAGGGCCGAAAATTCAACTTTCGGACCTAGTAGTGTAATATACTATTATTTTATTTTGTTTGTTTGTGCGGCGCATTTATAATAAAGAATATTGTAAAATAATAAATTAAGATTCCGATAGCTTTTTTGCCTTTAAAAGTTAGTAAAAATTTTGGCCTTCATGTTTTTGGATAAAATTTCTATTTTATCTTTTTTTTATAAAGTACACAAAAAAACGAACAATTAAAAAAAAAAATTATTGAACATCATAATTTTCTAAAAAATTTATAAATTTTTTTTTTAATTTGTTAAAATTGTGATAATCAACTTTTTTTTTTGATTGTTAATTTTTTTATATATTTAAAAAAAAAATTGATCAAAATTTTCGAGAAAGTAAATTTTTGTTCAAAAAAATTGAAAGTAAAATGATCCCTGAATAAAAAAAAGTATTGAGACAAAAAAAAAGTATTAAAAAGAATTGGATTGTCTAGAAAACTAATTCTTTTCAATACTTTTTTCTTTGTCTTAATACTTTTTTTTAATCAGGGATGCACCCCATTTGTAAATGATAACCTTTTTTTACACGCTTTTTATTAGCATCACTTGTATGTTTGTATATTTGTAACCGACTTCTTTGGGCGCGATTTTTACGCACTTTAAACGGCCAGATTTCGTTCAAACTTTGTAGATTAATCGAGGACCGATGACAATACACTAATTTGATAAAATTATTCCATTTTTTAATTTGCAAAATAAGATTTTTGTTGATTTATGTAATTTTTATCTATAGTCGATAAGGCAGAAATTTTAATTTTCCAACCATTATCTTTAGACGATTTATCTAATATTAACAAAGTGCGTGGTGGTAAGTTAGTTGCCAAATAATAGTTTAAAATAAAAAAAACAACCTATTATAAATAAACCAAACAAAAAAGTAGAAAATAAATAATAGTTTAATAAAACTAAAAAACACGCTTTTTATAGAAAACCGAACTGAAAAAATAGAAAATAAGTTTTAATAAATTTAAATTAAGAATAGTGTTAAAAATTTCAATAAATGTAATTAATAATAGTGTAAATAAAAATAAATGTATTTTATTTAAAAAAAAAAGCGTGGGGTACATGGATCAATAGATATAAATATCTTATCGACAGATATGAGTAGAGTGATTATCATTTTTAGAATATCTTAAAAAGCACCCCACGCTTTTTTTAAAATAAAATAAATTTTTTTTTTATTTACACTATTATTGATTAAATTTATTGAAATTTTTAACACTATTCTTAATTTAAATTTATTAAAACTTATTTTCTATTTTTTTAGTTCGGTTTTCTATAAAAAGCGTGTTGTTTAGTTTTTTTAAACTATTATTTCTATTCTATTGGATGTCATTGGGAGAAAACGATAGTGTGATTATAGAAAAGAAATACCTCGAATGTTCCATCCATAAACAAATCAGTACTTTCATTCAGAACACTCAATAATTTATTATTTGTAAATATAATAGCAGAATGACCTTCAGCTTCAACATGACCTTGTGCAATATTTTTGTTTATTATAATTTGTCCCAACTCTTTCATTGTTTTTGGAATCTTTTCACGATGATGTTGTCTTTCACGCGATAATGTACTCGAACAGGAGCTAAAATTGTAGTTCTTGCTAATTTCAGGGAAACTGGAAATAAGAAATTTAAGATATTTAATTATTGAACTAATAATAATCATTATTATCATTATGACCATAAACATTTCTTTTTTTAATTATTATCTATATACTTAAAGATAGTTCTCATCCATATTGTCACTCATCACGAAATCTTGCGAAGTATAGACGACTTGCTCCGAATTAACTCTGTACTATCTACTATATTTATATAATCTTGTGTTATGATGTTAAGTTCAGCTTAAAATAGATTTCATCGAATTCCAACTCCAAAATATATTGCGGAGGCGTTAACAATGAAAAAATTTTATTTAAAAAATTGCTCTTACTGCTGGATCGCGGGAATATAATAGATTAAAATGAATTAATTTTCCAAATACTTGAGATGTTATAAAATAAATTTGGCTACTTATTTTGATATAATTCATAAAAAACATGTACAATTTCTTTTCAAAAATTAATTGACGACGCAAAAAAAATTTTAATTAATAGCAAAATTTGCAAACTAATGCTTCAATTAAATTTCAAGTCTAGATCTAAAAATACAATTCTAAACAGCGCCTAACGGAGATAATAGGTAACAACCAGTTCATAATATTATATATATATATATATATACTAGCAGCCCGGCCCACTTCACTGGGCGTCAGTCAAAATGACTAAAGTTTTTGTTATAATTTTTTATTTTATAATGATCAATTAATTTTTAAGTTCGAACAATAAGTTTAATACGATAATAATTAATCTAAAGCAATAACTAAAATTAATAAAATCATAAGTAATAAATTTTGCATTATTCATCGTCAAATAAAAGATTCCTACCAAATTTAAAGTCTGTAGTAGAAGTTAGTGTGGAAATGGAAATTTAATATTCTAACACCCATCCCCGCAATCCTTATTGGGGGTGGATTGTTGTAAAATCCGCTTCTAGATCATTTCCGCATCACATATAGAAGACTCCACCTAAATTTGCCGTCTGTAGGATCTTTAATTTGAATGTTAAAAATTTTCATTGTTAATACCCCCCCCCCAACCCCTGTGGAGCGAGCTATCGTAAAATTCGTTCGTAGATTATTTATATATCTCTCACGGAAGATTTCTACCAAATTTGGGAGCTATAGAAGCTATAGTTTACAAACGGAAATTATTCATTGTTAACGCCCCCGCAATCCCCTTTGAGGGAGGATTTTTTAAAAATTTTTTTACATACAAACCATCTAAAAATTCTGAAAACAACAAGGGGAATAAAAAAATTCAAATATGCATCACAACCACTTTGAACTTTAGAGCATTGGAAAAAATCCACGCTTTTTTTATCACGAGCATAAGTAAATCCTTTGTCAAAAAGCACTTTCGATTCTTTACTTTTACCGGGAATTATTTTCATGATGCACAACAAACAATAATTAATAACTTGAAATATAACTTAATTATTTAAAATGTATAAACGAATTTGACTTTCAATTAATTATAATCTCTGTATTAAGTTGATAATATTAAATGAATTTGAGCTTTACCCTGTTTAAAATTTCCAATAGGATCCTATCAAAAACGACAAAAGCCACTTAGAAACCCATAAATTTGATTGGTTTCTAAGTGGCTTTTGTCGCTTTTGATGGGATCATATTGGGGTTTTTCAACAGGGTATGATTATGAAAATTATAAACAGTAACGAATGACGATCGTTGTCACGACAACACAATCATTTGTTATTTTTTTGTTAATTTAAGGGGGTATTCTGGTCTAGAAACATGAATTTCAGGTAATTTTTGAAATGTCGTAAAAAAAAGACAATTAATGTTTTTAGTATACATTTTTTTATTAGTTGTTTGTTAACATTAGAAGAATACAAAAAAAAATTAAAAACTAAAAAAAGTACAAAATTTTTAAAATTATAAGCTGACGAAGTGGGGGCTCTTTAAAAATTTCCACGTGACTATGACTATGATTTTAACCCTCCTAGTAATCTGAAACTAAAAAAAAAAAAGATTATTAATCAAGAATAATGTCGCAATGGTCGGAAGTAGGGAAAAGTTTGAAAAAAAATTTTTCACAAAATGGCGACTGTTTAAAAAAAAATTTTTTTTTCGACCACTTTTTCTGACGGTTTTGAATTTTTTAAAAATAGTTAAAATAAAAATTTGGGGATAGGGCTAGTTCCAACCATAGACAAGCCAATAAAGAAGACTCTATAAAAATTCCAAGTAAATCGGTCCAGTAGAACCTGAAAAATCGTGGTCATTGTTCCGAAAAAGACAGTTTTGAGAAAAACGCGTTTAAAGTTTCGCGTAAAGTTTTTTCTAGTCTAAGTCATATAATGATATTTTAAACTTACATTGATTTAATCTGCTATTCCTGCCTCATACATTGGACCTTCCTCGACTTCAAAGAAACTATTTTCTGCATTTCTTTCTTCATATCGAGCAGTTCTGGCCTCCTTTGAAGCGATGGATGCTCGTGTTTCGGAGCGGTCAATCCGGGCGTTGTCGCGTTTGCCAGCAAATGAATGAGCTTCTGGTCCAATTTTTATTCCTATCAGCTCCATCATTTTTAAAATAGGAATAAAGCCTTCATTGAAAACACAAACGCTAATAAATGTCGCTATCTCGATAATATGAAGTCCAGAATGAATGTGTTTCGGAGCGAAAGTCCAAATCAGAGAGTTCAGAGACTCATTTCCACCAATCCCTCTATTTTCTTTTTTCGCTTTTCGTAACCTTGCACCCATTCTTTTTTGGACGTGACCTACGCATTCTTTTTTTTGGACAAATGGGTTACCATCGTAAGGATCCATATCGAGAATACCCTTGATCGTTTTAGTGTCACCATCTCCAATGTATTTAGCATATTTCAATCCGTGATTTTCATTTGATCGACAGAACATTTCGACAATAGCATCAACTTCCATTTTGCCTGCACTTCCTTTATGGTTTATTGTACATAATTCTTCATGACTTTCATACCAATCGTTATACGCAGCAATATCAGAATATTTTTTATTTTTCCAAACATTACAGCCTTGACAGAAACTAGATTTGACAACAGTATCAACAACCTTCTTGCAATTTTTTGCTACAAGTGTAGTTACTCCAAATAGAGAATTAAAACCCCTTTTTTTCCATGTCCCATCGCCAGAAACAGTAAACTCCATAGAACAAGCATTAGGATCACTAGCTGATATTAACTCTTTTTCTTGAATCTGATTTCCGTCATTTTAAATTCAAGTTCAACATTTTGAGGTTAGAAAAAAGCATCCTCAACTATTAACCCGCCTTCGGCTCGGCCATAACAGATCAATAGTTCAGGATTACGCATTCGTAGTATGATATATCCATGTTTTATATATTTAAAATGAAGTTATGATAACTGCTTGCGAGAAGGATTTTACGCAGCGCCATCTGGTGGCAGCTTGCATTACTTCTAACTGCGTAGTAGATGACATCATCAGACAGGTTTGAACCTGTTCAAGGTCGCGTAACTGCGCAGTTTTTTTTGTTCGATTTCTAACTGCGTATTTGATAACTCATTCTGTTCCAGAATTTTCTAACTGCGGAATAGATGACGTCATCAGACAGGTTTGAACCTGTTCAAGGTCGCGTAACTGCGTAGTTTTCTTTGTTCTATTTCTAACTGCGTAGTAGATGACGTCATCAGACAGGTCTGAACCTGTTCAAGGTCATGGTAACTGCGTAGTTTTCTTTGTTCTATTCCTAACTGCGCAGTAGATGACTCATTTTGTTCTAGAATATTCTTAATGCGCAGTAGATGACGTTAAAAACCCGGTTTTTAGGTAGAGGAGTGGGGGTAACTGCGCAGTAGATGACTCATTCTGTTCTAGAATTTTCTTACTGCGCAGTAGATGATGTCATCAAACAGGTTTTTAGGTAGAGGAGTGGGGGTAACTACGCAGTATTTTCTGCCTATATAAGCAGCTCGCCGAGAGCGTACTTCACAAAAACGAAGTACATCTCTCATGATTAAACAGTATTCAGTGTTATATAAAATATAGTGAAGTTCAGTGTTGTGAAGTACGCGAGCATAGTCCAGTGTGCAAAAACTATTGTGTAGTGTACATAACCTATAAACAGTCACATAACCTTTAAAAGTGTACATAACCTATAAACAGTCTACATAACCTATAAACAGTGTATATAACCTACAAACAGTGTATATAATAGGGTGATTCAAAAAAAAAGAATATTTTTTTTTTCGTTTGGTACTCTGAAAAATAGGTTCCTAGACACCTCTAAGAAAGCCTCTCCAAGCATGAGTTCTTAATTGTAACGGGAAGGTCCTCCTTCTTACAGTTTTCTATTTTTTCTTATTATCAGATAGAAAAATTTATATCTCGCTTTCAACTACTTGAAAAAATATCTTGTTCCTTAGATTTTGTAGGAAATTGAATGCTCTACAAAAAAGGTCTCTTACGATTTTTTCGTAAACCCAACCGTTTAAAAGATATTAACGGTTAAAGTTTGATTATTTTTGGGAAAATTTTTTATTTCTTATGAATTTTATAACTCAATGAAAAAAAATCATTATGAATGATGAAACTCATAGTTTTGTAGGAAATTTACTGCTCTATAAAAATGGTCTCTTATGATTTTTCGATCAAGTTGAGCGTTTACGAGATATTCATCGTCAAACATCAATGCATATTAATTTTTCTAGTTTTTGATCAATAATTCGAAAAATTTCAATTTATTCTGTGAGTTTCAAGGAAATTTAGACAAACTTGAGTTTTTATTATAAAAGCAACTCCTATAGATGTTTTCTGTTCAAAAATTCATTTGAAAGTTTTTATTCTAATAATATTTTTTTTAAATTTTATCTTTAATAATTTAAAATCTTAATCGCGTTATCATTTATTATTATGAAATTTGTTCAGTGCGTATTTTTAAATTGTTTTTCACAAAATATACATAAAATTTTCGTTCGAGGGGATTTTTGTTTTGAATTCCATTTCTTCTTCTGTTTGTCTTCTGAAACTAACGCCATCTATGTTTTTACTCTCAACTATCTTCAGTATCTACCCATTTAATACCGTATTTTCAGTGTTCCTAAAACTGATCATCTTGAATACGTAATAAAATAATTCATTTTAAATAAGTCTTATAATCATCACATAAATTTATTTATCATCAATTAACCTACAATGAATAAAGAAATACGTTTTATCGGAATACCTCTACAAAGAATTTCGGAACGTAAGTTACCAAAAGTGAAAGAGGTTATGCGTGTGTTTTTCTACCAACTTAAAATTTTAAAGTATTCAATCAAACAAAGTGCTAAAAATTCAGTTGACCAAGTTATTGAACTGTGGAGAAAAAATTAGATTCCAACTAGTGGAGCTCCTAATGCAGTCAAAAAATTTCTTCGCTATCACAGTCAATGGTTAAAATTACAAAAAAATTTCGATAAAAAGAATTCAGCGCAAAACCAAAAGGAAATGAAATTTCAGACTGATCTTGAACAATTATTCGACATTGTGAGCGAAAAATCCTTAAAAGTGCTTGATGATAATATTAGAAAGTTGTATTTGGATCAAAAATTCGGTACCCATAAAGAGATTCTTTCTAATAATGTACCTGTATCAAACTTAACCACAACTATGATGGGAATAGATGAGAGTAGTAAGTATCTGAGATATTTAATTATTATAAAGTCAGGTAGTAGTGTAACTTTTCATAGATGACTAGATGACATTTGACTAGACAATTTTTGGAGTCCTTTCTTAATTATTTGTCATCAAAATGAATAAATTCTATACATTTTCTTCGTTTAATTTATAAAACAGATCTTATTCCAGACTTAGATTAACCGTCTACCAGTCATGCGATTGTTCCAAGTGAAAAATCAGAGTCGTTCTCTACGTATACATTAAGTGGAGTTACAAATTCTGGATCTGATTCAGAGTATGAACCTCCAATTCCGACAAAACGAGCAAAACTTGATGTCTTAACTCCTGAAGTCATTTTTGGACTCGACCGAGCTAATGTCAGCAGTAGAAATGCGATGTTTATTATTGCTCCGGTTTTACTAGCAGTAGGTATTAAAATTGAAGATACAACGCTCAGTTATAGTTCAATTCAACGAGCTCGTATGCTTCAAAGAGAAGACATTGCTAAAGGACTTAATGACAACTTTAAGACACACGATAAATACGTTGTGCATTGGGACGGAAAAATGCTGAATGACCTTGTTGGATCAAAATCTGTGGAATGGCTACCAGTTATTTTAACTGCATTTGGTACCGAACAATTACTTGGGGTTCCAAAAATGAATTCTGGGACGGCAGACAATCAAACATCAGCCATTTTATCGACATTGAGTGAATGGGGTATTACTAATTATGTTAAGGCGATGTGTTTTGACACGACGGCAGTTAATACAGGTAACTTATCAATGATAATTTAATCTAAAAAATATTTAATTATTAACGTTCTAGTTTAATTTTTATTGCTTACTGAATTTCACTTTTGAAATTATTGAGAATTTTACTCATTTGGATTTTAAATATAATCTACAATTTGTTGAAAATATTAAATTTAACGATAGTTATCTATTTTCTTTATACAGGAATTCATAACGGTACATGTAAGGCAATTGAAAAGACTTTGGGAAGAGAGTTAATCTGGTTACCATGTCGTCACCACATTTTTGAGATCATATTGAGAAGTGCATTTGAAGTATATTGGCCTGTGTCATCTGGGCCAAACGTACCAATGTTCGGAAGATTTAAAAAATCATGGGATGAAATAAATAAAACTAATTATAAATCTGGAATTGAAGATACTGTTGTTGCTGATATCATTTTGGATAAAAAAATGAAATATCTAGTTTAATTGCACAATCCTTACAGGTATGATTTAACTGCGATTTTAAGAAAAAAATTTTCTTGTTTCTGACAAATTTTTAATTGTTTTTGATAGTTACTACAACCCCGAGATGACTATAAAGAATTGTTGGAATTGTCGTTGATTTTCCTTGGAGAAATGCCTCAAGAAGAAATTTTTTCAAACGTCCTGGTGCAATTCATCATGCTAGGTGGATGGCGAAGGCAATTTACAGTTTAAAAATGTTTCTATTCAGAAATGAATTTAAACTTTCTAATAAAGAATTGGACGGTCTTCGGCAAATTTGTATATTTATAGTTACACTGTATTTAAAAGCTTGGTTTTCATCAACTTCTGCAACAACTGCTGCTAATCATGACTTGCAGTTTTTGAAAAATTTATTCGAGTACAAAAATATCAATTCATTGATTTCTTCAGCAACTTGTGAAAAAATGATTTTGCATTTATGGTATTTAAGTGATGAACTTGCCATTTTATCATTATTTGACGATACCGTTTCATTGGAAGTAAAAAAAAATATTGTTGGAGCTGTTAATACTCGTAACGGTACAGATTCTAAAGCTAAAAAATTTATAATTGATAAAAACGATTTGAATTCATTAACGCAAAAAAGTCTGAGTGACTTTGTTTCTAAAAAGTCTTTAAATCTCTTTAAAATCTTTGATTTACCATATGACTTCCTTGATAAAGATATTGAATCGTGGCCTACTAATGACAGTTACATTGAAAATAAAGAATACTTTAACCAATTGAAAGTTGTTAATGATTCAGCAGAACGAGCTGTTGCATTAGTTAGTGAGTATAATCAATGCTTGACAAAAAATGAAGAGCAATTCCAATACTTATTGCAAATTATCAAAGAACATCGAAAAAACTACCCAAACTGCAATAGAGGAAATTATTTACAGTAAAAGTGTACCGTTATGTTGAAAATATTGAAAATTATATGGCAGTTGATAATTAAATAAATAAATTCTTCGATAAAAAAGTGAAACACATGTGAAACACACTAAATTGAATTATATATTTAAAAAAATGCACTAATTTTTTGTTTTAATGTAATCAAACATGTCCAAGACTAAAAAAACTAATTAAAAAAATAGTTCATAACATATTTCTATTCATAGAAACTCAAATTTGTCTAAATTTCCTTGAAACTCACAGAATAAATTGAAATTTTTCGAATTATTGATCAAAAACTAGAAAAATTGATATGCATTGATGTTTGACGATGAATATCTCGTAAACGCTCAACTTGATCGAAAAATCATAAGAGACCATTTTTATAGAGCAGTAAATTTCCTACAAAACTATGAGTTTCATCATTCATAATGATTTTTTTCATTGAGTTATAAAATTCATAAGAAATAAAAAATTTTCCCAAAAATAATCAAACTTTAACCGTTAATATCTTTTAAACGGTTGGGTTTACGAAAAAAATCGTAAGAGACCTTTTTGTAGAGCATTCAATTTCCTACAAAATCTAAGGAACAAGATATTTTTTCAAGTAGTTGGAAGCGAGATATAAATTTTTCTATCTGATAATAAGAAAAAATAGAAAACTGTAAGAAGGAGGACCTTCCCGTTACAATTAAGAACTCATGCTTGGAGAGGCTTTCTTAGAGGTGTCTAGGAACCTATTTTTCAGAGTACCAAACGAAAAAAAAAATATTCTTTTTTTTTGAATCACCCTAGTATATAACCTATAAAAGTGTACATAACCTATAAACAGTGTATATAACCTATAAACAGTGTGCATAACCTTCAATATTGTGTAAACAGACAGTAGTGAAGTGTGCGTCTTCCTAAGATGGCTCAACCTAACTTCATTGAGGCTCTCAAAAACTCGGTGGACACTATTGCTGTCTCATATGCTGATCTGTTGGGAGAGCAGCTCACTGATAATCATCGTCAAAGGTGTTTAAGGGTGTGCAATGAAACTATCCAGTACTTCAACACTATATTACTCGATCCTGGAACATCAATTCAAGGGAGACGAAGTGTTCAAGCACACATCAACCAACTCAACTGGTTTACCGATCAGTTCTCCAGACTCGGTAACCAAGTTGTTGGTGGAGATCTCAACCAAGGAGTCAAATGGAAGGACTTGGAGAATGCTTTCGCTGCTAACATCCAGACTGGATGTGTTATCAACCAGCATCACAAAGATCCAGCATCATTTCTCCAGGCCTCACGGACATCGTCATCAACAAGGTGCAGAGTGTCTTGAGAGATCTGGCAGGGTTGAAAGTGAATGTTGAACTCTTTTGCACATTCCGGAAACAAGAAGATGTAGAAGAGCGAAAGTCTTTCATCACCAAAAGCCGCGAGATTCTCCCTGCCACATCTCTTCAGGATTGGTTTAGTCAACATGTCTATGACAAATTACTTCACAGAATTGAAGGTTTTGAGCATGAGGGTTCCGGATGGAGTCTGCTTGGACCGAACAGCTTGATGGTGACTATGTCAAGATTCGCACCAATCCAAGTTGGAAACTCCACCTTCGTCAGATTACCGCAGGATATTATCAGGAAGCATGCGGTTACGAACATCCAGAACAATGATGAGTTCTGCTTCCTGTGGTGTGTCAACGCTGCCTTGCATCCACCAGTATTGGTTCCAGCTGACCCTTCAAGTTATCGTCACTTCAGCGTCAGATTGAACTATGAAGGTATTCAATTTCCAATTAAACTTAATGATGTGCCGAAATTTGAAAAAATGAATAACCTTTGCATTAATGTATATGGTATAGAGTCAGAATTCACGGGTAAAAAGTCTGAAAAAGCACTATTATCCCATTATATTTAAGCAACTTCGAGTCAGAAATACCGACAATACATTTATTAATGATTAAAAAAAGTGTAAATTATACCGACAATTTAGATAATATTGAGTCAGTCTATCACTTTGCATGGATACATAATCTTTCTGCATTAATTAGAAGTCAAATATCTCTAGGTAAACATAAATTGTAGTTTTGTGATCGTTGTTTGAATCATTTCAAATTAGAAAAATGTTATTTAGAGCACCGAGTAGACTGTTTTAAATCTAACAAAGTCCGCATGGAATTTCCCAGTGAAAAAATTAAAATTTTGAAATTCAAAGATTTTAAGTCTAAAGATACTGTGCCGTTTGTGGTTTACGCGGATCTAGAATGCACACTCGAACCCCCAGGAGATGATGAAAAGACAAATAATAAACATGTTCCACACAGTATTGCTTACTATGTACATTGCAGCTATGATAACACACTCTCCAAATTTGAATTAAACCGTTCTCCTGATTGCATTAACTGGTTTGTTAAACAATTAGAGTCATTAGCTCTGAACTTTGAAAAAATTCTAAAGAATCCTATTAAAATGAAACCATTAACGAAAGAGCAACAAGATAGACACAATCAGGCAACTGAGTGTCACATCTGTGAAAAACCAATCACTTCTGCTTCAGATAAAGTTTATGATCATTGTCACTTCACGGGTAACTATAGAAACGCAGCTCATAAATCATGTAACGTTAATTATCAAAAATCCACTATTATTCCAGTTGTCTTTCATAATTTATCTGGCTATGACTCGCACTTTATAATTAAATCCTTAGCTACAGTATTTGAGGGTGAAATTTCATTATTACCAATCAATAAAGAGCGTTACATTTCTTTCACAAAATCAGTTGAAAATACTTCAGTCTCTTTAAGATTTACTGACTCTTTTAGATTCATGGCCTCCAGTTTAGAGAAATTAGCTTCATACCTCGATGACAAAGACAAACAGATTACGCGACTACACTACCCTGACCCTGACAAATTTAAACTAGCAATACGTAAGGGTGTATTCCCATATGAGTACATTGACAGTATTGACAGACTAGACGAGACACAGTTACCTAACCAGGAATCATTTTATTCAAAATTAACAAACTCAACTATTTCTGATGATGACTATGCTTTTGCTCAAGTAGTTTGGAGTGAATTTAAAATCAACACGCTGGGAGAGTACTCAGACTTGTATTTGAAGACTGACGTACTTCTCTTGGCTGATGTCTTTGAAAACTTTAGACTTAGTTGTTTCAAGACGTACAATCTCGATGCACTTCATTTCTATACTGCTCCCGGTCTATCAAACGCTGCAATGTTAAAGCATACTGAAGTAGAACTTGAACTGTTAACTGATCCTGAGATGCTTCTTTTCATTGAGAAGGGTGTTCGCGGTGGGGTATCGAGGTGTGCTAATAGACACGCTGAAGATAACAACCGGTACATGGGTAAAGATTTTGATTCAAACAACCCCGAAACATACCTGATGTACTATGATGTAAATAATTTGTATGGCGCAGCGATGAGTATGTCTTTACCCAAGGGTAAATTTGAATGGGTTGAAAATGTTGACAATATAGATCAGTTTTTCAATA
The DNA here is from genome assembly GCF_013202065.1 of Cotesia typhae. Classification (NCBI taxonomy): domain Eukaryota; kingdom Metazoa; phylum Arthropoda; class Insecta; order Hymenoptera; family Braconidae; genus Cotesia; species Cotesia typhae. Next base: position 1,178,311 of record NW_027423751.1, read on the forward strand.
ATGATGAGAGTGTAGGCTACATCCTTGAAGTAGATCTACACTGTCCTGAGAAATTACATGATCTACACAAAGATCTACCTTTATGGCCGGAACATTTTGTACCACCTGGTAGCAAACAACAAAAACTCACGACAACTCTGTATGATAAGTCTAATTATGTAATACATTATAAGAATTTAAAGCAATATTTAGATTTAGGTTTAGTTCTTAAGAAAATACATCGAGTCTTGAAATTTGAGCAATCAGACTGGCTCAAATCATATATCGATAAAAATACTGAATGTCGAAAGCTTGCAAAAAATGAGTTCGAAAAGAACTTTTATAAATTGATGAATACCAATTCAATGTACCCAACATCTATGAAGACATCAAACGTGATATCTCAAGGTTTGATACTTCCGATTACCCACCTAACAACGTCTTCAACATGCCCCTTGTTAACAAAAAGGTTCTGGGACTCATGAAGGATGAGAACAATGGAAAAATCATGTCCGAGTTCGTGGGTCTCAGAGCCAAATTGTATGCCTTTGAAATCCATGATCCTAAGAAGGAAAAGGATAGAATCAAAAAAAGGGCAAAGGGTATCGGAGGATCAGCCTTGAAGACCATCATGTTTGATGACTTCAAAAGATGTCTTTTGAAAATGTGCTGTTGAAGAAAGAGCAGTATATGATAAAAAGCAAAAAACATCAAGTGCACACAGTAAAACAGGAGAAACTTGCTCTCAGTTGGGCTGATGATAAACGTCAACTCATTGAGGCAAGCACTGATACTGTGCCTTGGGGTTATAAAGGCTCCTTAGATTTTAAGAAAAGAAAACTTGTAGATGATGAAAATAATAATAAGAGACAAAAAGTTTTGTAATAGTAAAAATAATGTAAATATATTTTTAAGGATTTATGTATTAAGGGTTTGTAAATAAAAACAATGTAAATATAATTTGTGTTTTATATATCTGATTTATTGATCCAACTATTATGTTTAGTATCAAAGCCTAACCATTTAACATAGTATTTATTTCCACGTTTTCTAGTTACTTTTTCAACAAGATATACATCTGGATATTTGACTTTGCTGAGTTCTTCGTTGTAAAATCCGCCTTCAATTGGTTGATCCTGATAGTCCACGAGCTTGTACGTCGTTGGATTCGTATTCTGCACCGATTTGATTGTGAAGATTACTGTTGTCCAGTTTGGCGTGTATCCTTTGTCAAAAACATGCTTGTACTTGCTGATTCGGACTTTGTCTCCAACTTTGAACTTCTGCTTCGATTTGGTTTTCAGTGGTTGATATATATTTTCCAATAGTTGTTTCTCCTGAGCAGCGGTAACATCAACAGGTTTCATTGTGATGGTACTATGTTTGGTGTTGTTGTATGTATTCACCAAGTCATCAAGGACATCAGTCCACTTGTAGCTGCTGCGAGCTGTAAACTCTCGCCACATTTTAGTCTTGAGTGTTCTATTGAAACGTTCACATATGGATGCTTTGAGATTGCTGAATGTTGAATACAGATTTATCTTGTGCTGCTTCATCAGATCTTTGAATTCTTTGTTGTAAAACTCTTTACCCTGATCAACATGGAGATTCTTAGGAACACGACCTTGCTGGAGTACAGACTTCATAGCACTAGTGACATCTCCACCACTTTTTGATTTAATTGGAACTGCCCATGCATATTTAGAAAATATGTCTATGATTGTAAGCAGATACTTGTATCCTTTATTGACTGTTGCATATGGAATCATCTCAACCAAGTCGGCTTGCCAAGTCTCATCGAGACCTCGGATATCAACATGACGACGTTTATAGTTCCTGCGAGCTGGTTTGTGAAGCTCTTCAGCTATCACCACCTTTTTCTCTTCCATTGAAATTATTAACGAGATATTTGATATTATTTTGATGAGAGGAAAGTACTGCTTTAACTTCCTCAATAGCTGTCTGCAAATTTCTCACAGCAGCTTTCAGTATTACTATTTCAGAGTGTAAATGTGAAATAATCTCTTTCTGTTCACTGTCTATACTTTTATTCAGTTCAGACATCTGTCTCAGTACAAACTGCACTGTCGCCGCATCATGTTCATTTGAAGGATTACCGAGATTGCACAGCCTTTTATTCTCAATGTTATAGTTTCCATCAGAAGTTACATTGAAACCTCTACCAGCAGGGCCTCGTTGACCTGACTTATCATTGTCAGTGGACGTCCAAATATATCGATGCTCATGGTTATGAACACTTTGACTGTCAGCGTGCGAATGATTTAATTTTTCAGAAGCTTTTAATATATAACTCCAGCCTCCCTAAGCTCTTCAATAATTGATATGATTTCATTCGTGTGACTTGGATTTCCAGCAGCTTGAGATGCCATAAGTAGTCGCAAACGATCAACTAGTTCATTTGGATCATCCCAGTAAACATAGTCCATTGGTAATCTCTGTTTTCTTGCAATCATATATTTTGGTAACCCTCTACCGAACTTGGTGATAAAATCAGAAATGTATTTATTGAACTTGATTGTTGTATCTTCATAAATACACTACTGGAAAAAATTAAGGGATCAAAAAAAAATTCTAAATTTTTCGGTAGTTTTCAACAGGCCGTAACTTTGAGAGAAATGGTCGTACAGGAAATAAAAAAAAGGAAATTGTAGCTCCAAGTGTCTAGTTTTTGGATTAGTACTTCAAAATTTTGTAGCCTCCGCGGTTTCTGAGTAATCGTAGAAAAACCAGCAACAAAAAAATTCACAAAATTTTTTTAGTTTTTTTTTTGGTCTACGGGCGTGGAAAAATTTTTTTAGCTTAACCACCATAAGAATCGGATACTTTGTTCATTTAGCTTTAATTTCTTTTTTTAAACACCCTGATACGTCCACTCCTCGCTGAGATATCGGTCTTCAAATGGAAAAGGATCTTTTTGTCTTTGATTATCGATATCTCAGCAACCAATGATCGCACAGAAAGTTAAAGGTGGGTTTCAAGAACTTGAATGAATTCCCTTAACGACTGTCCATTGTTTTTCGAAAAAAATTTTTTCTTTCCGTCACATGAATTTGAAAATGCAACAAAAAAGGGCTTTTAGTGGTTTTTGGAAAATCAAGCGCTGGTTCGAAAATATTGAGGAAACCACTAATGTTAAGTGTGCCTTTTACAGTTCAATATGTCCACAAAAACCCTACAAAGAATCAAATTAATCCAGCCAGCCGTTTTTTTGTTTCACTTGATCGAATTTTTGAAAAAATTAAAGGATCACGTTTTTGCTCTGAAAAGCTCATAATTTTTAAAAATGAGAAAAAAATGGTTTTTTCGAGCTTTTTCCACATTTTCGTTCCAAAAAGTGCTTAAATTTTCAAAAAAAAATTCAAAAAAAAAAATTTTCAAAAAAAAAAAATTTTTTTTTTAAAATTTTTTTTGGAAAAAATTTTTTTTTAACAAGTTAAGGACACTCAAAAAACCATTGCCCAATGATTTTTATCACCTTTCCACCGCTGCATTCCTTGATTCTACTGATCTCCTTTTAATTAAATTAATAAAAAACGTTAAGGGGCACACCTAGTGTGAAATTTCGAAAAAGTCGATTTTTTTTTCATATTTCGGTAGATTACACCTTTAAAAATAACATATTAAAATTTCAAATCGATATCTCAAATAGTTTTTGAGTTATAACATTTTAAAGAGCAGCCGCTCGGCAGCTAGAGTGTCATTAGCTGCGAAACGTACCTGAAGTATTGTTCAGAGTCTACTGTCTCTTCCAGCCCCTATAACACGATTCCAGTTTCTATTGTTGGCTCTCAGGTATACAAAAATATATCATTATAATAATTTCTAGAAATTTCTAGAAATTTTTCGTTTACTGCCACGTAAATTATTTTCGGAGCCAGACACATTTAGTCTCATTGTGATCGTTGTATCGAGCGCATCATAATTTTACACGTGCTATTTTCTTGAAAATGAGTGATCAATCTTCATATTCAAATAAAAAAGGAACTCACAATGTTCCTAAGCATCGATCAATTGCGAAAAAACTCAAGTTTACCGGAAATAGATTTACATTTGAGCAATCTACTGCGAATACCAGTACGTCCGCAGAAAAGTTATTACAAAATAATGACAATAATGTTGTGATTGACCCATCTCATGGATATTGTATTTTGCAATTTTTATCAGTTTTTAGTGCAATTAGTAATTTAGTGGTGTGTAAAACCTGTCAAAAAAAAGTTACTTTCAATCAAGCAAGTTCAAGAGGTCTAGGGTTCAAAATTGCTATTATTTGTGAATGTGGCAATTCGTATATTAATTCTGGACCAATGATTAATAACGCATTTGAAATAAATAAACGTATTGTTGCTGTGATGCGTCTATTGGGCATCGGAATAAATGGGATAAATTTTTTCTGTGGATTAATGGATTTAGCATGCAAATTTTACGACCAAACTTTTGCGGGATGTTTTACGAATTTACAGATTGCAGCCGAAACTGTTTGTAAGCTCAGTATGCAGCAAGCTATAAATGAAGAAAAAGAGCTTACATTAAAGAAAGAAAATTCGGAGACAAATTTAACTGTTAGCGGCGATGGTACCTGGAAAAAACGTGGCCATACTTCCCGTTTTGGAGTAGTTACGCTGGCAGGAAAATACAGCAAGAAAATTCTTGATTCATGCGTAAAATCTACATATTGTCAGAGTTGTGTTTTTGGAAGAAAAAAAAAGATAGCGAACCTGAAGATTATGAGGAATGGCTATCATTACACGATGAAGAATGTGATGCCAATCATAAAGGATCTGCCTCAAAAATGGAAGTGGATAGTGTAAAAGACATGTTTGGTCGTTCCATTAGTAAATATGGTGTAAAATATACCCGCTATATTGGTGATGGTGATAGCGCTACCCACAAAGGACTTATAGATTTGAATCCTTATGATATTCCTGTTGCTAAATTGGAATGCTATCTACATGTGAAAAAAGAATGGGAACACGTTGCCGAAGTGTAAAGAACATTAATAAGAAATTAGGAGGAAAAAGTAAAACATCACAAAAGTTAACTGTAAATTTTATAAATAAACTCCAAAAATATTATGGTTTAGCAATTATGAGGAATCAAGATAATGTAGATGAAATGTATAAAGCAATCTGGGCAACATTTTATCATTTCTGTTCAACTGACAAAAACCCAAATCATAAAAATTGTCCAGAAGGCGCTGAAAGTTGGTGCGCTTATCGCCGCGCGGAAGCTGAAGGAATCACTAGTACATTTAAACACGATTACCTCCCACTGGATCCAGAAGTACAAGAAGCTATAAAACCTATTTATGAAGACTTATCTCGATATGAATTGCTTGATAGATGTAAAGGTAACAATACTCAAAACAACAATGAAAGCTACAACGGTTTACTTTGGCACTTTTCACCCAAGCATCTTCATAATGGCTTCAAAACTATTGAATTGTCAAATAATTTTGCAACTGCAATATTTAATGACGGTTATTCGTCAATTTTGAAGATATTCAATGTAATGGGAGTGATAGTTGGACCTGCAGCAAGAGATTTTGCGGCTCTTAAGGACGACACGAGAATACGAATCGCTGATTATCGCCAAAGGGCTTCTTCAAAAGAAGGTCGATCATCTCGAAGAAAAGCTTCTTCAGCTGAACAAGCCCTTTTCGAAGAAGAGGAAGGTGTATTATATGGCCCTGGAATAGCAGATTAGCTGTAAATATGATTTTAAACCACTTATAACAGTGGAAACGATCATTTTATCTTTAAACGCGTTTTTCTCGAAACAGCATTTTCCGAATTTGCTGCAGTGATTACTCAAAAACAAATGATCCGATCACTATCGAATTTTTTTACATGTTCTATATATAGTTCTCCGTACAATGACCTATCGATTTTTTGATCTGATCAAAAATCGAATTTTCGAGGCCACAAACGACCAAAATTTTAGGCAAAATTCGACTATTTTTTTAAAACGCCGCCATATTGTCAATTTTTGATTTTTTTTTTTTTTATCGTAGGTCATTGTACAGATAATATTATCTAGTTTAACGAGATATTTTTTTAGATTTCATCCACGGAGAAGGCCGGAATCACTGCAGCAGTGAAGGACCTTTTTTTTCGCGCCGTTAGAGATCGACGATAACTTAAAAAATATTTAATTTTTTCTTCAAAAATTTCATTATGTATTCTTAAAACATGTATAAATATATTCTTAAAATTTTAAAATAATTGATAAAGTATTTTTTTTAATAAAAATTCCCAAAAATCACGTTTTTTTTAGGCCGTTACACTAGGTGTGCCCCTTAATACCCCCAATCGAATTTCGATTTTTTTCATACGCTTTTCGGAGTTTTTTTTTTCTTTTCTTTTTGTGAATCCTTAGCAAATCGCTTCATTCAACAGTTTTTTTTAAAACTAATCCCTCTGCGCTAAAAAAAATTTTTTTTAATTTTTTGATCAAAATTGAAAATTTCTGACTTTTGATTCTTAATCATGGTTAGACGACATTTATCGGAGGTGGAAGTCGCTCGGTTAGTGACTCTTATCGACGAAGGTTACACTCAACATGCAGTTGCTATCCGGATGGGTGTAAGTCAATCTGTCGTATCTCGAGCTTATACCAGATACCAAGAGACGAATCAATATCATCGTCGCCCCGGACAAGGTTGCCATCGAGTCACTAATGCCCGCGATGATCGAACAATTGTTAGAGAAGTTCGACGACAACCTTTCGTCAATGCGAATATTGTCGCTCGAAACTTCCCCAATCGCAGACAACAGCAACAACAACAGCAATAGCGACGACGGCATCAAGTGCGAAACATTTGCTCTCGAACAATCATCAACCGTCTTCGTGAAACTGGGTTACACGCACGACATCCTAATCGTGTACCCCTGTTGACAGCAAGACATCGTCGAGCTCGTTTAGCGTATGCTTACGATCATCGAAATTGGAACTTGAGGGAATGGACAAATGTTTTATTCACTGATGAGTCTCGTTTTAATCTGTATGGCAACGATCGACGTCCTCTCGTTTGGCGCCGTCGTGGAGAACGTTTTCGCCAGAACTTTGTCCGTCCAGTCGTTGCCTACGGCGGTGGATCAGTTATGGTGTGGGGCGGCGTTTCACGAAATTGGAGAACACCTTTGGTAATTGTACGCGAAAATTTGACAGCTAGACGTTACATCGACCAAATTTTAAGGCCCATTGTTCTGCGCAGACGACAACATCTGAGGTCGTTCATATTGATGCAAGATAATGCACGTCTACACACAGCCAACATTACCCGGCGCTTCTTTGAGCGGCATGACATCACATTGTTGCGACACCCAGCAATGAGTCCAGATCTCAACCCCATAGAGCACGTTTGGGATATAATGGGCCATCGGTTGCGCAGAGAGTATCCAAATTTGCAGAACTTAGCTGCTTTGGAGCGCGCGCTTCAGCACATTTGGAATACCATTCCGCAGCCTCAAATTACCGTCTGCATAAACATGGCTGAACGTTTGAGAGCCGTTATTGAAAACAGGGGTGGTAATACCCGGTATTGAACCAACAAAAACCTTCAGAGAATGAGTTTGGAGTCATTAAATACGGTGGAACTGACGAGCCACCGGGTCTCAATTCTCCTGAAATACCTCTCACACACACACACACACACACACACACACACACACACACACACACAGAAGCGTAAATCCGACCGCGCGACCTCCACGTGGTACGCTTTGGATAACGCTAATGCCGGCGGTAATTGTTTTCTTAAACTTTTCAAGAGAAAAAATTTCAAAAAAAATTTTTTTTTTTAATTTTTTTTTTTCTTTCAATTTAAGCACTTTTTGGAACGAAAATGTGGAAAAAGCTCGAAAAAACCATTTTTTTTTCTCATTTTTAAAAATTATGAGCTTTTCAGAGCAAAAAACGTGATCCTTTAATTTTTTCAAAAATTCGATCAAGTGAAACAAAAAAACGGCTGGCTGGATTAATTTGATTCTTTGTAGGGTTTTTGTGGACATATTGAACTGTAAAAGGCACACTTAACATTAGTGGTTTCCTCAATATTTTCGAACCAGCGCTTGATTTTCCAAAAACCACTAAAAGCCCTTTTTTTGTTGCATTTTCAAATTCATGTGACGGAAAGAAAAATTTTTTTCGAAAAAACAATGGACAGTCGTTAAGGGAATTCATTCAAGTTCTTGAAACCCACCTTTAACTTTCTGTGCGATCATTGGTTGCTGAGATATCGATAATCAAAGACAAAAAGATCCTTTTCCATTTGAAGACCGATATCTCAGCGAGGAGTGGACGTATCAGGGTGTTTAAAAAAGAAATTAAAGCTAAATGAACAAAGTATCCGATTCTTATGGTGGTTAAGCTAAAAAAATTTTTCCACGCCCGTAGACCAAAAAAAAAACTAAAAAAATTTTGTGAATTTTTTTGTTGCTGGTTTTTCTACGATTACTCAGAAACCGCGGAGGCTACAAAATTTTGAAGTACTAATCCAAAAACTAGACACTTGGAGCTACAATTTCCTTTTTTTTATTTCCTGTACGACCATTTCTCTCAAAGTTACGGCCTGTTGAAAACTACCGAAAAATTTGGAATTTTTTTTTGATCCCTTAATTTTTTCCAGTAGTGTAGTACGATTTGGGTCATAATTTTTCCTATGAGCGTTGGTATGTTGAATTATGTCCAAGTACTTTTCCTTATCATCTGGGGTGATGAGTGCATCCTCTGGTGATTTTCTAAATAATAATTCCAACAACCCAGGAGTTATTGGATAATTTTTTTCTTTGACAGTTATTGTATCATTTGCAAATGAAATAGGTGAATCACCCATATGCATTTCACCACGTTTTCTGCGTCCACCATATCTCATAACATTATCTTTATGTTTTTTACTTAAACGTTGTAGATAATTAGTGAGAAGAGGATTTCTACGAGCTGGAGTACTTGTTGATGGTGGTGGCTGAGTAATAGCAAGTGCTGTATTATCAAATGAACTTTCATCATCTGTTATTAAACTGTTGTATACTTCTGGATCATCATACAAAGATTTTTCAACCTCTTGTTTTTGAACCTGTGGTTTTTCTTAATATTTTCCCCTTTCAACTTTGAAGATTCAACTATACTCTGGAGTGGTGTCACAATAGGCTTGAATATTTCCTCCATAGCTTTCTCAGCTGTATCTTTACCCAACTTCAACATCTTGTGCTTCCGTCGGATGGCATCACTGGCTTGAGATATCTGATACAGAATATCTTTCTGCTTTGATATTTCTTCAGGCTTCATGTTGACAGGTTAACGTCTACAGCATGTATGACTATCACACTCTAAAGTACCTCAATTTATACTAATGAAGCAGTCGAATCCTTTGCGATACCTACCACTGTTCAATTCACTGTCTTTATCTATTACCACAAACCCACATTTATTCCAACATGCCGAGCATAAATCTCTGAATGAGTTGTACGACATGTCTGTATTGACATGATCATTATAAATATGCTTCAGATTCATTTCATCTTGACGGAATTGCACGAGAAAGTTTGCGTTATCTCTAATCAGATGCTTAGGTATTCGTGTATAAGTTTGACAGAGATAAAAGCTATCAATATCTTTGTGTCGACCCATGCAGAAAAAAGCCTTGATGTGATCCTGTTTTTCACAAGCAACATCATCAAATATCATCAGGGAGTTAGGTTTTGCATCTTCAGGCTTGATTACAGCCTCATGATCGCTGAATATGAAGAATTCAATACCATCAATCTGTTTAAGCAGTGTTTCGAGAAACTGATACTTTGGTTGGTTAAGAGACTTTGAGTAAAGATATATATTCTCAAACCTCAAGCCGTTTGGATGTACAATAAGAGACAATAGAGCGTTGGTCTTTCCACAGTTTGTTGGTCCGCAAAACACTGCACGGATACTGTTGGGAAGTAAAGCACCGTGTCGTTTGAGTTTCACACCGGTTCCTTGAACAATTTGATCAAAATTGATAACTGGCAACTGAGCTCTTGGTTTGTTGTCCATGACTGCTGATTGTATTCTGAGCTCAAGAGGTATATATACCGGCTTATATAGATAAGCGAGTCAGTCTTCGATGTGACATGTCTGAGAGCAGACGTGGTAAACGTTTGTTCAACAACATAATCAACAAGCTCCCACTTGAACTCCATATCCCTGGGTACCAGTACTGCGGTCCAGGTACAAAGTTAGGTAAGAGGTTAGGTCGAGGTGATCCATGCATAAATCCTCTGGACGCTGCGTGTAAGGAACACGATATAGCTTACTCTAAAAATCGTGAAAATTTGGAAGCCCGTCACGAGGCTGATAAAATTCTTGCTGAGAAAGCGTGGCAACGATTTCAAGCGAGGGACGCTACTATTGGTGAAAAAGCTGCTGCTTGGAGTGTAAATAAAATCATGAAGTTAAAAAGACGTTTCGGTATGGGTCTTAAAAAAGAAAAACCTATTCCTAAGCGTAAGACAATTAAAAGAAAAACAATGAAGCGTGAGATAAATAAACGCAAAGTAGTCAAAAGAAAGACTTCCATGAAAAAGGATGTTGCTCTAAGACAGATTGTAGATGGAGCTAAAAAGTCTATGCAACCTGGTGGAGATCCGGTTAAAACAGCCCTTGAAGGTGGCCGCAAGGCTGTCAAGAAAGCTGGTGGAAAGAAAAACATTCGATTGCCTCGTATTCTACCAGTTCCATCAAAGATTGGTGGAATACTTCCTTTCTTGATTCCCCTGTTCGCAGGGTTATCAGCAGTTGGTGCTCTGACAGGTGGAGCTGCAGGTGTTGCAAAAGCTGTGAACGATGCAAGCGCAGCTAAAAATCAACTTGTTGAAAAGAAACGTCACAACTTGAAGATGGAGGAAATAGCTGTAGGTAGAGGATTATACCTCAAACCTTACCGAAGTGGTATGGGGCTCTATCTGAAACCATACCCAGAGGGAACTGGTTGTAAGAAGTCAAAAAACCAGTAGAGCTACCACATCGAGCACTGACTAACATCGATTTATTAAAGTATGCCAAGCTACTTGAAATTCCAAATTTTCGTGGAGTTTTCATGAGAAATGATTTACCAAAATCTGGACCAAAGATAAATGAATCAGCTATAATAAATTTAGATGATAAACTTGGACCTGGAACTCACTGGGTTGCATACAAGAAGAATCATGATCAAGTAATTTATTTTGACAGTTTTGGCAATCTGCAACCCCCACAAGACTTGATGAAATATCTCGATGTTGGTAGCGTAAAGTACAATCATAAAAGATATCAAGACTTTGATACAATCATATGTGGACATTTGTGCTTAAAATTCCTGGCTGGACAACTATAAATTGAAGTGACTCGGGAATACAAGCATCAGTCATGGCAGAGTCATTCACCTTGACACTATCTGGAAACTCCTCCATACTGGAGGCAAATTATTTTCCACCGATTGAGTTATCATCAACAAAAAATTATGTACTTGGACTCGTTAAGCTTCTAACATTCAATTCAATACCAAATATTGATGTTGGTGCTAATAAATTTTGTGTGTCATCAAAAAGATCCAAAAGAAGTATAATCAAGAGATTTCAAGAAATAACTATACCAACAGGGAGTTATGAAATTAAAGATATTGAAACTTATATAAACAAGACATTACCTGAACTAAGTTTCACTTTAAAAGCAAACAACAATGAGTTGAGAAGTGAAATAAAATGTGATCAATATATAAATTTTGAACCTGAAGATTCCATTGGATCATTACTTGGATTTACCAATCGGGTTCTTGAACCTAACATAACTCATAAATCTGATTTACCAGTGAAAATATTAAAAATCAATGCTCTGAGAATCGAGTGCAATATAACTACTGGATCGTACATCAATGGTGAGAAGAATCATACAATCCATGAATTTTTTCCAAGGGTTCCAGCAGGATATAAAATAGTGGAAGTGCCAACAAACATCATTTACCTGCCAGTCGCCGTACGAGCAATACACAACTTGAGACTACGCATTGTTGACCAAGACGAGAGAATAGCAAATTTCCGTGGCGAGACGATAACGATAAGACTGCATATAAAAAGTCTGTAATGGGTATCGTATACGAGACAAAGACTGGTAGTGGGTATAAAAGGATTGCAGCATGCCCAAAGATTATCAGTCATCATCAAGCTCTGAAAGTGTTAACACATCAGAACAGAGAGTTCCTAAAAAGTCTAGGACTAAAATTACGTGGAAAATTCATAAGATAAAAATAAATTTTTGTTGTCTAGCTTGCGTTATACCATGGTGGAAATCTTAGATATAAAAAAATCGATTATTTTCGATGAATCTATTGCACACTGTGAAGCTCATTCACACTTGCCATATGCATCATCAACATTCAACAACAGTGATGAAATCAGGATTGCTGTTCAACATCAAGATCTGTGCTTGCTCCCAAGCAAGAGCACATTACATTTTTATGGAAGAATGAGGAAAGCTGATGGTACTGCTGTAAGTGCTACTACGAAGATGGTCAACATGGCTGTTTGTCATATGTTTGAAGAGATACGTTATGAGCTCAATTGTGTAGAAATCGATAGATGTAAGAATGTTGGTATCACCAGTGTTATGAAAGGATACGCTTCTCTGAGCCCGGGACAACAAAATATTCTGGAAAATGCTGGTTGGATTGTTAATGAAGATGACAACAAGCTGACTGATAATAGCGGTTACTTTGATGTCTCAGTACCGCTGAGTTTCATTCTTGGATTTGCTGAAGATTATCAACGAATTATCGTGAATGCCAAGCATGAATTGATACTGATCAGATCAAATACTGATCAAAATGCTTATGTTGTTACCGTTGAGAATGAAAATGTTTCAATTACGATTCAAAAAATTGAGTGGATTGTACCGTATATAACAATGTCTGACAAGCAAAAAATCGAGGTGTTGAATTACATAACCTCCGATCCAGCTATCCCAATCAGTTTCCGGACTTGGGAATTGTATGAGTATCCACTGCTACCAGCTACCAACAAGCATATTTGGATAATCAAAACAACAAATCAGCTTGAGAAACCTCGTTTTGTTATCCTTGGATTCCAAACAGCAAGAAAGAATCAACCGGATCAAAATGCAAGCGAGTTTGACCACTGCAACATTAGAGATATTAAGCTGTTCTTGAACTCTCAGAGTTATCCATATGGAAATTTGAACCTCAACATTGTGCATACCCTGTGGAAAAAGCCTGATAGAAAATATTAAGTTCCCATAAGAATCCTGATACGTCTATGTGGACCAAAAAATGCTCCGATATAAATGCTATCATAACTTATCCGTTGTTACCAAAAATTAAAATCTATCCGTGTTTTCCTTATCGTAATTCATAGGATTGTATCATTGTTTTCAATTGATTGGACTTTACTCGGATAATCGGTTAGAGTATTCATAGGGTTAAATACATCCCGATCGAAACAGTAATTTCATAAGCATATACAGTTGCTCGAAGCTATACTTTTTCGTCTGCAAATGCATTTAGGTCGTACAAGCTATATATGCATCGGATTTTCCAACTTATAGTTGAATTAGTATTACACAGGATGGTCTGCTCAATTTTTCTATCAGAAATTAACAGTAATTGCTCATTTAATTTTTCTCATCTCTATCGTTAATAATAATATATTTACAATACAGAAATGAGATTATGTTATATTTATTCATGAGGAAATGCTGTTTCAAAAACACATTAAATTCCAATAACTGAAACTGACATTCCATTAAATTAACCGTAATTGAAACTATAAGCAATTGCAGTTTTTTTTTTGTATGAATTTTATAGGATATCACAACAATATTTCTTTGATTTTCTATATGTTATACACCTATATAAATCTTCCCATAATGAGAAACAATGAGAAATAATTTTTATCAGAAATTTTTTTTTGAGTACCGATTGAGTCAGATATTTATTACAAAATACAATTCATTTATTTATTTCAGTTTTTTAAGTTTAAACAAATTTAATTTCAGTTTCACCTGTAAAATCCAAAATGTCTCATTTGCAGTTACTGATTTTTATGATCAAAAGGATCATATACGAATTTACTGTTTTAACCGTACAATCAAATAAATCTCATTAAAAAAAAATTATTAACAATCTTTATGATATTAATTATTTTTTTGATAGATATTTTAGACACAAAAAGTAATTAGATATACTCTGAAATTGCTTTACAAAATAAAAAATAATCGTTACTTCAAAGTACCTATAAGCTAAAAGAAATTACGTGTTTAATTTTATAATTTGAAATAAGAAGAATGACTGACAACATTTGGATTACTTAAGAGAAAATAATATTTAATTTCTCATTTTCTATTAAGTATGAATTTATGTAATTATAGTAGTTTTTTAAAATTATACAACTTTAATAAAATGTTTATTTCTTACAAACAAAATAAACACCATAATCTTGAGTATTTTTAATAATAAAGAAGAGTAAGAGTTGTCTTTCTCACTTACCTAGTAAAATAAAGGGGTACGAGATGGAGAAAAAGCTTCCACTGAAAAGTAGGGGAAGTCGAATCTGAAGTGTTTGAAAGTATAAGAGTTCTATCGTAGACAGTCGAGTCGCGTTATAAGATCGCTCATTACAAGTCCGTAGATAGAAGTTTCCCATACTCCCTCCACACGTCTCTATACTCTTCATTGGCCAAGAGATCGAACTCTTAACGAGAATCGGCTGTACATAACTAAAGCCCGCCAAAGTGTGTAGAAGCCGGTAGTCACGTTGGCTGTCGTTTCAGTTGTTTTTAGCCGTTCACAGTGAATTAACTGCGGTGTTAAATTGACAAAAAAATTATTTAAATAATTAAAATTTAATATTTAATATAATTTCAAGTAATCCATTGACACCAACATACACGTAAGTACTGAATATTTTTATTAAGTTTTGGAAGAATAATTATTTTTTGATATTTAAAAACTTCTTCATTATTGTTTAATTTTGTAAATATTTTACGACATGAGACTCTGCAGTAATTATTTTGAACAATGAAAATAAGTTTTAATTTTTATGTGTTGTAAAAATTACCGAATAACTGTTTCAATGTGCGTGAATATTTAACAGAGTTTTTGTTTTATTTGCTTATGATTAACGTAATAATAACATTACTTAATAGTATTGCAATTTTAAAATAAAGTTTGTTAATGTAGTGATATATTAATTCGAACAAGTGCCGTGCATAATATGATTGTATTAGTGTTTTCAGTTTAACAGGTAGAATATAGTAGGTACTATTGAAAAGTCAGCAATCATTATAATTATCATATATTTATAGCAGGTCAAAAAATGACTTTAGGAACTTTCAATTGTTTTTATTAATAAAAGTAGACTTACGAAGCCGGATTTTTTGTTCAGAGACGTAAAAATATTTAAAAGACCCGACATACACTGTTAACAAAACTAGTATCTACTTACTTTACATATTTGTTTGATGTTGGATTAGAATAAATTTGTTAAATATAGATATTCAATTTAGTATGCATGCTCTGATTTTAGAAAAGTATGTACTATGTACTTAACTGAATCTATTTATTATATTCTAGTGACCTACGGATAATCACCATGTTTGCTAACATCAAGTTAGTAGATGAAGACAAATATGATACTATTCCATTTATATGGGTAAAAAATTATGATCAAGTAAAGCTACCTGTAAATAGAAACAAACAACACTATATCTTATATGAAAATCAACCACCAAAAAAAGCTTTGCTGCTATTCGTTGAAGGTACGTATTCTATTGAATTTAATGTGTCCCTTTTAAACTCTTAAGAAAATGTATTGAACACTTTAAAATTATAAGCAAAATTTGTCCTGATTTTAATATAAATGAAACCAAATGATTTTAATAACTGTATAAATGTAAAGTTTCAAAGGTTTTTTTTTTCAAACTTAGTTAATTTGTCTGTACGAATGCATAACAGTATTTTACACTATTATCCACTCAAAGAAATTAAAATATTTTATAATGTGGTTCTTATTACCACTGTTATCTTTATAATTTGGCATAATGTATTATATTTTCTATCGTGTAATGTGATGGATGTGCTTATAATATTTATTATTTTTCAGATACAATTGATGTACTCGAAAAACAAATAAAATCAAAAAGAATCACAGTTCCACCTCCTCAAAATCAAGATTCAGCCACTGAATTAAGTGACACTGAAATTGATGAAAGCAGTGCGAAAAATAAAACAACTTCAAATGTTGACATAAATCCTGTTGTCAACCAACAATTAGAACAGTTGAAGGCTAAATTGGCGGTAAGTTTTTTTAAGGCATTATTATTTTAAATTAATTCTTAGATTTTCATAAATCTTTAATGAAAGTTATTAAATAAACCTAGCTATTGGAATTGTCTATCATAAAAAAACTGTCATTTAAATTGGAACTATAAAACTATAAATTTTAATCATGCACTACATTAGCGTGCTTCAATCCCCAATAACAAGGAATCAATAATCAGTTTCCGATAATATCAACACTAAAAAACTTGTCACATTGTAGATTTGAAATTCAAATCTTTCAATTGAAAAAATTTTTCTATTCATTACTATAGTATTTAAAAAAAAAAAATTAGTCATATCTTAGCATTGAAATATAATGTTATTTTTGGAATTAAAAGTAAAGTATTTGATAAAATAACTCTTACGAACTTGTTCTTATTTCTTCTTTTCTTTCATTTGATTTTTAGGTGTCTTTTACGCGGTTTTCAATTTTTATTTTTTACAAAATAGATTAGTAAAAGAGATCAGTTATTGAAATGATTTTTTTATACTTGTTTTTCGTTTATTATGTATGTATCATCATTAGTTATAATTAGTCTTGGACTATTATATTTTGAGAAAATAATATATTATTATTATATTGGTAATATGCTCATAAATTGATACTTTGAACTACAGTTTAGCGATTCAATTTATTTCAATAGTATCGTATGAATCAGTAAAATTAAAAAATGTATTTTTTAATTTTTTAACTTCTGAATTAACCCATCGCCGATAGTAAAGCTACTTTTGAAAATTACCGTTTTCTTACTATCTCTAATTTTTTAAGCATAATTATTCAAGATTTCACATTTAATCAATCTTTATAAATGCAGTTCGATTCTTCATTATAGATAGAGATGAAACAGCAAAAGAGCCGACGGATAAATAAACAATATTTATTTAAAGATTATAATCCTTATCAAGTTAGTAGAGCAACTCGATCTCGACATAAAAATAAAATAAAACAGCTGTATGAAAAAAATTTATTCTCAGGAGGTAACGTATACATGCATTCTGGAAAAAAAAATCTATATTCATTATTTTTTTGAAATGGCAAAACCTAAGTTCTCTTTCATCAATTTATAGAAAACAGTCCTCAAAACATATTTGATGCTAATAATACAGATTTTCCAATAACTGAGCCATTAGTTTCTAATACGACAAAATTGCTTCAGTCATCCATTAGCTCTACTTCTGTAGTGTCATTAGAACAACACCAACACCCTATGGAAGAAAATTCCACCATGGACTTCAGTACTAGCTTAGTAGACTCGCATTGTATTTCTAAGGAAACTCAGATAGATTGTTCGGATCCTCATCAACAACAATCTACTCACAATCAATGTGACGTATCATCAAGATATTTAGAAAACGGCAATACTTTAGATGATAAACTAAGTTCCGAAAGTAACTTCTCAAATGATAAGCCGTATTCTGATAGCGACAGCGACTCAGATAGTGAAGTAACTTCTGATAGCGACAGTGACTCAGATAATGAAGAAACTTCTGATAGTGAAAGTGAAGTAGATTCAGAGCAAGATTCAGAATATGAGCAAACTACCGAATCGGATTCAGACAATTCATCGACCGATGACTCATTTCGTTTTAACTGTGATAAAATGAATGGTTCTACAATCATGTTTCCACAGTCAAGTAGTACTGTCTCAGATGTATTGCTAATGGTTACGGCATTTTCAGTATCTAAACATTTGACAAGAAATGACCAAGATGACTTAATTAATTTAATAAAAGTTTTAGCTGGTCCAGCATTTGAATCTTGGAATGCTTCCCATTATTCACGGTCGAAAGCATATAATCCTCCAAGAAAGAAAATTCAATCAAATTTTTATTGCCAGACAGAAAAATGTCAACGCATTTTACATACAAGGAAATTATCGGATAAGGACAAAAAAATAAAAGTTCAATGTTCTGACTGTAAAGCAAAGTAAAAACTACCATCGGCGAGTAAAAATCAATTTATCATTATTGATTTGAAATATCAATTGAAATTATTATTCAGAGATATGGAAGTAAAAAATGATTTATTGATGATGGAGTTATAAATGATATATATGACAGCCAACTGTATAAAGCTGTACAAAAACTTTCACCAGGCGCATTGACTTACAACGTCAACACAGATGGCGCACCACTTACAAAAAGCTACAAACGAAGTATGTGGCCAATACAACTTCATATAAATGAATTATCACCAACATTGCGGTTTCGTAACGTTCTTCTTGGTGGTTTATACATTACATCGGCTGAGCCATCTCCCGAATTTATGCAAACTTACATGTCAAAATTTCTTGAAAAAGCAAATAATATAATGGAAGCTGGTATAAATATAACTGATAATGAGGATCGAATAAGAAATTTAAAATTTTTCTGTCTTTTATTATGCGTAGATTCGGTTGCTAGACCAGTTATCCAAAACCGTTTCCAGTTCAACGGATATTTAGGTTGTAGTTGGTGTTATGCGACTGGAGTTTACGATAGTTCTGCTATGAGATACCCTATCACTCAACAAGTTCCATTATTGCGAACAAATCAAAGTCATATTAAAGATGTAGAACAAGTGGAAAAATTGGGAAAGTCAATAAACGGCGTCAAAGGTAATTGTGCAATGCTAGAATTGAAACATTTCGACTGCGTGTGGGGTTTTCCTTTAGATTACATGCACGGCATTTTATTAGGTGTATCCCGACATTTATGGGCATTGTGGACTAAACCAGGAACTCCATATTATTTAAATCCTCAACAACGAAAAAAGATCATGGCTCGTCAATTACACATTAAAAGACCTCAAGAAATTCATAGACTTGTGAGAACAGTAGATCAAACAGCAAAATGGAAAGCTTCAGAATGGGAATCGTGGCTATTATTTGATAGTGTACCGTGTCTAGCGGGTATTCTCGATGAAAAATGTTTTCAGTCGTACCTCCTATTAGTTTCAAGTATATATACGTTGATGACAGACAATATAAGTGAAGAAGATATTTTACTATGTGAAATAAATTTACTTCAGTTTATACGTGATTGTCAACTAATTTACGATGTTAACTCGATGACATTTAACTTATACTCATTGTTGCATGTTGTAGAATCAGTTAGGCAAAGTGGACCATTGTGGTCAAGTTCTGCTTTTCCTTTTGAAAGCATGATTTTTCTTATTAAACGTTACATAACAGGAGTTAGTGGTGTCTCAAATCAAATAGTTAATTCTATATTGAAAGAGAAAAATATTAGATGCAACATTGACTATAATACTGAATCTGTGAAATGCCGTAATTATTGTAAGGATCTGTTTAAGCCACGAAAACTGAAGAACTGTACACGAAGTGATGATCATGCTTTACTGATTGGCACTGAGAAATCACCGGACGATCAATTGATTCTATTGATGCACCAATATTTTGACAATACTCATTCAACTAAAGTTTATGATCGATGTATTTATAATAAAATGGTGCTTCGCAGCACAGCTTATACACGTCCTACAAAAACAAACGATACTGTAGTTCAGTTAGATACAAAAAAATTTATTCGGATTAATGATTTTTTCTCTTTAAATAATACGTGTTATCTTTATGGCAATCAAATATTAACTGTTCAAACAGCTTTCCAATCAAATGTTCAATTATCTCATATCTTACAAGTAAGAAGCATAAGACAAGAAATTTTGATCGCCAGTATTCAAAGTATACGAACAAAAGTTATTTTTTTTTCAACTGGTGAAAATGATTACATTTGCTTCTTCCCTAAAAATTTGGGGACATAATTATTCATTGTATTATGTTAATATTATGTGTTATAGTAATCTTTTTTCATGTATTATTAGTCATTTTTCTCTATTAAAATTATGCTAAAAAATTCTGAAAATTCATAGATTATCTCATTACATTTTTCGCACAAAAACTAGTTTATTATAATAACAGAAATGGTTGAACCAATTAATAACAAATAAATATTTAAGTAATATTAAAGCAGAGCACTATAACTTATAAATTTCTATGAACTCACTATCTGTAACTTACTTTATAGCATTGACTATTACTGTAATTTTACTTTCATTATTAATATTGCTTAATTAGAAAGTATGTCTAAAAAGTTTTTCAAAATTAAACTGTGTATATTAAATCATATTTTATTGAATAAACAAAATTTGAATATTTTAAAACTAACAGGCTATTAGTAATGGGACAGAAGTTCATGACAATTTGGCAACCAAAGTTCATGACAATAATGATAAAGAAAATTCAAAATTCATATTAAATCATAGTAAAGATCATGAAAATGTTCTGAAAGAAGTGACTACTCCTCCAAAAACACTACATCCAGAAAAATTGGACCTACTTTCAATGAAGATTGAAAAAAGTCGAAGGAAGTCAAAGTCAGTTGCATCCATTTTACTGTAGATTGTTTCATTTTTCTATATAAATTAAAAATTTCGCTTTTGTTATTTATTATGAGATCAAAATTTGAATATTCTTGCTTATAAAATTTATTAGACATATTTTGCATCTTACATCTATGAAGTGTTTTTTGTTTTTATTGTATATGTAAAAATTTTGTTTACAATATCTAAATTCCGTTCAAATAGTCGGCGATAATTCATACTATTTTACAGAAAAGAAAGCGTGATCCGGAATCATTGATGGAAACTATGCCCAACAAAAAATCTCGTAAAAATCGTAAAGACAAAAAATCTAAAGGGATGAAGGTAAAAATTTAAAACTAAATTATAAATTATAATATTATTTATTTTTAATAATAATAATTAAATACATTCAAAGATCAGAATTAAATAATTTAAAACGAATATAATTGAAGGCAAAAATACAAAATTTCTAAGATTAGCTCTTAAACGATGCTCACTGATTTAGAGTAAACTGCTAACTGAAATAGAGTAAATTTATTACAGTAAAAAGTTATCTATTGCAGATGCGGGAAAAAAATTTTTATGTCCTTTTCTCATACGTAGTATAAAAATTGATTTATCAGTGAAAATTATAATAAAGTATTTATCGAAGTGAGTGACTGTATAGATATATATTTTTTTTTCTTTTTCAGAAATCGGCAGATTCTAAAAAACAGAGAAACTCTATCATAGAAAAAACAACAAGCTATTTAAGTCATGATGGTGGCAGTAGACAGGTGCAAAATGTCAGTATAATTAAAAATAGCTCATATCAGACAATTTCGAAAATGTTTAAAGTATCTAATATCAATCTATAAATATTTCTAGAATGGATCTATGAAATCAACAGGATCAGTAAAATTACAAGTTAAGAAAGACGATAAATCTATTACAGTAACAAAAAGCGACGCACATGATATTCTTCCAGATGGACTTCCAAATCGAGATATAGTCGAGGGAAATAAACAAAAAGAAATTATTTCAGAGGAACATGACAATGACCAACTATCTCAAGTAATATGATAAAAAATTATTTTAAATTGAAATATCCGTGAGCGGAACACTTATCTCTATCTAAAAAATTATGCTAAAATCTTAGAAATTGTTATGATTTAGGTTAACAATATGTTGATATTGCACTATAAAAATTTTGAGAGTATTAGTGACATTCATTAAACCGTAGCGGTTTTTGTCTTGTGAATTTCATAGAAATGTAACTATTAAAATTATCTTTAACGCGCAACTTTTTACAGATTTTGTTACTTCTCAAGTAAATCTGGCATGTGGATTTAAGAAATACCATAAGTTCAAAAATTTATTTATGTATGTATTTATAGAATACTGAAAACCCTGAAAACGTCACTGAAATTAGTATACATACATAAATTTATGTGAAGTTTTCCGAAAGCACTTGTAATAAGTTTTAATTTACATTACTTTTTCATTTACATTACTCAAATTGCGATTTTAATAAAAATTCTTTATTAAGCTTTAAATTCTATGAAATTTTTCCATTCCATTCATTTTCACAACTTTACGAGTTGTTAGTCGAACTTTGAAATGTCCTTCAATTTGCTCAACATAAGACTTTTTTTCTTAAAAAAAAATTGATTCTTATTAATCAAATTTTTGAGTTTAAAAACGCCTCTAAGTTGACGAGAATTAGGAAATAAATTAAAAATAATAATGTTGGCCTGTCGAAATAAAAAGGATGAAAAATTTTATCAATATTTGATAGAATTTGCATTATTTCTGCTTAATGCAAATTTTCAAATTTTATCTTAACATATTTTCAGACAAAAATAAGTGGATCTCAAGAAGTTGATCCAACGGTATCAGAAATTGCTGAAACTCCCGAATTTCTTGAGCAAATTAACTTGATTAAAGACTCGACCGCAACTACCCTGAATGCCAACAATACTTCTCTCGAAAGTGGATCAACAAAAACTGTCTTGGAAGAAAGTGCCGCTGAGCAAGATGACGTATGTATACAATGATTAATTTATCATGATAATATGATAATAACGTAATAACTTTTAATAAAAATTAATATTTTTAAGTGTAGAGAATATATTAAGCTTCATATTTTATCGATAAAAAAATAAGTGGATATCGTACATAAGTAGACAGAAAAAAAAATGTTTTTGAACCAAGTATATAATTTTGAAGAACTGAATATTCTTGATTTGAGTAGTAGAAAAATTTTTGATTTAAGGAAATTTTACTTGATAAAAGAATTTTTGTCTTCAATTACCCTCTTCAAGACAATTCAAGACAATTACCCTCTTCAAAATTATATTCTTGGTTCAAGAATTTTTTCTCTTGAATCAAGTAAATTTTTTTCAGTGTAGTAACTATAAAATATTCGAAATATTTTATGATTCTTTCGAGTGCTTATCTTCTTTTATATCTTGCAAATGTGAAAAATATGAAACGAACTTCAATAAAATATAAAAATTTTTATAATAATTAAATAAAAATTTGAATTTTTACCGTCTTACTAGCTACTCAAAAAAATGGTAAAAATTGTTGCCGGCTTTTTTGTGATATTTTTCCCCTTTAGTATGCGAAAATACAATATAACTAATGAAGCTGTTAATTGGAAATCACATCATTAATTTTTCAGTTTTTAACTGTTCTATCAGTTATGAAAATTTGAAGCTTTCTCATAACTAATAGAAATCAAACTGTGAATTTTAGAACTCTATTTAATTAAATAATTTATTATAAAATATTAAGCTTAAATAATCAAACGCTAATAAATTGTTACCTGTCATTCAAAGAATGTATAACAAATGAATTCTAACAAAACGAATAATATAGTTATTTTATCATTTTATTTATGTAAAAGCCAGTGTGTTTCTTTCGAATTTTCTATTTATCATATTACTTACAGATTTCCTGTGAACCTTTTCGTTTTTTCGATCAGCCTGTGAATGAGTCTTTGAAGAAGAAGAAGAAAAGTAAGCTTTCAGACAAAAAGCCGAAACGTAGCAAAAGTTCGAAGGTGCGTAATTAAAGTAATAAAACTATTAAAATGAAATGAATCAGTTTTTCAAATATTAATAATTTATTTCGCTTTAATATAACATACTTTACTGTGTTACAGAAGAGTAAAATCAAAAATCAAAGAAATGAATCGGAAAATGGCGTTATGAACGAAGTAAGACAGGAAATAAATGACATTTAAAAAAGTCAAGAGGCTTTTCAGCAAGTAGTCACCGCAGCTTTGCAGACATTTTTGTCAAATTGGCAGCAGATTCAAAGTAATATTATATATATTATAAATCATTTCCATTTAAATTCATTGTTACTATATCAGTAATACAAGAAACTAGTGCAAAAATCGGTTAAAAAAACTCTACAATTTGATATAAGTAATAAAACTAAAATAACAAAGACCAATATTCGTAAACTGTCATAGATTTTATTTTCGTTATTTTTTTGAGATTATTTCTGCAAGTAATACATCGAAATAGTTCGTACTTTCTTCAAGTTAAAATACACGTAATATATACTAGCTTATATAATTTTTCTTAATAATACCTTCGCACCATCATTGAATCTCTAAATATCACTTGTTAGCCAACATAACTAATACGATTTAAAAGGAAAAATCGACATTTCATGTAACATGAATCAATTTACATTTTGCGATCGACAATAATGCATACTTTATTTAGAACTGATATGGATTAATTCATATCTATGATTATTTTCAGGTACACGCGCAACAGTACCGACAGCAGTTCAAGCAATAGATTTCGAAAATATACAAGTGCCTCCGCCAGTTGGTTTTATACGGATAGACACCGAAATGGTAAATTTTTATTTAAACTAAAAAATTTGAATCTAATTATTTTATTGTTGCTGTAGAAAAAATTGAATCGCTGCGTTTACTCTAATGAAAAGTATCCTAAAAAATACTTGTTTTTCAATTTTTTTTTGTCGATTGCATGAAAAGCTATCTCAAGTTTACTTATCAAACTTTAAAAGAGACCTATAATTTGATAAATGATCAGCGATTAAATATTCTATAGAAATCTTTTTCAAGTGTTAACTTGGAGTGTTTATTTACTTTTATTAATTATTTTTCAATTACTCGATATATGAAAATATATGCTGCGATGAAAATAAAAATGCGCAAAAAAAATTAATTGATCCAAGTCGGAAAAATGCTCTATTAAACATCTGATTTAACAATAAATTCAAGAGAAAAGATCTAATCACTAGAGTACTAGAGCCATATATGATAGTTAAATTTGTCATTAAAGACAAATTTGAGAATTAGGGATATAAAGGATAAAGGCGAAGGGGAGGACCTTTACTCAGTAGGAATTTTTCGGTAACTGAAAAAATAATTCAGACAGCTTAGACCGGGACTCTACCAGTTAAGGTATCCGAGACACTGTCCGTAACTACTATTCAGTCACCTAATAAGACCTATCGAGTAATAAACACCACCGTCCATCTTACGGTTAAGAGCCATATATGAAAGTACAGCTTGCAATTAACCGCTTGTCTCTTATACTTTTTATTAATTGCTGTAATCGAAATATTTTTAGATTCATTGTGGTCAAAATGTCTGGATTACTATTCAAGATTATAATAATGCAAAAGCTGCAGCTGGGACTGATGCTATCTTTGTAAAAATATAGCAGTAAATATATTTACTCGAGACGTATTAAAGACCAGTAGTATAACAGGTAAAAGAAGCAACAGAACCAAAGGACCTGCCAAACCAAAACTAGATCCCATCAAAATGCTTGCTGTTAGAGGTAAATTAATTTTATTTTTAGTTAAAAAATTAATTTTGTTGAGGGTAATTAAATTTTTTTACAGGTATTTACAGACATTATCTAAAGGAACACAGGCAATTGTCAGAAAAACATATCAATGAGAAGATTGACGACTACGTGGAATATATTCGGGGAAAAATTTCAGATCTAGAAAGACCAAAAAAAATACCACTTAAAAGTAAGAATAATTTAAAGTTATCAATGATATTTGTATATTGATATTGAGATACCATTAACTTAATTACATGAACATTCATAAACAATATTTAATCCTAGTTGTCTCGATGAAAATTAGATCTAAACATTTTATGGCATCAAATTTCATTCACAGTATATAAATATTTGTGTGTTATAGAAACTGAAAAAGAAGAGGCTAATGAAATTGAGAAAAAGGCTGATGGAAAAAAGAAAAAGAGTAAAGCCAGAATCCAGAAAAAAAAAGTTTCTAGCTCCAGTGACAATAGTAGTTCTAGTGAAGAAAGTACTGATTCTGAGAGTGAAACTAGTAGCAATGAAGACGCCGCTGATAACTAAACTTTTTTTTTCTATCTTTAATTTTTTAAGTAATAAATAAAATAATAAATAAATTTTGTCAAGTAATATAACAAAGTACAATTATTGCCAATATGTTATATTCCCGATATCCTTGATTAAAATTTCCAATAGGATCCCATCAAAAGCGACAAAAGCCACTTAGAAACCCATAAATTTTATTGTTTTCTAAGTGGCTTTTGTCGTTTTTGATGGGATCTTATTGGAGTTTTTCAATAGGGATATATATGATACGTATGATATTTTAAAAATATTAAATTTATTATCAATTATTGTTGATCAAACCCTCATGTCATTTGATCATTTTTCAATTTGATTTATCTGGTAAATTTTAATATAACGCTAAGATGAATTATTACGTTCAAAAATTATTATAACATTGCTTATACATTATCATAGATTTTTATTAGCAATATTACTTTTCATTGGGTGAAATACATATAGGAAATTATAAAAAGATCTAATTTATTTGCAAATACTGTTTTAAAACAATTTGTGAATGGAGAAAATGAATTGGAACAAACCCTATACGATTTTATCATTTTTTGATTTGGATTACCTGATAAACCTAAATGTAAAACAAGAATGGATTCATGCGTTGAAGGATATGTATGTATTGCCGATACTTTCTCATATATTATTATAAGCTATATTATACATATAAATACTATATTATACATATAAAAAAATATTAAAAGAAGATTTTCATTAACGGTAATTACTTTTTTTGAGCACTACGTGTATATTAAATATGCATGTGCATCAGCCTCATTCAATGAGATCATTTTCTTTTGAATAAAACCTGATTAATTTAAATACAATATTATAGTGGAATAGTACATTAAAAAACGAAGCGTATATTGCTGAAACTTTTCCATTAATTCTCATATACTGCGTTATATAATTTATATCTAATAAAATACATATAAATAAGAATTTAAAACGATTAATTAATTAATCAGCAATTACTGTTTTTCAACAGTACATGAATGGAAAATCTATATTTTGATTATACTCATACAATCTGATTGTCTTCTGGTTCGGATTGTCCGATAAAGATTGATATACTAACAGAATGGAAAATTATACTGAAGAGTACCATGTATATTTGACTGATAAAATCCCTGATTAAAAAAAAGTATTGAAAAGTATTGAAAAAGTATTGAATTACACACACTGTATATCTGTATATACATACAATATAGATATACAGTTGCATAGGTTCAATACTTTTTTTTAATCATGGATGACATGAAAACCATTGTAAATTTATCCGTAATTTCTTTATCAAAACAGTAGCTCAGAATTGCCGATACTTAATTATACTTTTCTATCTGTTTTTACTGATTATAATTCCATCGAAAACTATAATGTGTGTAATTTACTGATACAGCCTCATTGACTCTATCGGTTAATTCAAGTATCACATTTCAGGATTATAACCAATTGAAAATACTGATACAATCAAATCTGTCGTTCCTGTTCCAGATAAAATCCAATGAATCCATTATTTTTTTCGTTAATCGGTAAATATCTGAAATTGCTGTTTCAAAAACACAATAGTATGCAATAACTTCCAATCAAATATCGTATTTTATTGGGATTTATCAGACTTTTTCCACAGGGTAATCAGTATGCCTTGATGTATGATATGTACACAAATTTTCAAAGTGCTTACTATGGAAAAGAAGCTGAACCGCTATTGGCTAAAAAAAATTTTCTGAATAAAGCACCTCTGTATATAATTGACTGTTCCAAGCAGAACGAGTCAATCAAGTCTGGACCTGTGGATATACGCCTGGAATTTGAATCATCAGTACAGTTTCCAAATCAAACTGCTGCTTACTGCTTGATAATTCACGATCGAATAATTGAGTACAATCCCATCAGCAGCACTGTGAGAAAACTTACTTAATGGTGCAGTTTGATCCCAAACCCACCATACATTACATGTATGTATGGGACTTTGCATCCAGACAAGCGAGGAAAGGACCATGGGAACAAGCAGCAAGAGACGGAGAACGATTTCGCCGACGAATACAACAAATAAATAAAATTATTGATCCTGTACTAATCAATAAACTTAATGTAATTAAAAATAGTAACTAAACATGATGTAATTAAAAATAGTAAATAAAGAAAAACTTTTTTATAATTTTGGGTTTTTAATTATAAACCTTACTATAATAAGTATAAAAATGTATGATAAATATAAACATAACCTAAAACCATAAGTTAAATGGCGGGAAAGCATAAACATAACCTAAAAATCATAAGTTAAAAATCGGACAGCATAAACATAACCTAAAAAATTGAGATGATATCATCAACTACGCAGTTGAAAATTATACAACCTTGAACAGACTCAGAACTGTTGGATAGTGTCATATACTACGTAGTTCAAAAATCTACTGTGTACTTTGAATAACCAATCAAATTATCAATTAACCAAGAAGAAATAATTGACCAATAAGATTATCGAGTGGTGGGGATAAAATCTAGAGATTGGGTTATAAAAAGGTTGAATTGATTGGAAGAGTCATCATTCAGTCACTCTTCGTTGTCAAGAGCAGAGAAATGGAGATCATTCTAGACATTCAAGGATTCAGAGGAGCTGATAATCGCTTCATTGTTAAGGAGTTGGCCTCAATAACAATTCAACATGATATTGATAATATTGAAGAGTTATCATGCACACTATTTCAACCGCCATATCACTGGAAGGTGTTACCAGTCAACTATCAACGTCTGAATACCTGGCTGATCCGAAATTATCATGGAATCGGTTGGAATGCTGGAACAACTTCATATTACAAGCTCAAAGAAGTTCTCAATTATTTAACTTGTAATAAAAAAATTATTTATGTCAAAGGTATCGAGAAAAAGTTATGGGTTCAAAATTTAATTGATTGTAATAATAAAATTGTAATCGATCTCGATAATTTCAAATGTCCCTCTCTAAAAAGTATGAAAATTTGTAACAATCATTTTTGTAATTATCATTATCGTTTATCTGATTTATGTGCTTTGGAAAATGTAAAAAATTTAAAAGATTGGTTTGTAAGCACTCAATAAATCTAAAATAAATGAATTATAATTGTTATTATTATTATTATTATTATTATTATTATTATTATTATATCCTAACACATTTAATTAAGAATAGAATTAATTATTGTTAGTTACTAAATTCAAATTTTTAAATAATTTTTCCAACACTGTTACTGATAGTAATGCTTATAAACACCTGTAGATGGTGTAAATGGTTTTTTGATTTTTTAATTATGAAAATCAATAATCAATTTTTGTTTTTCTAATATTTTATAATTAATATTATTAATATTTGTTTAAATTAAAAGTCATGTATTATTTTATAAAGTCATTTGAAAAATAAAAAGTGAGTATTGATTTTAAAAAATATAGCGATAGAAGATTTTTGGATTCGACGATAGAGGACACATCAACCTCATATTAGTTTATCAAATAATAATTTTGAAATAAAGATAAATAATAATTATTATTTTCTAATATTTTCTAACATTTTATTTATTATTAATTTTGTTTAAATTAAAAGTTGTATGTTATTTTATATATTTATAGTAACTAGAAAAATTTTTCAAATATTTTTAAACTGGCTGCTTTCACGCGCCAAAATGAGCCCTTAAAGTAGAATTTTCAGTGATTAAATTTTAATCGAAAAAATGATGAATTTCGATGAAATTTCGGATTCAAGGATAATAAAAAATGATTATTATATCTATCCAATAATTTTTCATGACAACATTTATAAACATTTTTGTTAACATCAAAAAATATCAACTCACTGGCTGTGTATAGTGTGTATATAACGTGTGTTCAATGAAAGAACCAATTAGCATCATGCGTTTTGGGACTAAGAGTTTCTATTGGCTGATATCATAGAACTTTTTTCTAATAGGAAGAAAAAAATAATGCGTAGATGAAAATTATGTGAAGATAGACAGGGTTAAACTTGTAAAGCGTTAGTCTTGTAAAAAACAATAGTGACAACAATAGAAGCAAGTGCGTTGTAAGTTTTTTTCTACAATTTATTCTGCTATTTATCTTATAATTCAATGAATTAATAGTAACTATTATAATACTAATGTATAAGTTAATTAATAAATTAATTTATCATTTTTAGGAATATTTTAAAATTTGAAACTAACAAGAACAAAAACAAAGGTAATTTGAAAATTATTTGAATGAATATAATTTAACATAATATTTCTTTGGATTATAAAGGTAAACTTATTTTGTGTAATAATTGTATTGAATTTTTTCAAGATGGGGAATATGTTGAGTTATGAAATTATTATTCCTATCGAATGGTCTGCAATCAATCCAAACACGATATGGAATTTGATCATCCAGGAACTCGGTCTTTTGATTGTAGGAGGTGAACAATTTCATGAAGCTATTATCACCATCAATGATATTGCAACGATGCTAATTATAAGTCATGAGGAATTATCCTGGTGGTTCAAAGTTCCTGGAGATGTCATACCAACACCACTTCGATATGTGTTTTCCGGAGATCTTTTGGTTGTATCCTCAATTATATGATGAATATGTGGTGAAAGGACAACTACATGTACCAAGTGCGTTATTATTAATTTATAATAATAATATAAAACTATTTCCTTGTTTCAAAATATTCGCTCTATGTAAATGATATATCTAGAGATATAAGTTGAAATTATTATTATTACTGAAAAATTCAAATCTCATGATAGTGATTTGTAATGAATATATTTAAACAAGGTTCTGCAACTGAATGAAAAATCATTATTTATTCATTTATTCGTTTATTATTATAGTGTATCCATCAAAAGGTCTTGAACTTTGCTACAGTGCAATAATTCCTAATGATTGGTTGAGGATTAGATCAGAGGAGGATACTATCAATATCATTTTCCGGGAACTAGCTACAAGACTATGAAATGATGATGATTATATGATTAACCAGTCGGAAATATCAATAGATGATGTAAAAGTTAAGATTTGTATAAGTAACAACTGCTTAACTTGGTGTTTCCTGAAAGATGGTGATAATGAAGTTAATGATAATAATTATCAACGAATAAATGGTATAAGTGCATTATTTCAGAAGATGGTACATTTCCATGCACAAAGACGAGCAGTTGTTGCAGCTATTAATATGACTGATGAAGATGAAGATGAAGGGTTTTATGATGTGGAAAATGATGTTTGAATAGTTTTGTTAAAAATTTGATTTAAGAATTTCGAAAAATAATTTATATTTTTATATAGTTTAATGTATCGTTATTTATAAGAATATAAAAATATAAATGAAACTATAAATATAAATATTATTATTATTGTTATTATTATTATTTTGTTATTAAATGCTCAGGGGGGTTATCCCCGGAGTCCGATTCTCCGAGGGCCCAGCCTGAGCTCCATCCGTTACTGCTGGACCACTCCGCACAACAAGGCGGTTAGTGATCACAGCAGGCCAAAGTCATTTCCCTTAAGAGACGGAGAGAACCAAGTAAAACAGCCTTCTGCATCCTAACTGACAAGAACTCAGCTTTTGATGAGCAAGCTGGAACTTTGGCAAGTGAGGATACAAAAGACTGCTTCATCCCTCCTAGGACGCCAACAATCAGGACGACAAGCTTGACACGGTAACCTGGGTAAAGTTTACCAATTTCAAACAGGAGATCCTGATATATTTGTCTTTTGTGCTCTTCTTTGGCTGAGATGTTGTATTCAGCCGGGGCCGAGAACTCAATGACATAAATGTCACGAGTGGCCTTGTCGAAGAGCACAATATCAGGTTTGTTGTGATCTATCCGCCGGGTTGTTGCAAATGGCATGTTCCAATAAATTTTGCAACTGTCATTCTCAACAACCTGGGGAATATCTCCTGGCAAATAAGGCAGCACTGGTGTCACGTCAATACCGTAGCAATGACGAAGATAGTAGTACAGTACTCTCAGGGCAGCATTGTGACGCTGGATATATGCACCTCTCGCCAGCACTGGACATGCCGACAAAAGGTGCATAAGCGTCTCCGGATGTTGTCTACACCTCCTACAGGACGTGTCCGGAAGCTGCACCTGGAGCACCTTGCTACGGTACTCAAGAGTGTTAATGACACCATCTTGGCAGGCAAATATGAACCCTTCAGTCTCGGACATCAGGCCCGCTGACTTTAAGAAGGAAAACGTCAGCTGGATGGACGAGCCATGATCACGCACGTGTTTAAAGAAGACGCTGTGCATGGACTTGTCCATCAGTTCGCCAAGGAGTAGTTTTTCCTCGGCGTTCCTGATGACGCTCTTAAATTCCTCCTTTCGGAGTTCCATAAGAGCGTTTATTTCTCCAAGACCAAGGGTTCTTGCCGCATATATTGCTGCCTTATACAAGAATGACCCCTTATGCGCATTTTCATGTTTATGTACAATTTGCATAAGAAAGTCATCCTCGTCTGCAGTGAAATTGACAACTTCGTGAGTTAAACCCAGGACCAAACGGTCGTGAAGCCGCTCCAAACTCTGCAAACCTCTCCCACCGATGGACCGGGAGAGGTATAATCTGGCGACTGATGAATTGGGGTGCATACTCCGATTCATATTAATGATCTTACGGGTTTTGATGTCGAGATCTCGTAAATCCTTTCGGGTCCATTTCAGGATATAGTAAGACTGGGACAGCGAGCATGTTAGTAGCTGAGACTTTGTTTTTGCCGGAAAGTTCGGAGGACCAAATTTTCCGGAGTCTCCTAACATACTCGCTCTGGAGAGTTGTTCGGACTTCAGAGACCGCATGCATGCGGTGCTCTTCCATTCCTAGATATCTATACAACTCCCCGGCGTCTAATTGTCTTAAGACACTCCCATCTACTAACTCGACATCATCACCAGTATCAGAGCACTTACCCTCGCCAGATGTACGACCGCACACTTGTCCAACTCAAAAGACATTCCGACATCTCGTGTGTACTCTGCTACGATGTTGAGGGCTGCTTGTAGATGATCTTCATCAGCACTATATAGCTTCAGATCATCCATGTAAAGCAGATGGGTGATCGAATATTTTCGATCACCCGGAGGCCCCACAGAGTACCCACGAGTTTTACGGAGAGCAACAGATATAGGCAGCAGTGAAATGCAAAACAGCAGAGGGCTCAAGGAATCGCCTTGGAAGACCCCTCGTTTGTACTCCACAACTCCGGTTACGTGCAATGCGTTTCCACTTCCAATGTGAAAACGCGTTCGCCAGAGCTGCATTGTACGTCGAATGCATTCCACTATTTCGGGATTGACTCCCAGGCATTTGAGTAGATATAAAATCAACTCATGTGGAGTTGAGTCAAATGCCTTGCGATAGTCAATCCAAGCCATTGACAGGTTGCGTTGATAGTAGATCGCATCTTGTAAGACGCATCTATCTACCAACAAGTTGATCTTGCAACCTGACAGGCCTCTTTTACTGCCACGTTGTTCATATATCTGTTGCCATACAGGCTCTATCTGCTGCAAGATACGGTTATTTAAAATTTTTGTAAAAATTTTATAAACCGCATTCAAGCAGGTGATAGGCCTGAAATTCTTAGGGTCAGACAAGTCACCTTTTTTAGGTATCAGTACGGTTCGCCCTTCTACAAGCCAGTTCGGAATCGGATCGTCAACTCTAATGTACGATGTAAATATGCAGGCCAGATGGAGGTGGGTAGAAGTAAACTTCTTCCACCAGAAGACATTAATGCCATCTGGTCCCGGGGCAGCCCAATTTTTGC
This sequence comes from Cotesia typhae, assembly GCF_013202065.1. Classification (NCBI taxonomy): domain Eukaryota; kingdom Metazoa; phylum Arthropoda; class Insecta; order Hymenoptera; family Braconidae; genus Cotesia; species Cotesia typhae. The sequence goes on from NW_027423751.1 coordinate 1,212,189, forward strand.
TGCCATTTAGAGCTGAACGAACTTCATCCACACTGACTGCAGGGCTCTCTTCATCAGCATTCTGCCGACGGTGTTCCCGACAGAATGCTTTGAAGTCGTGCAGAGCTGGAGTATTGGCGTTCACGTTTGGTTGATCTCCATACAACTCAGTCCAAAAAGCTTCCACCCGCTCAGGTGTTGGATAAGTCCCAGTAACATCGGTCTTTGCTGTCAGAAACCGTGAAGGGCTGGATCGAAACAACGAGTTGTCGACCAACCGCTTCAGCCTTTTCTCTAGTGACTTTTTGGCAGTCACTAGAGCCCGCAATTTATTAAGAGACTCTTCTTTGATGACAAGAAGAGTACTCTTGTTCAGTGTGTGATGACGCCACCGAAGTTCAGCAACAATGCGTCGAATTCGGGGCGTGTATGCTTTTTGAGTTGTTTCGAACTCAATCACACACTGAATGCGGGAGACATGTTTCCGGGATCTGTCAATTTTGGAGCCAAGTTGTAAGATGCGCTGTCTCAACCTTGCCTCGATCGAGAGACAATGTCTCTCTCTCGGAAAAGCCGAAACTGCTGCACCATACACAACCTGGCTCACAGTGAGCAGGGTGGAGTCCTCCCAGGATGGCTGCACGGAGATCTTCGTTTACCGCGTCAAGCTGTTGTTGGGAGTAAGTTATCTTTTTAGATATACTTACTTGCCGTCCTACAAAGGGATTGTTGTTGTCCAAGGAGGAACGGCGTCGCTCTTGGTGTAGTTGCGCCGGAAAGGAAAGTCTATTAGACTGCCTTCTGTCCGGCACAAGCGATCTTCTATTTCGCCGAAGATGAGCGGCATAATTACGCAGGTGTTTGGGCGTAAAATGCGCTAGCTCCGGATGCATATCACTCCAAAGAGTGTGCATCCGGGCCATATAGCCGCTCACCCCCGGCTCGCTACGTTGGTAGAACACCAAGAGATCGACTCTCAGTTCCTCCGTCCACTTAAAGTAAGTCCTTAAGTTGCCAGGGTCGTCATCTTTCATCGGGTCCGGCGTGCTCCTCCCACCTGATGAATGGTCCTCATCCGAAAAGGACCGGTTGTGGGGAGCACTTCTGAGTTGGTATCTTGTGGTAACTCAATTATTTCCATGCAGTGGGTAGTTGGCCCACTGCACGGGCTACGTCGTTCGCCTACAGACCTGATGTTATGGTCTGCGTTTCCCGCGATGCGCCGCTTGGAGGCCACGTAGCAAGCACCGCTTATTATTATTATTATTATTATTATTATTATTGTTATTATTATTATTTGTTATTAATTGCTCAGGAGGGGTTTTCCCCGGAGTCCGACTCTCCGAGGGCCCAGCCTGAGCGCCATCCATTACTGCTGCACCACTCCACACAACAAGGCGGTTAGTGAGTGCAGCAGGCCAAATTCATTTGCCTAAGTAGACGCAGGGATCCCAAAATGACAGCCTTTTGCATCCGCACTGCTAGAGACACGGCTGCTGAACTGCAAGCCGGTATCTTCGCAAGTGAAGACACAAAAGACTGTTTCATCCCTCCAAGGACGCCGACAACCAAAACGACGAGCTTGACACGGTAACCTGGGTACAGTTTGCCAATTTCAAACAGGAGATCCTGATATATCTGGTGTTTGTGCTCTTCTTTGGCCGAGATATTGTATTCGGCTGGGGCCGAAAACTCAATGACATAAATGTCACGAGTAGCCTTGTCAAAGAGCACAATATCAGGTTTGTTGTGGTCAATCCGCCGGGTTGTTGCGAATGGTATGTTCCAATAAATTTTGGAACTGTCATTCTCAACAACCTGCGGAATATCTCCTGGCAGATAAGGCAGCACTGGTGTCTCATCGATACCGCAGCTATATCTGAGATGATAATAGAGTACTCGCAGGGCAGCATTGTGACGCTGTATGTAGGCACCTCTTGCCAGCACAGGACATGCCGACAAAAGGTGCATCACACTCTCCGGATGTTGTTTACACGTCCGACAGGACGTGTCCGGAAGCTGCGCCTGGAGCACCTTGCTACGGTATTCGAGAGTGTTGATAACACCATCTTGGCAGGCAAATATAAACCCTTCGGTCTCGGACATCAGGCCAGCTGACTTCAAGAAGGAGAATGTCAGCTGGGTGGACAAGCCATGGTCACGGACGTGTTTGAAATACACGCTGTGCATGGACTTGTCCATGTGTTCACCGAGGAGTTTTTTTTCCTCAGCTATCCTGACGACGCTCTTGAACTCCTTTTTCGGGAGTTCAATGAGAGCGTTTATTTCTCCGAGACCTAAGGTATTTGCCGCGTAGATTGCTGCCTTATACAAGAACGACCCCTTCCGCGCATTTTCATGACTATGAACAAATTGCATCAGGAAGTCGTCCTCGTCTGCTGTGAAATTGGCAACCTCGTATGTTAAACCCAGAACCAAACGATCGTGAAGCCGCTCCAAGCTCTGCAATCCTCTCCCTCCGATGTTCCGGGAGAGGTACATCCTGGCGACTGATGAGTTAGGGTGCATGCTCTGATTCATATTGATGACTTTACGGGTTTTGATGTCGAGATCTTTCAACTCATTTCGAGGCCATTTCAGGATCCCAAAAGAGTAAAGTAGGACCGGGACAGCGAGCATATTAGTAGCTGAGACTTTGTTCTTGCCGGAAAGTTCTGATGACCAGATCTTCCGGAGTCTCCTAACATACTCACTGCGAAGAGTTGTTCGGACTTCAGAGACGGCATGCATTTGCCGCTCTTCAATCCCTAGATATCTGTACAACTCTCCGGCGTCTAATTCTCTTAAGACGCTCCCATCCACTAATTCGACATCTCCACCCGTATCAGAGCACTTACCCTTCGCCAGGTGTACGACCGCACACTTGTCCAACCCAAAAGACATTCCGACATCTCGTGTGTACTCTGCTACGATGTTGATGGCCGTTTGTAGATGATCTTTGTTAGCACTGTATATCTTTAGATCATCCATAAACAGTTGGTGAGTGATCGAGTATACTCGATCACTCGGTAGCCCCGCAGAGTACCCACGAGTTTGTCGGAGGGCAACAGATATTGGCAGCAGTGAGATGCAAAACAACAGAGGGCTCAGAGAATCTCCCTGAAAGACGCCTCTCTTGTACTGAACAGTTCCGGTTACGTGCAATGCATTTCCACTTCCTATGTGAAAACGCGTTCGCCAGAGCTGCATCGTACGTTGTATGCATCCCACTGTTTGGCGATTGATTCCGAGGCATTTGAGCAGATAGAGAATCAACTCATGTGAAGTTGAGTCAAATGCCTTACGGTAGTCAATCCAGGCCATAGACAGGTTGCGTTGGTAGTAGATTGCGTCTTGAATGACGCATCTATCTACCAACAAGTTGATCTTGCAACCTGACACGCCCTGTTTACTGCCACGTTGTTCGTATATCTGTTGCCACACAGGCTCTATCTCCTGCAAGATACGGTTATTTAAGATTTTTGTAAAAATCTTGTAAACCGCATTCAAGCAAGTGATAGGCCTGTAGTTCTTTGGGTCGGACAAGTCACCCTTTTTAGGGATGAGTACGGTTCGCCCTTCTACCAGCCAGTCTGGAATTGGTTCGTCGCCCTGAATGTATGATGTAAAAATCCGGGCCAGATGAGCATGTGTAGAAGAAAATTTCTTCCACCAGAAGATGTTTATGCCATCTGGACCCGGGGCAGCCCAGTTCTTGCTGCCATTCAGGGCTTTACGAACCTCTTGCACACTGACTGCAGGGCTCTCTTCGGCGATATCCTGCCGTCGGTGTTCTCGACAGAATGCCTCGAAGTCGTGCAGAGCTGGAGTATCCGGGTTGACGTTTGGTTGATCTCCGTACAATTCACTCCAAAAGGCTTCCACTCGCTCAGATGATGGATAATTCTCGGGAACAGCGGTCTTAGGTGACAGAAAGCGTGAAGGGTTGGATCGAAACAAAGAGTTGTCGATCAACCGCTTCAGCCTTTTCTCTAGTGACTTTTGGAAGCCACCAGAGCCCGCAACCTGTTAAGAGACTCTTCTTTGATGACAAGAAGAGTACTCTTGTTCAGTGTGTGATGTCGCCTTCGAAGTTCTGCCGCCAGGCGACGAACTTTGGCGTGTACGGTCTTTGAGTACTAACATACTCTATCACACACTGAATGCGGGAGACTTGTTTCCGAGAAATGTCAATTTTGTGTCCAAGTTGAGCGATGCGCAGCTTCAACTTCGCCTCGAAGGAGAGAGAATGTCTTCTCTCTATCGGCAGAAGCGAAGCCGCGGCACCGTAGACAACTTGGTTGACAGTGAGCAGAGTGGAGTCCTCTTGAAGCTGTGTGGGGAGATCTTCGTTCATCGTGTCGAGCTGTTGTTTTGAGTGAGTCATCTTTTTGGAGATGCTCACTTGTCGACCTGTAAAGAGGTTGTCGTTGTCCTCGGAGAAACGGTGCCGTTCTTGGTGTAGCGGTGCTGGAAATGAAGGCCGATTAGACTGCCTTCTATTTGGCAGCAGCGATCGTCGATTATGCCGAAGGTATGAGGCGTAATTACGCAGGTGTTTGGGCGTAAAATGTCTGTGCTCCGGATGCATGCCACACCAAAGTGTGTGCATCCGGGCCATATACCCTGATACCTCCGGCTCGCTGTTCTGCCAGCACACTAAGAGATCGGCGCGAAGCTCCTCCGTCCACTTAAACTTAATCCTATAAGCGCCGGGGTCGTCATAAGTCATCGGGTCCGGTGTGCTCCTCCCACCTGATGACTGGTCCTCATCCGAAGAGGACCGGTTGTGGGGAGCACTTCTGCGATTATACTGTTTTGGAACTCAGATATTACGGTGCAACGGGTAGTTGGCCCGTTGCTCCGGTTACGTTGTTAGCCTACAGACCAGATGTTGCGGTCTGCGTTTCCCGCGGTGCGCCACTAGGAGGCCACGTAACAAGCACCGCTTATTGTTATTACACTAGTCACAAAAATTAAGGGATATAAAAAAAATTCCAAATTTTTTGGTGATTTTCAGCGAGCTGTAACTCCGAGGAAAATGATCGCACAGAAAAAAAAAAAAGCAAATTGTAGCTCCAAGTGTCTAGTTTTTAGATATGACCATGAAAATTTTTTGTCATCGTCAGGTCTGAAGAAATCCTAAGAAAACTACTGAAAAAAAATTTTTCGAAATTTTTTTTCGTCTTAAAAAAGGTCTACGGGCTTCAAAAAATTTTTTCGATTGTTTCGTTTAAAAGCTCTTTTAGTAAATTTAATATCCTTTAATTTGACGTAATCAAAAAGCCTGTACGATAATTTGCCGCGGAGTTATCGTCAATCAAAGCAAAAAGTTTTTTTGACTTTGGAAATCAATAACTCTGGAAATAATGACCGTATAGGAAATCGAAGGAGGGTTTTGAAAACTACACAATATTCTCTATAAGAAAACGTAAACCGCTTTTGAAGAAAAAATTTTTTTGAATTGAAAACTCGGACTGAAAAAAAGACAAAAATTCGCATAATTAAGGATATTTGGATAACTTGGTATAACTTTGGATAAAATGGATGAACGAAGGATATCGTTGGTAATTTTTAACTTCAAAGTGTCCCCTAAAATCCCTAAGAAATTCAAAGCGCTGCGATTTTTTGTTCATAGTGCCCAGAAGCTTCAAATTCTGTGTTTTCGCAAAAATCACCATTATGAGCAATTTTGTGATTTTTATTCATTTTTCCATTGAAAAAAATTTTTTTCAAAATTCTTTATTTTTTTCGATCAAAGAGATTGATTTTTCAAGAAATTTGAAAAAAAAATTTCAATTTTTTCGAAAATTTTTTCGAAATTTTCTCAATTTTTTTCGACTGTTGTTTTACCGCCGGCATTAGCGTTACCCAAAGCGTACCACGTGGAGGTTGCTCGGTCGGATTTACGCTTCTCACACACACACACACGTGTGTGTGTGTGTGTGTGTGTGTGTGTGTGTGTGTGTGTGTGTCTTTGTCTGCGTGTTTGTCTGTTTGCAGCTGCCGAATGACCTCTGTACGCACGGCAGTAACTGCTCAGTACCGTGTATTGCCACCTCTGTTCCGAATCACAGCTCGTAAACGCTCTTGCATGTTGATGCATCGTCGAATATCACGTTGCGAAATTCCTTGCCAACAACGTAACAACGCTTGAGTCAACTGATGAAGATTGTGCAGTTGCGGATAGTCTCGCCGCAATCGACGCCCAAGCATAACCCAAACATGCTCAATTGGGTTCAAATCAGGACTCATCGCTGGATGATTAAGCGTTGTTACGTTGTTGGCGCGGAGAAAAGTTCGCGTACGAACTGCAGTGTGAGGACGAGCATTATCCTGCATCAAAATGAACCGTCTTGCCCCCATGCGTGTGCGCATAAGCAGGACGTGTGGCTCCAGAATTTCGTCGACGTACCTATCGGCAGTCAACGTCCCACGAACGATGACCAACGGGGTTCTGGTATTGAAGGACACGCCTGCCCACACCATGACTGATCCACGATTGAAAGCTGTAACTGGTCTCGTAAAACCATCCCGATCTCGTTCTCCACGACGGCGCCAAACGAGAGATCGTCTATCGCTGCCATGAAGACAAAATCGAGATTCGTCAGTCCATAATACACTGGTCCACTGTCTACGACCCCAATGGTGATGATCATGAGCATAGGCCAATCGGGCTCGGCGATGTCGTGGAGTGAGCATAGGCACGCGATTTGCGCGTCTAGCGCGTAGTCCTTGCTCTCGAAAGCGATTTCGAACCGTCGATGCCGATATGTGTTGTTGGGGAGGACGTTGTCGACGATTGCGAAATTGATGAGCGATCGTGTGGGCATGCGCAGTAGGGTTTCGACGAGCTTCTCGAATGATAGCTCGATCATCACGCTCGGTAGTGATTCGTAGTCTACCTTGACCCGGACGACGATCATAACTTTGAGTCGCGTTAAATCGGGCATAGGCCCGACTGATAACGGACTGGCTCACTCCCATAGAAGCTGCTACTTCCACCTGACTGTAGCCCTCTTGAAGGAGGGTAACAGTGCGAGCCACATCTGTGGCAGCTAAATGTCGACGAGGCATATCAAAAGGTGCTTATCAAAGAAAAGCTTACATAAAATTCACGTAAGGAATTTAGGCTAAAAAGAAAACGTAAAATTCAAGTTTTGTGTGAGGAAAAGCCGAACTCCGCGGGGGGTATATCAATTTGTTTTTATTGAATTTTTAAAATGAGATTTAAAACTAAGGCAGTTGTAGCGGACAGAAAAAATTGAGTTAATTTTTTTTGACAATAGTGAAGCATTCTGAAGACGATAAAAAAAAAAAAAATTTTTAAAAAAATTTTTTGATATAAAAAATTTCGAAAAAAATTTTCTAAAAAATTGAAAATTTTTTTTTTTTTTTTTCAAATTTCTTGAAAAATCAATCTCTTTGATAGAAAAATAAAGAATTTTGAAAAAAAATTTTTTTCAATGGAAAAATGAATAAAAATCACAAAATTGCTCATAATGGTGATTTTTGCGAAAACACAGAATTTGAAGCTTCTGGGCACTATGAACAAAAAATCGCAGCACTTTGAATTTCTTAGGGATTTTAGGGGATACTTTGAAGTTAAAAATTACCAACGATATCCTTCGTTCATCCATTTTATCCAAAGTTATACCAAGTTATCCAAATATCCTTAATTATGCGAATTTTTGTCTTTTTTCAGTCCGAGTTTTCAATTCAAAAAAATTTTTTCTTCAAAAGCGGTTTACGTTTTCTTATAGAGAATATTGTGTAGTTTTCAAAACCCTCCTTCGATTTCCTATACGGTCATTATTTCCAGAGTTATTGATTTCCAAAGTCAAAAAAACTTTTTTGCTTTGATTGACGATAACTCCGCGGCAAATTATCGTACAGGCTTTTTGATTACGTCAAATTAAAGGGTATTAAATTTACTAAAAGAGCTTTTAAACGAAACAATCGAAAAATTTTTTTGAAGCCCGTAGACCTTTTTAAGACGAAAAAAATTTCAAAAAATTTTTTTCAGTAGTTTTCTTAGGATTTCTCCAGACCTGACGATGACAAAAAATTTTCATGATCATATCTAAAAACTAGACACTTGGAGCTACAATTTGCTTTTTTTTTTTTTTCTGTGCGATCATTTTCCTCGGAGTTACAGCTCGCTGAAAATCACCAAAAAATTTGGAATTTTTTTTATATCCCTTAATTTTTGTGACTAGTGTATTATTATTATTATTGATATTATGATTATTATTATTATTATTATTATTATTATTATTATTAGGCCGATGAAAGAAGAAGGTAAATTTCATAAACACAAACTTATCAACTAATATAAAGTTTGAGACGCGCCACTGCTTGGTAAGTGGTCGCAGGGTGGGAGGCATAGTCTAACAACAGCAGTATACTGTTACCGTTGGATAACACCTTTCACTACTCTCCTAAAGGTGTCACTATAAAAGGTAGCGGTGGACTGGGAGGTTTGAACCACTCTCATTCCCCGCGATAAATAAAACATAGTATATGTGACTGTTGTAAGATGTGTAGAATTTAAACTTATAGTAGATGTCACTACTGTAAGAGGCGCGGGAATTTAAGTTAAAAATAAATCCCTGACATATCTACATTAACATTTGAACTACAAATATTAATCTTAAATTAAAAATGTGAGGAATTATAAATAAAAACAATGAATTATTTATATTGAAATCCAATATTTTATTGATTAAATAATTCCACTGGTCATTTTTACATCAAGACTAGAATTAATAAATTCAAATTTATTATATTTTCCACCATGATAACGCAGAAACAGATAGTTTGAATCTATTAATTCATTCAAACTCTTCATGAAGTTATCATCTTTTAGATGTTGAATAGTTCTTGATGGTAGATAAATGTTAAATTCATCGTTTATATTAGCAACAATCCTAGTTCCATACTGAGTTGTAATAGCTTTGATACCGTTAATCTTATATTCTCGATTAAACTCCAACTCATTCATTTTCTTAACAGGAAGAATCCCAGTATGACAATTAACCTCATTTATCTTGGTAAGATCCATGATTGATTGCTGTAAAAATTTTTTAATTAATTGTAATCGTTGATTAAATGATTCTTCATTTAATTCATATTTTGATTAGACAGTAAATGAATACTAACAATTATTAATACTGATAGGTAGAAGATGTATATAACCAAGAACTTGTACTTCAACTTGTAGTCACCACCAGCTCGTACTTTACTGGAGATGTGTACTTCGTTTTGTTGAAGTACGGCTTGAGCGCGCTGCTTATATAGGCAGAAAATACTGCGCAGTTACCCCCACTCTTCTACCTCAAAAACGGTTTGATGACGTCATCTGCTACGCAGTTAGAAATAGAACAAAGAAAACTGCGCAGTTACGCAACCTTGAACAGGCTCAGACCTGTATGATGACGTCATCTACTACGCAGTTAGAAAATTCTAGAACAGAATGAGTCATCTACTACGCAGTTAGAAAATTCTAGAACAGAATGAGTCATCTACTACGTAGTTAGGAATAAAGCAAAGAGAACTACGGAGTTACCGTGACCTTGAACAGGTTCAGACCTGTTTAGAAGTAGACAGAAACCTCGAAAGATGGCGTATCTTCTCGCATATACTCCTCATACGTACAGTTTGAAAATATTAATCTTTTCAGAATATAAACAATGAAATGCACCTGTGATCTAAGCAACTATTATTGATGCTGAGATCACTGGTGCATTTTTTAACAAAAATGCAGGAAATCAGAATCAAAATTTGAAATGGCGGAAATCAGACTCAAAATGGCGGATATTATACTTAAAATGACGGCTCGATATAAAAATGGTGGAAATCAGATTCAAAATGGCAGATTTCAGATAGCAGCCACCAAAATGGCGGATAGCAGCCACCAGCTGGCGGATTCAAAATGGTAGGAAAATAGCGGATAAATTTAAAAAAATGGCGGATAGTAAGATGGCGGCAGAATTCCCCACCAGCGCCACCTATAACCTCGATAAAAACCTCATCCATAACCTCAAAATGACATACATATCTACCACCGGCAACACCTACTGTCGGTAACAACAGGTCGTCCATAACCACACATGACACTTGTCGCGAACATACAGTCGGTAATATAGATCCCAGCTTAATGTGGACACGAATCTGTTTTACCGACTGGACATGCACCCCCTGTTTAACTACTTCACAGCTTTGGAAATAATGAGGTTATAAACTGTACATGCGGCCAAATGGATGTTTTCGATGCAAGCGTAGTATGTACTGATTGATAATCCTTGACAGATATCCATGATACTGCAGAAGATATTTATTCCCTCCCTGCCAACTCCCAAAAGTCGCATAGCAAAAATAATTCTTCGTTTTACTTCAAAGGATTTGTCGACGAATGGACATGATGGTATATTGAACACTATCGCAACCACATTGTAATGAAATTTTAAAACCTAATCCACGAAAAGATGTGCGTGAAAATTTAGTCTCTTTTTTACATTGAGCGCACAAAACTAAAGAAGAAATCATCGAGAAAACCGTGAAAAACTCCAATACACAGTAGCCGTAATTATTTTCAATGATCACCTCTTCATCATTAGATTTTTTTAGTTTTGCTGCTGATGCACTTGTAAAATTGGTGTCTTCTTGTGCCGTGTATCGATTACCGTGAAATTGCCTTTTCATCTGACGATGTGGACGCGTACGCCTTTCCGCGGAAGATTTTCTATCCATTTTATTTTTAAACAATATTTTTAACTGTTATTATTTAACTCACAGCACATACGTCCACGTGGTTCAGAGGTTAGAATTCAACTGTTAGCAGCTGGATGCAAGTGAATACTAAATGTATCAGATACCCCTGGTTAAAAATATTGATTGAAAAGGATTGAAAATGATGAAATTAGAATACTTTTGAATAATTTCAATTCTTTTTCATGTATATATAGATATACAGTTCACATAGGGTGACTGATTCCCAATACTTTTCAATCAATATTTTTAATCAGGGACGGGTCACCTCAGATTCTCATATAACTATATATGTGTATAACTATATATATATATATATATATATATATATATATATATATATATATATATATATATATATATATATATATATATATATATATATATATATATATATATATTTGTATAGAGGAACAAATGGTTTTACTCAGAATAGGGATTCAGGTAGACGGAGAATCCCTAATGTCTTTTGTTCGATTAGTTGCGACCGAACAAGTTTGGATGCCAGGTCAGAAAAATACTTATATCTCCGAAAATAATTTAAATTTTGAAAAATCCTCTTGTACACATATTCTTAAATAGTTAAACTTTGAAAATATAAAAAAAAAAAATTTTCGATTTTTTGAAATTTCTAGACCAGAATACCCCCTTAAATAAAAACATATCTTTTTATAAACAAGAGGCGCAAATAATTAAATTGGAGGCAGAATGGTGAACTATAGTAATAGTTTATAGAACTATTATAATAGTTTAAAAACAAATTTAGAGTAAAATTTATATGACTTACGTATGAAACCATGTTTAAATTATTGTTGGTCAACAGAGGGTTAGTATCAACATCACCATCATCCTTCTTTGTACCACTGGCAGACTTGGCTGCCGTCGCCCTTTTAGGTTTTCCAACAGATTTAACAGCGCACCCGCACTTCACGACCTTAACTTGCCTTTGCCACTTTGTCGGAAGCTATTAAACCGACAAACTCGATCGAGTCTTCATGAGGGCAGCCACCACGAAAATTTTGGAACCTAACTTTTGTTGTTTTCTCCGTCTCGCTCTGACGATAATTTTTCAGGTATGTCTCCTGAGTCAAGGTTGTTCAAAATACAAGTAGAAGGTAATTCATTTGAGCGTATCTTTTTCAAACAATTATCGCATATATAATCACTATTTAATAAAGGTTTCAGTTTCAAGTAATTAGTTAAGTTTAACCATATTTCAGTATTTATTGGTTTTCGTAACTTATTGAGGTCAGTACTCTTCTGTCTAAAATTTAATGTTTGACAAGAAATACATTTAAAACGTGGAGTATCAAGCGAACGTTTAGTTAAAGCCAAAAATGCACTTTTGTAATTTAATCTGATTTGATCCTCATCTAAACAAATCCCATCTTGGTCTTTATCAAGTAAATTTCCTTTCTCTTTCATGTCATTCGTTATTTTCGTTAGAATTTCTAAATTTGCACTTTCAAGTGCTTTGTCTAATGGTGATAGTAGTTCAATAGAAATAAAAAATATGTTACAACTACTTTTAGATTTATAACAATTAGAATAATGTCCCAACTTGCATGACTGGTGGTTTAAAAATATTAGCTTTAAAAAAAATGAAAAGTTTCTTAATTTTTTATCTTTTAATCGTTGAAGAAAGTTCATATATGATTTATAAATACTCAAATCAAAATTAGGATGACAGTATTTACTACAAACCCATTGTTTTTTCCCATGAGAATTTTTTAACAGAGGTAAAATATTGACTGCTTGTCCACCAGAGTTAGTTACTATTATTTCATTGTTCAGAGTTTGAAATGAATAGGCTGTGTTATAAAAATAAGTTTCAGTTGATACAGTATGAAGTGAAGTTCCACACATGCTTCTATAACTATCGATACTGTCTTCAAGTTCAGTTACTTTTGAGAGATGAAATTCAGCTTTACTTTTTATTGAATGTATAGTCTTGCTTAAAGTAGTTATAATGATTTTTCTTTGGCACATGCACCATTTTATAATTCTTTCTACCTCTAATTTACGTTCAGCAATATTTTTCTTATCAATAACTTTCATTAATTTATTAATGTATGTTTCAGAAGAATATTTCAATTTTATAGTATTATTTTTATTATATTGACGACGATATTTGCTAACGATTTTTTTAGCAACCGAAAATTTAACCTTCATATCTTCTTTAGTATTAGTATTTCTTGTATTATTCATGGAACTTAGTGAATTGTCTCCCTTTTCTTCTGAATTTACAGGTAAAGAAGGAATGAGAGGAATATCTGTAGGATTAATAGAATAAACAAGTGAATTAACGATTTGTATGTCAGTTTTTTCATTTAATTCATCTTGAACTGGATCAATATTTTTAACCTTTGACTTTTCATTTACGCATTTGGATGAGTTCTGGCGTAAACCAATCTTACCGTCACTGCCATATCTATTTATGCGATATTGTAAGCTACTGCGTTCTTTCTTACGAATGTCTGTTAAATTACATAAATTTACATGATTAAAATTAGATATTGTTGGAAAATGAGAAATAATATTTGTTCTCATAAGAGTCAATAAATGTTGCCTCAATAAATTTACATCGTATATGATATGTTCGGGTTTTTGTCTAAATAAAAGAGAAACAGCAAAAGCAATTGCAAAGACTCCACAATCTTTGTCGTTTGTTTGATATTGAACTTTGGGAAAAATAAAACATTTTTGATTATTTTGTAGAAAAGGATATAAATGTTGTAAGAAAACTAATTGGTCATTATCTAGTTCCCCTTTGTTTAATGAGTCATAAATAAAAACTTGTTTGAATCATAAAAGCTACAAGTCCAATGTTTTGAAATTCCACTGTACAATATTTGAATATGTTTATTTGTCGGTGCTACAGGTTCAATATTCTCTAACCTTTGTAGATATAAAGTATCACGATGATTGTAATCAGAACAGATACTGAGTAATTCTTTAAAATGATACATGTGTTGATCTATTAGCTTATTCCCTTGACTAATCATGTCTAAATAATTTTCGTTAAGTGATGGAATTTGATCTTTTTTCTTTTTGATGTTTACAAGTTCATTTGTTGGTTTGTTGGATTTAGAAAGACTTCTATTTTTTCTATTAGAAGATTCAATCGTTTTTTCATTCCCCAATTTGATTTGCTTGCTAAAATCAGCAGATAAATTTTCATTTTCTATGAATTTTGCAGTAACAAAACTAGTTTCGTTGCTAGATTCAAAATTAGAGGTTTTTTTTGTTTTGCGTAACTTGACTGGCATATTTTCATTTGCTGTCAAATTTTTCTTTGAATAAATACATCGAATTGTTCTTTTCCGAGCAGTTTTATTTTCTACAGTATTAATTTTTTTCGATAGGGAATCCTGTTATAAGATTACTTTTAAAGATTTCAATCAAATGTGGGCGCATTTGATAATAAACATAACGAACGAGACTTTCTACTGGCCACGATCCTAGTGCTAACGAAACAGCAAACGCTATAGCATAAATACCACAATCATTACAGCCTTTCTGTATTTGAACTGCTGGAAATTCAACAGTATTAGAGTTAAACACAAAATTCGGATAAAGACGTCGTAGAACAATTTTATGTTTTTCATGAAGCTCGTTATCTGCAGTGACAGTTCTAGTTGAATCAAAAATATAAATTTTTTCGTATTGTAAAAAGAACAAACCCAATGGTCAGACGCAAAATTATCATTTTTAATGTGAGTATACTCAGAATCTCGACTATGTAATATTTGGATGTGTTCTTTACTTGGATCAAGAGGAATGAGTAAATTAGGCAACTGGACTTTCCATGATTCTATACATTGGTAACCAAACTGATTAGATAAAAGATATGCAAAGTAATCAATATGATCGTCAAGTAATTTTTGACCTTCTAAAATGACAGAAAAATCAACTTTATGATCGATTTCCGTGGTTATATTAAATAATAACAACTTAAAATTTATATCAGAATAGTTAATTTTTATTAATAACTTATATTATAAAATATTTTGTTGAATACTTAATCGTAAGGCGAAAAGCACTTAAATGATAAATTTTAGTAATTAATAATAAGAAATCTATAGGTTCATTTAAATTAATCTATAGAATAATAATAATAATAATAATCATAATCAGTACTAGAGTCTGTCGTACAATCATAAAGAATATATATGATCTTTTCTCAGATTAAGAATAGTCAAAAAATTATGTAAATTAATTGTATCAAGTTTATTGATTTACATAAATAAAATATGTATTTGAAAATTAATCTGTAATCATAAATTTCAAAACATTTTCGCGGGTAAAGGATATGGTAATTTCTAACTACTTATATAAAATTACACTTGACAACCTCTATATGCAATTGTAACTGCTTCTTCGTAGCAGAAGCAAATACAAATCTTAGTAAATAATATTTATAAAATTGAACATTAATTATAATCATTAATTTTATAAAAATATCTGGTTTTAAAAATTTTAGAAAATATTGTAAATTTTAATTTTATTTTGACTGCTTTTTCGAAGCAGATAGTAATAATATAATTAAAACTGCTGGACAAGCAGAATAAAAAAATTGACTGCTGATTAGAAGCAGATAATGTATACAATGTTAGACCAGTAGAATATTAAAAATGACTGCTAATTGACAGCAGATAATATGAGCAATTCCATTTCAATCATCAATAATTCACAAATAACAATGGCAGTAACAGTACCTGTAAGAAAAAAATCGAATTAATTAATTATTATAACGAAAACACTTTATAATAAAATGCTATTTATTGTTCAATTTAATAATATTAAATATTCGTTAGCCTTTTTAACTATTTTTCTATCGATGTGATTCCAATATAATTTTATTAAAAACAAATTACTTAAAAATACTCAAGCTGGAAAAAAATATAATTATGAAAAAAATATTTAATTTCTTTTACAAAATTACTAATCAAAATTGTAACATACCACTTGGCATAACAAAATAAGACTCTAACCTTAAAATATATAGTTTAAAACAATAATAGCTAAGCAAAAGTAAAATATGTAATAATTATAATATTAATTATTAATAAACATCATAAGTAGTAGTCTATACTACGTCAAAAATAAGTTTCTATTTTACGAAGAATCTCGTGGTTAATAAAAAAATAATTTTCCAAAGTTTTTATTTTCATCACACTAAGTTTATATTTATCAAACTATTAGATATAAAACTCACAGCAAAAATTAAGTCGGCATGATAGAATTCATACTTACTGACGTTTCATAATTATCGACGCACAATTTATAGAGTATAAAATAAAAATTATAAAAATTTGTTAAAATTATAATTGCAAAATATAGTCAACAACAGTGTCAGAGTGTAAATACTTACGTATGCAAATTTTATGAGTATTTCGTAATTAATTACCTGAATGCTTATTTGAAATTATTTTCATCTCAAATAAGCGGCGACATCTTGAGGTGATATAAACAGTGATTAATTATTTGATATTAAATCTCGTGTAGACTATATGTAAACTCGGCATTTGATACAGTTGCACATAACCTTGCATATGATCGTTCAAAAATCAAGGAAAGGATAAACCGAGGAAACCACTCTGTACTCATGTACCAGGAATTTTTTAAATAACTGATTAATCAGTTATCGAGATCTTGTTTATTGAAAATAAAAATATATAAGTATAAAAATTATATATGTTAGAAGGTACTACTAAAAAAACAATAAAGCCACGTGGATGATATAACTTGTTAAAATTAATTGATCTAGTTTGTCGAAAAGAATAAAAATATATATATATATATATATATATATATATATATATATATATATATATATATATATATATATATTTGAGTAAGTATTAATTTTTATATAATAATCAACATCATACATAATATAAATATCTAATTTTGGTAATGTTGTTTGTAATTGATTTTTTTTTCTGTCTTAAGTTGTTAGAGCAAAAAAAAAAACATGGAGATTGAAGATGATGAAGCATTTCTTGAGGATTTGCTTCAAAACGTTAATTTGAGCGGCAATCGGATGCAAGTTGGTCAGCATGCTCACCCATTAGATCCGAACGCGGCAGAATTCAACCCAGGAAACGTTGATAATCAACAAAATCAAAATTTGCCTCCAGCAAATAATGTAGGCAATGCAGCTAATCAAATAAATAATCAGATTATTCCAGTCCATCAAATGAATAATCAAAATAGACAACAGGAAGGTCTTGTAAATAATGAAAATGGCAATGGTAATGATCCTGGTCTTCGAGATGATGATGCTGATCCTAGAGATGACGCCGAAGAAAGAATCGCTAATGCAAGACGTGATAGGTTGAGAAATATTATTCGTGCTGCTGAAAATCAAGCTAGTAGAGCACGTCAGGCTTACGTGAATTTATTTGGCGCAGGAGAGGATGGTGATGTCAGAGAGCAAATCAGAAGAGTAATGCTGAATCAAAATCAAAATAACAATAATAATAATCATCGTGGAAACATGAGAGGACAGAATAATAATAATAATAATAAAGCAATGAGGCAAAACTTGCGTCAAAATGAACTAGATTGGAATGATGGCGACAACAATTATGACATTGACAACTATTATCATAATCAGATTGAAAGATTTTTTAATAATAATGCTCGAAACCAAAATGCGCGCTACAATAGAGGTTATTTAAATAATGGCAATTACTTGAATCAAGACTATGTACCTGGACCGACAAGAAACCGAAGGAGGGGACGATATCAAGGCGAGCGTGATGCAGCGTAAGTACTGATAGAAATATTCAATTTATAACATTACAATTATTCTTTTCTGAATTTTTAGTTACTGGAGAAGTCGCTTTTTTCAACTGCATAACCAGAGTAAAAATGTGAAGGAATTTTTCTTTCATGATAAGTATTAGCAAGTGGATGCTGACAGGATAATTTTTCATGAACTATTCATAGTTTTGATACAGGCTCAGAAATTTTCAATGAAAATTATTTGATCAAGGTTTATATATAATTATTAATAATGGCAAGATACTTATAAAGTTTTTGTAGTTCTCATACAGACTTGAACATTTTAATAACAATCATTTGATCAAATATTTAATAACACTTAATTTAATAATACTTAGTGAAAAGATAATTTAATTCAAAATCAATTTTAGATTCATATTTTCAAAACTAAAAATTGATTGCATAAATGTTTATTTAATGACCATTTAGATGCAAAGTTCGTTTCTAGAAATGTAAAATTTTAACCAAGACGTGATGAATCTAAAATGTGTATTATTGAGTTTATTCCACTTGCGATTATATAATTACTAAATAAAAAAGTTATTGATAATCTAAGAAAATCCAAAAAGTTAAGATGCCTGTTACATTTTGATACATTCATTGTTAGCTCAAGTATAAGAGTAAAATTATTTTGATGTTTATTCTGGAAGTTTATTGAATTTTTAAATATAAGTATCAATTTAATGGAAAATTTTACATAAAAATGCTACATTAAAATGATGACAAAATAGTATTATTATAACATAGAAAATAATTGTAACTGAAATATATTGATTAGATATTTTTCTTGTCAAATAATGAGTACTCAGGTAATAAGTTTCATATGAAAATTAGAAATTGATCAGACATGACAAAAACTGTCCTAGAAACTGAAGGTTATCAGAATCTGTGTTATTAAATTATTATTTTGATATTTTTTCGAAAGTTCATTGGTAGTTTAAAGATAAGTAATTTTTTTATGAAAAATAATATATATATATATATATATATATATATATATATATATATATATATATATATATATATATATATATATATATATACATTCTACATTTAAATGTTGATAGAATAGTATTATTATTATTATTATTATTATATAAAAAATAATTACAATTAAAATATGTTGATTAAGTATTTTTGTCGTTAAATAATAAGTACTCAGATAAGAAGTTTTATGTGAGAATTAGAGATGGATCTTCCATGACAGAAACCGTGCTTGAAATTAAAGATTATCCAAGTTTGTAATTTTAGAGGATTATTATGATATTTATTTGAAAGCTTATTGAATGATTAGATATTAGTTATGATTATTTGATACTCAATTATATAAGTAATAATATGATGTAAATTTTAATTTATAAGTACATCGTTTGAATATTGACCAAATGATCTTATTATGTTGTAAACAATCATAGCTTTGGTATGTTAATTAAAAATTTTTCTAATCTGATTTTAAGTACTAAGATAAAAGTTTTATGTGAAAATTAGGAATAGATCTGACATGATAGAAACTATTCTATAAATTAAAGATAAGATATACGAGTCTGTACTTTTATGAAATCATTTTAATATGTATTTTTTATTTGTGAAAATCAAGTGGATGTTAAGATATAAGCAAAAATTTGGTAAAAAATAATGGTTATAATTATAAGAAAATGGTATTAAGAAATAAATACAACCACTTTGTTTATAATACAGCTGTTAAAAATAATTATTGAAATATAAAATCCTTATCATAATTGTTTTCCATTTAAAACTATTCATAAATTTTAATGAATAATTAACAGTAAAAAATACAACGTTTATGTTTTTATTGAACAAAATAATTTAAATTATTCATAAGTTATAATGAATAATGGAATTAAAATTAATAGTAAAAAATACAACTTTTATCATAACAAAATAATCTAATAAACAAAAACGGAAAAAAGTGAATAATAAAGAGATTTATGAAACAATCTAGTTACGGTATTTGAATATTCGCTCCCATTTTTTGCACATGCGTTTTGAACACTCCTACCTACGGTGGCGCATGCGTGTAGGTAACAAGTGCCACTGCTACCACGTTCTTTACTGCTCATAACTCAGTCATACCACAACAAATGAAAAAATTCGAACTTTCAGAGTGTGAAATCCGGAATATTCCAAAACCGGCGCAAGCCTAATATGTTACCCCAGTAAATATATAAATTAAGTATTAATATATGAAAAATGTATGTAAAATCAATAGAATATGCTTAAGTAGCGTAGATCTCTGCAAAATAATAAAAAAAAATTATATTTTAAAAGGAAATATCGAAAATGTAAATATAAGCAAGGTTAGGGAGGCATATGGGGCAAGTATAGATACACGGTAGGTCTCGAGATTTTTTTTCTGCTGTCTCACTTTTTTAAACATGTACTTGGCTCGAGACACTACCGTGTCTCAGGATAAGATATATATATATATATATATATATATATATATATATATATATATATATATATATATATATATATATATATATATATTAGGTGGGTCAAAAAAATCGAATAATTTATTTTTGATTTTATACTCTGAAAAATAGGTTCGTAGACACCTAAAAAGAATTCTCTCCAAGTATAAGCTCTTAATTATAACGGGAAGGTCCTCCGCTTTGCGGGTTTCTATTTTTTTCGAATAATCAGATAAAAAAATTTATATCTCGCTTCCAACTGCTTGGAAAAATATTCCGTGGCATAGATTTTGTGAGAAATTGAATGCTTTACAAAAAAGGTCTCTTATGACTTTTTCAAAACTCAACCGATTAAAAGATATTCATAGTTGAAGTTTGGCTATTTTAAGGAAAATATTCGTTTTTATTATGAATTTTATAAGTCGATGAAAAAAATTATTTCGGATTGCGGAACTCATGATTTTGTAGGAAATTTACTGCTCTACAAAAATGGTCTCTTATGATTTTTGATTAAGTGAAGCCGTTACGAGATATTCATCGTCAAACATTAACGAATATCAATATTTCCAGTTTTTGATCAATAATTCGATAAATTTTAATTTAAACTATGAGTTTCAGGAAAATTTACATAAATTTGAGTTTCGATCGATAAAGAAATGTTATAATAAGTTAGATAAAGAATTATTGGAATTATCATTGATTTTCCTTGGAGAAATGCCTCAAGAAAAGATTTCTTTCAAACGTCCTGGTGCTGTTCATCATGCTAGATGGATGGCTAAGGCCATTTATAGTTTGAAAATGTATCTATTCAGAGATGAATTCCAACTCTCTCAGAAAGAATTGCATGGTCTTCGTCATTTCTGTATTTTTATAGTCACATTGTATTTAAAAGCTTGGTTTTCATCAACTTCTGCAACAACTGCTGCTTATCATGACTTGCAGTTTATGAAAAATTTATTGGAGTACAAACATATCAATCCTTTGATTTCTTCAGCTACGTGTGAAAAAATGATTTCGCACTTATGGTATTTGAGCGATGAACTTGCCATTTTATCACTGTTTGACGATGGCGTTCCATTAGAAGTAAAAAAAAGTATTGTTGAAGCTGTTAATACTCGTGAAGGTACAGATTCTAAAGCTAAAAGATTTGTAATTGCTAAAAAGATTTGAATTCATTGGCGCAGAGAACTCTGAGTGACTTTGTGTCTAAAAAGTCATTAAATCTTTTCAAAATCTTCGATCTACCGTATGACTTTCTTGATGTCGATGTTGAATTATGGCCTACTAATGAGAGTTATCTCGAAAATAAAGAATACTTTCAACAACTAAAAGTTGTCAATGATTCAGCAGAGCGAGCTGTTGCATTAGTCAGTGAATATAATCAATGCTTGACAAAAAATGAAGAACAATTCCAGTACTTATTGCAAGTTGTCAAAGAACATCAAAAACATTCCCAAATTGTAATAAAAGAAATTATTTATAGTAATAGCGTACTGTTATGTTAAAAATATAGACAATTATATTGCAATTGATAATTCAATAAAAAATTTATCTATAAAAAAGTTAAATACTGGTTGTTTCTCACTTGATTCAATACTTTTCATATTAAATTTGACAAAGAAATATGTCATTCACTTCAAATTAAACTAATCATTGGCTATATGTCGAAAAAAATGCTCTAATTTCTTGTTTTAATGCAATCAAACAAGCTCAAGACTGAAAACAATATTAAAAAAATTGTTTATAACATTTCTTTATCGATCGAAACTCAAATTTATGTAAATTTTCCTGAAACTCATAGTTTAAATTAAAATTTATCGAATTATTGATCAAAAACTGGAAATATTGATATTCGTTAATGTTTGACGATGAATATCTCGTAACGGCTTCACTTAATCAAAAATCATAAGAGACCATTTTTGTAGAGCAGTAAATTTCCTACAAAATCATGAGTTCCGCAATCCGAAATAATTTTTTTCATCGACTTATAAAATTCATAATAAAAACGAATATTTTCCTTAAAATAGCCAAACTTCAACTATGAATATCTTTTAATCGGTTGAGTTTTTGAAAAAGTCATAAGAGACCTTTTTTGTAAAGCATTCAATTTCTCACAAAATCTATGCCACGGAATATTTTTCCAAGCAGTTGGAAGCGAGATATAAATTTTTTTATCTGATTATTCGAAAAAAATAGAAACCCGCAAAGCGGAGGACCTTCCCGTTATAATTAAGAGCTTATACTTGGAGAGAATTCTTTTTAGGTGTCTACGAACCTATTTTTCAGAGTATAAAGTCAAAAATAAATTATTCGATTTTTTTGACCCACCCTAATATATATATATATATATGCTTTATCTGGCGGGACAATTTTAAATGAAAACTCCAAATAATAAGTTTTATTTATAAAATTAAATGCAATAACGCTAAAATTTAATTTTTAATTTTATTTACCTTATGGAACCTTGAATTATGTCTTTTGGATGTCCCCTAAAATCCGGATCCAGTAGCCACGGACTACAGGAACATACTGCACGGGCAATACTCTAGATTCCGGGTCCGGTAGCCACGGACGACTCTAGCTATAATCTTTAGACTTGTCTTTTTTAGAGTTCTATTGTTCTCGAATCTTATGAATATTCTAATTAATTGAGCTCAATCCGTTTTGAAAAATTTCAAGAATATTATAGAAAAAAAGGTTTCTTTGGGCTCACTTTAAGTTTTTATTTCATTTACTCCGAAATTGAACTTCCTCTGAACTTAAAAAAGCGACGTTGAATGCTGCGTAAAGCATCAAAATTGGTTTATTTGTTCAAAAGATATCATTGTTGAAAAATTTTCAATAAAAAGCTCTTTGCACTATTTCTGAATTTGTTGACAGAATTAACTGTCTTCACTCTAAAACTGCTTTGTAAATGAAAAAGAAAATAATGTAAATGCAACATTTACTATAGTCACGAAGAAATTTATATCATTTTTCTGCCTGTTTATAAATATTGAGATTACTCGCCAATAATTTTTGATTTTATTTTTTTATATTTCTTGAAAAATTTTTTTTGTGATCACTTTTGTGTATTTTGATTATCGCTACATTTAAAAAAATATTTGAAATAACTTTAATGATGGAAAAGAATTTAATAAGGATGAAAGTTCACTTTTAAATTAAAAAATTAAAGCTTAACTACATTACTAGTAATTTATACAACGTTTATGAAATCAAAATTATGAACTTAAGAATGTTGGTTAACTTTTTGATATTAATTTTTATAAGCATCCCTTGTGGAAATAATTCTCTGAAAAAACTCTTGACAAGTCTTTATAACTCTGAATAAGACTTTTCGAAATTCTTCACATCCCTAACTAAGTGAAGGAAAGACTTAATAAGTCTTCAAAACTCTGCAATACTCTTCAAAAGTCAAATTTTCCCTGCAATTTCGGAATTTCTCAAAGAGTTATTAAGACTTGATAAGACTTGTTCAGTTTTACAGGAAAAGAAGAAAATATTTCTTTTCAAAAAAATTACTTATCAGAATTAAATAAAACTATAAAAAAGAATTAATGCATGTTTTAAAAAAATTTTTTTTAAATAATATTTTCATCACGAAAATACTTTGATGGGCATCGAATCACTCATAGTTGAGCAAGTCAAAACATCAACAGCAAATGAAGTGCACTTGATGTTGGAAACAGATATTACTCAAAGAGTAAATCAATCGGTATTTAATTTGGACTATCAAATATTAAAGTCAACTTTCTAGGTAGGAAAGAATTTTCTAACCACATGCCACCTATTAGAAACTAAGAATACTCAAAGATTCTAACTGTAAATTCGTAAACTAAAATATGTTAGGTATCAATTAATTCCAGCAGATAGCGTGTGGATAGAAAATTCTTTCCTACCTAGAAAGTTGACTTTAATATTTGATAGTCCAAATTAAATACCGATTGGATTTACTCTTTGAGTAATATCTGTTTCCAACATCAAGTGCACTTCATTTGCTGTTGATGTTTTGACTTGCTCAACTATGAGTGATTCGATGCCCATCAAAGTATTTTCGTGATGAAAATATTATTTAAAAAAAATTTTTTTAAAACATGCATTAATTCTTTTTTATAGTTTTATTTAATTCTGATAAGTAATTTTTTTGAAAAGAAATATTTTCTTCTTTTCCTGTAAAACTGAACAAGTCTTATCAAGTCTTAATAACTCTTTGAGAAATTCCGAAATTGCAGGGAAAATTTGACTTTTGAAGAGTATTGCAGAGTTTTGAAGACTTATTAAGTCTTTCCTTCACTTAGTTAGGGATGTGAAGAATTTCGAAAAGTCTTATTCAGAGTTATAAAGACTTGTCAAGAGTTTTTTCAGAGAATTATTTCCACAAGGGATATATTTTTATTTGTTGTTTAAAAATTTCTAATGTAATGTCAACTTCAATTCTTTGATTTTCTCGCAATATTATATTCAACCACTATAAAATTGCGTAGTATTACAGGGCATTCAGTCCAGGGGCCCATTTTATCGTTAATGACATTTATTTATTTACATGCAAGACATTTTGCCTAAGAATATTACTGAAAAAATTAGATTAAATAGATTTTATTAGCATAAAAAAAAAATTTACACTTTTTTTTATAAGGTATGTTTTTTTTTTTAGATTGCAGTACTAAAATAAAAACAACAGACGACGGTTATTTTCAAGCTTTATTCTTCACCAATGCTTCAATGCAAGCTTCAATGAAAAATTGGCCTGACATGTTATTTATTGATGGTACCTATAAATTATTCAACTTGGGATTTACATTGTATTTAATAATGGTCCAGACTGGAATTGACAGAGGAGAAATAGTTGGCGTGTCAATATTAGCATCTGAAACCTATGATGTCATGAAATGGGTTGCAGAAACTTTTAAAGAATTCAATCCAGAGGCTTGCTTAAACACAAAATCAGTAATGGCCGATAAAGACTTAACTGAAAGAGCAGCTTTTAAGAAAGCTTTTCCAAGCGCGCAATTTCTTCTTTGTTTATTTCAAACGACAAAGACATTTGACAGGCATCTGAAGAAACTACCACTAACCAGAGAAGAACGTGCATATGGTTTCCGATTACTGCGTAATTTAATCTATGCTAAGTCAGAAGAAGATTACAATTGTATGTACAAGAAATTTGTTGATAATGTACCAGAATGCTTATTGGAATATTTTAATAATAACTGGCATTCTAATCGTAATAAATGGGTAACATGTTTCATGATCGATAATAATTATGGAAATTTCACCAATAATATAATTGAGAGCATGAACAAGCAAATTAAGACAATCTGCGACTATCATGGCACGCTTTATGAATTTTTAAAAAATTTTTTCCAGCTATTAAGTACGTCGAAACAAGAGACAAATTTGTTAACGGCAATAGATGGATTAAAAAAATTAAATATTCAACATGAATTAGGTGCATTTGTAAACGAGTACGCAGATTTCTTGACAAAAGCTGCTTTTGATAAATTCAAGAAAGAATTGGAGAAATATTCTGGCTTAACGATTACCCATACAGGAAAATACGACGGGGCCAGGTATGGGCCTCGCTTGGCGCAATGCTGTCAATCTCTGGCCCATTCTCGTAAACCCGCTTTGGCCCAGCTTTGGTAAAAGTCTGGGATGATAACAGGGTGCCAGGCTTGGTTGTTATCATTGGCCCAGGTATGATCGCCTAGGCTGGTCCATGCGTGGTAGCCAAATCTTGGCCATGCTTGCTAACCAAGGCTGTCCCAAGCTTGTCAGCCTATCTTGGCCCAGGCTAGGTAATCAAAACTGCGCCACGTTTGATTGTCACTACTGGCCCATGCCTAGTTACCAGAACTGGATAATAGTTAATTTTCAAGTCTGGTTTATGCCATTTGATAAAAAATGATAAAAAAGAATTTTGTAAGTGTTATTTTTTATTTTAATTTTGATGTAGAGCTAGCGCAAATTCAGACCGTGACTCTTGATTTAAATCTAACTTTCGCTAATTATAGAAATAAAGTGAAAATCGCGTCCGTTCTAACCGAGATTCGAACCCGAGCCGTGCGCTTCCCAGACCGACGACTAACCTCTACACCATACGACCGGTGAGTTGATGCACATCTCATCATTCTTATAAGCTAAATCTATATGGTGACCAAGTGTGACGGTTTATTATTTATATAATTTATGTTATTTAATATTGTGTTTGGATGAAAATTAACTATTTTTTTACAAATGTTTATTAGTTATTAAAAAAATGCAAGCGTCACGTTCTTATATTACTTTAGATTTCGTACATCGTTCTGTATATTTTTAATATCTTATTATAAATTTTAATGTTTAAAATTATCAATATTAAAAATTCAACTGTAAATTTTATATTTTAATTTTCTAAAGACTATATCAATTTTGACGATACGCAAATGTTTTGGTTGAATAATGAATTTTCAATTTTAACGTTTGCTAACAAATATTCGTTGAGCAATAAATATTTACTGTTTAAAATTCTATTGTTTAATGATTAATTAACTTTGGATTTCCCATTGAATGGCCGTGGCTGGGGAATCTAATTCTGACTCAGGCTCGAGCAATCATTGGGCCGGCCAAGGCTAGGTTAGCAAGTCTTGGCCCAAGCTTGGGTCACCAATGAATGGCCAAGACTAGGTTAGCCAGTCTTGGCTCAAACTTGGATAATCATTGGCATGGCCGAGGCTGGGTGAGCCAGTCTTGGCCCAAGGTTTGGTGATCATTGGCATGGCCGAGGCTAGGTTAAGCATCCTGGCCCAGGCATGGGCCAATATAGGTACGCCAAAGCTAGGTTTCCCAGTACTGACCCAAGCCTGGCCCTTTTGTCAACTCTGGGGGTTTCCTGCATGGGTACCAAGTACTGTAACAGTATAAAAACATGTTACATGAATGTAAATGGTTATCAAATCAGCGTTTAGCAATACCAAATCAAGTCCGATTGTCAAATCTCTGACAAAAATTTCAAAAGATTTTTGGTCAAGAATCTTGACTTAATCTAGCTTAAAAAAGGCAGAGAATATCAAAATGTGGTAATAAGAAATACCAGATTTCTTACCATTTTTATTGTTACATTCTTGTTCAAGACTTGTTCAAAGATCTTGACAAATTATATA
Organism: Cotesia typhae; assembly: GCF_013202065.1. Classification (NCBI taxonomy): domain Eukaryota; kingdom Metazoa; phylum Arthropoda; class Insecta; order Hymenoptera; family Braconidae; genus Cotesia; species Cotesia typhae. The sequence goes on from NW_027423751.1 coordinate 1,239,307, forward strand.
TACAACTTCTTGGTCAATTCTTGAGCACGAATCTGTCAACAGTATCTTGCAATTGAATTGACAAAATCGGAATGTAGATATTAAATAAAGTAATTAAAATTTAATGTAAGTAATTTAAAATGCCGGATATTTCCCCCTTTCATCGATGAGAAAACGCTGATAAAACATTTATCTAGATTCAAGGGAAAAAATCTTGAAGTATGACCATCATTCTAAAGAGTTCAATAACTTGGTATTGAAGAAAAAAGGTATTGAATCACGAAATTGATCTTATTGGTTTAAGTAAATGTGAATTGATTCAAGAATTTTTCTTTGTTGATCCAAGATAATTAAAATCTTCAAAATAATGATCGTTTAAGATTTTTTCGCTTTAACTAGTTCTTTCCCAAGGAAAAATTTATATTATTGGTTTCTTTTTCTCTTACTATAGTGCTATTCTTCTTAAGAAATATCGCTAATTTGCTTCCACTAGTTTATCAGAAATTTGTAAAAAAGTATGAGGTATCGAATTTCTAAATTTTTTTAGGGTAGCTATACATATACATATATTATTTTAATGATATTAGTTTTTCATAAAATTTATGATAAAGAATGTCGTCAAAGGAAAAAATAAAGATTTCGATAGTTTTTTTGCCTTTAAAAGTTGGAAAAAAATTCAGCTCTCTTGTTTTTGGATAAAATTTCTATTTTATCTTTTTTTGATATATATTTTTTTTAAAAAGTACATAAAAAAAGGAACATTTAGAAAAAAAAATGATGGATTTGACTAAAAAAAAAAATTAACATGGTTCAGCATGGGTTGACCAGACTTGTACATAATTACCTAAAAAATAAAGAGTAATTGATTAATAGTATGGACTTCTTTAAATTAAATTAGGATATAGTGTCGGCAATATCGGACGAATTAACGGACGAGAAGTTGGAAAATGAGGCGAAAAATGAATCAAAAAATGACGCTATTTTTGCCATAATAAAAGCCATTAAAAATTTTGTATCACTTGTACCGCATCCAGAAGTTCTAAAAAATTTGTAAAAAATTATAAATTTTTTTTCTAATTTTAATAAAATTTAAAATATTGCAGGGAAATTGTTTCATAATATTTTTATTTTAAAACATATAATAGTATTTGAAATAGTTCAATTACAGTTTTAAAATGTATTTTAATCAAATTATATATTGAATTGCTTTCTTAAATGCTTCTGGCAAACAACCAAGAGGCCATGGTGGTCGGGATGCCTCAGGTAGCTCACCTTCTTCTCCGCCACTGACTACCAAGCTACCTGTTGTCGTCTCCAGCGTTAGGAAACAGCGTCCACCACATCCACTGTCTTTGTATGATTGTTTACAGGCATTTAGTCAAAGTGAAATGTTAGAAGAACACAATCCATGGTTTTGTCCAAAGTGTGCTACTAAAACATTGACCGTTCATCGCTATTCTAAGTACCTCATAGTTTATCTTAAAAGATTCGTATTTCATGAGTGCGTTAGCATGAAATTGGATGATAAAGTAACATTTCCTTTAGCCGGACTGAGTCTAGGCAAGCATATGTACGATCTGTATGCTTGCGTCTGTCATTACGGTGTTTCTGCTGGGCATTATACAGCATACGCGAAGAATCCTCATACAGATGTGTGGTATCACTATAATGATGAAATGACGAGTAAATAGAAGCCACAGGAAGAAGATTTCAGTAATGCGTATATTTTATTCTACAGCCGACGAGAAACAGACTCAAAGCCATGTAATTTATAAATGAATGTAAAAACTTAATGGCAACGAAGAAAAATTTTAAGTCAGAAATTTTTCGTATAAATTAATGTGTTTAATTGTGTAAAAATAATTAGGCATTGGTTCAGGCTAAAATATTAGGATAATTTTTTCAATTATTATTATTATTATTATTTTTATTTTATTATTATTATATTTTTAAAGATATAAGCTTATCCTGATTGAAAAAATTGAAAAAAAATTAAAATACGAAATAAAAGAAAAAAATATTAAAATTTTTAATTAGTGTAATTTTTATTTGTTAATTAATTCGTAAGATTTTATTTTTTAATATAAGAAATTGAAAAAAAATTATTTAGTGAATACAAATTGTTTAAACCATTTTCCCTGCCCGTTTTAATTCACACAAGTTCATGAAATAGATGAATTGCGTGTAGTGGGCTGGCTTTTCTCTCACTGCCTGCTGATAGTGAAATAAATTAAAATAAACCTGCAAACAAAAAATTACATTTTATTGGTGTTGGGCCGCCCTGATTAAAAATACTAATTGAAAAGAATTGAGAAGCGGTCACTCCATGCAAATTGTATATCTAAAGAAACCTGTATATTAAAATAATTGAAAAGAATTCACATTTTATATTTTTTAATTCTTTTCAATCAGTATTTTTAATCAGGGTGTGGTAAGTCAACTTTTTTAAATATTTTAATAGAACTTATCAAAGCCTCCTCAAGAAGGTGAAAAAAACGTGATTTAATTTGCTCTGAATTTTTTTGTCGTCTACAAAATATTTGTTCTTCGGCAATGGCGCTTTAAAAAAAATTCCGTACATGAATAATTAGCATGGTTTATTAAGTTATTAATTATTATTATTTTATAGTAATTACTAATTTACTATTAAGTAATTAAATAATTACTAATTAAATCAATAACTTAATAACTAAATAAAAGGTTTTCTAATTAATAGAAAATTATTTTAAATTAATCGAAAAACTTACTTCCAGATATCAGCATGGTCTTCGTATAAATCCGAAAATATAAATGTTCGGTCATACCGATGCAGTCGTAGACAGACGAGGAGATCGTTCTCGGCCCAAGTCCCTGCAAAAATAATAATTATAATTAATTAATCAATTGAATGCACATTTGAAAATTTATATAATAAAAACATTCAAGTGATGATCACTTAATTCGACTTACATCGTTTTAAATCATGTGCCCAAGAAGCCTCAAATGGATAAAACATTATTATAATATGTATCCACGTCTAGAATGATAATAAGATTGATAATGAGACGCTGTAAAAGAAAAATTGAATGCTCAATAGAAAAAAAAAAGTTTAAACAAATGACAATTGAAATATATTGATGCGTGACGTTGCACGACCAGACATGCCCACAACCATACACAGACAATAATGGCGCGCGAAATTAAACTGCTATTATTTAATTAATACATATTTAAATTTATAATTTTATTATTTAATATTTAAACATGCGAAACTATTAAATTTTACTTAAGTATACATACATAATTAACTTGAAAGTTTAATTTGTATTTATTATTATTATTATGATTATTATGATTGAATTGAGATATAAATGTTAAACATCTCTTAATAAAAATACCTTCTATTGATTACTGGAACTAAATTTTCGTTATAAAAAGCTTCACAAGTAATTATATGTAATTATATATAAGTAATTATATAAATTACAAATTTCCCGTTGCCTTTGACCCTGAAACTCTTGCCCATGACCATCCCCTGGACCAGCAGCTGCTTGAACGGCTCCCTCATCGGCAGCAAGCCTTCTGAATGCAAAAAATGGTTGACGAACTGAAGAGAGATAAAATTAATTTTTAATTATTTAATTAAAAAATTTTAGAAAAAAATAAATTATTTAAAATGAGTAATTAATAAAAAAATTGCACGGTAATTTTTTAATTATTGACATTTTTAAAAATATAAGCTCATTCCGATGTTATGCTCATCAAGAGCTTTCATTTAAGTACCCACATGCATTTTTGATATCTTTTTCATATATACATATAAATATATAAAATATATGAAAAATTGATGTGGGTACTAAAATTAAAGCTCTTGACAAATGTAACATCAGGATGAGCTTGTATCTTTTATCTAAGTCACCGGTAATCTGACTCATCGGTCTGTAGGTAATGGACGTCTTCCCATTAATAACTATGCTTAATCTAATTAAATATATGGGTGATATAATATTAAATATACAACAGTAATATTTAAGTTGAGAACAATCAATTGTTATTTATTGATTGTTATACTTTTTAAAAATAAAAAAAAATTTATTTCTTAAATAAACTTACTTAAATTGAAAAACTTCTTTCATTTTATACATTAAATTTAGCCGACGTTTTTGACTTTTTGATTATTTTTTTAATTTAACAAATAAGAACTAAAAAACATTTTTAAAAACTTCACTTATAGTTTTTCAAGATTTTTACAAATGAAATTTTTTTTTATTGATTTGTAATTATTTTTTCAATTAAAAAAACATTATAAAAATTTTTAGATGTCGGCTAAATTAATTTTCATTTCTTTTTTAAACTAACTTTGGTCATTTATTTGAAAATGGAGTCCACAATATTTTAATATCCAAAAATTTCATTAAATAATTATGAAAATCAAAGTAACTGACATCTAAAAATTTTTAGAATTTTTTTTTTCATTGAGAAATTTATTACAAAAAAAGAAAAAAAATATTCATTTGTAAAAACCTTTAAAAAGCTATAAGTAGAATTTTTTTAAGATATTTTTGAATTCTAATTAGTAAATAAAAAAAATTAAAAACATCGGCTAACTTTAGTATTGTAGAATAATTGTACATATTTTTTTTTATCAAAATATATCTAAATAAGTGACACTGAAATTGATAGATTTGTCGACATGAGAAACTTTTTTATAAATTTATATTATCAGAAAAGAAAATTTAATTAAAAAATTTCACCTGTGAAAATTCATAAACATTATAAATGAAAATTTTTAAAAGCATTTTTTTTATTGTAATTAATTTGTTAATAAAATTTTTTTAATTGACAGCTGACAGCTAACTTTAGGATCATTAAAATTAGAATTTGAAAAATTAAAACTGTCAATTTTTTATTTTTTATTTTTAATGACATAAAAATTTTCAAGAAAATTAATTTAGCATATATTTCATAATTTTTATAAATTTTTTAACAAATTATTTGTGGTTTTTTTTAAATAAAATATATTTTATTCTAATTTAAACTATAATTAATTTATTTTTAACAAACTTTTTAATACTTTTCTTAATTTAAATTTATCAAAATTTATTTTCTATTTGTTAGTTCGGTTTTTAAAAAAATGTGTTTTTATTTTTTTAAACTATTCTTTATTTTGTACTTTTAGTTTGATTCATTTATAAAAGTGTGCTATTTTAATTTTTTAAACTATTTATTTGTTTTGTTGAATTGAAAATTTTTTTATTGCGCCGAGGACAGCTGCAATAATTGAATTTTTTTAAATCTACTGCAAATAATTTTATAGAATATATTTGTTGAATAAAATAAAAAAATTATCAAGTGCTAATTTTAATGTCATTCATTTTTTAATGTTAAATAAAAGCTTCAAAATTATTTTATAAATTTATTTATTATTTTCTTAATAGTTACTACCAATGGTAATAATAAAAAAATAATTTTTAAAAATTTCATTTTTTTACTTTTTTATATTTTTTCATATTAATTTTTTTGCTGTAATTTTTATGTTACAAAAATTTCAATCATGAAAATTAGGTAAGAATATATTTAATAATTTTAAAAATTTTATGACAAAGAAATTATTGCAAAAAAATTTTTATAAATTGACATGTAGTAATTTAAAAAAATAAAATATGTAATTTTTTAAAAATAATTTTTTTAATAAATAAAATTAAAAAATTGTTAAGTAACTGCTAATTTTCATGTCATAAAAAATATGATATATTAATTTTCATAGAGATAGAGCATTTTCGAATACAGCCTAAATACTTATCAACATAAATTGATTATTGGTGAGAATGATATGAAACCATGAAAGGCACAACTCCCAATAATTTTATTTCATATTAAGAAAAATAAAATAATAATAATAATAATAATAATAATTAATTATGATTATATTTATTGTAAAATAAATAAATATCGGTAATCACGATATTACCATGACAACGAGCGTCGTTTATTATTGTTTATAATTTTTTTATTTTAACACCGTATATTAATTACGTTATTCGTTATCTGATCGCAAGTCTTTGTACATGTTTTTTTATAATTTAAATAATGAAAATTGAAATAATGAAAGTTTTAGTTAAAGTAAAATAAAAATTTGTTTCAAATTAAATAAATTACGTGATTAATTTTAATTATTTTATTATAATTCATTGTGGTTTTTCATTAAATTTTTTTTAATTATGTTTATTATCCCGGGGAAAAGCAGAGGATCAAAGGTCCTCTTTTATAAAGGGTTTACCTACGCTCGTGATATACAGAGTACAAAAATATTTCGATGCTCCAAATTAAAATCTTCTTGTGATGCATACTTACACTTTAAAAAGGATATTGGTGACATTGAAGAGTGCGTGGATGAAAATCTGAAAGAAAATCCATACAAAGCTCAATGGACAGTGCTTTTAAACACAATGAAAAAACGAGCGCGAGAAACAAACAATGGTTTAAAAGAAATTTTTGATGAGGTTTGTCGACCGTAAGTAAAATATGTTTAGTGTTCTAAAAAATTTGTATTTTTATTTTTTTTCGTTAAATACTTTAGTCGCTGCTTGTTTACTTTTATCACTTTCTATCATCTTAATCTAGTTTAACTCACTTGTCCTCAATAATAATAATTTAAATTGTCAATTTTAATTTCAATTATCTTTTTTAGTTTTCCAGAAGTAAGTGCCAACTACAAAAACAGCCATTCCTATTTGGATTTGCGCATAGTACAAATGTTTTTTTTTTAGAGTAATTTGACCATTTTCAATAACTAACCATTTGACTTTTTGCAAGGTTTCTTGAAAATTATTTTTCTTTCCTTCATAAGGACATTTAATTTCTATTAATTTGACAGGAATATTATTACTATCAAATACTACACCATCAGGTGAAAAACCAAGCCACGAATTATTGTGACAGACAACAAGACCACATTCTATTACGGTGTAAGATGGCTCTGACTCGTCATAGAGATTACGCGCTAATGGTTCATTTTTTAAACCATGCTGAGTGTAGCAATTAACAACCGACTCTGAATAAAAATATTTGATTGATTTTTTACGCCAATCAGGGTTTTTATTATTATTGTATGTAAAGAGTTGATAAGAATCACTGCCAGTTATTCTTAATTGTCTTTCTTTAAGCCACGTAGAGTGGAACTCCATAGTTTTTAAGCCGACATCAACTACGTCACCACTTAAATTTGAAATTATTTTTTGGCAGCATTCTTTGAGAGGATTAACTTTTACTTGCTCGAGCTCGTTTAGAAATTTAGAAGAACGTTGGTTTTGAAAAATAGCATTTATCTTAATAGGATCACTTGTAGAATTATTATTAATTTCTTCAATAACGTCATGCCTTCCAGCTCTAAACAGAATAAATAATCACAAGTTAGTCTACTTTATTACATTGTACATATAAGGCAAACAGTAAATTGAAAAAAAAAAAAAATAAAAAAAATTTTTTAAAGGCAATTTTATTATTATGTAGTGAATTACATGTGTTCTGCCAATGCACTAAAATGCATGTTTGACACCATGATACTTAATAATTTATCATTATCTTCTTGAGTAAGTATTATCGGTTGATAATCCTTTTCTACCTGAGATTCAGTTTTCTTATGCTTTTTAGTGGAAGCTTCTAAATTTTTTTGTTTCTTCAACTCATAGCAGCTGTGCTGTCCTAAAGGATTAGGCTCATACTTTTCAAGTGCTGCTTTGTGAGGAGCACTCCAAATGCACTTTTTATCAGTGCACGTAATAATTGACAACTTATCAACATCATTTCTGAAAACAAAAAAACAAGCTTAAGAACATCAGTTGTGTTATTATTATTATTATTATTATTATTATTATTTTTCAGTAATATTTGACATATAAATATGTTTGTAAATAGAAACTCACCTATTACAAAATAAAAGCGTAGCAACTACATGCTTGCATGCTTCACTCAAACCAGCCTTACATGAGCATGACATTCCTAGAATTTGTCCATCCTTGGAAATTGCTCCCACGATGTCATGTGGATCATCTTTTAAGTGAGATGTTTGTAAACAAAATGCAATTATATCATCACTGCTGGCTGATGATTGTAACCCACATTTAATGAGATGTCCTGCTTCAAGTATACTCTCTCCACCTACAAAACTTTTATGGCTAGGCTCAGCACATGCGAAATTACAAACTTCTTGGATAGAAATCCTCATTTTATTATAAATACAATTAAAAATTTTAATTTAATCAAACTCTTACTTAAACACAAACGTAAACACCCGACACTTGATTTAAAAATGCGTCTTACAGTAGTAACTGCTTCTGCCGCAAGGAGAAGCCACGCCCCCGGCTGATTTCCCATTACTTTATTAAATAATGACATTTTTCAAGATATAAGCTCATCGTGATTTTACAATCATGAAGAGTTTTCATTTGAGTACCCACATGGATTTTGATATATTATATATATATATATGAAAAATTGATGTGGGTACTCTAATGAAAGGTCTCGATGAGTATAATGTCGTGGTGAACTTATACCTTTATAAATGTCAATAGTTCTCAAGATACAATGTAATTTCTTACTTATGTATTTAGAGATAGAGCATTTTCGAATGAAGTCGAAATACTTATCATAATAAATTGACTATCGGTGAGTATGATGTGAAATCTTGAAAAGGCATAAATTCAAGTTAAGATCTTTGCAATGACACTCAATGTTATGGAAAAAAAATTATTTTATCATATGACTATCTTCGAAAAAAAATTTTTCTTATCCTCTTAATAATATTTATAATAAAATAAATAATAATTACCTTAGTATTATTACAGTCAGTTAAAAATATAATCAGTCGATCAATAACCATGCCCCATCCTCCAGTAGGAGGTAGCCCATACTCCAGAGCAGTGTAGAAATTTTCATCAATCATCTAAGATTCATTATCTTCAGTATCCTTATCCTTGGCTTGCTGCTCGAACCGTTCTCTCTGAAAAAAAAGATCGTTAAACTCGGTATAAGCATTGCAGAGTGTTTTTTTCATGACGAAGAGCTCAAACCTCTTAGTGTGACCCTTGGCAGACCTGCGCCACTTGGCGAGTGGCGACATGATCTAAGGGTGGTCAATGATAAACGTTGGGTGAATGCAAGTCTCCTTAATTAAATCTCCCACCAGTTTGTCCAACAAACGTGCGGTGGATCTTGGTGGAGGATACTCGACGTAATGCTTGATACATAAATCACTCAGGAATTTGTTGGATTCCTCAGGTTTAATTCCTTCGGATCCGGAAACTTGACGACCAGCTTCCCCTTCTGGCAGTCGTCTCGAGGGAGTGAAATCTATCTCTATGCCTTCGCCTTCCGGACCGTCTGGGTGGTAGACTGGCTTGTGGGTTCCGTGGATACTTTTTACCATACCTGAGACCAGTGTATTGGTTATTGTCATTAGATCGTGGTAGTCGACGTAGGCCATGTAGAACTCACAGAAAGTGAATTCAGGGTTGTGAGTCATGTCTATTCCTTCGTTTCAGAATAAGCGACTGATTTCGTAGACTCGATCGAGTTCTCCGATTATTAACATCTGAAAAATTAATATTTCTTTTTAATTATAAAATTTGGATTTCATTTTTAATAAATTAATAAAAAATTTATAATTAAAAAAATATATTTGTCTTGGATGATAAAGATTTTTTTTTAATGTAAATTCAGGTCATAGATTAGTTTTTAATTAAAAAAATTAAAATTTTATTGATGGACAATTATTTTTAATTATAAATTTTTGTATAAAATTTTTTTGCTTTATTTAAAAATTTATATTTTATAGATTTGTCGAGTAATTTTTTTTTTATAAAAAAAAATTTTTTTTTTAATTCTAAAAAAAATTTACAACAGAGCAATTTTATTATTGAGATAAAGGAAAATTATTTAAATAATACTTTTCAAAAATAAATTATGAAAAAGATATATTGCCTCATATAAAAACACAACTAAAAAATTTTAATTAAAAAAAAAAATTATAATTTTTAAAAATATGTAAAACTGAAAACATATGAATTTTTCTTTTAATTTTAATAATTTATATTAATAATATAAGTTTTTATTGATTTTTACAATAACTAATAATATTATTGATTAGACTCTTAATAATATAGATTAAAAATATTTTTATATATTTTTTTGTTTGATTTACAGACGGAATTAATAAAGTAATTTTAGACGAAGAAATTAATTACAATCAAATTTTGACAACGGGAAAAAAGCCGAAAAGAAGAACACCTCAATTCGTTATAGAAAAGACAAAATCATATAAACGCATTAAGACAAGAAATTAGTAATGAAAACATTAGATTTAATATCAAGCAATACTTGAGTATGATTCCAAGATCTCTACAAGAGCTCCAATTGTTATTAAAATCTATTATTGACGATGACGGAGATGAACTAGAAATTTTTTTATGTGGCTCCAGAGGAATTAGACATTCCCGAAAAAAAGAAGCTACAGATAACTATAATGATATATTGTGTGATATTGAAAATATAATACCTCCACAATCTAGTAATCCTTTTTTGGCAAAAAGACAACCCGTAAAACAAGTGGTAAACAAAAATTTTATGTCAATGAAGTCGACAATCCAACCGTTCCAATCATTGAAATCAAAAACCACAATACCATGTACGGTTACTTCGGAAACCGCAACAGAAAATTTAAAAAATAATTCTCCGATTCGAATTTCAAAATATTTTCAACAAGTGCCATTAAAAACTTACTATCCTGCGCCCAAATCACCTAATGATTTATCAGCTAATGGTGTTTCAAAGGCCATTGAAATCACTGTGGACGTACACCAACCTCCATCATCCTCTGCTACCAACAAAAAACTAGCTGAGAAGAAAGATGTCATTAGTAATACAGAAAATCTAATGAACAAAATGAAACTGAACTTACCTGTAACCGAAGACGTTTTGAAGATTCCTCTTAAGCCCGCAGAAACCTTTCTGGAAGTACATCAACCTCCATCATCTTCTATTACCAACACGAAACCAGCTAAGAAGAAAGATGTCATTAGTAATAAAGAAAATCTAATGAAAAAAATTAAACTGAACTTACCTTTAACCAAAGACGTTTTGAAGATTCCTATTAAACCTGCTGAAACTATTGTGGAAGTACATCAATCTCCATCATCATTTGTTACCAACACCAAACCAGCTGAAAAGAAAGATGTCATTAGTAATGGAGGATTAAAAATTTCAACTGCCTTAGCTCTGAGTTCAAAAGCCGCATCACAAACCGTTAAATTACAGTTGCCCCGAAGTTATTGTGAAAATGAAGAAATTTTTATTAATGAAAAAAAATCTAAAATTATTGCAATTAGAAAAGTGAATGATATAAACTTTTCGGAAATTCTATTGAAGCAAAAAATAGATAAATTTTATCCTGAATTCGCAACAAAATCAGTAAAATTCCCAAAATTGGAAGATCCTGAAAAAACAAAAAATGATCATGATCAACATCATGTATCATTTTTCAGGAATAATTTGCCATCATTTAAAAGAAAATTTAATTTCTTCGGACGAGCTGACAAGTGGTTACCTGAGCAAAAAAAAAAAAATGTTAAAAAACTTTCGTCAACACGAAATAATGTTCATTGATTATAAATTATTAATTGCTAGATCAGCTTTTTCAATAATTTGTAAGATTATCTTGTAACAAATTCAGTGATAAATCTTGCAATAGTTATATTTAATAAATATAATAAATGTTTTTTTTTTTGACATATTATTTAAGTAAAAAGATTTTTTAATAATAAAAATTAAATTAAATTAAATTAAATATCCATGAACTAAAAATTTTTATAATTTATTGTATTGATAAATTATTAGAAAGAAATTAAACTAAAAAATGTTACATGTTAAAAATTTGAGTAATTATACGTGCAATTTTTTCAAAAAAATTTTTTTAGTTTTAATTGAATTAATTTAAAAATTTACAAATGATTAAACGTCGGCTAATTTTAGTATGCTTTTATAATTTCTCTAATATAAATTAATATTTCAAAAATTTACCTAGAAATAATTATTCCATAACAATGAGTTAAGTATTCTGATCACATTAATGGCTGTCCATCTTTTTTGTCAAGAAGTTACTTGTGGTAATTGTTGTTGTACTACTTAAATAAGTTTTCATACAATCATGTTTAATTATTTTTATAAATTTTTTAACACATGGAATTTTCATCAGGTCTTCATGTTTTCATTTTCGAAAACTACATTTATAATTTTTTATTTAACTCTATCTATTGATTTTTTGCCGTGACAGAGATAATATCTCTACCCTCCATACTATTAATAACACTCGTTTACAAAAAAATGGACGAGACTACCTTGCGCCTATTATTATTATTATAATTATTATTATTATTTTTATTTATATTATATTTATATATATATATATATATATATATATATATATATATATATATATATATATATATATATATATATATATATATATATATATATATATATATACACGGAGCTTAGATAGAAGGAGCTCGAACGTATAGTATCAGAAGTGTCCACGAAAAGTAGAGAAAATAAAGTTTCATTACAGAGTGCGCTGCTACTGCTGCAATCCAGTTTTTGAATTTAGCGGTTAAGAGTATAAGTATAACGAGGAGTAAGCTATACTTAACCTACAACTCCAATGTTTACAGATTTTCCAATAAATAATTAAGAATTCGAAAATAATATTGAAATAACAAGTTAACGGCACATTTAATTTTTTAACTAAATTGTTACTTTTATAATGACTTAATTATTTTAAAATTTTTGAGTAAATAATAAATTATTTCATATAAAAAACTGAACATATTAAGAGAAGGACCTGTTGAATAGATTTAAAATTATTAAATTTATTTTCTAAAAGAAGCCTTATAATTATAAAATACCAAAAATAGTATTAACGATGAATTCCTTGGTCTGTTTATAATTAGCAGGCATAGAAGTGAAGTATGAAAAAAATAATTTCTATAAAGATAAAAAATCAAATAATAAACGTAAACATCTATTAAAAAATATATATTGTTACTTAAATGTTTTTTTTTTTTTACATAAAAACTCTGCATAAAAATAATTAATAACTATAAAAGTTATCATTATAAAATTGTTAAGTTTGACGAACATTTGTAAAAATCTTTTAAAACTCCGATAAGCACAACTTATACTAATTTTGAAATTTTACGTAATTTTTTATTTTTAATACTTTTTGCTTATAATTCTTATTAATATAATTAGCTAAGAAATGACCTCTAATAGTTATAAAGTAATTTAATATTTTTTCATCAACGTGAATTGATGTTCTTGGCAACCAACGAAAGGTAGTGATTTTTCTTCTGCGACTTTATCTAAAATACAATTCATCGTATCAAACCTAACTGTCTTTGTCCCAACAACAGTCAATACAATATTTTCCAATTGCTGGATCAAAGAATATAGATTATTACTTGGACGTATACATTGTTCACTCATTAGATCAATGACTCGATCTCTATGAGAAGATTTATCAGACTCTAGACTCGCCAAGCAAAGATGACACCGAGAAAATCGCTGCATTTTTCTGGCAACGTAACCAGCAATATACGACACAACAAACTCGCTTGTACTAACAACATCGTAGTCATGATGTTCATGAGGATCATTAGCCTGTAATCCATCAGCAATAGCAGAATCCAAATTAACATTATTGTTTTCATCTTCACTAGAGTCAACTAAACTCTCAAAAGGTTTTTAGCTACACTCCTTTTTTCAAGAAAATTCATAGTCCTTGACTTTGATGAATCATTGGTGGCAGACGTGACGTCAGTGTCATCTTCACTCGTATCAACTAAATTCTCAAAATGACTCACTGCGACGCTTTTTCTTCGGTAAATATCGTCTTCTTCAATAAATCCATTGTCAATTATAGAATCTAATTTCTGTAGCCACTTTGATTTTTATCTTGAATTAGCATCAGTGATTCTTTTGTCTCCATCAATGATTGCAAAAGTTCAACGGCAGTTACATTTGATCCTTTTGGTGGCGTAACTAAAGAATAGGAGCAGAGTAATCTGAATACTTGTCCAAATATGATAGGATCTGGATGTTCATTACACCCACAAGCACTCCTTACGATCCCAAAAAAATTGCTATAAAGTATGAACAAATGAGAAATTTAAAAATTTATGAAAGCTATAGAGCCGTTTAAAAATATTGATTGAAAAGAATTAAAAATGATGAAATTCAAATTTTTTTCAATAATTTTAATTCTTTTGATTGTATATATAGATATACAGTTTGCATGGAGTGATCACTTTTCAATTCTTTTCAATCAGTTTTTTAAACCAGGGAGACTCTATGAGAGTATGATATTTCGAGAAGTGACTGTATACAATTAAATCTTCATTGTACTTACTTCTAACTTGTCTTGATTAAGACGGGCAGTCATTAAATAGTCAAAATTACATTTTTCAGTCAAAAAATCCAATAGTTCAAGTGTCCCTCCTAAAGTAATCTTCAATCCTGTTAGCGTGCTTTTGGTAATAGCGAGAAAAAAATGTTTTTCAATACTGTCATCACTTTCTACATTTTGATTTTTCTTCTTGCGACATTTGTTTTTGTTATCAACAGCTTCAGCTTCCCATTCTCTCAAATATTTGTCAAATTCTTTGATAATCTACAGCGTAAAAATAGAACTATATCAAGAAGTGTTGGTGAATTGGAAAATGTTCATGCAATGAAATAATTTGAAGTGAATGGTTATTACATATGTACATGTGATTATTAATTTTAAATTCATAACGAAAAATGAAATTCATAACAATACATAAGAAAACAGAGCGGCAAAGCATTACTAACTCAAATTATAAGAAATGTTTTGTCTTAGATTTAGTAAAAGATGTATGATGCATAAAATATTAATTATTTTTTTACTAAATATTGGGAATCAACATACTACAAAATTGTTTGTTATTATTTGTTATTGTTATTGCCGAATGAAGAACATGGAGTATCTGAACTGTGAATAGATGTGTGTAGAAGTGTGACTCTCCTCTCTCTTCAATTTTATATTGTTTACTTACTCCTTCTGATAAATATTGTGATGGAGAAAAAAACTTTCGAAGGTATTGATATTCGTTTTATGCGCCGTTAGCTGTGATATACCGATTTCATTTCCACTTGGTCTTTAACTGAAATGATCAATTATTTCTACTTTATTGAAAATAATACAATACCTGTCTCATTGGACATTCGTCATTAGAACGTAAAGCAGATTCAGGAGTGCGAGAACTCATCGCCTTTATCAAATTATCTACTCTTTCCATAAATTTGATAGTAGGTCCACAATCTTGCAGTTCGGTGCAATCGTTTTGCCAAGTCATCATAGCAACTCTTAATGGTTTAGAGAATAACTAAAAGAATAAAAAATTGCAATTTCTGTTGAAATTAAATTTTGATTTTTTCAGTGAGGTAGTCGTTCTTCGGAAATAGTAATGTCGGAAAATTCTAAACTTTTGTATACTTAATAAGGATATTGAAATGCACTAACCCTTTAAATTTGAAATTGATTAACTATCCCTAATGCGAGATTATTGCAATTTAAAGAATGACCAAACCGCATATTCTTGTTTTCACGCTGAATAGACGGTCTGATTGATTTAAAAAACAAATATTATACGAATTTATATATTCAAATCCGAAGAAAAAAAAATAGGCATTTCCGGCCTCTTAGTTTTCTTCCGAAATTATTATTAAGTTAGTATAGTGAACGTAAATGGAATACCAAATTCGCGATAATTATGAAAAAAGCTGAACTACCAATGAATGAATAAAGAGACCAATGGCGGAATCTGTATTTTACAAGGCAACTGTTTCAACTAATATTAATTTTTCATGAAAATAAAAGAATCAGATAAAAAGTTAAAGATTAAAGATTAAAGTTTACTTACTTCTTCCGCTAAACGAACATTCATTTTTTGATATCCTTCGGGTGTGTATATGTTCAGGTGTTAATTTGTACGAAACTTTCAAGTTAGGTCTATACTGAAGCTCGTGTTGCAATAAAACTTCCCAATGGATTTTTTTTCACAATCCCATCAGGGGTCTAAAAATGTATTAAGCTATTTAATTACCGTAATGAGAACAATTTTTCATACCAAACATGATATTTTTTCTTACTAAATATTACGCATCGTCAATTTACATACTATTTACAAAATTATAAACATATATATTTGACTTCTTACCCAAAACGAAGGTCCCTCAAGAATTTTGGTTCGGAAACACTTCAGCAAATGAGGAAAGTCTGACATAAACCATAGTTGTCTAGATGTATCATAAGGATGCATACAACTGAATTTTTGGTCTTCGATACCAAAATTTTCCACGCTCCGCGGTTCCACTGAGCACCATCCGAGGTGACAACATCTACTTGCATTCCAGCTTTCTCTAACTGGATGATGCAGTCTATGATTAATTTATGCAGAACGTCTTTCGTCACTGCACTTTTGCTTAAAAATATCCCAACACTTGGACCCATGTATCACGGAAGGGTTGGTACATAAAAACTAGTGCATGATCAGCTCTCTCGTTTATTAAGTTTTGTGGCGTGTAACTGCCTAAATTGACGAAGCCATTAAACTCCATAGTTTTAGTATTTAATTTTACAGCTTCGCTTAAAGCGATTTCGTCAATTAATAAGGTACCTGCGAAAACACGAAGATGAAAGTTAGTGTAATAAAATGCTTGGAGTACTTGTATTAAAAAATTGTAAGCAAAAGTAATTTATTTCTAATTAAGCTATGTTAATAATGCATTATCTACGTATTAATAAGCATATTAGCAAAAATGATATTAAGCCTATGTAAATTATTCGAAATTTAGTACTACGCAATTTCTTTGTAAATGTAAAAATGACACAATGTGTATCATTGTTGTGTATGTCATAATTGTATTACTGTAACAAATGCTTTTGAAAAATAATAGAAATAAAAGTGGATAATTTATAACGCTAATAAAGCTCAACAGCTCATATTCACGTATAGTTTAACGTAATGTTTCGAAGAAGCAATTGTTATATTGTCTTTGCATTGATTGTTAGTAACCAACTGTAGAAAAATTGTTAGTATCGCAAAGTTTACCACGTGTCACGTAAAATAAATTATACCCCTTTTGTCATAACTTTCCATTCGCGATGCCTTCAAACGGAGAGTGTCAAATATAGCTTTCGGAAAACCAAAAGCGCTATCTAATTTGTTTATGTATCTGTTTAGTGTGTCCTTACAAGGTAATGGTAATATTTGACGTTCACGCAATTTATCATAAACCGCAGGACCTTTAATTCTAATCATTAGACACTCATATACCCACTCAATAGTATAACGTCGTTGTTTCGAATTTTTGACTTTAGCAGCTTGAAAACAAGCACGAACTGCTTGTTTTTGGGCTTCTGGGAGATCCGCGATTTCTTCTTCAATAACACTATCTTTGATTACAGCACACTGGTGTTTTAATTGTTCCATCTTTTCCTTCAATTGATGATTCTGTAGAACAACAAATAGTATAACAGCAATTACATTATAAAACCAATATTACCTTTTTCTTCAGACGATGTAAATTTTTTTGTTTTACATGCAGTTTACGTTTAATCGTAATGTAACGTTTCGTTATATCGTTGTTTTTTCGTTTTGACGACATTAACAATCTTTTTCGTAAGGATCGACAACTGAAACATCGATTCATTTTCATAAATCTTTTATATTTTTCGGGTGATTGTAAAATACCATCACACCTGGTTGAACACCTACAAAAAAAGATAAAATTCGTAATTCATTTTATTCATTACTTCACAAGGAAATGAAGATAATAAAAACCTTCCGTTGTTCACTCCAGCACCACTGCAAAACTGCGATTTTTCAATTTCTTGGAGCATATTAAAAAATGTATTACTGATGTTAATGAATAATTGTAATTAACAGTCACCCCTGTTTCCATAACAGTTATCTAAATAATAAATGATAAAAATTGAAAGATAAAATTTATATTTCCGGCCGATAATATACTAAAGTCTAAGTACCTGAATAATTAGATTATTACTAATTTTAACTTCTAATTTTAGTTTTTTCAAAAACTATCTATGTAATATAGAATTAAAAGTTTTTGTGGTTCTGATTGTTTTGACCAACACCAATTTTGTGGTAAACCTTGATCTTTCAGTGCTTGCAATATTGTAGTTAACGAAAACGTTCCAGGATTGTCATCAAAAGCTGCAGGACGATAATTTTCTTCGCATAATATTTGCCATTCCAACTCAAGATCTCCAGTATGACTTGTTGTATCTTCAATTATTTCATTTACGATACTTGAACTATACATTTGTTGGCGACAATCGGAAAAATTGTCACTTATGTTGCTGTTCTCTTCCATATGTTTTCCGGCAGAACAGCCAGTATCAAGTTCTTCGTTTATAACCACTTCCTCCGAAACTATTTGCATAGGTAAAGGATTTGTATTTGAAGAATCTAATACACGTGCATCATGGTGGTCTACGATCATATTTGCCTGTACAGGAATTGCACCTGGCTTTAAGTGGAATCTTTCTTTTGGTAAATCAAAAACCTCACCATTTGGCAAGTTTATTCTGTCAAATGTTCTAATGATATCATCATCTTTAAAATGCAATTCACAGACAAAGTTTTTATGAAGAAGATGTTGTGACAATGCCAAGTTCCAATTTTTTAATGCATCGGGACACTAATTTAAGAAAAAAAATTATATTTCCAACGATTATTCAGATATTAGTACGCATCTATTACGCTGAATCAAAAAAATGTGCAATTTTCTTTTTTTTTTTATACTTTAAAGTTTGAAGTGTTAGCAAAAACAGGGGAAAAATGCTAGCACGGGTAAATGCTAATAGCCACACTCATAGAAATTTGTTTGAAAAAAAAAAATTTAAATAAATAAATAACTGTGATGTCTTTAATCAATTATAACTTTTAAAAATTTTATATCTTATTTATCCTCAACTTTCATTCTATTAATTATTGATTATAATTCCCGTAATTTTTGATTTTATAAACTAGTGATTACAAAATAAAACTCGACTCTTTATTGAAAAATCACAGAATATAAATTAATTAACTCTTATTATTACTTAATTTAAATTATATATTATTAACTTATAATAAAATGGATTGAACTTATTGGTTATATTACCTTGGGTACTTGAAATAAAGTCGTTTGACGACGGTTTAATTCAACGTTTCGTTTTCTTTCAGCAGTTGAGCCACTTAAGCAATTTTTAACTGAACACTTTTTGACCATTTTCTTAAATTATTTTATCAATTATTTTCACACTTTAACAGCACTGTCCAAGCAAACTTAATTTTACATTTGTTTATGTTTACATACTTCATAAAATCTTAACGGCTTTTTGTGACGTCACAGAGATTGTAGTGATCGTTGCGCTACTCTGGTGGTGAAAATAGGTACATGTTATTTGCTGCTGTTTTTGAGGACACATTTTATACCAAATGACCTATGCCGTTCGAGCTCCTTCTATCTAAGCTCCGTGATATATATATTATAATATATTTATATATTATAATATAATAACCATATTATTATTATTATTATAATTGCTATTGGCTCTGGGAGGTTTCCTATTCGGCCTCGGCCGTTGCACTGGATGGTGGAGTAGTTGTCGTTGTGTGGTGTTGTTGCTGTTTTCAGGCCGTTTATAGTTTATAGGTGTCTCTATGTGCTTGTTTTTAAATTATAAATGTCGAGATTACATTTGCTCAGATAGTTGGTGAGAATGCGATAGAGATTGTAAGTTATCAGAATTATAGGCAATCGGATTCTAAGTAATCGGAATTCTAGGTAATCAGTAATTTACCCCATAGGAATCCTACGTCATCGACAATTTAGGTAATCGGATTCAGGGTTATAGAAATCTAGGTAATCGGAATCTAAGTTACCGGTAATCTGACTCATCGGTCTGTAGGTAATCGACGTCTTCCCGTTTTATTTTAACATTGAAATATTTTCTCATAGATTTATTAGCGGATAGAATTATATTACATAGAGATATTTTTGCATGGATTTATTTTTAAATATACAAATTTTTCATTTATAAATAATTCCTAGAAATATATTCCATAGAAATATCTGACATGGACTTATTTACATAGAGATGTTTTGTGCACGTTTGTTACTGAGTTAGTTAGGATTGAACTATCCAAAAGAAAGTTTTTTTACTCATGGGTTATTGAGTATAGTTTGCACGGAGTTGAGTTATTTGGAGTGAAGTTGTTTCCCTGCCTGCTAGATGACACTGTGTTAGAAAATTTTTGACTGAGAATCATCTTGGCTCGATGTGATTGGGGGTTTTGCCTGTGTGCCAATTTGACTTATATATTATGTTATCATGCAATGTTTTCGCTAAGATAACCTTTAAATATTTTAGGTTATGATCGTAAGGATTACATGAGATACTCGTCTATTGAGCGTTAGAAGTTGATTGACAGTTGACAATTCAATCATTTTTAATGCATGAAATATTCAAGTAATTTGAATGTTGTTATTAACTATCCAACAATGGAAAACGAGAAGAAATTGACTTTTGATAACAAGGTCATTTTGGCCCCTATGGTTCGAGTGGGCACTTTGCCCATGCGACTTCTTGCACTAGATTATGGTGCTGATATTGTTTATACAGAAGAGTTAATAGATTTCAAATTACTTCGTTCTATCCGGCGCGTAAATGGTAATCACTTCCGCTACTAGTTTTTAAAATTGATAGAATAAATTTTAAAATATATTTAAAATTTATCTAATTTTCAGATGTTTTGGGAACAGTTGATTACATTGATCAAACAGATGGGACCGTAGTTTTTCGGACTTGTCCACGAGAAAAAAATCATATCGTACTGCAACTAGGAACATCTGATCCTGAACGGGCTGCAAAAGTTGCGCAAATGGTTGAACAAGATGTATCAGGTATTGATTTAAATATGGGATGTCCTAAAAAATTTTCTCTCGACGGTGGAATGGGCGCAGCTCTAATGAATGATGAAGAAAAAGCAAAAGATATTCTAAAAAGTTTGGTTAATGGGATTAAAGTACCTGTTACCTGTAAAATTCGGGTTTTTGACGATCTTGATAAGACTTTAAAATTATGTGATGTATGGATATTCATTTTAAAAAATTCTCCAATTCGTGATGCTACACAAGTTTGCAAAACTTCATCTTTTTATTTATTATTTTTAGACTCTGGCATCTAGTGGAATTTCAGCAATTACTGTCCATGGTCGTACAGCTTATGAAAGACCTCAGCATATGAATAGGCATGATACAATTCGAATAATTGCTCAACGTTTATCAGTACCCGTAATCGCCAATGGTGGTTCAAAAGACATTGGATGTTATTCTCACATAAAAGAATTTAAAACAAAAACAATGGCAAGTAGTGTGATGCTCGCCCGAGCGGCGCAATGGAATTGTTCAATTTTTCGGAAAGAAGGATTGTTACCAATTGATGTTGTTATCAAGTCATATCTTAAATACGCTATTGATTATGACAATTCACCATCTAATACCAAATATTGTATACAAAATATTATTCGAGAACTACAAGACACCCCTTTTGGGAAAGAATTTTTGAAGGCGCAAACTTTAGAACAAATTTGGTAAGTCATTTTATGAAATTAAATAATGTTTATTTTCAATTGATAGTAATGAGCTATGTATGTATTTTATATAAAGCCAACTTTGGAACTTAGATGATTACTGCCGAATGAAATTTCAAGAGTTTCAAGAAAAAGGTTTTCATGGTCGTTTTCAAGTAACACCTCTCAGACATTGTGGAATAGCAAACGACAATCATGTAAAAAAAAATGAAAATAATATTGAAGATGTAATAGTTATGCGGTGTGCATTTCTTAGAAGGAGATTCTCTTACGATGGTGATTTACCCAAAACGAGACTTTTAAAATGGCTCAGAGAAACTGAAAAAACGAACATTGTACCTATTTATCACACATGGTTTGAAGATAAACTTTTTCGATCAATAGTTACTGTCAATAATAAAAGTTATAGTTCGTCATTTTGGTAAAATTTTTAACTTATGTTATGTATTTCAATTCATTTTTCGATGATCTTATATCAATATTATCTTTTTGTAGGGAAAAAAATAAAAAAAGGGCGGAGCAAGGTGCGGCATTAGTTTGTCTTTGTGCATTAGGAGTCATCGATGAAGAATTATTAAAAAAAAATGGAAGTTTACGAAAGTAATTTGCTTGATTGTAAATAAAAACAAAATATAAATGAGGCATTCCAACTTTTGTTTTATAACGGGCACAAAACTAAATTATATAAATTTATACAAAATAGAATTTTGAAATTATTTAAAAAGTACATTTCAAATTTAACCTTTAATAAGAATTTTTCAAAGGTAGTTTTTGAATTTTTTAAACGTCAAAAATTGAGGGGATTTTTTAGTAAATTTTTTAGAAATCAAACTTTTGTATTTGTCCTCATGACACAACTTTTGGAAGATTTTGCTATTTTCTGACTTCTTTTGTTAAGTTGTAACCTCATGATGACGCTTAACGCTAGCTTTCTTTTAACATTAATTAATAAATATTTATAAGTAGGATATAAGATGTGAATTATCAAATTAGTTTTAATATATTTTATTACAATATTATATTAAAGCGAGTGTAACCAAACTGTTATTTAAGAATATTATTTTTAGTTACACATTGGTTACATTAATTATTCAGTCGTTGAACCAAGGGATCATAGGATTTTTCGCACACGTGTTTTTCATGACTTGTCCTCAGAGTCTCAAGTACCTACGGTTTCTCAGAACTCAACTACAATGTCCCATTATACTTGATAATAAATTATATTTATTTAAAACAAAATATACTCTATGTATTAAATATTTTACAATATAAAACTTTCTAATTTGAAATTAATAATAATAATAAACTTTCTAATTTGAACAGTTATGACTATTTAAATTGTAAATCAATAAAATATTTAAAATAATTTAAATTGCATTTAAATTCGCGCTTTGCTGGCAGGTAGTGTCATCTGTTGAATGCATCTAAAGGCATCACAGTTGATTGTTATGCAGTTGGTAACATATATGTATTTCTCCCGTTAATTCTCCAGTTACACGATACACACGTATTTGAAAATATCTCCATATAAATTTCTATTGAATAAATTTCTAGTGAATATTGGTAGAGGAAAAATTTGTATATTTAACAATAGTTCTATGCAAAAATAAAACGATGTAAAATAACTCCTTTCGAAATTCATCCGAAGTCTGTAAAAAGATAAAGGTACGATTTCACGGTGACGCTTGACGCCAGCTTGAGGATGAAATTTGATAACACTATATAATTTCGATCAAAGTGCCATCAAGATGAAAAGCAGTGTCAAACAAGTGTTTTATATAGATGGCACTCTGATCGAAATTATACAGTGTTATCAAATTTGACGCTCGAAGCTGGCTTCAAGCGTCACCGTGAAATCGCACCTAATTCAGCTTTAAAATAAATCCATGCATCTATATCTCTATGTAAAATAAGTATATGTAAATTTGCTGGATCATCTGTAATCTGTAATAAAGTCGCATGCACTGTTTTACTGTGAGTCTTGTGGCGCTGGAACTTTGAAATTAAAATTTAATTAAATGATTTTTATTTTTTTAATTTGTAAATCTAATTTAAGACGGAGATTGTGGGCCAGTTTTTCAATCAATGATTTCGCTAAAACAGTGATTTCAAAATTGCCAACTTAAGAAAATAAATCACTAATACTCTGAACTCGTATATTAAAATTATAAGAGTGTATATTCAAGTAGGTATGTTTACGAAAATAACATCAAAATAAGAAAAGGTTAAGAAACTTAAAAATTAATAAATAATTATTGAAAATTTTCTTTTTACACAAAATTGAGACACGAAAACATGGCGGTGTAAATTGCATTATTCCGTAAAGGATAAACTTGGTTTCCCAACAAATATATTATTTAATTGAAACAACTCAGCCTCTGCACAATGCAAAATGTAAAATTCTGTCACAAGATACATGTCTGGACACCACAGAACTTTTCTCCTTGAACCCACCCATAGGCACTGGCATAGTACAAAGGATTTGCTGCACTTTTACACCTTGCTCAGG
This sequence comes from Cotesia typhae, assembly GCF_013202065.1. Taxonomy (NCBI): domain Eukaryota; kingdom Metazoa; phylum Arthropoda; class Insecta; order Hymenoptera; family Braconidae; genus Cotesia; species Cotesia typhae. Next base: position 1,263,511 of record NW_027423751.1, read on the forward strand.
TTGATTTCAATTGAAATGGAATTTTTTGTATGAATATTTTTAGTAGTATATTGTTATAATCATATATTTCTCTTAAGGATAGGAACCTAAAGGTAGTAGGAATTATATATGTCCCTTAAGGATAAGAGCCTTCATCTAGGAAGAGCAAGAGAAGCAGAATAGTTTGGTAGACTCGAGGCAGAAATCCTGGACTTGACGAGAGAACGAATTGACTACCATAACTACTTCTGCAAGCCCTACACAAACAAACCAGTACCTAAGAAGATAGGCCCAAAATTAAAAGCACGAGAAAAATTCTACAGTTTAACAATAAATATTAGTTATTATTGCAGTATATTGTTATATCCAGTCATTCATTACTGTACAGTGCTTAAATACATTATTTGATGATTTATTATTTACTTTAAATAAGTTTTTATTTTTAAAAATACCAAGTTATTGTGCAAATAAAACAAACATTAAAATTATTCGCTGTAAGAATCAGCAGGGAAATATTCTCCTTCCTGGATTTTCTCAAATAATAAATGTTCTCTTTGAATTTTAATTTTAAGTAATTCCATCTCATATTGATGTTTTTCAATAGCTTGCTCTTTTAATATAGCTGCAAGCTCATCTTTTGGAGACATATGTTTTTCTTGAAGGACGTTATCATACGGTTTGGCTGAAGTACTTTTTTATGTTTGTTGGCTTTTAATGGAGCACTTATTTTAGATTTTAAATTAGATGGATCGATTTTCGCCCAATCCCGAACTTGTTGGTTGCTCAGCAAATACTAATTAAGAAAAAAAAATGTTTAAAGCTTATATTTTTACTCATATCCTAACAGATAAACTAATTTAATTCAAGTTTGATCAAGTTAAAGGTATAAAGGTTATAAACTTTTACAAAAAAAGTATGTATTAAGTAATTCGTAATTTAAAATATTTAGAAATTTCTTTAAGGTCAATATGAAAGATATTATTACCTCAAAAACATCGTTTTCGGATCCCTCATCCTCCACATTAATGATATCCGTCACCGTGGATGAATCACCATCATTATCATACTTATTAATAAATCCTCGAACAGTTGCTTGATGTCCCTGATTAAAAATATTGATTGAAAAGTATTGGGAATCAGTCACCCTATGTGAACTGTATATCTATATATACATGAAAAAGAATTGAAATTATTCAAAAGTATTCTAATTTCATCATTTTCAATCCTTTTCAATCAATATTTTTAACCAGGGTATGACACCCAAAACCGCATCCATCACCGGATCATTGTCAACACTTGTTTTCCTCCTCCTGAAAAAAATTGGGATAATTTAAATACAAATTTTATTATTATATCAAGAAAATTAAAAGAAAAAGTATAATTTACCTGTTTTCATAGCTTCTGCTTTCAGAGCACTTGAATATTTCCTGGCTTTGGTTTTATATAAAAAATAAAAACAATTTTAAATACTGTTATTAATAAAAACTTACTAGTGAATTTAATATTTTCATTTAATCTTCATCGTAAATATTTGCAGAAATATGTAATTGATCTTGCTGAGCTAACGTAGCACACTAATGGGTAAGTGAGTACTCGCCAAAATGAATTCTTGCTTCCACATTACCTTCTTCAAATCTATCGATACAGACTCTGAAAAACAAATTATTTTGTTACTGTTGCAAATTTATTGTTCATTAGAAATAAATATTTTTACCTCTAGATTTTTTCAATTATGATAGACAATGCAGTCATACGCTGTGCCCACGTCATGATACTTTTTTCTTCATTTTACAAAGCTTCGACTCACGTTTGCAAGTCTTCTTTGACCAACTTATCTTCGACAGTGGTTGGATTAGAATAACTCGTCTCAAATTTCTACAGTAGTATATAATAATTGATGTTATGAAATTTATTGGATTGAGTGTTAAACTTTAATTAAGTTTTATGCATATAAGCAAACTAAATGTTAGCATTTATAACAAATCAGCTATAGTTAACACAGTTAAAATACAAAAAAATAATAATTACCATTAACTTATGACCAGCAATAATAGTTATAAGTCCTTCCTCTAATTGTTCTACAGTACTTGCATCAATATTTTCATCACCACTGCAGTCAAGGCATGCTTAAATGTTCGGTTTGCAATCACTTATCACCTACAAACCATAAACAATTATACTCCACATTTAATATAATTTTAATAATTAAATAAATAAATATAATTGTTTACCTACAATACCACAGCACCAGGATCTATTCTATAATCAAAAATAGCAATAACGATGCCACGACCATCGTACTCTGAATATTTAATAAGAAATTAATTAATTCCAATTTCTTTTTCGGCACGAGGCCACACACAACAAAATAACGCATAAAATTATACGGAGAAAAAGTAAAAAAATGGGATTGAAGGAGAACTCTTTTTAAATAATAATGATGATGTTGATGATCGGCCCCACAATCATAATAATGCTGCGCTCTATTTACTCTCACTCTTATAAATGTTTTATTACGTTAAATACTCTTTATATTTTACTTTAAATATTGTAATTTAAAGATAATCGTAATAGTCAAGTCAAGAGTTTTATTTGAAAACTTTATAGGCAATTTTATTCTTCGTGAGCAACAATCATCTATACATGATCGCGCTGATCTGTCAAATTTTTTCTCTCGTGTTTTTCTCTCGTATCTGTTTACACGTATACGTGTCTCTTTTGTTCCTTGTCTTAGCATTCAATTTTGTGCAATTAAACTGAAATAAAAAAAAGCATTAATTTGATTTTGAAGATACGATGTAATAAATTACTACTTACTTTTGAAAGTATCCATTCACTAATACATTTCTAATATTAGCATAACCAATTACAGGGTTTGCTACCTCAGGAATTTGGAGATATTCCTGAACAGAGACATTTCTAATTGGTAGTGGTTTTTCTTGTCGCGAAATATTATATAAAACTGCAGCAGCAATAATACAAGTTAATGTTTTTCAATTTTTCTAAATCTTGTGCCTTGAATTATAGCAAATTTTCTCGACCAAACACCAAAGGTGCGTTCAATCGTGTTTCGGGTTCGGATTTGTGATTCGTTGTAAAGTTGCTCTGCCGGTCTTTGTGGATCTTGTAGTGGTGTCAATAAATAAGACAGATTTGGGTAGCCTGAGTCACCAAGTAGTAATGCATTTCCAAACTGATTATTCTCAAAACGAATATGAATTCTTGAATTGTTAAATATAGTTGAATCGTGAGCTGAACCTGGCCATCTTGCAACAATATCAATTATTTCTAGGCGTGCATTACATATTACTTGAACATTAATAGAAAAATGTCCTTTTCGATTTCGAAAAATTTCAGCATCATCACCACCGAATGATTCAACTTTTACATGCTTGCAATCAATACAGCCTACGACCCTGATGAATCCGGCTGTTTGATAAAACTCAACTTGGTTTTGCAGCATTTCAACTGGAGTTGAAGGGAAACGTATAAATTCATCACTTAGACTTGCAATCATTTCGAGAAGACTATCTATTATTTTGTGTGCACAACTTTTAGTTATTCCAAAAAAATCACCCACAGTAATTATAAAACTTCCAGTAGCACAAAATCGTAACAACAATAGTAATTGTGTCATTGGAGGAACTGCATCATTTCTTCATTAAAAACAACACTTTAAATTCATTTCTAAAAATGAAAAATAATACATCAAAATAGCTATACCTTTCTGTAAATAATTCAAAATGATGATTGAGACGATTGAACAACTGGAGTGTTGTATTTTTGTCGAAACGAAAACGATCCATAAACTGTTTATCGGTTAAAATGTTAAAATAATTTTGACCACCATGGTCTAAAACCTGTATTGGTAATTGTTCCTCGATTGGATTGTTATTTTCATCCGGCTCAGAGTCATAATCAGATGAAAATATAAAGTTCAATGCAGCGTCCATTATTTTTATTTATCCTTACTTTTTATTAATAAAATACTGATGACAGTTATTTATCAAAACAAATCTGAAGTTGTACACATTAAAATTAAATACGCACTTCAGAGTCTTTACTTGTGAACAATTTCATACCACTAGTAACTTTTATTTTTTTTGTTGGTAACTTTGAAATCACTGTTTTAGCGCAATCATCGATTGAAAAACTGGCCCTGTCAGTCGTATAAAATTGATTAATTAGGAAATAAAATAGAAGAGAAATTTCGTGATAAATTTCGGGTAGAACTCTATAGCCATGAAAGTGATGACTTAAACAACCGATAACATAGGTTCCGATGACTTGAATTCCTATAGCCCAGATTCCGATAGCCAAGATTTTCGATTGGATATAATTCCGATAACCAAGAATCCCGATGAAATAGAAACCGTTAGCCTAAATTCCGATAGCCAAGATTTTCGATAGGATATAATCCCATTAACCCAGGATCCCGATGGAGTAGAATTCCCAATGCATCTGCGAAAAAATTTTTATTCAGATAGGCGGCGCTATTTGATTGCAGCTGTTATGCCTCCATCTAGTTTATAACATATTATTATTTTTGATTAAGGATCTTACCGACGGCGGCTTCTCGCCCGGGAGTATTGAAATACTCGGTCTCAGTGCGGGAGAGGAATTTAAATTTAATAATAAATTATAAGACGAGTTTGTTTAGTTGGTTTACTCAATATTTGAACTTTAATTTATTATTAGATTATTTAATAGAAAAAAAAGAAAAACTCTTGTAAAATCGCTCGACAGTTGTTTAACAATAGATAGTTCTCAACTACTTGAGTTCTCGAGGAGTAGTGTCGTTACAAAAGCGTTGATTCGAAGTCCTCAGCTTCACATCTCCCTCCATTTTCCACACACATAGGCTTACACTACGTTACAACTTAACTATTCCTTACAACTAATACATATATAGAGACTTATCCTTATAACACATAATTTCTATCTTTTACAACCTAGTTCCTTGAACACTATTACTTATTAACTTACACTGTGATAGATTATTTTCTTCTACTGAATTATTTTATATATTATTTTATTAATGGGGTTATAGTAGTATTACTGATGAAGATGATTATGCTATTAATGACTATATTAATAACAATAATGATAATAATAATAACAATAGTAATAATAATAATAATAATAATAATAATAATAATAATAACAATAATGATAATAATAATAACAATAGTAATAATAATAATAATAATAATAATAATAATAATAATAATAATAATAATAATAATAATAATAATAATCGTAATTAGTTTGATCAGGGTTTGCTAATTGGTACTTATATTATAATTGGTCAATGTTAAATTATTATTTACTTATTTATATTAGAATAAAAGATTATTTAATTATTAAACTCTAGTGAAATTTAATTGTTAACATATCAAAATTTAATATTATTTAAGGCTTTTAGTTTATTTATTAAATAAAATAACATATTTTCAGCTAAATTTATGTAACATGTATTGTTTATGCATTCCTATGGTTACGTTATTTATATTCTGTAGAACAAGACCCCATTGAGTTTCCACACGTGTCTTTTATGACTTTTCCTCAAAATTTTCAAGTGCCCTGTGGCGAGAAAACAGCCCTGGGGCTATTTAGACTTTAGGGTTTCTTGAAAATTCAATACTATGCCCTTTTCTGTCAACATCTTTTGTTTTTTTTTCTAAATAACCCAACGAACTATCGAAAATTTAGTTAACTTAAATTCTTTAACAAACATGTTGTTTTACTCTTAGTTCTAGTTAAATCGTATATTTTTAAATGATAATATTTAAAATATACGATTTGAATATCTGTTCCCGCTATATCACAGGTGCTGTCACCTGTTGGCTTAAATCGTTCAGCCAGGACATAACACAGCTCATATTTTCCATAATACTTTAAGATTGTTTACATCAAACGACAGCATATTATAAGGAGTAATTTAAAAAATTTTTAAAGTTTTAAAATTTTGATTCTAATTCCGTATAGAACTAATTATATTTGTAATTAATTAATTAATTAATTTTAAATAATTAAATTGAAAGGTATAACACCAAATTAATAATGAATTTTTTTCATTTTAAGATTTTTTAATTATTTTAATATAAAAACTAATCACTCAAAATTTATAAAATTTTATTTTTCAAATATACCATAGCTACTATTAACATTTTTATTTTTTAATTAGTTCATAAAATAACTAATAATAAAATATTATTTTTTTAATTTCATCCAAAAGCACTTTGACCGATGACAGAAATGTAGATTTAACAAGTTGAGTCCGGCAGGCTGGAGATCGAGTTAGCTGATGAAGAAGATGCAGAGGAAGCTTCAGATTCCCCAGAGAATATTGATGAAGAATGGAAGAAGCTATTGTTTTTTTTATTGACATGACCGTGCTCGAAGAATTTGGATCCATCATGCGGGCTGAAAAATGCGTGCCTCAGGGAGAATTTAACATTCTTTGAGCTACTATTTTCAAAATAAGGAAACTAGAAAATAGAATATTAGAAAATCGAGCTTGCTTTCACCAACATATTTATTATCGACATTTGAATTTATCTATATTATTACAAATTGCACTGTAAATCCAAGTGTTTTAAAAGTGACTACAATGCTTCTAGATAGAAACAAAACACTTGGATTTACATGTGTATTTCTTAATTATTGACATTTTTAAAAATATAAGGTCATCTTGAAGTTAAGCTCATCAGAAATGTTCATTTGAGTACACACACGATTTTTTTCATATATTATATATATATATGATATTTCTCATATTTGTGAAATTTATAAAATACATTTAAAGTTCGTGTATGTATTTAAACGAAAGATTTCGATAAGTGTAACTCTATGATGAGCTTTTATCGTTAAAAATATCATCAATGCACAAAATACAACTTCATTACTTAATTATTGATATTTATGAAGATATAAGATCATCTTGATGTTTCGCTCATCGAGACCTATCATTTTAATACCCACACGAATTTTTTCAAATATTTTATAAACATTTTCCATATTTGTGAAATATATAAAATACATAAAAATTTCTGTGGGTATCCAAATGAAAGCTGAATAAAAAGTTTTTCGCGGATGCATTGGGAATTTTACTCCATCGGGATCCTGGGTTAATGGGATTATACCCTATCGAAAATCGTGGTAATCGGAATTTAGGCTAACGGTTTCTATTTCATCGGGATTCTTGGTTATCGGAATTATATCCAATCGAAAATCTTGGCTATCGGAATCTGGGCTATAGGAATTCAAGTCATCGGAACCTATGTTATCGGTTGTTTAAGTCATCACTTTCATGGCTATAGAGTTCTACCCTAAATTTCTACACTGGATTGTTTTTTTTTTTTTTTATCAAAGATTTAAAATTTTTTTCAAATGTGATGGTTGTTTCGTAATAACTTCTAAATGACTCTACCGCTCGATGCCAAAAATTAATCAGCTCTTAACATCAAAAACCACGTTGATCGCCGCCAGACCGATCAAAATCGGCTGATTTGACCGAAGATATCGTAATTTATAATAACTCCATGTCAGATATTTCTATGGGATATGTTATGTCTAGCAAGGTCACTAGATTGCTCGTGCTGCCTCCTTCTGGACTGAGATGTGAGTTGTAGTCACGCGGGATCTATTTAAATTTATTGTTGTTTATTAATTCAGGTTTTTTAATGGAATCTGTTAAATTAAGTTGAAAAAAGGTAAATTTCGATTAAATGGACTGTTTTGGTTTATTAATTAATTAATTAATATGATTAACTAATATGATATGTTGTACTTTTAATTAAATATTAACTATTATTTAATTATTGAACGTAACTTTAATAGCTTGTCAGTTGTTTATTTAGCAAATAGTATTATTTTTGGCTTGATTCTATGGTCTTATTCTATTTTATAATTTATGGCCTCTTGAGAATGCTTAACGAAAATGTATATGTAATTAATAAACCTTTGAAGGACATTTAACACTTGGCTTTTCTTTTATTGGTTTTCATAAAGGTTTAATTGTCGAGTAACAGGAGCAAGCCCGCTCGAGTACTTTTGTAGTTCTGGAAAATGTTGACAAAGTTAATTTTATTTATTGTTTGTTTAAAGATATTACATTCGAACCTTGGTAAGTGACAACTGCATAAGTGAAAAAACTGGATAAATGAAAAAAATTATCGAGTTCCATTGCGTTTAGTTTCAAAAACCTCTATACGTGAGAAATGAAAACCTTTGCAAGTGAGAGCTATTTTTGAAGTCAAAATCTCTATACTTGAGATCACTATTCACGCTAGACTTCTATAAGTGAGACTCAAGCGCATATTTTTTATTTCTTTCACCTATTCTCTACATTTTCCAAATCTTATTAACACATTTCTGTACAGTTTATTAATAATTTGTATAGCAAATTGCTTATATATTCGTTAGTCCTACAAAAGTTACTCAGTGTCATTCACCCAGAGTGTAATCAAAATGCCGAAATGTAAACTAAAAGCATTTTATCTAAGCGAAAAGTTTCAAATAATTAATTCATTTGAGAGTGGCAAAACCCGAGCTGAAATTCTTGCTGAGTTCGGTTTTCCGGAATCAACATATTATAAAATAATAAAATTCAAAGAAAACGTTAAGTCTCAATGCGCTTCTAGTAAGGCTATGCACGAATATGACGGATACAGATAAACTACCACTTCTAGATATAATGATAATCCTAATTGATCCTGTATTTAAATGGTTCTATTTTCTTATACCTCTTTAAGTGACAAACGCCATTACAACACATCAATAAGTGAGAAACCTGGTTTAATGGAAAACCTTTATAAGTGAGAATAAAATGTTGGTCCCATCGACTCTCACTTACCAAGGTTCGACTGTATTATACTTTTGTAATTTATGTGCTACAACAATTTTTGAGCTCTATATTGTAAAATGGATAATTTATAATTTGTTATGAACTAAATTAAATAATTAAAATCGTAGCGAATTTGCCGCGTAATGCATCAAAGGCGACACCTATTATATCATTAGTTATAACAGATATATTTCCAGGGAATATTAATATATTTACATGTGAAAAATTTGTCTATTTAAAAATAAATCTAAAATAAATCCAAATAATATTTCACGTCGTGTTTATATATATTTCAGATATTACTGCTAGTGAAAAGAGTGGTAATTTGAATTGATATAGTTAAAACTGGGTTGGCTTTATTATTTATTAATTTATTATACATTATGGTGTGCCAAAATGTAACTTCCGTGAAGAACCTTTTAAATTTAGAATTTTGAGTTTTGCTTTTAACAGGGGCTGTGTTTGCGCGTTTCCTGAGATATTTTGGGGTGAGACGATAAATTTGATTTTCATAGAATTTGAGGGAGGGACAAAATGCAGAAGGTATAAGGAACTTTTGAATTGTAAGGTTGGTGAACCTGCTGTACTAAAGATATCCTATAGAGAATCATAAAGGGGCGTTTATGATGGTTAAAAATGTTAAGCAGTGCTACCTACTAGCGACTAAGCTTATTGCTAAAAAAATAGATAAAACAGGCCGTTCTAATTGATGTAGCATTAATCTAATAGATGGCGCATACATGGGCATTTTTGCCTTAAATAATTTTTCATAGCATTACAGGGCTCATAGTGAACGTATATGTTTTACATTCATAATGCAGCTAATAAGTGCTCTATTGCTCGAGGAATATTATACTCCAATAAATGATTTTACTAATTGTGAAATAAAATATATATCATTTATTTAAAGAATTTAGAAATAATTGTGCAATAAATAATTTAACAGTGGTTTAACAGTAGTGTGAAAAAAATATTTATGAATAAAATTGGAGTGCAAAAATTGCAATAATAATAATAATAACACAAATACAAATAATACAAATTATACTAGTAATAATAATAATAATAATGATAATAGTAACAATATGAAATAAATAAATAAATAAATAATAATAATAATAATAACAATAGTCAACAGGTTACCGAAATCGGTGATGAAGAAAATATTATTTATTAATATTTTTTACAAACATATAAAATAATGTAATTATGAAATTTTAAAATATCCTTTTGTGATGTTTAAAGTGTACAATTTTATGAACATTAAAGGAGATTTCAATAAAATTTCTTTAATTAGATTTTTCAAAGACCTTTCCTATTTGCAAGTAAAAAAGTGGGTGTATAAATTAAATAATTTACAACAAATAATGCTCCAATAGTTACAATCTACAATAAACACGTGTTTTCTATTAAGGTAAGAATAATTAATCTAAATTGAGCTTTTTTTATAAAGTAAAAAAAAAAATTACAAAAATTACTATTGACAAAAAAAGATAAAAGTTTTTAGACTATGTAAAATAAACCACAAGGCAAGGTCGGCCCGATAATCTAGTAAAAGAAATATAAATATGGTCGATACTCTGCAAAGATTTTGAAAAAGAGTAAGAGCAGGTACATAAATCTAGTGAACCCATCCACATACATAAGAACTTTAATTCGTTGTTTCATTAAAGATAAAATATAGTTGGCTTGGTACTTTTTATTAAAAGTAAAAATATTAATAACTACCGCGGTCCACCTTGCCACAGATAGCTCGAAATAATATATAATAAATTCAATATTATCAATCAGCTGCTGAGTATGTGTTACAAATAAAGGCGTATGAATATTATTCCACGAATTTATAAGCAAAAATAAAACGATGTAACTCATTGAAAATTAAATTTTACCGGTATCCAGCAGAGTACTCAATAAGACTACAAGTCGAGCAATCTCTTGACACGGATGGCACGAAATGTCATTGTGAAAATCAAATTTAATAAATACAATCCCGAGTATTTGTTATAATTAAAAGCGTGTGAATTATATCCCCCCAACTGAGAAGCACAATTAGCACGAGAAACTCATTAAAAATTGAATTTTACTAATATTCAGCCGAGTGATCATTAAAATTAAAAGTTCGGCAATCTCTTGGCACGGATGGCACAGGATTTCGCATCGAAAATTTAATTTAATGAATAGAAATCGAGTATTTGTTATAAATAAAGCTGTGTGTATTATATTCCGCCAACTTTTTAGGAACCAATAGCCCAGAGTGAAATTGAAAATTAAATTTTACTTATATAAAGCTGAAGGTTCAATTTAATTACAAGTCAGACAAGCTCTTGGCACGGATGGCAGAGAATTTTATATCGAATATTTTATTTAACAAATTAAATTCCGGATATTTGCTATAAATAAAGCTGTGTAAATTATTTTCCACCAATTTACAAGCACCAATAGCCCAGAGTGGAATTGAAAATTAAATTTTACTGATACACAGTCGAGTGCTCAATAGAATTACAAGTCAGAGAATCTCTTGGCACTGATAGCAGGGAATTTTATATCAAAAATTTAGTTTAATGAATTAAATGCCGATTATTTGCTGTAAATAAAAGTGTGTGAATTCCCTGTTTAAAAATATTCATTGAAAAAATTCACTATCATGAGATTTGAATTTTTTCAATAATTTCAATTGATTTCAATTGCTCAGTATATATCTATCGATATATAATTTGACTGCAGCGAATTTTTTTAATTTTTTTAATGAATATTTTTAAACAGAGTTATATTTTATCAATTCTTTAGCACAATTTGCCTAGAGTTACTTATTGAAAATGGAATTTTACTGGTATCCAGCCGAGCACTAAATACCAATACAACTCTGGCAATTATCTGGCACGACATTGCATATTACAAATTGAATGTAATGAATAAAATTCTGATTATTTACTATTATAAAAGCGTGTGAATTATTTTTTACCAATATATTAGCAAATATGGTTCAGAGTTACTTAATAAAAATTAGATGTAACGAGTATTAATGAAATTACAAATCAGACAAGCTCTTGGCACGGATGGCACGGTATTTTATTGCAAAAATGAAATTTTATTCATGAAATGTTCAATTTTTCTTCTAAATACACGGGTATTAATCATATTTCACCAATTTTTAAGCACAAATGACCCAGAGTAAAATTTTATCCAAAACTCTTTGATTTAGGCGCTCTTTATACTAGGCGTCGCTGCTGCGCCCTCAGGTCATAATCTTCTCTCTCTTTCTTTATTTTCTTTTACTGCGAACCAAATATTTTTGAGACTCTCGCATTTTCAAAATAGTATCGGTCTATTATTATCATTTTTATAGTTTTATTGTCAATAATAATATTATTTATTGCAAAAAAAGGCTGAAAACGCTGAAGACATCCCTAAAAAATTTTCGTCGTATGAAATGTTGAACCGTTGGTTATTAAATTACCAGGAGACGACGCAGAACAAGTTCAATGTTCACACTAGTGATTCATTAATCAAAATTTATAAGAAGAGGTCTTACGTAGATTTCAATCCGTACTTGATTTACGATCGTATCAAGTATAAATGCTCTACTCGTGAGAAGAACGAGCTCGATTCAGCGTAAGTATTTGATTCAAATTTTGAGGTTTTGTTATTTGTTCTTTATCTGTAGTTTTATTCGAAGTAACGAGTTAAACTTTTGTTTTATTTCTGATGTTAATAATTTAAAACCCATTAAAGAGAAAAATAATTTAATTTTAAAACACCATTCTGATAGATTTAAATGATAAATAATCAAGCGGTAAATTGCTAGATCAAAAGCTCGTTTCAGTTTCAGAAATTTCTCGTAAATGCAGAATTTTTGGCTTCATTTCAAAAGATGAAAGTCTTGAAATTTATCAATTTTTAACTCTTGATATTGTATACTACTTTTGTTGGTGTGAATGAGCTTATGCAACGTAAATATAAAATCATTTAAGGAATTCACTTATTATTTACAGAGATACGTGTCCTGCGAGATTATCAGTTAGCACTTCTCCTCATAAAAAGACACTGCAGGTTAATGAGTGTCATTTGAATCATAACCATGCACCAATGGTAAGTTACAATGATGTCGGAATATTTTAATACAAAAATTGTATTTCTTTAAATGGTTTAACTGAAACAAACATAGAGTATCTTTTTTTCGATGAATTCTTAATATTATAATGTTTTGATTAACATTGTAGTGTTTGTTAATTATTTTCAAATTACTCTTATAATTTTCTTCACTATCACATTCAATCAAACAAATATTGTTGACTTTATAAAATTGAATTTATTACTAGAAGATTGACGAAATTATATATTTTCTATTGTTCTTAAACTATTCGTCTTATTAAATTTTATCTCGGGCTACTCTGAAGTTTTTATTTACTTTTTATTTCATTTTCTGGTCATGGAGCAACTTCTCCCTGTGACCACATATCGCTGTTATTTATATGTACTTCGAATTAAAAGAAATGTCGATTGTTTTTATCTAGCACTTTTCATAATTTTCGAAGTTTTTTGCTTTGACCATTTTATGTATGGTGGTCATTTTTGCAATTAACGATTTAATAAGTTTCGATTTTTTATTGTTACAGATTATCGGTAGGGATGGACCGTTTAAGCAACGACAACTCCTTCTGGAAAATGCAATCAAGCTCCACCAAGAGATGGAGAAAAAAAAAAACCACGTGGCGATAAAATAATTCATGCCCAAAAATCATGCCCGAGTTCCCTCAAGACCATCGACAAACTTACAATGAAAAAGCCAGTAGTAACCCGAGAAAAAATATTTATATATAATTATATATATTTATATATAAATTGGTTATATATGATTATATATGAAAAATGGCCAAATATAATCATATATAATTATATATAATCATATATAATTATGCATGTTTATATATAATTATATATAACAATATTTAAGTATATATTAATTACATCTAATTAATTATTGGGTTAATTTTATGGATAGAGTATTTAATATAGTCCTACGCAATTCTCTATAACCAATTAAAATGCAAAAAAATGTTTAGACACAATTTTACGGTTATAACACCAGCGGTCACCCATCCAACTATTAACCCTGCTCAATGCTGCTTAACTTTGGTGATCTCCATGCCCCTTGAAGTTTCTGTCTGCTATGCTGCTGTCTTAGATATTTATGATTCAATGATCTACATAATGTATCATATAAGTTTATCATAAATATAATATAAAAATTGATTTTATAATATATTTGGATAGTCACAATTCATAATTTATTTAATTTACCGAATCTCATTATAATATAACACTTATTTAAATAATAAAATAAATAATGATTTTACTATTAGGTAGTAGCAGAGCAGACCAAAACATCTCATAGGAAATGTAACAAATTTTGTACTTCAGAATTATTTAAACGTAATTATGAACATCATTTTACACTTTTTGTGATTACCAAAAAAAATTTTTATATATGGTAATTATACATAAGCATATATAATTATATATGGGACTATATATAATCTTGCAAGACTGTATATTGCTCCATATATAGTCATATATGATTATATATGATCTCATATACAATTTCATGTATAATCATGTATGATCATATATAATTATATATGACCTCATACAATTCCATATATAATCATGTATGATTATATCTAATTATATATATTTATATATAATTGTATATGGAACTATATATAATCCTGCATGGCTGTATATTACTCCATATATAGTCATATATAATTATATATGATTATATATAACCTCATATACAATTCCATATATAATCGTGTATAATTATATATAGTTATATATACTTATATATAATTATACACTACTGGAAAAAATTAAGGGATCAAAAAAATTCCAAATTTTTCGGTAGTTTTCAACAGGCCGTAACTTTGAGAGAAATGGTCGTACAGGAAATAAAAAAAAAAGGAAATTGTAGCTCCAAGTGTCTAGTTTTTGGATTAGAACTTCAAAATTTTGTAGCCTCCGCGGTTTCTGAGTAATCGTAGAAAAACCAGCAACAAAAAAATTCTCAAAATTTTTTTAGTTTTTTTTTTTGGTCTACGGGCGTGGAAAAAATTTTTTAGCTTAACCACCATAAGGATCGGATACTTTGTTCATTTAGCTTTAATTTCTTTCTTTAAACACCCTGATACGTCCACTCCTCGCTGAGATATCGGTCTTCAAATGGAAAAGGATCTTTTTGTCTTTGATTATCGATATCTCAGCAACCAATGATCGCACAGAAAGTTAAAGGTGGGTTTCAAGAACTTGAATGAATTCCCCTTAACGACTGTCCATTGTTTTTTCGAAAAAAATTTTTTCTTTCCGTCACATGAATTTGAAAATGCAACAACAAAAAAGGGCTTTTAGTGGTTTTTGGAAAATCAAGCGCTGGATCGAAAATATTGAGGAAACCACTAATGTTAAGTATGCCTTTTACAGTTCAATATGTCCACAAAAACCCTACAAAGAATCAAATTAATCCAGCCAGCCGTTTTTTTGTTTCACTTGATCGAATTTTTGAAAAAATTAAAGGATCACGTTTTTTGCTCTGAAAAGCTCATAATTTTTAAAAATGAGAAAAAAATGGTTTTTTCGAGCTTTTTCCACATTTTCGTTCCAAAAGTGCTTAAATTTAAAAAAAAAAAAATTCAAAAAAAAAAAAAATTTTCAAAAAAAAAAAAAAAATTTTTCGAAAAAATTTATACTAAAATGATTAGGCAGTTATGAACTTCAATAAATTTGTGATGAATAATTCTGGAGCAATAAATTAGCTAAGACGACACAGGTAAGTAATTGACTAGCAAAATTACGAATATATACGTGAACAGGTGTTAACAAAACGGCATTTGATATGGACAATTCAGTGCCATCCATGCCAACGACATTCCGATCAATTATTCACCATAATTATTTTTATTTTCTTAAACAATCGAGGCATCAATAATATGTAATTTTAATAAATAATAGATATCATGTAAACCAACACATCCAAAGTAAATGATGTTTTATTCTAGGCAAATTGTGGTTATAAATAAGTGCAATATAATTCATACCCGTGTATATATATAGCGACTACTCGACATTTTATTTAAAAACTTTCATTTTGATATAAAATTCCCTGCCATCCGTGCCAAAAGCGTGTCTGACTTGTAATTAAATTGAACCTCTGGCTTAATATAAGTCAAATTTAATTTTCAATTCCACTTGGGGCTATTGGTGCTTGTAAATTGTTGGAAAATAATTTACACAGCTTTATTTATAACAAATATTCGGAATTTTATTTGTTAAATAAAATTTTTGATATAAAATTCTCTGCCATCCGTGCCAAGAGCTTGTCTGACTTGTAATTCTATTGAGCACTCGACTGTGTATCAGTAAAATTTAATTTTCAATTCCACTCTGGGCTATTGGTGCTTGTAAATTGGTGGAAAATAATTTACACAGCTTTATTTATAGCAAATATCCGGAATTTAATTTGTTAAATAAAATATTCGATATAAAATTCTCTGCCATCCGTGCCAAGAGCTTGTCTGACTTGTAATTAAATTGAACCTTCAGCTTTATATAAGTAAAATTTAATTTTCAATTTCACTCTGGGCTATTGGTTCCTAAAAAGTTGGCGGAATATAATACACACAGCTTTATTTATAACAAATACTCGATTTCTATTCATTAAATTAAATTTTCGATGCGAAATCCTGTGCCATCCGTGCCAAGAGATTGCCGAACTTTTAATTTTAATGATCACTCGGCTGAATATTAGTAAAATTCAATTTTTAATGAGTTTCTCGTGCTAATTGTGCTTCTCAGTTGGGGGATATAATTCACACGCTTTTAATTATAACAAATACTCGGGATTGTATTTATTAAATTTGATTTTCACAATGACATTTCGTGCCATCCGTGTCAAGAGATTGCTCGACTTGTAGTCTTATTGAGTACTCTGCTGGATACCGGTAAAATTTAATTTTCAATGAGTTACATCGTTTTATTTTTGCTTATAAATTCGTGGAATAATATTCATACGCCTTTATTTGTAACACATACTCAGCAGCTGATTGATAATATTGAATTTATTATATATTATTTCGAGCTATCTGTGGCAAGGTGGACCGCGGTAGTTATTAATATTTTTACTTTTAATAAAAAGTACCAAGCCAACTATATTTTATCTTTAATGAAACAACGAATTAAAGTTCTTATGTGTAGATGGGTTCACTAGATTTATGTACCTGCTCTTACTCTTTTTCAAAATCTTTGCAGAGTATCGACCATATTTATATTTCTTTTACTAGATTATCGGGCCGACCTTGCCTTGTGGTTTATTTTACATAGTCTAAAAACTTTTATCTTTTTTTGTCAATAGTAATTTTTGTAATTTTTTTACTTTATAAAAAAAGCTCAATTTAGATTAATTATTCTTACCTTAATAGAAAACACGTGTTTATTGTAGATTGTAACTATTGGAGCATTATTTGTTGTAAATTATTTAATTTATACACCCACTTTTTTACTTGCAAATAGGAAAGGTCTTTGAAAAATCTAATTAAAGAAATTTTATTGAAATCTCCTTTAATGTTCATAAAATTGTACACTTTAAACATCACAAAAGGATATTTTAAAATTTCATAATTACATTATTTTATATGTTTGTAAAAAATATTAATAAATAATATTTTCTTCATCACCGATTTCGGTAACCTGTTGACTATTGTTATTATTATTATTATTATTTATTTATTTATTTATTTCATATTGTTACTATTATCATTATTATTATTATTATTACTAGTATAATTTGTATTATTTGTATTTGTGTTATTATTATTATTATTGCAATTTTTTGCACTCCAATTTTATTCATAAATATTTTTTTTTTCACACTACTGTTAAACCACTGTTAAATTATTTATTGCACAATTATTTCTAAATTCTTTAAATAAATGATATATATTTTATTTCACAATTAGTAAAATCATTTATTGGAGTATAATCCCGGGAAAAAATGATCAGACCTGACCATGCCTGTTCATGTATGATCAGGCCTGAAATTAGACCTGATCATGCCTGTTCATGTATGACCAGGCCTGAAGTTATACATGATCATGCCTGATCAGTTCTGTTCATGCCTGCTCATATCTGGAGTACTAAATACGCTCAGGCCTGATCAGGCCTGTCCATGCCTGACCAGACCTATCCATGCCTGCTCATGTCTGTTCATGTCTAAAGTGTTAAATACGTTCAGGCCTGTCCATGCCTGATCAGACCTCTCCATGCCTGATCAGACCTGTCCATGCCTGTTCATGTCTGAAGTGTTAAATACGCTCAGGCCTGTTCATACCTGTTCATGTCTATTCATGTCTGACCATGCCTGTTTATGACTGTTCCTCTCTGACTATAGTCAGAGATATGATAAAAATTTTTTCTTTGACGAAAAAAAATTTTTGGTCATCACAAAAAGTGCAAAATTATTTTTAACATTACGTTTATTTAAATAATTTTGTAATAAAAAATTTATTACATTTTCTATGGGATGTTATGGTCTGCTCTGCTCCTGCCTAATATGAAAATCATTACTTATTATATTATTTAAATAAATGTGATATTATAATGAGATTCGGTTACATAAATAAATTAGGACTATCAAAATATATTATAAAACCAATTTTAACATTATATTTATCATAAACTTATTCGATACTCTATGTACTTCATAGAATTGTTACATCTAATATAGCAGCACAGCAGGCGGGAAATTCAAGGCAAACGGATAACACCAGAGTTAAACAGCATTGAGCATGGTTGGTAGTTGGATGGTTGACCGCTGGTGTTACATCCTTACAATAATATGTAATTATTTTTTTTTTTATTTTATTTTATTATAGAGAATTGCGTACGACTCTATCAAGTACTACAACCATAAAATTAAGCAAAATAATTAATTAAAAATAGTAATGGGTTTTCAGACCTGACCATGTCTGATCAGGCCTGATCAGGTCAATTCATGCCTGATCAGGCATGGTCATTTTTCATGTCTGATCAGGGCTGAAGACTCATGCCTGTTCATGTCTGATCAGGTCTGATCATTTTTTCCCGGGATATTCCTCGAGCAATAGAGCACTTATTAGCTGCATTATGAATGTAAAACATATACGTTCACTATGAGCCCTGTAATGCTATGAAAAATTATTTAAGGCAAAAATGCCCATGTATGCGCCATCTATTAGATTAATGCTACATCAATTAGAACGGCCTGTTTTATCTATTTTTTTAGCAATAAGCTTAGTCGCTAGTAGGTAGCACTGCTTAACATTTTTAACCATCATAAACGCCCCTTTATGATTCTCTATAGGATATCTTTAGTACAGCAGGTTCACCAACCTTACAATTCAAAAGTTCCTTATACCTTCTGCATTTTGTCCCTCCCTCTAGAATTTTTTAACAGGTGCTTAGTTTGGGCATTTCCGTTGAAAATTCAAAATTTGGCCGGAAGCATCCAATTGAATCTTGTTAAAAATTCTATGAAAATCAAATAGATTCTCCTACTCCGAAATATCTCAGGAAATGCCTAAACACAGCTGCTGTTAAAAGCGGAGCTCAAAATGCCAATTTTAAAAGGTTCTTCAGGGAAGTTACGTTTTGGCACACCCTATTATACATAAATGATATTATTCAGAATAGAAGTGCTAAAATATTTATTTGGAGAGCACTGTGCGTTAATTTAAGCAAAAAGATAATGGGATATCTTATGTTCAGCTGAAAAAGCAATGAAAGCAATACCAGAAATAAACTATATTCTTTTTGTTTTTCGCTAGTTTCTTTTCTAGTTGAACGTTATGATAAGTCATATACAGCGGTTTGTTCGGTAATAGGTGAATTTTCACAAGTCGTAAAAAATCGAGATTTTCCCAATTGGTGGATAATAAAGCGGTCCTGGTGGATCATTCACTTCAATCATGGTGAGACTCGAACCCTCTGAGAATTTGCGGGAGAATTTGAAATAAACTTTAAGATTATTCTATACATTATACTAAAAATTTCATTAAAACTTAGGTCGGTAACATATGTAATTACTGGTAGGTAATTTATTTCTTTATCCGTTTTTATGATCTAACAAATAAATAAATAATAAATTTGAAACTTAGAGGAAAATAAATTAAAATAAATGCCAATTCGTAGAATGTTTTATTATTTGTACAACATTTTTTTTGGTTGAGAATAACATTTTTTGCAGATAAATAAAAAATGTCATTTATTGAAAAAAATCGAAATTTTAGTTTTAGCCATACTTGATAGCTAAATTTGTCATTAAAGACAAATTTAGGAATTGGGTAAATAAACGAGAAAGGGAAAGAGGGAACCATAATCAGTGGGGATTTTTCAGTTACCGAAAAAATAATTTGGACAGCCCAGATCGGGATTCGAATCCAGACCATTTGCTTTCATTTCAAATGCTCTACTAGTTAAGTTATTTGAGATACTGTCCGCAACTACTCATTTAGTTACCTAATAAACTTAAAGTCATCGATGAAAAATTAAAAAACAAAATTTTTTTTTTATTAAATTTTTCTTATAAAGCTTCACTTCAAGTTTAAAAAAATGACTTCAATATTTTGTTTTTGATTATTTCATTTTAAAAATACGATTTTTACAATTAGAATAATTTTTTATTAAATGACTCATATACATTTTTAACTTTTAGGTTTTTTTTATCCTTATTGAGATGTTCGTATTATACTATTTAAGCCTTATAATTTATTTTGAATATGATTCAATACGACGCGCCTAAGAAATTGAATATTCGTCTCCTTGGGGTCATTCCTATACGTATAATATGTACAAATTGTAATAAACCATAGTGATTATTTTGAGTTACAGAATATAATAAATATTAGGCTGTTATGATAAGTTATTAGTGTTTTATGAGTATCTTTGATGATTATTTAGAAGGTATAATTGATGTATTTAACTTTTTTAAATTGACGAAATAACAGATTTTCGAAAAGTCCGCAAATTGCGATCCGGAATGGCGGAATGAAACTGCTATTCAAGATTATTCGTCGCGGCTACTCAGTATCGTCAATAATTCTGTAATATTTGTAGTAAGCTATTCTATTTTTTATGGTTAGCATATCATATTATACCTATCAGCACTTGTGATAATACATTATATAGATTATACATTTCGATATATTTTGAATTGCTGGTATTATAATAACCTAATTTATTTGAAATTCTAAATCATATTTATATACAAACTAGATTAATCGTATAGATTAAACGTAAACCTTTACTTAATTTTATCTTAGAATCTACCGACTGCTTTTAGGTAGTAATACTTTCGAAAATATTATTTGCGTTTGTTGACGTTTTTCATCATTATGTGTCCTGTCATGATCTTAAATTAGGCCGAATAGTATACTGGTGATTCGCGATAAATTTTAGGAATAAAATGGCGATGCCCTGAAATGTTAAGTTGTGAACGACAAGTAGTAATTAATGTATTTTTCAGAAATTTACGTATGAATGAATACATTCATAGGTCAGTGTAAGTACATTTAATACATGAAAGGATAAAAACTGAAAGAGTATAAGCGAAAAGAAAAATATTTGATTTTAATATCTTTTTTCTGAAAGATCAGTATTTTTTGTACTAAAATCATTGTCAACTTGAAAATTTTTTCATTTATGCCCTTTGAATTTGAATTCTTTCATTTGTATGTATAAACATGAAATGTACATGTAGTGTGTATATGTGAAAATTTTAATTACCAGTGCAGCCGTAAAATCTATTGAAACAGATTAAATAGTGATTACTAATTCGACAACCCAATGCGGCTCATTAATAATTTGCTAAGACTAAATGATGACTTCGATGTTGCCTAGCTTTAATCCGCCTATTGTGAAGCGGTTGTTGGGTTGGAAAAAAGCTGATGGAGAAGATAAGTGGAGTGAAAAAGCTGTGAAAAGTCTTGTTAAAAAACTTAAAAAATCTACTGGTTTGGAAGAACTTGAGAAAGCTATCACAACTCAGAATTGCAATACTAAGTGTATTACTATACCGAGGTATGTTTATATTTTTCTTTATTCATAATGTAATAAAATTTCCAAACCTAGAAAGTATTCTTAATTAATTAATTAAAAAAAAAAAGCGCAAAAAAATCTAATTTTGAATACATCAAAGGTTCCTATGGTTTTTTAGATTTAATTTTTTCACATTACAGTTTTAAGTAATGGAAAAAATAACGGAATGATTGTTGTTATTATTATTAAAATGAGATAATATCGGGTATTAGAATTGATTAATTGAAATTTAATTAATTACAACATTACACAACATTATATAAGAATTTTTTTTTTCACAAATCAAAAGTTTTAGCTCATTAAGAAAAAGGATTTGGGAATCTTTTGTCAACGCAAAAACTATAGTTACATAAATTATTCAAATTAAATCTTTTCAAGTCGTTTGGATTCATTTGAAATTTCTTTTTGTAATCAAGCTGCTTTGTTGTATGCAATATACAACTCAACTAAGTAAAATTAAGATGACAGATGATATTTTTAGGCAGAAAAAGTTTTAAGATATATATTGAAATCGTTATTTTTTAACTTGGATGGAAATTATTTGGAAGTATTGAAAGACTTTCGAGAAATGTATTTAAATTATCGACTTCAAAAATAACATTTTTTTAAATTAATAGAAGCGTTCCACCGTGCTATTTGTTACTTACAATTCCAGTAGACTGAGTCTCATTGTGTCAAACCAAACTAATAACGATCATATTGTTTAAAGCCAGTGGTGGCCCGTATCGCTTGATCAACAAGCGTGCGCGAAAAGTAATCTTACTTACCTAGTTTATTACATGCTATTAATTGAGAATAAGCAATTTATTATTTAGAAATGATTTAATATTTACCGTACATAATTAGTTAAATTCAAAGTTTACCCGATCTATTAATGTTTAATTATACATTTTTATGAATGAACATTAACATTCTAATATATAACAGTTATAATCTTATTCGCAATGAGTTAAAAATTTGTACAATAGTAAAGAAGGAAAAGGATACTGAAAAGTGCACTTCCGTTGCCCCTGCGATGGATACGTATATTTTCAAGAGAAATATGGAATTAATGAGCTATATTATTCATCTAAATTAAATAATATAAATTAATCAATGTACCAAATAAATTAATTTTATAAGGTGACCCTGGCTAATCATTTGAACATTTTTAAGATTTTCGATATATTGATACGAAAACTTCCTGAAAATCTGAGCCTAACATTGAGTAGTTCGTCTGAGTGATGACTTTTTGAATTACATTTAAAAATATTCTCCTTTTTTAGTTTTCCATATATCCTAGCAGTTTCAACGACCCGGCGTAAATTCGGATTTTACGCGGTATACTCCCTTTTAGAATTTGATAGAGAAATGAACGGAGTATACGCGGTATTTCAGCTGCGTTACGGCGGGGTATTGTGTGCACTTATGACACAAGATTCCAACAGCCTTTTATTCAGGTTTCCGGGGAGTATTGCCAGTGTTCTCACTAAGTATTCACGGATTATTGTCGGTGTTCTTACAGAGTATCCATGGAGTATTGTCGGTGCTCTCACGAAGTGTTTGCGAAGTATTTACAAAGTATTGTTGGTGTATCTACGGATTATTTCAGGCGTTCAAGCGGAATCTTTGCGGAGTTTCTTCGGTGTTATCGCGAAATTTATCTAGAATTTTGTCGGTGTTCTCATGGAGTTTTCCCAGCAAAGATTTCTGGGAATATTTGCGGAGCCAATGAGATCTTTCCACAAGCCTTTTTCGGAGTTCTAGCAGTGGTTTTCGGTTTTTTAAATAACCTCAAACACAACTTATGTATTGTTTATAGAAATAAATGCCCAAAAAAAATCGATTACTATAGAAAATTCATTCAATTTAAATGACAAAATTCAATTCTAATTATATAAAGAGTGTATCATATTTTCTATTTACATGATTGTGCCATTATGAGTAAATTATTGATTCATTAAATTTTTTTCTATTTCATAAGTTTTTACAAAGACATACATACTTCAGAAGTGATAAATTCGAAATAATTTTTTTTTTTTCAGTATACTTAACGGAATTGAATTCTAATATATTATGCAATAATTATTTCCTTTTTCTTTATTTTTAAAAATATATATATATATATATATATATATATATATATATATATATATATATATATATATATATATATATATAAAAACCAACAATAAAACTTTGAGAATACTCTGTTGATATTCCGTGAGAACATGAACAATACTCAGTAAAAAAATTGGCCATAAATCGTAAATACTCAGCGAAATCAGTGGCAATAATCTATGTCCTCGTGACCTTAGATTCATACTGATTTCAGAGCGTTTCCAGAGTGTGTTGGTTACATTTGTCCATCATGTATTCAGCGTAGAAACAAAGTGAATACATACTAAAACCATCATAAAATCATTCTGAATTACTATAATCTGAATAAATACATGCTAAATCCTAAATGTATCCTGCGTGAATAAATTCAAAACTTTACATGAATACATAACGGAATCTTTATTATTAATTGAAAAAAAAAAAAAAAAAATTAGGAAAACGGTTGACCCTGAAGGCCACTCCTATAACTTCCTGCTAATTCCATACCTGGGCGCTTTAAATTGCACTTATGACGTTTTTGAGCTCTTCGATTTATAAATCAAGACAAAGTTGATTTTCTTGATCAATTTCGAGTCATTTTATAGATAATTGTTTGTAACATCTCTTCATAGAATAAACAGCGTGAAATAATTTGTTAGTTTTTTCTGAATCAAATAACCTCTTTTGTCCTTTTGGGTTGGGAAAAAGGCCAGATCAGAAATTGCTCTCATTACTTTGATCCGACTCACATTGTGTTCAAAGATGTTCATCATCATCATCTATTTCATTTGCGTATATCATGGCATCACCGTAATTCAATGTCGCATTCTATGTCTTGTTCTGGAGATAATTTGTTTCAACGGACTGTACGATCATGAAGCAGTGGATAACCTTACATCCAAGTCCGTAGCGGACATTGAAGTGGTTGCATTTTGTGGTTGATGTTTATTTTATCTTCGATTACAGCTTTAAAGCTCGATTGAGAGTCAAGTATTGAGTTCTTTATAGCAAAACTCAGTCACTTTTTTGAGAGAAACTTTCCTTGAGGAGTTATGTCGAGTTTATTTTGCGTTTTATCTTTTTTCAACTTTCCGCTAAGAAAATTGAAAATTTTTAAAAATCGGGAAGTTATTGGTTTTACCCCGTTTTTCAAAAATCGAGATTTCATCAGATCTCGACGTTTTGAGGTTCTAGGAAGCTTCCTAAATGTTTTCGCGATGATATCCGTATATATATATATATATATATATATATATATATATATATATATATATATATATATATATATATATGTCGGATTAACATTGTCAGAGGCGGTAGAATTCAGTGGACTTGTCGATTCCATATTCGTTTATTTTTACAATGATTAAAATAAAACACTAACTCGTATAAATAATACAGCAGCTACAAATATTTGTAATATAATAAATCGGAGGTTAACTAATTATTGGAATATAATTCTATGGTAAAGCGCTGGGCAATAAGTCTGAGAACGAATACGAGGTCAGCAGGATATACTCAACGTCTCTACTCGAGCAATGCTCAACCAGAACTGCTCATCTAAGTATACTAAGTACTTCTCTAAAAATATTTCGACAGTCCTCATTGTCTGTCGATACCTTTTTACTATCCTGTGACCTCGGCTACGTTTGGTGACCACTGTCACTCCAGACTCAAGCCCATTGCCATAATCATAAAAGAACATAATCAGCTTAAGTCATAAATAATTACTAATATTGTATTTTTTTACAATTCTGTGTACAACTACTTAAACGATAAATTAAATATTAGGAATTTCCCTGTCTCTGGGAAAACAGCTCGATGTCATCTCCGACATATATATGTATAGATGTATATGTATGTTGTATTATATATACATGTATGAATGTATGTATGTATGTATTTAGGTATGTATAGATTGCAGTAATTTATGAATGAATGAACCGATTTTTACTCGGTTCACAGCACTTGACGCAGTTTTTGAAGCCTCATAAAGACTCTTTAAGTTTGAATTGATCGAACTAGGAATTTCATAGTAATTCCGAAACAAAATTATTTTTGATTTTTTCGTTGACGATAACTCACGAACGAATTGACTGATTTCAACCGGGCTGGCGACGATCGATTTAGTTTTTGGATGTCAAGAGCTGATTAGATTTTAAAATGCTGTAATTTCTAAACTTATTGACCGATTTGGCTCAAATTTGAACTCGACCTT
This sequence comes from Cotesia typhae, assembly GCF_013202065.1. Classification (NCBI taxonomy): domain Eukaryota; kingdom Metazoa; phylum Arthropoda; class Insecta; order Hymenoptera; family Braconidae; genus Cotesia; species Cotesia typhae. The sequence continues at coordinate 1,289,760 of NW_027423751.1, forward strand.
CGTAATCGTCCATAGAATCAGTATGTAGAGTTTCATTGAGATTAATAGAGAATTGTAGACGTTATCGTGCTGACAAGCTCCGCGTTATATATATATATATATATATATATATATATATATATATATATATATATATATATATATATATATATATATATAAATTTTTGAACCATATGTATTCTCTGACTCAGCTCATCGAGTTAGGTCGAAATACAAAATTTTTCAAAAATTTCGTCATGAGGACAAATACAATAGTTAGATTTTTATGAAATCTCTTAATAAAAGAAGGGTTTTTATTTTTTTTGTTTCCATTTGCTATAAAAGTGCAATAAAGACATAGTACGGTTTCTCTCAATGAGTGCAAATAGAAAAAAGAAAAGAACGGTTCTTAACAGCATGACAAAAAAAATCCAATTGAATTCGCAATAACTTTTGAATAAAAGAACCGATTTTTACACGGTTAACGGCATTCGATGCAGTTTTTTAAGCTCCATAAAGAATCACCAAGTTTGAATTGATCAAACTAGAAATGTCAAAGTAATTCCAAGAAAACACTTTTTTCGGGTTTTTTTCGACAACAATCGACAAACTCACGAACGAATCGACCGATTTTAACCGGGCTGGCGGCGATCAACGTGATTTTTCGATGTTAAGAGCTGATTAGATTTTGGAACCAATCGGTCAAGCCATTTAAAAGTTATTCCAAAAAAGCCATATTTGAAACAAAAATTTTTTGTAGTTTTTTTAAGATTTCTCGAAATATATCGGTCCGAATCGATCCAAATTGTATATAAAATTTAAGTTTGGTCAAGCTCGTTCGAATGGCGCCAACCGCGTTGAAATCGGTTAGGCCGTTCAAAAGTTCTGAGAGGGTCACACACACACACACACACACACACACACACACACACACACACACACACATATATATATATATATATATATATATATATATATATATATATATATATATATATATATATATATATATATATATATATATATATATATATATATATATATATATATATATATATATATATATATATATATATATATATATACACACACACACACACACACACACACACACACACACACACACACACACACACACACACACACACACACACACACACACACACACACACACACACACACACACACACACACACACACACACAGATATATTGACATCATCGCGAAAACATTCAGGGAAGCTCCCTAGAACCTCAAAACGTCAAGATCTGATAACTCGATTTTTGAAAAACGGGGTAAAACCAATAACTTTCCGATTTTTGAAAATTTTCAATTTTCTTAGCGGGAAGTTAAAAATTTTTCCAAATGTGGTTTTTTGCATGCCTTAAGCGCGAAGCGCGCAGGTATGCTCTACTCTCGCCTGAAAATCATGATTTCGATTAAAACGTGATTTTCATAATTTAAACGAAAAAAATTATGTATAAAAAGCATATTGAGATAAATAATAATAACTACAGAACACGTTAAAAAAATGTTTTTATCGATTAAATAAGATTTCTCAGGAAAAACTCGTTTTTCTGATGAATTAAATGAATAAGAGCGTGGTATTCACAGGAGCAATAGGCTTGACAACACTACAACTTTGTCAAAAATCATTTTCACGATTTAATTTTTTTTTTTGTTTTATTCCTTAGGAAATTTGCCAAAACCCTTGTGAAAATTGCGTGTCAAAATAATTCCGTTTCAATACAGTTAATTTTTTTCGACTGTCAGTTCGGTGACTTTTTCTGCGATTTTGGTAACCATATGTATTATTTTTCATAAAATAGGATTGAAATAACTACAAACAAGCAGAAACTATACATACATGACGGTATAATTACTAATTGTTTTATCATCTGTTGAGATTTTTTTTTAGCTCGACCTACAGAGGAGATAACACCACTCGCGGGAAAATTCAAACAAAAAAAAGCGAATAAAAAAAAGTATAGAAGTCTTTATGAAAAATTTAACAAATCGTAATGTAAACATTCAATCTAAATAATTTGTGTATGACATGAGCGCTTAAGGCATGCTCATTTGGATTTTCCAAACTTTTTTTTGGAATAACTTTTAAACGGCTTTACCGATCAATTCTGAACACTAATCAGCTCTTAACACCAAACAACCACGCTGATCGCTGCCAGCCGGGTCAAAATCGGTTCATTCGTTCGTGAGTTATCATTGTCGATAGAATACCAAAAAAAGTGTTTTTTCGGAATTACTTCGAAATTCCTAGTTCGATCAATTCAAACTTAAAAATTTTTTATGGAGCTTAAAAAACTGCGTCGAATGCCGCCAACCGCGTAAAAATTGGTTCATTCATTCAAAAATTACTGCGATTTGAAAGTTCAAAATATAGTGTTTTATTAAACTTCTATCAGATCTTTGAGATTGGAGAGCTCAAAATAACACGAAAATTTTATTTTTGAGCTCGAAGAGGGAATGAGCGAAAAGGGGAATGAGCGTTAAGATATTTTATAGTATATGTTATAGTGGTTGTTATGGACTAATTGGAGACTAGCCTCAGTTTTGTGTAACGTGGTTGGTCTCGACTGTTCGTAGAGTGAATAAATTTTACATTCGAAAAATAATTTTATAAATTTTAATTTATTAATTAAATACGAACTGGGCCGAAAAGACACGCTCGTTACACCCGGAGTGTAACCAACTCGAAGCCGTAGCTTACAAGAGTTGATGCTGCTCCAGATGTCTGTAGCTTTAAAACTGATTTTATTCGCTTCAAGAATATGGTCCAGGGCAAATCATGGGTGGCGATACTCGTTGAAAGATAGGTTCAGCTCCGACACAAAACCAACCTTTGCCGCGTACTGCTCCTCTGATTGCTTGATATGAAAAAAATAGAGCTAAATGGTCGTCGAAATACGAATATCTAAAATATAGCTCAAAGTATGTTCAATACCGCGTCTAATTCTTACCATTATACTCTACCACCTGAGTTACAACAGGTACTTCTACCACTTTGGTGTGCTTTAACGTTGTTCAGCGGTGATAGATTCCTCGTGGCTGCAGCTGGGCCGGTTACTGGATCAGGAATAGACTGTATAGAATTACTTGCTACTCAATTGACCCCTAATTAATTATAAATAAACTACAAATGAACTAGCAAAACCAGAGTAATTACTAGGGCGCCACCAGGTTTATTATCACGGTTCCTGGAATCGGTCCAGAGTTGAGAGCTTATCTCAGGGTTAGAGAGAGTGAAGGAAGGTGCTGTTTAATAATAAAGAATTGATTTACAAATCGATCGGTATTTATTAACAATATCAAATTTAATGACTCACACACTCACACTATAAACACTTAACAATATCCTTATTCTCGTTGTACCCTCTCCCGGGCGTCTATACAACGATTTCTGACTTAGTCCCTTTTGCACCTCCCAACCTGGGCGACGAAACAGAGGGTTCCGAGTGACTTATTCTCTAAGAGCCCCTCCCGGTGTCTACTCGTCGATTTCTATGACTAACATGTGGTCCTGCCGGTGTCTACACGTGACGGGTCCCTTTCGGCGTCTACCCGTATCAAAATTGTACTTACTCTGTACAGACTGTCGTATGCGAGGGAACGCTGTTAACACACACCGAGATATCCTCAATAACCAATTTTAAGAATTAAATTAAAAATCATTAACTTAAAATCAATTTCGCACACAATTCTTTTGCTTAATCAGCAGTTATAATTTATGCGTTTTAATAATGTATAAATTCCCATACAAAAATCGATTCAATCAATAATAATAATCTACGCGTTGTAACATAAATTGGCAATATAATTTTCTACTATATAAAAATAAGTCGGGTTTTCCTTCCTGACGCTATAACTCAAGAACGCACGAACCGATTTCCACGGTTTTGCATTCGTTGGAAAGGTCTCGGGCTCCGTGAGGTTTATAGCAAAGAAAATTCAGGAAAAATTTCAACAGAAAAGCGGGAAAATCTTTTTTTTTACGTATACATATAGGAGACTTTCTATAGATATAGTCACTCATTACGATATTTCTGGAACTATAAGACCTAGAGACTTGAAATTTGGCAGGAATATTCTTTTCGCCGAGTTGAGGTCAGCTAAGAACGGATTTTACAAAATTCCACCCACAAGGGGGGTTGCGGGGGCGTTAACAATGAAAAATTCCCGTTTTTAAACTATAGCTCCTATCGACTCCTAATTTGGTAGGAATCTTCTGTAAGAGATGTAGAAATAATCTATAATTGAATTTTACGATAGCTCATCTCACAGGGGTTTGCGAAGGTGGATGTTAACATTAAAAATTTTTAATTTCCAAGCTATAGCTCCTATAGACTCCAAATTCTCATTTCAAATTTTTTTTTTCGTGTCAATTGTTATTCATTTTTGAAAAAAAGCCACGCAAACATTATAATGATTGCACATTGTAAGTCACAATGAATATCAGCTGGAATAATTACATGGATAAAAAGTATATGCTAATTTGATGAAATTTGGAATTTGTGAAAGTCAAAACAATACTCTAATTAAATTTCAAGTTTAGACCTAAAAATACAATTCTATAAAATGCCCAGCGAAGCGGACGGGTAACAGCTAGTATTTTATAATATAAAATAATTTCAATAATTCCATTGTAAAATATTCAACTATAAAAATCGATAAAAGTTGGCGTTCTTAAAATCGACGCTAGAACATTTGCTGGTTTGGTTGTTTTGACAAGTTAAGCTTTTTTTATTAGCTTGACCTACAGAGGAGATAACACCACTCGCGGGAAAAATTCAAACAAAAAAACGAATAAAAAAAAGTATAGAATTCTTTATGAAAAAGTTAACAATCCGTAATGTAAACATTCAATCTAAATAATTTGTGTATGACGTGAGCGCTGAAAGCATGCTCATTTGGATTTTCCAAACCTTTCTAAAAATTGCTCAGCAGTTAGTTAAAATTGCTTAGTAGTTATGTATAAGAGCGTTCAAAAACTCAAACTTTGAAATTAAATATCTATGAAACTAGATGGTCAAAAATTTTCAATTTGCACCAATCGATGCAGAATTATATGAATATTAATCTGCCAAAATATACTATCTTACTAAAGTACTTCCTTAACACCCTACTATTAATTTTTAATCAAGTCAGACAATCCATATTTTTTTGATTGATAAACACTATCTGGTTATGCCAAGAAAAAGTGTTTTCAACAATAACTCCAAGACACTTGAATTAAGTTACAAGTGTAATTTTTAATTTTCCGTGGAGTTCCATTGATAACAGTCTTTGTTTGCCTGCATTAAGGTTGAGTAAATTATTATGACACTAACCTTTAATTTTCAGAATAATAGCATTGAATTTTTTAATGGCTACTGAACTTCATATTGCTTATACGTTAGATAGATTGCCAAATCATCTGTACAAAAGATATTTTTACAATCAATTAGCTCCATTGAGTAATAAGGAGGAGATACAAGAGCGGATCAAGAACACTACTCTGTGGCACTCGACCATTAATAGTTTCTTACGAATATCACAAGTTTTCACATGTAGCTAATTGTTATGAATGGCTACATATTCCCTGATATTATTATGTATTCTCTGACATATCTTGATTAGGTTACATATGATCATATCAGGCTACGCATTATTCTTTTTAGAAATGTATGTCAACTAACATATCGTGAATTAACATGTCAGATAAGTTTCTTAGAAGATTACAAAGAATGATTTTTATTTCAGAAATTAACAACTCGTAGAAGTGTCTAATTACTTGATTTCGCGATGCACATAAGATCTGCTCTTAACATAGGTTAGTAGTTCGCTGATTTGGAGTCTATTAAAATCCGTGTTACTGCATGGATTAGTCGGTGTTAAATGGATTCTCACAATCTCTACTTGCTGGAAAATATCGAACTCCATGAGTGTCATTTTTTTTTTCGAGTTATTTACTTAGAACGACGTCTACTTCCCTTGGTTTAGCTTAAGCCATCCTTGTGGTTCGCATTATGTTGTAGTCAGCATGCTGAGTGTAGGGAGTGAGTTGCTAGAATGAGGGATGGGTACATATTCGAAGATTTCTTATACTTTAGTATTCCCAGGTCTAGTTAGTATTTAACAAGATTCGGAATACATAGACGAAGTTGACATCTGAAGCTTGTACATTCTGATCTGTACAGTTAATACGTTTTTCTTGATCAGGACTTAAAGAGGGTGATCTTTAGCTATCTCAGCTTAAATCTCAGCAAAGCAAGTTTTGGTCAGTGCTAACGGAAAGATTTGATAATAGACGTTGGCACTCTCAATGGACTTTGGCAACAAGAGATCATTAGGCTTACTTTTGTATCAATAGGAAATGCGCTTATTAGAAATAAGGTTTGGCTATCAAAAGTGAACGACATATAAATCCCCTGACTGATATACATATGATCATGTAGTCGTTAATCCAGCTCGTTTCTAGAACGAATAGTACGAATTTTATCTTGTTTAAAGAATTCAATGACATGGTTTAATTCAAAACTTATAAAATCTTAAAAATTGGATTTACAAAAAAATGGAAGTAACCTTAAAAATAAACAGTTGTTTTAAAATTTCTGCACAAATTTTTTTGTATAGGTCTGTAAGTTTATGAAATGCTAAAATTCAATCGAAACATAGTTAGTGATTATGATTAATAATTTATTTAATAATTATAATTTTTGACGATTTGTTAATGTTAAAAGTAGTGGTTGATTCTACCTGAACTTTTTGGCTTTTATAGGTCTAGTCCCGGTGGTGTAGCTGATAACGGAGTTCAAGGTGTACGAGGAAAAGGGTTGCCACATGTAATCTATTGTCGTCTTTGGAGGTGGCCAGATCTTCAGTCTCATCACGAGCTTAAGGCTACTGATCATTGTGAATACTCTTTTACTCAAAAAAAGGATGAGGTGTGTGTAAACCCTTACCATTATCAGAGAATACAAACACCTGGTAAGTTTGTCATCGATGAAATATAAGAAATCATACCAACCTGAATAGTTTTTTGTGTTTGATTTAGAATTGAGTTAAATTCGAAATATTAAATTTAATATTTTACAGTTTTACCAGCTATTTTAGTACCGAGACATAATCTTTCAAATGACGATTCGGTACTATACAATACATCTTTTGAAGAACTTAACGTTAGTGTTCCTGAAAATACAAGTTTTCACGCTACACTAAATCATCGATATAGTAATCAGCAAGGCATCCCTCATTCATCACAACAGCAACAACCAAATAATCCATATCAAGCGATGCAGGTTCGGTTTGCAATTGTCTTGTTGATAACAATTAATAAAAATTTTGAAATAATTTTTTATAATAATAGAATATGCAAGCAACCAGTCCCGCAAGTGTAGGAAGTTTGGGAAGTATTCAAGGTTCACCTCATCCTGCGTCTGGGTCAATGGATCCACCGGCAGATACTCCGCCACCTGGATATATTAGCGAAGACGGTGATAATATTGATCACAATGACAATATGTCTCTTTCACGTTTATCACCTAGTCCTGTAGATGCTCAACCGGTTATGTATTGCGAACCAGCATTTTGGTAAGTTATTAAATTTTTTTTTTTTTTCTGTTGTGTAGTAGAAACAATAATTTAGTATTTATGTTTTAAATAGGTGTTCGATAAGCTACTACGAATTAAACACAAGAGTTGGTGAAACATTTCATGCTTCACAACCGAGTATAACAGTGGATGGATTTACGGATCCCAGTAATTCTGAACGTTTTTGTCTTGGTTTATTGTCAAATGTTAATAGAAATACAGTGGTGGAGCAAACTAGACGACATATCGGCAAAGGAGTTAGATTGTACTATATCGGTGGGGAAGTTTTTGCTGAGTGTCAATCTGATTCAAGCATTTTCGTTCAAAGCCCAAACTGTAATCAACGCTATGGATGGCATCCAGCGACTGTCTGCAAAATACCTCCAGGTTAATGTTTTTATATGATACTAGAAATTTAAATAGCGCGCTACGCGCGCGCCTTAATTTCAACCAACAAGGAATCGTGGCCCGTTTTTTGCGACTAATTTCAAGACTTTCATGTATTTTAATTTAGAGGATACTTTTGAAATTTCAGTTGCTTTGTCAAATAACTCAATGAGCAATAACTATTAACTGTTAACTTAGTAACTGGTACATCGTTGATTTCTTATTTAAAATCATAATAACTACTTTAATTGGGTATTTGATTGAAAATGATTCTGCAAATAAATTTCAGTTAATAAATTCTTTGATACCTATAAAATACCTAAGTATGATTGAAATTTAATTTTTACAAATAATTTTTAAATAAATAAATAAATAAAGATCACGTGGTGTGAAACGTGATGTGATTGGTTTGACGTCATTGTGCATATTATTGGCGCATTGTTTGAATGCATGATAAACGACGAATGATAAATTATTGAAAAAAATTTCAAGTTGGTTTTTATTTACAGTGAGTTTAGTTATATTTTATTATTAAGACTAAAATTTACTGAAAGTAGCATAAATAGTTTTCTTTGAAAACTGACAAGAATAATTAGCATAGATATTATGATCATACTCTATATTACCATAAATGCTGAGTGGTACTAGTGGTACATGTGAACAGGGTGATAGTGACTGACAATAAATAATTAAAAAGAAATGAAAATCTCTCGAAGCAAAGTCGATCTTGGTTTCAGTGAAGCTCGATCAGATAATCTGCCACTTGTTGATGCTTTTATGGTCGCATCTTACTTAGCTACTAACTCCAATTTTGTATCTGCAGAAATGCAAGGCGCAAAAGCTAACCTGTAAGTCTAAATTTTCATGATAAGTCCAAATTAAACACCGATTTGATTCACTCTTCGATTTGTATCTGTTTCCAACAGCAAGTGCACTTTATTTGCTGTTGATGTTTTGACTTGCTCAACTAAGAGCGATTTGATGCGCACTGCAGTATTTTTGTAATGAAAATATGATTTGAAAAAAAAAATTTTACAAAACATGCATTAATCCGCTTTTATATTTTAATTTTTAATTTTCTCCAGTTCTGATAAGCAAATTTTTTGGAAAGAAATGATCTCTTTTTTTACTGTTAAACTAAATAAATCTTATCAACTCTTAATAACCCTTTGAGAAAATCTAGATTCGCTAAAAATGATTTGTTTATAACAAAGATAAATTGATATCATTATTTCAAGAAATCAAAGTTATTAATATTTCTTCATAATATCTCTGAAAAAGTCTGAGTCTTTCACATTTGAAATTTTGTCAATAGCTTTGAATAAGTCTGATTTAGTCGTCTTGTAAAGTTCGAAATTTATGTCAATAATAACCTAAAACAACAACATCTGCTTTTATCTAATTTACCTACTCTTATTATAAACTTTTTAGAGAGATTCAGACTGGTGGCATTCTGATTCAGAGTCCCACAATAATGATTCAGACTAATGACAGAATCGTATTTCCACCAGGGATTCGTTTCGTCGTAGTGACTTCATCATGAGTTGGTTGCTTATTAGAGTTTACTGTAGGAAGTCTAATCAATGTACATTTTTTCGTAAATACTAAATTTTCAATATGTTTGAAACCTCTGTCTGCTAATACAGCTGCATCTGACTTTAAATAATCCAAGTATCCAGAGTTTGAAACTATTTCCGCATCAGATACTCTACCACTATAACCTGGTGATATGAAATTAACTATACCATCTGGAGTACAAGATTTACTAAATATTTCATAGTATTACATTTTTTGTATTCTGACCATGTCAATGATTGTTTAACTAGGTCTGTTGGCTTTTCAATTTCAATTTCCAAATAATCAATGATCGATTCTACTGCGGTATAGCGACTTCTGAAACTCATTGGCAATTGTTGTTGAATATTTGCAGATGAAGGCCAAATAATGATGTTTTTTAAATACTCAGTTATGATTGACAAATTCTTAGTAAATGTACGACTTATATTAGAAGTAGACATCCCAAAGTCATCAGCTAAAATAGCAAAACTTTCATTTAGTCTAGTTTTTTTTTAACGTGAGAAAGATTTCAACATCACTTAATTTAGCAGTCTATAAAATATCGATAATATCCATACAGTCGTTTAGAATACCGATATATTTACGAGGCAATTGTTGAATTTTTCGGAAAGTTTGTTTTAAATTAAATTTTTGGAATTCTTCTTGTTGATATCGGCTTTTCGACTCATTTTCAGTACTTGCATTTGTCGACTAAAGGTTATCTGAAGAAGTTGGGAAAGGACTTACTGTTGTGTTTGATGTGTTCATTACTTGATTATTACTAATTGATGAAGAACATGAGTCATCCAAATTTTTTACTCCAGAGAATATTTTAATGGGAGAAGTTGCACGGTCTTTTGGTTGAGGTTTACACTGAACTTGTGTACTCCTATACGAACTTCTTATCTTGACTTGAACTGCAGCATTAACTTTTATAGTTTGAGGAGGAAAATTATCATAAAAAACATTAGATGCACTGGTTTTAAAATCTTGAGATGCAGTAGAATTGACAGTATTAAAATATTCCAGATCCATATTATCGATATTATTGCTTGAATTTCAACCTATCATTTTATCATAAAAATTGAAGCTGGATTTCTTAGAACTTTGCTGATCTACTTCCATTGGAGAAACTTCTACACTTGTAAGTTTTGATTCTTCAATGCATTTGTGTGGCAAAATATTATTTTTCATCCGTTTGTTACCACTAATCATTCTCCACTTTAAATAATTTTCCATATTTGTTTTAACTAAAATAAAGATAATTAATTACTCATTTACAGTCAAACTATTAAAAAAATTTGAGGTTATAAGTTGATTATAAACAAATTATTTTGATTTTTATTATTACTTACATCAAAATGATCCTCACAACAATAAAGTCGACTTGATAAAGAATAATCACTTTTATTTCCACATGCATCCAACCACATTTTTCGTTTTAATTTATTTGATGGAAAATTTATAAAAATTTTATTTGGATTAGATTTACCGGTATTTTTACATGTTGATACAATACAACAACAACCACTGTTTTTTAAACAGTTGTTTTTTTAAATAACAATCACAACAGCTGATCAGGCGTATTTATAAAAACATTCTGTGAGAGGATTGGCGCGAACAAATTTGAATGGATTATGCACAATGATGTCACATACGCAAGAGGGAGTTTCCTATTCGTTTAAATTTTAACAATTTTTTTATTGTTAAATAGTTTGAATGTTTATGAATAAAAAAAAATTTTTTTTAAATAATAAAACATAACTATTTAAAGGGATTGGAAAATCATGCAAATACCTAATTCACAAGAAGTTTTTTCATGTTTTACTTTAGAAACTTATACCTTTACGAATCATTTGGTCAAGTAAAAACAGAAATAATTTAGGCTCTTACCTCTCATGTTATACTGACTAAGTTTATTAATGAGATTATCATGATTCACTATATCAAATGTCATTGAAATCAGCTTCAATTGCGTGGATATAAGTTGTATCATTTTATAAGCTATATTAAAAATAGAGCTTATAAAGTCCTTCAAGTCCTAATAATTACAATAAGCAATAAAACAATAAAGTGATCTCTGTAAAGCTGACATTAAATCGTCTAGTATTGACCATTAGTATCGCGGTTATTATTCAAGTAAAAAAATTTATTTGTGGAGTTAAGTTTGTAGTTACTAGTTGCTGTAATGAGAATTTTGTTGCTGGATTAGATTCCAAGCAATCACTAATAATGTCGGTCAAAGCTTTATGGTGTCAATGCTATTTGTAAAGACGTAAATAATTGTCATGATTAAAAATTTTCTACCAATATACAAAAAATGACTTTTAAAACGGAAATTCAATTATTTGGTAATTGTCAAAATAAGTTTTAATATCTTATTTTTAAGGCTCTTATTACTGTTTGACTACAAAGAAATGTGTTTTATATTTGAAACTTATAGTATTGACAATGTAACTTAAAATAATTTGTTAAAACAATTTAGTGTTTTCAGGGAATTATATAAATAAATAATAATTTTTGACATTTATTTTAGGCTGCAATCTGAAAATCTTCAACAATCAGGAATTCGCAGCCTTGTTATCACAATCAGTATCTCAGGGATTTGAGGCCGTTTATCAACTAACAAGAATGTGCACAATTAGGATGAGTTTCGTAAAAGGCTGGGGTGCAGAATATCGTCGTCAAACTGTAACTTCAACACCATGTTGGATTGAACTTCATTTAAATGGGCCCCTCCAATGGCTTGATCGAGTTCTTACGCAAATGGGATCGCCTCGCTTACCTTGTTCCTCAATGTCTTAAGAATAATCACTTAATACGTATGAAATAATCATTGGCAAAAGAAAAGATCTGTAAAATTTTAGTCATTATTTTTTAATTGGAGATTAGTTTCATTTGTATGATAATTTTGTAACTTTCCCTTAATAATCGTTAGTATTTAATATAATTAAAATTCATTCAACATTTATCATCATATACTTGGATTCCTTTTTAAAATTTTGAAAAATAAACGTTGAGTAATCAATTACTTATGTAAAATCCTAGTCGTTCTATATGCTCCCTTCACTGGGCATCCCTGTTTAAAAATACTGATTGAAAGTAATTAAAAAACATGAAATTCGAATTTGTTTTAATAATTTCAATTCTTTTGTTTGTATATATAGGTACGCAGTTAGCATGGAGTGACTGCTTCTCAATTCTTTTCAATCAGTGTTTTTAACCAGAGATAGTATGAAACTTGATTTTTAAATTAAAAATAAGTTTGGCTGAAATGTTTCTTTTACTACCTTCTACAGATTCAAAATTCAATAAAATTTACTTATAATTTTTGTTTATTTATTTATTATTGCAAATATTCTTCATAACTTTAAGTGCTTGTGTTTATAACATCTTGGCCAGCTTTCTTGAAAATTGAATAACTAATGAGAATAAAAAAATCTGGAAAACGGTGGACCCTGCAGAAAATCCCTGGAATTTTCCGCAATAGATAAGTTTAAAATAAAAAAAAATTATCTACTCCGAAGTTTTATGCTCTTTAAGATCAAAAACATACCTGTTGTGACAGGGTAAAATTACCCTGAATCGATGAGTCGCCGAATTAATCGATAATTATTCGACGCAGCACTGTCGCGTCTCGATCTTTGGGCTTAAAGAGAAAGTGAGAGGGGGTAGTTTTGGGTTATTATAGGTGAGCCGTGCAGTGTAAAGGGGAGAAGCGGTGTGGCCGCCAGACAGAGTGCCACGGAAAATCAAGAAGGACCGATTCCCGGAATAGTGACGAGTCGAAGGAAGCAAACTACAACTAGGACTTCATCCTCAAGCAGTAAGTAAGATCGTCGTTTCATTCGTCAAGGTATCAATAGTTACTCTGTGGGAAAGAAGTGGACCGTGGTCTACCTAGTACTCGGTTTACTTCTCCTCTTTTGATTTTATTTGATTATTTAATCGAGAAGAGTTATTTATTTAATTAGTCAAGATTCGATAATATTCGTTCGAACTGAGTGATTTTCATGGGGATTTATACCAGAGAGTCATTCAGTCGACCTTGTGGTGAAAAATCATTTATAATATTCGTGGTGAGAATTTTTAATTAACCAAAAATTAATCAAATTAATTTAATCAACATCTGGAATCTAAAAATTATATTATTTTTAGAAATGAAACTTTATTGTTGCTGTTGTGAAGTTAGCAACCTGCTATTTTTTTTTTTTTTTTTTTTTTCTTATAGAAAAAGGGCGAAATCCATTTCCAGACACACAGAAAGATGATAATGATCTGTGTGTGTGAGACTCAAGAACATGACAAGCCAGTAAGCGGCCACAGATAAGATATTATAGAAGCTGTGTAACGTCATGACTCACTACTCACTAAAACCCACCTATAATTGTGCCAGTTAAAGTGCGGCAGTACACTAAATTGCGAAGGATGAGAATGTAATTCAACCTCTACGTCGTATGTAAGTGGCCCTGTTAAATGTTCTAATAGCTATGAGTCTACCTACTAGGGTTCTCACTGACAAGATCTTAGCGTCAGCTTTATTTGCAATTCCAAATTGGCACAGATCATCAAATGACTTCTTGCACCAAATACCACGTGAAGAGAGAGTTAAAGATGTATATTCTACTCTTCTGACGTTGTATTTCCTTATAATGAATCCGGTTAAGATCTTATATTTCCTGATTTTCTCATAATGAACCAGGTCGAGATTCGCCCTTTCTCCAGCGATTACCGCATCGACAACAATAGCTTTGTCGCCAGCTACGATAACCGCATCTGGTTTTCGTTTCCCAAAGGGGGTGTCGAAAACAGGCTCCCTCTCAACCCGGACCTCATCAGGTAACCGGTGGAGCAAGTAGTCAAGGCACGCATCGTGACGTCTAATACGCTCAGTGTGTGTTCTATGGCAGAGCTGGAGCACATGATTCAGCGTTTCCGCATCATTGCATCCCGCTCTGCAGTGCTTGTCACGGACACGACCTCGAGATACTCTAACCCGTAAGAGTATGGCGTTAATTCGGAGCTTGTTCATGTTTATGAAGTCGCTACCGGACACCATGAGGCTGCCATCCGTGATCCAGCGATGTTGCTGAACCACACTGCGCGAGTTGGACAAGGCCTTTCCATCGTTGGAGTTATGCAAGATGTTCGCAAGACGAGTTTTGCATTGCTGTAACGTCCGGATGTCATTACCATGATCATTCAGTCGCCGCTCAACTCTGCTCAGTTCCACCTTAAGGAAGCGCGACACAGGCTCCGGAACCTCTTGATCTTCAAAGATCTTCAGTTTACTAAGCCTGTGAAAACGCTGAAGGGGAACTGTCCAACGATAAGATGATAAGGAAAGACCTCCATCCAACACGTCACTATGGAAGTATGCATTCGCGACGTCATGAGGCAACATCAGCCAGTCGCGGACTGAGGCACGCACAATCTTGTCAAGTTTATTTAACAAACTGACAGTTGTATTACCCAGCACCAAGAGATGATATAATGAAGGGATGACAGTAGTTCGCAAGACGTAAAGCCGTTGCTGTGGTATCAATGGGGCAGCCTTTAAGATCTTCAAGTTCTTTTTCAAAATCCCACAAGGGTCACAATTAAGCTTCCCTGTGGGTGAGAACGGCACACCCAAATACTTCCACTCATCCGATCTCTTGAGGGCTGGAATCCTCTGCCCACGACATAGAAAGGTCTGATTAGCATCAATGACCGTCTTTTTCTCCTTCGGAACAGACTTAAGAGCCATCGTAGCACATTTTGCAGCATTGACTGAGAGTCCACACTCGCTGAGATACTCGTTACATGTATCCAGGAGTCGCTGGAGCCCCGTTGGTGATGAAGCAAATAATACCAGGTCGTCCGCATACGCAAGTGCATTAACAATGACACTCCCCAATCTGCACCCAATTTCCTCAGGGATTTTGGAAAACAGTCGGTCGAGTACCATGTTAAATATAATTGGCGAGAGAGGATCTCCCTGCTTGACACCTTTTTTAGGGGATATCAAGTCCGAAGTCCACCCTGCACACTGCAGTCGCGTTTTAGACTTCCTGTACACACCAGCAACATAATTGACCATAGATAGAGGTACCCCAAATGACTTAAGGGTATCAACTATGGCCTGGTGCGACACCGAGTCAAATGCTTTCGCTACATCGATGGATGCCATGAATAATGGTTTGCAATTGAGTCTCGAAAACCTTAGAATTAGATCAACTAAAAAGATGTTCTCAGAGCAACCGTCCACTGACCTGAAGCCTTTCTGCCTTGGGTCCAGCTTGATGAGTTTATTCATCCTGTTGGCCAAGACTTTATGAAAGGTTCTGGTGATGACTGAAGAGACCGTAATTGGTCTAAAGTCACCAGGTTCGGAGGCTCCATCCTTCTTGGGTATGAGTGTGGTATTAGATTCCAGAAGGTACTCCGGAATTTTTCCACATATCATAAAGATGTTAAATATAATCGCCCATACCCAACAAGGAACACTCTTGAAGGTTTTCGCGGACATACCGTCAGGACCTGGGGACGTTCCGTTGGAAGGAGAAGCAAGTTCAACTTCCTTAGGAGTGATTGTACCCCATAGGTCTTAAGAAGCACAGTGCTACTCCCGTATATGCCTCGCACGGTTTTTTTTTTTTAGAGAAGAATATCTCAGAGTAACGGACAATAAGGGATAATAACGCATAGTAGCCCAAACTTCACATTATAAAGTTTACAAGCATGAAAAATATTTTCAGCTTATAAACATAGATGGACCTTCATACTCCGCCATCCATCTTACGGCTTTAAATAAATAAAAAAATAACTATGTTAATTTTTATAATCAATTAATTCGGTAAAACGAACGATTAATTTTTACACTTGAGAAGAAAACCGACAAGTGTTTTTCTCACGAATTTTTGTTCAAGCGTCGGTAGATATTTTACTTCGCAGTAAATTCGATTACCTAAGGTCATAACAACCAAACCAGCGAATGTTCTAGCGTCTATTTTGAGTATGCCGGCTTTTGTCGATTTTTATGATTGGAAATTTTCGCATAGAATTCATTGAAATTTATATTGACAATTATTTGACTAGAATTTGATTTATATTATAAAACAATTTATTGCGAATTTATTTATTAACATTATGACGCGTTATGTGAATTATTAATTTTATCAATTGTAAATTATTATAAATATTACGACGCAAATTATTTATGAAAGTTAATTTAAGAGATATTTAAAATTGAGTTCTTAAAATCATTATTGGAGTTGAATTAAATTCTTGCATATTAATTTATTAGATTGAACTTAAGTTCGTGAATTATTAGACAAATTAATGTACTATAATTATTGAGAATTGATTGTTACTAATTATCAGCATAGGTATTAAGTCCAGGAATTTATAGTTATTTTTTGTTGAGGAATCTTACTAAAAACTCGGTTATAATTAATTAATTGTCGTCGTTGATTATTAAATTGGAGTTGACAATTGAGATTAAATTTATTTATTGAGTCTTAGAGAACTAGCTTATTAATTTGGAAAGATTGTTTAATTAATATACCGATGACTGAATATTTTGGTTGAAGTTTTTAAAGTCAAATTAAATTATTAGAATTTGTCATAAAAATAAATTTTAAAATGAAAGTCAATTAGTAGTGTCAGTGTGTAACGTTGGTATGGGTTATGCGTGAGCTGCAGAGTATCTAGGTCTACGTTTGGTCACTGGGCTGTTACTCCTGTGAGCTGAGTTAACGATCTTTTGAATACGATTGGTTTCTGTGCAAGGCAATTAATACGGTTTAGTCAAGTTTGGGATTGTTCAAGTTGACGAGTAGACGCCGGAGAGGGCTCGTCGAGAATAAGTCACTTAGAAACCGTTGTATAGACGCCCGGAAGGGGGTACAACGGGAATAAGGATATTGTTAAGTTGGTACAGTGTGAGTGTGTGAGCGTAATTATTATTATTGTTATTAAGTCGCGATATTGTTGATTTTTTTATTGTTAATAAATATAGGCCAGATTGTTAATTAATAATTTATTGTTCAACAGCACCTTCCTCCACTCTTTCTAACCCTAGGATAAGTTTTCAGCTCTGGACCCGTTCTAGGAACCGTGATAATAACTTGGTGGTGCCCTAATAATTTATCTGGTTGTTTGTTCATTTTTATAGTTTTATTAATTAATTAATTAGGGGCCAATTGGACAGAAAGCAAATCTGTTACACTGTTTTACTTTTTCGCGTGTGCGAAAAATACACACACACACACACACACACACACATATATATATATATATATATATATATATATATATATATATATATATATATATATATATATATATATATATATTTATATTAGACCGTCTCAAAAAAATCGATCAATTTTTTATTTTTTAATTATATAGAAAATATTGTTCACCATTTGCAACAATATTTTCGATGTAATAAAGAAAAAAAAATTGTCAATTTTTTTGAAACAGTCTAATATCTATGGGGTATTCCATGCCAAATCGACCACTTTTGAACCCGACCCCTTTAGATTTAGCTGAAACTTTTCTATTCTTTTCTACCCTTTGAAAGACATTTTTGAGAATTTTTTCAAATTTTTTTATCCAACCCAAGAAAAGTTATGAATTTTTAAAAAAAATGGCTTTTTTATTTTCAAATAACCATAACTTTTTTGGACATTGACCTTTGGGTACTTTTTTTTTTTTCAACATTTTTGTTTTTAAATGTACTTTTTGAATAAATACGAATAAAAAATTAAATACAATAAATTCGACAAAATATTTGTGTTTTTCGAGTAAAATCGTTTTTTTTTATTTTTTTTCTCAAAAGAAACTTTAATCAATTTGACAACTATTCCCGCTCATCCCGGAGTGAGCCGAACTTTTTAGTAGATTTCATAGAAATCTAACTATTGTATTTGTCCTCATGTCGGAATTTTTGAAAAATTTTGCTATATCCTGATTCAGCTCGACGAGCTGAATCAGAAAATACATATGGTACAAATGGTTCAAATGTTTATATATGTATGTATTTATATATATATATATATATATATATATATATATATATATATATATATATATATATATATATATATATATATATATATATATATATATATATATATATATATATATATATATATATATATATATATATATATATATGGGATATAACGCGGGCTTGTCAGCACGATACCGTCTACAATTCTTAACGGATCATAATGAAACTCAACATACTTAGTTTATGACTAATTACGAAGGTCGAGTTCAAATTTGAGCCTAATCGGTCGATTAGTTTAGAAATTACAGCATTTTAAAATTTTGAAAATTCGAAAATTGAGTATTTCTGCTATTTCTCCCTCGTGTAACTTTCGAACACATTGAGATATTCGATCCTGGCCAAATGCATCTTAAAGCTGAGAAAATAAGCTTTAATTTACATGTTTACGCGTATTTTTAGCCCGAAAAAATGTATCTGTTCTGGGATTATTTCAATGAAATTTTTAGTAGATTTAATAGAAATCTAACTATTGTATTTGTCCTCATGTCGGAATTTTTGAAAAATTTTGCTATATCCTGATTCAGCTCGACGAGCTGAATCAGAAAATACATATGGTTCAAATGTTTATATATGTATGTTAGGGTGATTCAAAAAAAAAGAATATTTTTTTTTTTCGTTTGGTACTCTGAAAAATAGGTTCCTAGACACCTCTAAGAAAGCCTCTCCAAGCATGAGTTCTTAATTGTAACGGGAAGGTCCTCCTTCTTACAGTTTTCTATTTTTTCTTATTATCAGATAGAAAAATTTATATCTCGCTTCCAACTACTTGAAAAAATATCTTGTTCCTTAGATTTTGTAGGAAATTGAATGCTCTACAAAAAGGTCTCTTACGATTTTTTTCGTAAACCCAACCGTTTAAAAGATATTAACGGTTAAAGTTTGATTATTTTTGGGAAAATTTTTTATTTCTTATGAATTTTATAACTCAATGAAAAAAATCATTATGAATGATGAAACTCATAGTTTTGTAGGAAATTTACTGCTCTATAAAAATGGTCTCTTATGATTTTTCGATCAAGTTGAGCGTTTACGAGATATTCATCGTCAAACATCAATGCATATCAATTTTTCTAGTTTTTGATCAATAATTCGAAAAATTTCAATTTATTCTGTGAGTTTCAAGGAAATTTAGACAAATTTGAGTTTCTATGAATAGAAATATGTTATGAACTATTTTTTAATTAGTTTTTTTAGTCTTGGACATGTTTGATTACATTAAAACAAAAAATTAGTGCATTTTTTTAAATATATAATTCAATTTAGTGTGTTTCACATGTGTTTCACTTTTTTATCGAAGAATTTATTTATTTAATTATCAACTGCCATATAATTTTCAATATTTTCAACATAACGGTACACTTTTACTGTAAATAATTTCCTCTATTGCAGTTTGGGTAGTTTTTTCGATGTTCTTTGATAATTTGCAATAAGTATTGGAATTGCTCTTCATTTTTGTCAAGCATTGATTATACTCACTAACTAATGCAACAGCTCGTTCTGCTGAATCATTAACAACTTTCAATTGGTTAAAGTATTCTTTATTTTCAATGTAACTGTCATTAGTAGGCCACGATTCAATATCTTTATCAAGGAAGTCATATGGTAAATCAAAGATTTTAAAGAGATTTAAAGACTTTTTAGAAACAAAGTCACTCAGACTTTTTGCGTTAATGAATTCAAATCGTTTTTATCAATTATAAATTTTTTAGCTTTAGAATCTGTACCGTTACGAGTATTAACAGCTCCAACAATATTTTTTTACTTCCAATGAAACGGTATCGTCAAATAATGATAAAATGGCAAGTTCATCACTTAAATACCATAAATGCAAAATTATTTTTTCACAAGTTGCTGAAGAAATCAATGAATTGATATTTTTGTACTCGAATAAATTTTTCAAAAACTGCAAGTCATGATTAGCAGCAGTTGTTGCAGAAGTTGATGAAAACCAAGCTTTTAAATACAGTGTAACTATAAATATACAAATTTGCCGAAGACCGTCCAATTCTTTATTAGAAAGTTTAAATTCATTTCTGAATAGAAACATTTTTAAACTGTAAATTGCCTTCGCCATCCACCTAGCATGATGAATTGCACCAGGACGTTTGAAAAAATTTCTTCTTGAGGCATTTCTCCAAGGAAAATCAACGACAATTCCAACAATTCTTTATAGTCATCTCGGGGTTGTAGTAACTATCAAAAACAATTAAAAATTTGTCAGAAACAAGAAAATTTTTTTCTTAAAATCGCAGTTAAATCATACCTGTAAGGATTGTGCAATTAAACTAGATATTTCATTTTTTTATCCAAAATGATATCAGCAACAACAGTATCTTCAATTCCAGATTTATAATTAGTTTTATTTATTTCATCCCATGATTTTTTAAATCTTCCGAACATTGGTACGTTTGGCCCAGATGACACAGGCCAATATACTTCAAATGCACTTCTCAATATGATCTCAAAAATGTGGTGACGACATGGTAACCAGATTAACTCTCTTCCCAAAGTCTTTTCAATTGCCTTACATGTACCGTTATGAATTCCTGTATAAAGAAAATAGATAACTATCGTTAAATTTAATATTTTCAACAAATTGTAGATTATATTTAAAATCCAAATGAGTAAATAATTCTCAATAATTTCAAAAGTGAAATTCAGTAAGCAAAAAATTAAACTAGAACGTTAATAATTAAATATTTTTTAGATTAAATTATCATTGATAAGTTACCTG
Source organism: Cotesia typhae (assembly GCF_013202065.1). Lineage (NCBI taxonomy): Eukaryota > Metazoa > Arthropoda > Insecta > Hymenoptera > Braconidae > Cotesia > Cotesia typhae. The sequence goes on from NW_027423751.1 coordinate 1,311,065, forward strand.
TATTAACTGCCGTCGTGTCAAAACACATCGCCTTAACATAATTAGTAATACCCCATTCACTCAATGTCGATAAAATGGCTGATGTTTGATTGTCTGCCGTCCCAGAATTCATTTTGGAACCCCAAGTAATTGTTCGGTACCAAATGCAGTTAAAATAACTGGTAGCCATTCCACAGATTTTGATCCAACAAGGTCATTCAGCATTTTTCCGTCCCAATGCACAACGTATTTATCGTGTGTCTTAAAGTTGTCATTAAGTCCTTTAGCAATGTCTTCTCTTTGAAGCATACGAGCTCGTTGAATTGAACTATAACTGAGCGTTGTATCTTCAATTTTAATACCTACTGCTAGTAAAACCGGAGCAATAATAAACATCGCATTTCTACTGCTGACATTAGCTCGGTCGAGTCCAAAAATGACTTCAGGAGTTAAGACATCAAGTTTCGCTCGTTTTGTCGGAATTGGAGGTTCATACTCTGAATCAGATCCAAAATTTGTAACTCCACTTAATGTATACGTAGAGAACGACTCTGATTTTTCACTTGGAACAATCGCATGACTGGTAGACGGTTGATCTAAGTCTGGAATAAGATCTGTTTTATAAATTAAACGAAGAAAATGTATAGAATTTATTCATTTTGATGACAAATAATTAAGAAAGGACTCCAAAAATTGTCTAGTCAAATGTCATCTAGTCATCTATGAAAAGTTACACTACTACCTGACTTTATAATAATTAAATATCTCAGATACTTACTACTCTCATCTATTCCCATTATAGTTGTGGTTAAGTTTGATACAGGTACATTATTAGAAAGAATCTCTTTATGGGTACCGAATTTTTGATCCAAATACAACTTTCTAATATTATCATCAAGCACTTTTAAGGATTTTTCGCTCACAATGTCGAATAATTGTTCAAGATCAGTCTGAAATTTCATTTCCTTTTGGTTTTGCGCTGAATTCTTTTTATCGAAATTTTTTTGTAATTTTAACCATTGACTGTGATAGCGAAGAAATTTTTTGACTGCATTAGGAGCTCCACTAGTTGGAATCTAATTTTTCTCCACAGTTCAATAACTTGGTCAACTGAATTTTTAGCACTTTGTTTGATTGAATACTTTAAAATTTTAAGTTGGTAGAAAAACACACGCATAACCTCTTTCACTTTTGGTAACTTACGTTCCGAAATTCTTTGTAGAGGTATTCCGATAAAACGTATTTCTTTATTCATTGTAGGTTAATTGATGATAAATAAATTTATGTGATGATTATAAGACTTATTTAAAATGAATTATTTTATTACGTATTCAAGATGATCAGTTTTAGGAACACTGAAAATACGGTATTAAATGGGTAGATAAGATAGTTGAGAGTAAAAAACATAGATGGCGTTAGTTTCAGAAGACAAACAGAAGAAGAAATGGAATTCAAAACAAAAATCCCCTCGAACGAAAATTTTATGTATATTTTGTGAAAAACAATTTAAAAATACGCACTGAACAAATTTCATAATAATAAATGACAACGCGATTAAGATTTTAAATTATTAAAGATAAAATTTAAAAAAAATATTATTAGAATAAAAACTTTCAAATGAATTTTTGAACAGAAAACATCTATAGGAGTTGCTTTTATAATAAAAACTCAAATTTGTCTAAATTTCCTTGAAACTCACAGAATAAATTGAAATTTTTCGAATTATTGATCAAAAACTAGAAAAATTAATATGCATTGATGTTTGACGATGAATATCTCGTAAACGCTCAACTTGATCGAAAAATCATAAGAGACCATTTTTATAGAGCAGTAAATTTCCTACAAAACTATGAGTTTCATCATTCATAATGATTTTTTTCATTGAGTTATAAAATTCATAAGAAATAAAAAATTTTCCCAAAAATAATCAAACTTTAACCGTTAATATCTTTTAAACGGTTGGGTTTACGAAAAAATCGTAAGAGACCTTTTTTGTAGAGCATTCAATTTCCTACAAAATCTAAGGAACAAGATATTTTTTCAAGTAGTTGGAAGCGAGATATAAATTTTTCTATCTGATAATAAGAAAAAATAGAAAACTGTAAGAAGGAGGACCTTCCCGTTACAATTAAGAACTCATGCTTGGAGAGGCTTTCTTAGAGGTGTCTAGGAACCTATTTTTCAGAGTACCAAACGAAAAAAAAAATATTCTTTTTTTTTGAATCACCCTAATGTATGTATTTATATATATATATATGGGATATAACGCGGGCTTGTCAGCACGATACCGTCTACAATTCTTAACGGATCATAATGAAACTCAACATACTTAGTTTATGACTAATTACGACGGTCGAGTTCAAATTTGAGCCTAATCGGTCGATTAGTTTAGAAATTACATCATTTTAAAATTTTGAAAATTCGAAAATTGAGTATTTCTGCTATTTTTCCCTCGTGTAACTTTCGAACACATTGAGATATTCGATCCTGGTCAAATGCATCTTAAAGCTGAGAAAATAAGCTTTAATTTACATGTTTACGCGTATTTTTAGCCCGAAAAAATGTATCTGTTCTGGGATTATTTCAATGAAATTTTACTCTTGTAGTCGTTTTGGATGTTAAATAACACCCCTTGTCATTCTGCCATACTGATGTTAGTTAGTCAATAATTCGTTCAGTTATTACGCAGATTTCCACATCACCCAAGAGGTACTGTGTAATGAGATGCGTTCCCTTTCTTTAACGTGGCGGGTCCCCTGTAGGCCTTTACCACGTAGAGAGGAGGAAAGGAAGCAAAAATACAGCTCTAATCATAATGAATACTTTCTACATTAAATTTCATCGTAAGGTAGTTGTCGCAGAGAATCACATTGTCCCAGAAAATTCTAAATTTTTTCTATCATTCTGATGCTGAAAGGTTTATTTTCCACTCTATTTTTAAGGATGAAAAAGTTACATTGCCGCCTGAGTAATGTACGCGTGTATTTTAATCATTGTGAAACAGGAGGGGAACATTAAATTAATTATAAACATAATGATTATGATAATTATTTTATTTTTTTTATACTTCACATGTGAATTTATATAGTTTATGAAATCTACTTCCATTTCGGCTGCCGAATGGCTTTTTTTTTTTATATTTTTTTTATTTGATTGAGAAAAAAATTGTCGGATTTTCGAAAATAAAAAAAAATTTTTTTTTTCGTAAACTTTATTTCTATCACAAAATAAATGTAATTCAACTATTTTATGGTACTAGAATTTGAATTTACGCGCGCAAGCGCGCGCTTGAATATAGAGTTTGCATATATTTTCATGCTTATGATATATTCGACCTATCACATTACGAATAAATTGATGCCACATACATTTCATCTCAATTTTATATCAAAGGATGACATTCTCAATTTACGAATTTAATGACTAAGTTTGATGATTAATACAGTTAACATTGTGTTATTGTTCTCATTGCTGTCACTATAGAATTATCTTCCTAGTCACTTGCATCAACATTAGGATCATCGATAGGATTTGTTTGTTCCTTTACTGATTTTGAAGCTTGTTTTTGACACGAACTGCATAATAAAAAATTATCACCTAATCCTAACGTTACTTTCATAATGTCAGCTGCTGGACGTAAACCTATGTTTCTAAAATGTGATTTGTGACGTTCTGGCAAAAATTTGAACTGTAAACCGATAATTTATTGTAAAATTATTAAATGATTTTCTCAGAATTACATTCCAAAGGAGATTCATTGCTTCGTTGCTGAATTGGCAACGCGGCAACGGAAATTTTAGACGATAAGAAGTCATCGCGGCCCGCGAAACGTTAATGTACATACGTCAGCATGGGATCCGGGCCTCGACGACGTTCCCGAGATGTAACCTGAGCCCAACAATGGCTGCTACTGATCATTTGTGTAATTAAATAATTAACTAACCCTTGCGACTTTCAAATCATTCTGAAATCAGTCTGAAAAAATTCTGGAAACGGTATGGAATCATGATGGTTCCAGAGTGGTTTTGTGCCTATTTTCCAGCATGAAACCAGAGTGAACCCAGACTAAAGCCAGAGTGGAATCAAATAAAAAACAACTGTTACGCTCGGGAATCGAATCTGGGACCTGACGCTTGAAAGACTAATTCTTTACCAGTTTACCGATGAGAATTACTTGAATATCAGGGTTTTTAACAACTACAAGTAATGCAAATCGTATACACGATCAATGCGTAATGAACAAAATTTTTTATTTCGTTTGTAAATTATTAATTATCAATATACACTGATAAAAAGATTTACTAACTATTAATAAATTAATTTATTCGAAGACAATTATTTAATTGGTTAAATTTTAATAATTAAAAATTAAAATAATTTAAAATTTAGCTCGATCAAATATTAAAAACAAATACATGTAATGACATATAGTTATATATAAATTATATGTAATTATATGTAGTTATATAAAAATTATATATAATCTTAAAAACGAATGTATGTAGTGACGTACAGTTATATATAAATTATTTGCAATTATATATAGCTTTATATAATTACATATAATCTTAAAAACAAACATATGTAAAGACATATAGTTATATATAAATTATATGAAATCATATATAGATTATATATGGTTCTATAGAATTATATATAATTTTTTTTTCCCGGGATCAAACTGATCCCTATGTGAATTTCTAGTATTTTCAAAATAAAATCTTTTTAAGTCATACAAAAATTCATAACATTTAAAAATTTTTAAATAGGGAATCAATTAATAATGTATAATACTAAATTCACCTGTTGACTTCATAATTTAATATAATAAAGATAAAAATAGACCTTTAACTAATTGAAAGTATTTTCAAATTACAAAATTTGTTATCTCTTATTTTGTAGAATGAAATGGTTGTTAATTATGTAGTCGAAAAATGCTATATGATTATCAATTTATAAACCATTTGTCGTCTAACTATTAATATAATTAGGTAAATTATGAAAACTCAATACACTACACTCGTGTTAAAGTTATCATAAATATACTAAGGACAAAATTGAGAATTATTCGAATTTACTCTGAAAAGCGCTAAACCCACGTTAAAAACATTTTCAAGACATTCTGAAAACACTCTAGTTTCATTTTGAATTCACTCTGAGATTACTCTGAATTCACTCTGGGATCACTCTGGATTCACTGTGATTTGACTCTGGAAAAAAGGCACAAAACCACTCTGGATCCACACTGGTTTCAATATGATTTCACTCTGACTCTGAATACAGAGTGATTCCAGAGTGAGGTGAAGGTTGCAAGGGAAGTCAGTCGACCGGGAGAGCTCTTCGAGCTCGGACCTTGTCCACCGGCTTCTATCTAACCTTTTTATTATCATTAAATTTTTATGTTACAATGTTAATCTTGACTAATTACTTCTAATAGGGGCGAGCGCTTCTTAGCGTTTCACCCTATTTCCTAATATTTCTATAGGGGGAGCGCTTACTAGCTGTTCCATCCTGTTTCAATCAGTAAAAATTAATAATAATCTTATAAATAAAAATCATGGTACGAGACATTATCTATGCGGCCCGCCGGGGATCTATCGATCAGCTAACGCGGCCGGCCTAGAAATAATTATTGAAGCTCGGAAAATCCAGAACGTAACATGATTCAAACTCAAATGGATTACAGCAGCAATGGAATTGTTTCTTTGATGCCATCACGTCTCGATGAAATTATTTCAATCAATGTAGATTAGGATAATTCACATAATTAGCCTTTCAAATTAAGAAAAATCAAAAAAGTGTTCATAAACTATTAGAATTATTTTTTCATTTAACAAACGTAATGACAAAAATCTCTCATTGAACACTAAATCGCACAAAAGATTTACAGGCTGTGTTTTAGATCTATGTATAAAAGAGCCGTGTTTATAAATTAAAACATACTAGCGTATGGCTTCTAGTATATTGATTAAAGGTAAGTCTATAATTGTCATACCCTAACACTTATAGATCTTACTGATATGTTAAAATTTGAATCTTAGCCATTACATTCGTAAATTAAGTCTATAAATTGAGAATCTCATACCATAAAATAGTTGAATTACATTTATTTTGTGATAGAAATAAAGTTTACGAAAAAAAAAATTTTTTTTTATTTTAGAAAATTCAACAATTTTTTTTTCAATCAAATAAAAAAATATAAAAAAAATTCGGCCCACTCCGGGATGAGCGGGAATAGTTGTCAAATTGATTAAAGTTTCTTTTGAGAAAAAAAATTAAAAAAAAATGACACTTTGAAAAAAAAACGATTTTACTCGAAAAACACGAATATTTTGTCGAATTTATTGTATTTAATTTTTTATTTGTATTTATTCAAAAAGTACATTTAAAAACAAAAATTTTGAAAAAAAAAAAAGTACCCAAAGGTCAATGTCCAAAAAAGTTATGGTTATTTGAAAATAAAAGCCATTTTTTTGAAAAATTCATAACTTTTTTTGGGTTGGATAAAAAAATTTGAAAAAATTCTCAAAAATGTCTTTCAAAGGGTAGAAAAGAATAGAAAAGTTTCAGCTAAATCTAAAGGGGTCGGGTTCAAAAGTGGTCGATTTGGCATGGAATACCCCATATATACACTAGTCACAAAAATTAAGGGATATAAAAAAAATTCCAAATTTTTTGGTGATTTTCAGCGAGCTGTAACTCCGGGGAAAATGATCGCACAGAAAAAAAAAAAAAAAAAAGCAAATTGTAGCTCCAAGTGTCTAGTTTTTAGATATGACCATGAAAATTTTTGTCATCGTCAGGTCTGGAGAAATCCTAAGAAAACTACTGAAAAAAATTTTTCGAAATTTTTTTCGTCTTAAAAAGGTCTACGGGCTTCAAAAAATTTTTCGATTGTTTCGTTTAAAAGCTCTTTTAGTAAATTTAATACCCTTTAATTTGACGTAATCAAAAAGCCTGTACGATAATTTGCCGCAGAGTTATCGTCAATCAAAGCAAAAAGTTTTTTTGACTTTGGAAATCAATAACTCTGGAAATAATGACCGTATAGGAAATCGAAGGAGGGTTTTGAAAACTACACAATATTCTCTATAAGAAAACGTAAACCGCTTTTGAAGAAAAATTTTTTTGAATTGAAAACTCGGACTGAAAAAAGACAAAAATTCGCATAATTAAGGATATTTGGATAACTTGGTATAACTTTGGATAAAATGGATGAACGAAAGATATCGTTGGTAATTTTTTATCTTCAAAGTGTCCCCTAAAATCCCTAAGAAATTCAAAGCGCTGCGATTTTTTGTTCATAGTGCCCAGAAGCTTCAAATTCTGTGTTTTCGCAAAAATCACCATTATGAGCAATTTTGTGATTTTTATTCATTTTTCCATTGAAAATTTTTTTTTTTTTCAAAATTCTTTATTTTTCGATCAAAGAGATTGATTTTTCAAGAAATTTGAAAAAAAAAAAAAAATTTCAATTTTTTCGAAAATTTTTTATCAAATTTTTTTTTTTAATTTTTTTTTTTATCGTCTTCAGAATGCTTCACTATTGTCAAAAAAATTAACTCAATTTTTTCTGTCCGCTACAACTGCCTTAGTTTTAAATCTCATTTTAAAAATTCAATAAAAACAAATTGATATACCCCCCCGCGGAGTTCGGCTTTTCCTCACACAAAACTTGAATTTTACGTTTTCTTTTTAGCCTAAATTCCTTACGTGAATTTTATGTAAGCTTTTCTTTGATAAGCACCTTTTGATATGCCTCGTCGACATTTAGCTGCCACAGATGTGGCTCGCATTGTTACCCTCCTTCAAGAGGGCTACAGTCAGGTGGAAGTAGCAGCTTCTATGGGAGTGAGCCAGTCCGTTATCAGTCGGGCCTATGCCCGATTTAACGCGACTCAAAGTTACGATCGTCGTCCGGGTCAAGGTAGACTACGAATCACTACCGAGCGTGATGATCGAGCTATCATTCGAGAAGCTCGTCGAAACCCTACTGCGCATGCCCACACGATCGCTCATCAATGTCGCAATCGTCGACAACGTCCTCCCCAACAACACATATCGGCATCGACGGTTCGAAATCGCTTTCGAGAGCAAGGACTACGCGCTAGACGCGCAAATCGCGTGCCTATGCTCACTCCACGACATCGCCGAGCCCGATTGGCCTATGCTCATGATCATCACCATTGAGGTCGTAGACAGTGGACCAGTGTATTATGGACTGACGAATCTCGATTTTGTCTTCATGGCAGTGATAGACGATCTCTCGTTTGGCGCCGTCGTGGAGAACGAGATCGGGATGGTTTTACGAGACCAGTTACAGCTTTCAATGGTGGATCAGTCATGGTGTAGGCAGGCGTGTCCTTCAATACCAGAACCCCGTTGGTCATCGTTCGAGGGACGTTGACTGCCGATAGGTACGTCGACGAAATTCTGGAGCCACACGTCCTGCCTATGCGCACACGCATGGGGGCAAGACGGTTCATTTTGATGCAGGATAATGCTCGTCCTCACACTGCAGTTCGTACGCGAACTTTTCTCCGCGCCAACAACGTAACAACGCTTAATCATCCAGCGATGAGTCCTGATTTGAACCCAATTGAGCATGTTTGGGACATGCTTGGGCGTCGATTGCGGCGAGACTATCCTCATGCAACTGCACAATCTTCATCAGTTGACTCAAGCATTGTTACGTTGTTGGCAAGGAATTTCGCAACGTGATATTCGACGATGCATCAACATGCAAGAGCGTTTACGAGCTGTGATTCGGAACAGAGGTGGCAATACACGGTACTGAGCAGTTACTGCCGTGCGTACAGAGGTCATTCGGCAGCTGCAAACAGACAAACACGCAGACAAAGACACACACACACACACACACACGTGTGTGTGTGTGTGTGTGTGTGTGTGTGAGAAGCATAAATCCGACCGAGCAACCTCCACGTGGTACGCTTTGGGTAACGCTAATGCCGGCGGTAAAACAACAGTCGAAAAAAATTGAGAAAATTTCGAAAAAAATTTTCGAAAAAAATTGAAATTTTTTTTTTTCAAATTTCTTGAAAAATCAATCTCTTTGATCGAAAAATAAAGAATTTTGAAAAAAATTTTTTCAATGGAAAAATGAATAAAAATCACAAAATTGCTCATAATGGTGATTTTTGCGAAAACACAGAATTTGAAGCTTCTGGGCACTATGAACAAAAAATCGCAGCGCTTTGAATTTCTTAGAGATTTTAGGGGACACTTTGAAGTTAAAAATTACCAACGATATCCTTCGTTCATCCATTTTATCCAAAGTTATACCAAGTTATCCAAATATCCTTAATTATGCGAATTTTTGTCTTTTTTCAGTCCGAGTTTTCAATTCAAAAAAATTTTTTCTTCAAAAGCGGTTTACGTTTTCTTATAGAGAATATTGTGTAGTTTTCAAAACCCTCCTTCGATTTCCTATACGGTCATTATTTCCAGAGTTATTGATTTCCAAAGTCAAAAAAACTTTTTGCTTTGATTGACGATAACTCCGCGGCAAATTATCGTACAGGCTTTTTGATTACGTCAAATTAAAGGGTATTGAATTTACTAAAAGAGCTTTTAAACGAAACAATCGAAAAAATTTTTTGAAGCCCGTAGACCTTTTTAAGACGAAAAAAATTTCGAAAAATTTTTTTCAGTAGTTTTCTTAGGATTTCTCCAGACTTGACGATGACAAAAATTTTCATGGTCATATCTAAAAACTAGACACTTGGAGCTACAATTTGCTTTTTTTTTTTTTTTTCTGTGCGATCATTTTCCTCGGAGTTACAGCTCGCTGAAAATCACCAAAAAATTTGGAATTTTTTTTATATCCCTTAATTTTTGTGACTAGTGTATATAATATGTATATATAAATAATATAAATATAAATATAATATATATATAATACCCATATATATATATATATATATATATATATATATATATATATATATATATATATATATATATATATATATATATATATATATATCAAATACAAAATATTGGTTGCATATCCCTGATTAGAAAAAGTGCTTTGAAATGATTAAAAACGATTTTGAAAGATTAAAAAAGATTTGATGTGGATACTATATAGGTATACTTTTAACATGGGTTTAATCTTTGTAAATCTCTTTTTCTAATAAGGGATAATAGTAGCAGTGTAAAGGCATCGTATCCTATATTAGCATTGTGTTTTAGTATTTCAAGTTCACGTGAAACCACAGACGGACATATTACGTAGAAGAGAGCAGTCACTCACTTGTTTGTCTACAGTCTATCTACAAGGTTTACGCACGTGTCGATGGGGAAATTAGTGGTAGGGGCAAGGGACTACAAAAAATACTTTGGTGGTGTCGATACTATAATTTATTATTAGTATTCGGTGATCTGTGGTCCAGCACGCTCGGTTAATGATTATTTTATTCATAAGTATCTATCAAAATAAGTTGTGGACTAATTAAAAAATAATAACAATGAGTCATGCATTAGTATTATTACCGTTAGAATCAAATGAAAAGAAAATATTAGAAACGTGTTTCATCTTGGATTTTGAAAAATACGATACGTATCCAAAATCACATATTTATCGTTATGATGATGGAAAAATAAAATATAAATGTGCTATACTTCTTGTGCCTGGTAAGTGAAAACAAAGAAAGTATCTAACTATTTTTTTTTTTTTTTTTTTTTTTTAAAAACTAAAATAAAGTATAAATTGTAGGTGAAGATTAATACATAAAAAAACATATGCAAGATATATGTAATTGTTTACAAAATTTTTTTTTTGTGTAAATTCATGTTTCTACGAAGGTAAATTTACAAGATGTTTGCAAGCTTCAGTTTCTACATATGTTTAATTTTCATTGAGGAAATCTGATTTAATATAGTAATTAGAAAAATTTTAACAATTTAAAAGAATATTGGATTCCTCATATCGTTAACGTCGCAGACTATTAATTTTTTTTTTATAAATTAACAACGTTTATTGCCTAGTGAATTATTTTTTCTTCTTCTGAATTAACTTTTGTGACTTTATTATCGTTTTCTTCTGTAAGTAATGGATTTAATAAGGTTTGAAATGAAACTGAATAATGTTGGTAACGATTTTTTTTGAGATTTAGTGTTCTGAAATGTATTTTATTTTAAATCTTATTCAAATTTCTGTTATTCACAAATACTGCTCAAGTCTTTAAGTAGAGAAATATTTATTTTTTGATAAAAAAAAAAACGAATGTATTATCATAAAGAAAATGTTTTTATAAGTCCTTTTATTCTTGGTGTACGTGTACTTTTTCTTTTACATATTAAAGTAATTTATAAAGATTTGAAATGTTGACTTGATCAATCAAATTTATCACACTAAAGTCAGCAAACATCTGAAATTTTTAAGAATTTCTTTTAATTCATAAATTTTTATAAAAAAATTAGATTCGAAGTTTTTCAAAATTTCTGTAAGTGGAATAGAAAAAGAAAATCTTGTAAACAAATTGTTTGTTATAATAAATTTTAAAAAATTATTAGCCGTGTGCTTTGTACACTATTATTAGTATTTAAACTTTATAAAAAATACTATTCTACAAGACATGAATAAGTATTTTAAAACAATTGTCAGAATGAATTTCTATTTCCGAAAAAATAATAATAGTAACTATATCTAATAGTTTTATACCATTCTCTATGACATTAGTATATTTATTATAAATTTTTTTTGTCATAAGATTCTTAGAAACTCAATCTGAAATTTGATTGTCAGCTGAAAGTATTTTCAAAATCATTTTGATATAGTTTTTTGTAGCACAAATAATTCATTATGATACATTTCAGATTCCATTGAAGAATTGGAAGAACCAACTGATCGTGTGCGCATACTAAAAATTAATCCGTCATCTCTAGAGTCATCTTCAGAAGAAGAAGAAACCGAGACGGTGAAAGCGAAAAGAGTGAGAAAGGTAATTTCTCTCCGTATTTACATTAGGTTGGAATGATATTCTAAAAGTTATTAATATTCAAAAATTTTTAATTTTTTAGAACAAAAAATTGAATTTAGTTTCTGTCAAGAAAAAAAAAGTTGAGGAAATTCTTAATGCTTACGAAGATAGTAAAATTAATAAAACTGTAAGTATTGAATAATATAAAAAAAAATTGAAATAAGAATAAGGTAGTATTACTACGGCTTCATTGCTATGAATGCCATAATTAACGTTTGAGAATCATTTTTTTTGGTTTATTTTTAAGAATCCATCGACTGTCTCAACAGATGACCATGACAAGGAAGAATTGAAAAGTACCAGTGATGACTCCGAGAATGATGATATTACGAAGTTAAGAAATGTAATTTCGGATGTTACAGAAAATTAACAACAAGACATATGATGACAAACCTGGATGTAGTAAGGTATGTTTTTCCTTAAATATATTATGATAGTGATATTTATTACAAAATATTCGGTATTGATTGAAAATACACAATGAAAATAGAAGATTTTGTTATGAACATAGATAAAATATTTCGATCTATTCTCGATATTTTTGTGCTTTTAATGAGACACAATTTCTGATACATTATAGTTATAAATAAGTAATTCTGTTGTAACCGGGGGGTTTAGCCCAGGTCCAGTTAGCTACCCCTTTCCTCTTTAGAAAGGGCGCCACTGGGATTTTAGACACGGTGTCCCAGAAACCGGGGAAGCATGAGAGGGAAAAGACAGGGTCGTGAGAAGTCTGAGAAAGGCTGTAAATAAAACTGAGAAAAAATTATTTATAACAATTAAAGTGATTTATTCAATCAATCTACAAACTTAACAATTTCCTTATAACTAACTTAATTGTGAGAACCTCTCACCTACGTTGGCCCTTGCCAATTATTCTTACAACTTAAACTAACTTAATCGTGAGAACCTCTCACCTACGTTGGCCCTTGCCAATTATTCTTACAACTAAATAACCAATTTTCTTAACCTCGTTACTCCGACGGAATATCTCAATATCTTAATTTCCTCGTCAACCTGACGGAATCTCAATTAACCTAATTCTTCGTCAACCTGACGGATTCCTTATTCTATCATTTTCCTTACTTATCTATAACATCGTCCACCGGACGCTAACTCAATTTTTTTTCAACATTTATTACCTCTAAGTTTCCGAAATTTTATTCCAAATAATAATCAAATTTTTCTAACAGCTCTGAATACAAAATTATCAAATTCACAAAATTTATCACTTGTCGATTTTCTAATCTATTCATTTCCTACGATCCTAATCACAAAATCTACAGAATTATTCTTCCAAATTTTCCAACCAAAATTCTTTAAAACTCAATAATTAAAATTTCTTAATTAAATTTAGCAAACGGCCTAAATTTATCCTTCTATAATTGCCAAAATTTTGAATACATAAATTATAAAGGACTTCTATTCTAAACTACGTACTTGTTCAAATTTACCAAATTTCCTGAACTAAATTTTAACTACTTTTTGATACTTATAAACCAAAGACCGAATTGAATATATTTATTTTCTTATTTTCCAGTTAATTGATAAATGTCTTAAGTTCTATTGTCTTAACTACTAAGTGACCTTGACGAACTTAACTCGAATGGAATTTGCTAATACGTAAAGACTATCCGAGATGATTATATTTATTCTCAATAAAAACTTAGATTGGTTAATTCGGCCTAATGACGATTAGAATGGCCTGAATAACCAATTTACCTGAAGTTCCAATTAATTCTGTCAACGATGGGGGTTGTCCAAGAGCAAGTAAAATTTTGCGAACAGCAACTTCCTTCAGCTTCTCGAGTCCGTCAATTCTTTCCTCGTCTCCTCGATCTCAATTATCTCTCGTACAAATTCTCTCTGTAAATGCCGATAAATAAATAATAGATCAAATACAAATTCGTCAGCCTAAAGGCCTGACGGGATGAAATTTTAATAAAGATTTAGAATATAACGGCTCGCTTCGTTCCTCTCTTTCGTGAAGCCTCGAGCAAATTTTTACTTACGTTAATTTTGATGGTAAGTTTTAGTAGTCGCTGAGCACTGTACACTTACAAGTCTCGTCCGCCAAAAAGGTGCTGTTTTCGTCTTCGCCGGCTCTTTTATAACCTCTCACTCAGGTTCTCGAATTTTCCTATTGTCTCGTTCCCGCTTAGTTTTTCTGGGGACAGCGATGGGGACTTAGCGATCCGTACGACCCGGTGACGAGTCTTACAACTAGCTACTCGCGCTCAGAAGGTACGGAGTAGTCCCTACTCACCGCGACAAGATAATAGTGACTCTAGCCCCGCGCGGAAATTCAAATTCCCTCCCTGATAGCCAGCGATTTCTCAGTAAGTGTTGACTTCCAGCAGTTACGGTGAATTTATACATCAAGTTGGCGGTAATTCTTCTTTCAACAACAGTTGTAAGCAAATTGACGGAAATCTACGGCCGCAACTTGAATACAAGTTAACAATCAAACTTGTAGTTAAATTTCCTTTCAACTTTACTACAATTTTAAGGAAATACTTGTACAGCAAGTTTTGACGTCTATTTGCAGAGTGAGTTATAGGTAACTAATAGGTAATCGCTCGCTTTGGCAACTCTTTCCGTCAAGTTTGCTTTAAATTGCGGACGTAGATTGACAGTAAATTATAGGTAAGGTGGCTATCAGAGCTGTCACACTGTAGTAGATCAATTTCATAGAAATCTCACCGTTATTATCATCCTAAAATTTTTTCATATCTAATAATAAATTATTGATTGAAATAAGTTGATTGATTTGATAAATATGTTTAATTATTAGAATGGCGGCACAACGATGACAGAAGTTTCTGACAAGCGAGGGTCGAAGATTCATGTAGTCAACCAACAAAATGTAGGATTAAAACCGGATCAATTCCACGATTTGAAACGACAGCAAGAGTTAGAACAGCAGCAAGAAGAATTGGAACAGCAGCAAGAGTTAGAATGGCAACAAGAGTTAGAACGGCAGCTGGACGTCGTACCAGAGCAAGGGTTAGCTCAAAGACCAATAGTACAAGATCAGCAAGTAATTAGAAGACCGGAGGGTCCCCGTCACCGTAATGAATTGCGAATAAATCAGCAGCATCGATTACTGGAGGCTCAGATTCGGCAACAGCGACTGCAAAACAGAAATGCTAATTACTTACAAAACGATCAATTTCTTGTTGGTGATAATTTTTACATTTCAAGTGCTGCATATCGTGATGCCTGCAACGCTGATACTCCAGCGAAATTTATCACCGGTATGGCGGATGCCATGTGGCCGCGGAACGTTCTGATTGGAAAAGTGGTTAGAAAACAGAAAAATACCGGTAACAGACAAGTTTTTACGCCTAGGAAGATCGAGTTATTGTCATATCATTTTGAGTTTCTTAACAGATCGCAATTATTCAGAAGAAAGAACGCGAATAGAACTTAAAAAAATGAATACATATTTAGGCCGAGCAATAACTTCTGCCAAAAAAAAATTGGCACTATAAAGTAAAGAACCAAATATTAGAGAATACGACACTAGACTGTTTAAAAAAAATCGACAAATTTTTTATTTTTCAATTATATAGAAAATGTTGTTAAAAATTGTGAACAAAAATACTGTGAAAGTTTCAGCTCTGAATATTAGTATTAAAAGGTGTCGCATCGTGAATTTCAAATTCCCATTTAAATAACATGGGAACAACGTTCTCTTAGATTTTCGAATTTTGTAACTCACGTTAGAGATAATATTTTTGAATGATCAAAACTTATTCTTATAAAGAATTTTACGCTCGACAAAAACGGTTTTCTACAGTTTTTCGATATATTTATTTATTTAAAAGTTATTTAATATCGAAGTTGGATCGATCTAAAATTTTTACATTTTCTTATTTCCCGAAGCAACCATTAACTTTATTAAAAAATTTTATGTAACATTTTTTGTAGAGAATTTAATTTCCTATAACATATTTTTTAAGAAGTTTGTGACATTTTCTACATTTCGTAAATTACCCGCAAAAAACTAAAAATTTTTTTAAAAAAGTGTCATTTTACTGCTTAAAATTAATGTTTTGTTTTTTTGCAGAAAACTTACGATATGTAAAAAATATCAAAAACTTCTTAAGAAATAACTTATAGGAAATTGAATTCTCTACAAAAAATGTCACATAAAATTTTTTCATAAGGTTGATGGTTGCTTCGGGAAATAAAAAATGTAAAAATTTTAGACCGATCCAACTTCTATGTTAAATAACTTTTGAAAAAATCAATATATCGAAAAACTGTGTAATACCTTTTTTGTAGAGCGTAAAATTTTCTATCAAAATAAGCTTTGATCATTTAAAAATATTATCTCTAACGTGAGTTATAGAATTCAAAAATCCAAGAAAACACTGTTCCCATGTTATTTGAATGGGAAATTGAAATTCAAGATGCGACACTTCTTAATATTAATATTGAGCTCAAACTTTCACAGTATTTTTTTTTTTACCATTGTCAACAATATTTTCTATACAATTAAAAAAAAAAAATTTATCGATTTTTTTTAAATAGTCCATAGGACACATAATTATTTGATATATTATTATTAAAATATTTATTTAAAAATAATTTATGTTCTTTTAAAGTTAAAAAAAAAATATTATATGCCAACTTAGAATTTAATTATTTGGTAAAAATTGAGGATAGTTTCTGTAGAAACTACAAAAATTTTCTGATGGAAGTATTGATAAAGTCTAAAAACTCTAAACAATTATTTTTATTCCCATATTATTTATCTGTTAAAAGATTCACTAACAAATAAGAACTCTGAATATTTCTTTTTAAAATGATACTATCTACTTAATATCTTAATAACTCAGAATAATTCTGAATAACTCTTCCAGCAGCCGCACAAATTTTTCATGGAAAGCTTTAATTACTCATAAAATCTCCGAATAACTTTTTCCGAAGCCGCACAACTTTTCTACGATAAACTTAATTAACTCTTACTAACTCTTCTGGCAGAGTCCCAAATCTTGCAAATACTCTAACTTATTAAGTCAAATAAAAAGTTTTTTTGACTCAATAATACTTTTTCAGAGTTTCTAAGAGAATTTAAAAATTTCAGAATTATTATTCATACTAAATAAAAATTTTTTTGAGTTTATTCTGAGAAATTTTTCCACAAGGGAGGGCATCCAGCAATCGCATTGATGCACATTAATAACACGATCAAAACGAATAATTGTTTGAAATTCATTTTTAAATCGTTGATGGTAGCTTTTAATAAAAAGACTGGTAATTATAATCACAGTTCGACCAAAATTGAATCTATTTTTTTACGCTTCGAATTTATATTCAAATTGAGCAAGTGATTACGTTTCGTAATTTTCAAAGTAGTTAACGTTATCTACCAACGACCTATATTAAAAACTTATAGACTTTATCAGTATTTTTTTGAACATATTGAATTATTAATAATTAAAATTAAAATAATTTCCTAATACCAGAGTATTGACGAATATTAATTATAATGCTTTTAAAAACATGAAATAAGGTCATTGTATTGTTAGAATATCAATTTACGATTTTTGATAATTAATTGTGAAATGTAGTGAGTGGGTTGAACAATTATAGAATAAAAAAATTTGGAAAACGGTTGACCCTAAAGGTCATCCCTGCAACTTCCCGCTAATTTCATATTCAAGCGCTCAAAAGTCTGATTCACAGAAAGAAAAATTTCTTGACTGAAGAACAAAATTCTTGGCTCAAGAAAATTTTCGGGTGCCTAAAGGAAGACCGAAGTAGTGTTGGCCGAAATAAAAAATTTTTCTTGAAATTCAATTCTTGGTGGAAATAATTTTTTCTGAATTTAAATGTCATACATATTTGATATATTGGGTAGAACTCTATAGCCATGAAAGTGATGACTTAAACAACCGATAACATAGGTTCCGATGACTTGAATTCCTATAGCCCAGATTCCGATAGCCAAGATTTTCGATTGGATATAATTCCGATAACCAAGAATCCCGATGAAATAGAAACCGTTAGCCTAAATTCCGATAGCCAAGATTTTCGATAGGATATAATCCCATTAACCCAGGATCCCGATGGAGTAGAATTCCCAATGCATCTGCGAAAAAATTTTTATTCAGATAGGTGGCGCTATTTGATTGCAGCTCAAATTTTCCATAATACTTTAAGACTGTTTACATCAAACAATAGCATATTATAAGGAGTAATTTAAAAATTTTTAAAGTTTTAAAATTTTGATTCTAATTCCGTATAGAACTAATTATATTTATAATTAATTAATTAATTAATTTTAAATAATTAAATTGAAAGGTATAACACCAAATTAATAATGAATTTTTTTTCATTTTAAGATTTTTTAATTATTTTAATATAAAAACTAATCACTCAAAATTTATAAAATTTTATTTTTCAAATATACCATAGCTACTATTAACATTTTAATTTTTTAAATTAGTTCATAAAATAACTAATAATAAAATATTATTTTTTTAATTTCATCCAAAAGCACTTTGACCGATGACAGAAATGTAGATTTAACAAGTTGAGTCCGGCAGGCTGGAGATCGAGTTAGCTGATGAAGAAGATGCAGAGGAAGCTTCCGATTCCCCAGAGAATATTGATGAAGAATGGAAGAAGCTATTGTTTTTTTTATTGACATGACCGTGCTCGAAGAATTTGGATCCATCATGCGGGCTGAAAAATGCGTGCCTCAGGGAGAATTTAACATTCTTTGAGCTACTATTTTCAAAATAAGGAAACTAGAAAATAGAATATTAGAAAATCGAGCTTGCTTTCACCAACATATTTATTATCGACATTTGAATTTATCTATATTATTACAAATTGCACTGTAAATCCAAGTGTTTTAAAAGTGACTACAATGCTTCTAGATAGAAACAAAACACTTGGATTTACATGTGTATTTCTTAATTATTGACATTTTTAAAAATATAAGGTCATCTTGAAGTTAAGCACATCGGAACTGTTCATTTGAGTACACACACGATTTTTTTCATATATTATTTATATATATGATATTTCTCATATTTGTGAAATTTATAAAATACATTTAAAGTTCGTGTGTGTATTTAAACGAAAGATTTCGATAAGTGTAACTCTATGATGAGCTTTTATCGTTAAAAATATCATCAATGCACAAAATACAACTTCATTACTTAATTATTGATATTTATGAAGATATAAGATCATCTTGATGTTTCGCTCATCGAGACCTATCATTTTAATACCCACACGAATTTTTTCAAATATTTTATAAACATTTTCCATATTTGTGAAATATATAAAATACATAAAAAATTTCTGTGGGTATCCAAATGAAAGCTGAATAAAAGTTTTTTCGCAAATGCATTGGGAATTTTACTCCATCGGGATCCTGGATTAATGGGATAATACCCTATCGAAAATCTTGGCTATCGGAATCTGGGCTATAGGAATTCAAGTCATCGGAACCTATGTTATCGGTTGTTTAACTCATCACTTTCATGGTTATAGAGTTCTACCCTAAATTTTTATATTTAATTAAGACTTTTAGATACTTTAGGGAAGTAGTGTCACCTACTTTAGCTGAGAAAAAAAATATTCTCACCTTGAGAAAATTTTTCTCTTGAATATTTGATACCCATTTTATATTATTTTAGCGTGCGTTCAATTATTACCTAAGAACTTCGGAATAATTCCGAAAAAAACGCTTTTTTCAATTTTCGTTCGTTCACGATATCTCTCGAACGAATCACTTGATTTTGACGGAACTGGTGGCAATCGACGTAGTTTTTCAAGTTTAAGAGCTAATGAGTTTTTGGAATCGATCGGTAAAGTCGTTTTATATTTTAGAATCTTGCTAATGTCTGGTGCCAACATAAAGTTCCCCAGCGCAATAATAATGAGGGTGACACTCATGTTATCATGGGCTCTACCATTGATACCGGAAAATTTCCGAAAAGAAGCTTTCCAAATAGTCACTGAGACTTAATTTGTAATTGAAATCTCTCTCTCTCTCTCTCTCTCTCTCTCTGCTGACTGATTGTTGCAGAAAACAATTTAACTATCTCCTGGGAAATTTAGAAACAAAAACAAGACTTGCCTCGATAAAATCTACTAGCTCTAATACCTCTTCAGTTTCCAGTTTCAAATCTGCCAGCTCTTCTCCTCTTGATCATACATTTAAAGCTCGCGGATCTACCTCACTTGTTCGTTTATCAACAGCTCGTGTATCAACCTCATTGAAATCACCTGTCACACCAAATACACCGATATCGATTGGTCCAGACTCAGTGTTTCATTCACCTATCACACCTCCAACAATGGCCCAGCTACCTTCAAATTGGTCTGAAAAGTCGCTTGACGATAAGATGACAGCTATGATGGAACAGTTTTTATCATCCAACATGTTGGTAAATAAGAAACTTGAGGAACTTAGTACGCAAATCGCTGACCTCAAAGATTCGCAAGCTGCTACTGTGTCTGACCTTTCGGAAGTTAAGGAAAATGTTAAAATAAATGCTGATTCAATTTCGAAATTAAACTTAGACATCAAAAAATTAAAAGAAGACAGTAAAACTAACATGAATATAATACATAATAAACTAGCTGATCTGAGCAAACTAGTTACTCTTGAAAACAGTGTAGCTTCATCTACTTCATCTCTATTAGGAAGTACTACTGAGTTGGTAATCTCAGGTATTCCTGATTTAGTGGCTGATAAACTATCACCTTCTGAAATTGTCCGCTGTTTTAAATGCTCTAGAGTTACCACATTTGGTCAGCGATGTTTTGAGTGTTCGTAAATTTGTAAATAAAGATAGATCTAAACAACATAAGACTACCTATCATTCCTACATTATTGATTTGAAGTCTTCTCGAGTACGTGATTTCATTATAAGTTCGAAACGCAAGTCAAAAAATCTTTTGGCTAAAATTGTGTTTCCGGACTATGTTGATCAAAATTCCACATTTGCTATATACGTCAATGAATTTTTTTTTATTACCAGAGACACATAAATTACTTTTACAAACTAAAGAAAAGGCTAAGTTAAAAAAGATCAAGTATGTCTGGGTGACAAGTGGACAAATTTTTGCTAAAAGAGAAAATGGCTCTGAAATAATTAAAATTAAATGTGTTTCTGATCTCACTAAACTAGATTAACAGTCAACTGATTCAACTAATAGCTCAACTAAAAATATATCTTCATCGCTAAATGTACTTAGTCTAAATATAAATAGCCTTGTTGGCCATACTGCTCAATTCTTGAATTTGATTAATGATACTCAACCTGACATTATTATCCTTGTTGAAACGTGGTTAAAACCCTCACACGACAACAGTATTTTTTAAAATAAAATTTTTGACCATTTGTTGATTTGACCATTTGGATTATTAATTTTGTTATTGTAAAGTGATAAGTTCTCTGATAATTACTGTTAGATTCTAAGTGTTAAATTCTCCAACTTTGTTCTTTTATCAGCTGTTATTAATTGAATAATTTATTCAGTATGTTAGTTGAATCAGATAAAATAAATATAAATTTTTATATTAGATCTTTATTATAGTTTATGTACTTATATAAATTTTTCTATTATTATTGTATTTGTAATTCATATTGTATTTAAAATTGCCATTTGGCTTGTGCCTTGGCATTAATAAACTATCAATCAATCTCTCTGTGTGTGTGTGTGTGTGTGTGTGTGTGTGTGTGTGTGTGTGTGTGTGTGTGTGTGTGTGTGTGTGTGTGTGTGTGTGTGTGTGTGTGTGTGTGTGTGTGTGTGTGTGTGTGTGTGTGTGTGTAAACCTCTCATAACTTTTGAACGGCTTGACTGATTCCATCGCGGTTGGCACCATTCGAACGGGCTTGACTAAACTTAGATTTCGAATACAATTTGGACCAATTCGAACTGTTAGATTTCGAGAAATCTCAAAAAAACTATAAAAAATTTTTTTGGAATAACTTTTAAACGGCTTTATCGATTGATTCCAAAAACTAATCAGCTCTTAACATTAAAAAACCACGTCAATCGCCAAACTTAATTAAATCTTAACGTACACGCCAAGGGTCGATTCTCAACCAATAAGCTGATTTCTAAGACCAGCTTGGGATTCAAATCCACGCCTAGCCGGTGAGTTATTGGAATATTGTTAAAATGCAGTAATTGATTAAATAAAATTATTAAATTAAAAATAAATTGTTTTTTATATTGTGCTTGATTTTTAGTTCATCTCGTGGTGTATTTTTATCGATTATTGTACTAAACAAAAAAATAAATGTATGGAATTTTAATTTGAATATTCAAAGGTCGCTCGAAAAAATCTAAAATAATGCACTAATAAATAAAGCAAATTCCCTGATTCAGAAAGGTGATTTGAAATAATTACCTCCATGTTAATTGTATATCTATATAGTATTCAAATCCGATGGTTTTAAATCATTTCAAATTAGATTTCTTAATCAGGGTTATGAGCGACCTAGGTATTCCCCTATTTTAATATTCCCCTCTCATGCTTCCCCGGTTTCTGGGACACCGTGTCTAAAATCCCAGTGACGCCCTTTTCAAAGAGGAAAGCGGTGACCAATTGAACCCGGGCTAAACACCCTGGTTACAATATCGTCGAGATTTCTCAACCAATCAAAATAAACTTGTACATTTTCTTATTGTGCTTTGAAAATTGTGCCGAATGCTTTTGTACAAAAGAAAATCAAACGCCGTATTCAAAAGCTATAGTTGTTTATTAAATACATTTTAAGCTCGAAGAGGTCAAAATGTGAAAAACTATGCTTTGAGCTTGAAAAGCTCAAGTATTAACCAAAAACACATTTTAAGGTGCTTTAAATCAAAACTTAGCGGAAAGTTCTAAGAAACAGTGCAAAAAAATTATATTTTATAAAATAAAAAACCACAGAATTTTGAAATTTAAAGAAGAGAAATAATCAAATTCATGTTTTTTTTTTGGCTCAATTTTTCGTTTTATAACATTTTTTTATAAGATTTTTTTTTGTTTCCTGATTTAGGAATTTTTGAAAATTGAAAGAAAAAAAATTTTTTCTAAGTTTTTAATGTTTTTAAAAAATCAAAAACGATACAAAGTTTTTGACATTATTCGTTGTAGAAATTCAGCATATTTCGATTTTTCATTCGATTATATTTTCGAAGATGTTTTTTTTTTATTACTTTAAATTAAAAAATCATTGTTTGATTAACATTTCTTATAGCAAGAAAAAAAATTTTTTTTAGTTAAAAAATTTATGTTTAAAAATAAAAAAAAAAAATTTTTTTTAAAAACATGTACATTGAATAAAATCTATTTAAAACTAAATTGTTACTAATTTCAGTAAAAATCTTTTTAAGTATTGTGGCGGATCAGCGTAGTGGTAATTGTTTATGCTTCAAGCGTCCCGGGTTCGACTCTCGTCAAGGAACGGATGTCAAATGGTGTTATTCAGTGAAAAAAACAATCGATTACTACTTAATAGTGAAAGACTAAAACTATGATGAACAGAAAAAATTTTTTTTATCGCGATAAAAATGCTTGGTCATGCATGATTGCCAGGCATGTAAAAGCATGATCATGCTTCACCACATATGATCATGAATGATTATACAAGCCCTTGCGTGGCAAATATACATGCATGAAATTAACGCCTGATCGTACATGTTCATGCATAATGATTTTTTCCCGGATTTGTATAATGTAAATTTATTTCTACTAGACATATTTGAAATTTTTTTCTATTTTATCTAAGTCTAGATAGACCGTACTAAATATATCTTTAGAAAGATCATTTTTTTAATCACGTCTCGTATAAATTTATAAATTAAATAAAAAAACCAAAATTCCTGTCACGAAGATACGAATGACGAAATCTATATGCGGAAACTATAATTATGTAGTTAGTTTTTAATCTCTCCAAGAAGTATCAAGAAAAAATGAAATTTCTAGAAATTCGTTTAGTACTGCCCACCGGAAGTAAAAATTTAGATTTTAAACCGTCTTTTTTAGAATTGAGATATGAAAGCTTCCCGTATTCAATTTATTTAAAGCATTATATTTCATTACATTCATCTCGCGCATTTTATTTAAGCGTAGTCATACGACATTACGCTAGACTCCGTTATCTGAATTCAGCCTTCTATGAACACGGAACATGTGTATTTACATTTACAGTAAAATCTTTTTAAAGTTTCGCATGTAAACCTTTTTTGCTCTTGTTAGAAGTAATTGATTTCGCAAATGGATTCTCTCAGAGTACTATAATTTTGTGTACGAAATTTTTGTAGGGATTTTAGTGTTTAATCAGAAATATCTATGATTTATTGTATAAGTAGATAACAACTAAATTTTACATTGTAAAATACTCTAGAAACTTCTGGTTAAATTTTTTAAATGACGCATGATTAAGTGCTATCTGTTAACTTTTCACAAAGGTTATCATGCCTAAAGCTCCATAAATTCAAATTGTAAGGATTCTCGGTTCTGTAATTTCGAATGTATCGATCTTTGGTGTTAAATAAATTTATTTTTTTTTCAATTAAAAAATTTATTTTTTCATTTTAAAAATAAAAGTAATCTAAATGTACTATTAATGACAATTCGTATCAATTATTATAACTGGCAATAAAAATATGAAATAAACTATTTTTTTCTGGATTTTTTTGTTATATCGATAGCACTAGGTAATGGAATTTTCAATACAAGTACATCTTTGTTGTCTTTACTTGGAACAGTTCCAACAATCCGGGCTAACTCTGTTAATTTTCGAAGACCCAGGCGACAAGTAAATACTTCATTAAATGATTTCAAATCTAACTTGAAATCATTCACCATTAAAGCTAAAATAATGCTATGGATTACAGCTTTGTCTCTTATACTGACTGGGCGCGCCCTATAAAAAAGTTATCAAATAATAAATCTGTGTCATTTAAAATTTTTGATAAAAATTACTAAATGAAGTTGAAGCATACCTTCCATTCGCGCTCAACATACTATAAGTATTTATAACATAATCACTTATTTCTGGAATCGCAGATATCTCCGAGCTTCTTTTTTTGGCTTCTCTAACATTTATACTTATCCATTTTGAAAGAGCATTTATAAATTCTAGGATAGCAAGTTTTGTTTTTTTTTTAGCGTCATTGTCTATTCTTCTGAGAGAACTAGCAAAGAATGGTGCTTTTCTAAAAAATAAAATTTTTCATTTTAAATGTGTCGATTAAAAAAATGTGAACTAAGCAAAAAATTGTTCATAGATACCTAGTTTCTTCATTTTGTAATAAACTATCACAATTCTCGCACATCAAAATAAGCTTTTCTGCAGGAATAATATCCTCCAAGTTGTAAACCTCATAAACAACTAATGCGGTACGATTACACGGAGGTAAACTACTAAACTTTTCATCGATTGTTTCAACTTTCAAATCATCTTGATCAACTTCGATCTCTGAAATGGATATAAATTTAATAAAACTTAATTTCAAATTAAAAAAAAAAAATTAATTAGTCGAAATTGGTCGTATTCATACTAATTTTATTAAAAATATTCATTTTCACCATTTGGGAATGAGTAATGTATTTATTTATACACTGAAAAAAAAAAGTTGTAACTTGAATAAAGTGGAAAATTTTTAAACAAAAAAAATTATTTTGAAGAGTTTCATTGTCTTGAATCAAATAAAATTTACCAAAATAAACCAAGAAAAATTTTTTAGTTTGAGGATTTTTTTACTCAAATCAAGAAGATCAAGTTCTTCATAATTATTTACTTGATTCAAGTAAATTTTTTTTTCTGTGTATATTAGATATTGAGATGCCTGATGAAAATTCAATTAAATAGTTGACCCTTTGCTAAATTAATAACGAGTATTCAAGATTAACATCCTGACATTCAAGCTCTTAATAAAAATGAATATATTTAAAACTAATTAGATTATACAATTACTTACGAGAAACAGTTTCTGCAAGTTGATCTTGAACTGCATCTATGCTAATTTGCATTTTACTATTTTGAATAGTTCTTCGTTTGACTTTTTTTGAACCAAATTCTTTATTGAGTAGATTGTTTTGATTATCCTCACTGTTTTTATTAGATATCAACTGTTTTTTAGTCGTTGGAAATACCAACCATCTTTCTGCTTGAATCAATTTAATGTTACCTGTTTTTTTATTGTGAATTGCCAGCATAGGATAAGTTAATTGATTTTTTGGACGATGTCCCTTGTAAACAACATGATTATTGGAAATTCCTAACAAGGGTTTTTTCTCCCTTTCATCGTAAAATAAACCACATTTCATTTTCCTGACCAGATTATTTTGTAGCTTACCATTTTGGAATTTCACTAAAATTTTACACAGTTATTTTAATGAATAATAAAAATTAATTATGAAACTCAAAATATTAGACTGTCGACAATTTTAGAGATTTTTCGTTATGAACAAATTATTATAAAAAAATTAATAGAAAAACTCCGTATTTAGAAAATAAAAGTGTAATTATTTAAAAATATTTTTTTAGATCAAATTTAGTTAGTTTAGTTTATTAATAATTATGCCAAATGGTAAAGATAAAATATACAAAAGTATATTTACATTATTGTGCATTTTAAACTAAATATAATACATTAATTTCAAGAAAGATTTGAATTTATAAATAATTAATTAACAATTTTAATGAATAAAATAAAATAATGGTTAGTCTGCTTATTTCAGCATCATAAATTAATTATACGCATCGCTCTCAAACTAGAAGTATGTTACAATATAACTTACCAATAATTGGTTGAATTTTCGTCGGCTGAATGGAGACATGAGAAACAGTTCCTTTTAGTTTCATTGCAAAAGATAAATTGATATCTATAATAACGCTCTAATCAAATTTATGATATTTCAATGTCAATACACTTTATTATTAAGTCTAGTGCATATGAATTGAAGGTTAAATACCACGATTTAAATTTTACTGACAATTCTGCCCCACGTGTTCGACTATAGGCCTGTTGAGTTTTCGGTTGGGTTATATTTTTAAGTTCATTTAGTTTTATTTACCCCTAAACTAAAAAAACATGAACGTTTGAAGTTATTCAATAGTCGAAACTCGAAATAAGCGGGACACGAATCATCATTGGTTAAAATTAAGGCGCACGCGTAGCGCGCTATTTAAATTTCTGGTTTACCTACACAGTGTATTTACTTGTCACAGCTGCTTGTAGCGCATTTCGGAATACGCCCTGTAGGTGATCATAGTAAGCAGCACTATTTTTAAAAATTTCATGTTTCTAATTATTTTCTGAAGAAATTTGACAATCCAGTAATATATAGCTATCGCAACAGCTTATCGTGTGATATTTCTCGAGTTAATATTGATCTGGTTTCTACATTAAATCCACATTACTTTCCAGAAGAAAATTTTTTCTGGTAGAGGAAATCAATTTTTTTGCTATATAAACATTTTTTTTTATTTTTTAAATTAATAGTATATTAAACCCCTAGGGCAGGAAAATAAGAAATATCTCAGATCACGTGTGATCTGGGTGAGTAATATACTATATCCAAGAATCGTTAAGGTAACAATTTTCATCTAAGATAAATATATTTTGATCTCAGAAAAACATTGCCTCCTGGCCAAATTTTGTTTTTTTCATATTAAGATTTAGTTTTTCAGATTATATGCAATTCAGTAATATCTACGAAGTGAAAAATATCTCTATCTAAAACACTTTTCGTTATAGCCGACAACAATTTTTCTACGAATAGTAAAAAAGTAAGAATCATTAATTTTAATAATATATACCGTATATCGTATTAGGAAATCATTTACAGACTCTCAAATAATAAACAGTTAATATATAATTTTTCAAACACAGCAAATTTCATCCCGAATTCGCCAAATAATAATAATAATGATAATAATATTACAAAATAAATTCGAATACCATGCATTCGAATTAAAAATTAATTTTTCAATTTTAATCTCATTATTCGAATAGAGCTCAATTTCCAATTTTTAACCGAAAATTCATAACAATACAATTGCTACTCTTAACGAAGAAATGGTTAAGACAATTCATTTTGATTTCGAAAATGTGGTACCGCAGAGATAGCAGTATACTGAAGTACGTATCTTTACAAATAGTAACCAGTGTAGCTGGTTATAAAAAAATGACTTTGTGGTAAACATTGACGTCAAACCTTACTGTGGTAAGGTCTTGAGCATTACCCAATTATTTTTAAAAAATTCGTGGATACTCTGTGTACGATGGGATGATTAAGAAAAAATTTGTTTATCTTCAACCCAATATCGGTCTTTTGTCATTTTTATCGGCAAAATACAAAAAAATAATTTTTTTGCCTCGTCTGATTTTTATAACTAACTAAATAACCATGCGCTTCACAGAATCTTTTTATTTTTATTACACATTAAATTACTTGAACGATTAAAAACCTATTCTTTACCTCTACGGGGAAAAAATTCCTATTTGAGAGCTAATTTTTCTTCATGTACGTATGTTACCACGAAAGTTTAAAATAAATAAGTAATCCAGTAGTCCTATAATAAAATTGAGATGAAATGTATGTGACATCAATTTATTCGTGATGTGATTGGTCGAATATATCATAATAAGCATGAAAATATATGCCAACTCTATATTCAGGCGCTGAACTCTATATCAATTTATAGTACTTGATAAAGAAAGACTTTGTGTAATAAAAAAAATTAAGATGATTTAATTTTTTGTTTATTTACAGTATCATTGATATTATTTTGACTTACAACTATTGTCATTGAAGTTGAACTATCGGTTAAATGAGCAACTTTTCGCCGCCTTGGTATAATAATTTTTTTAGTAGAACTCGGAATAGATATCATAGTCGCAGTATTTTTTTTTTTGATAAGTTCTAAAGGATTATCAAGTGTGCGATTATTGATATTTTCTTTTGAACTATTCGATGAATCTTTTTTGTCTTTTCTCATTTGATCAAGAGTTCTGTTAGTTGAAGCGTCAATAGTTTTTGATTCATTGTTTGATGAATCCAATGTTCCATGCTTCTTATTTGAGATTGCTTCAATTACACCATTTTTACAAGAAACATCTGTATTTATGTGAGAAATATTTTTTTTTGTATTTTGCTCAAGTAGATTTTTTTCTTGAATTTTATTGTCTTTATGATAATCTTCTTCAAGCTAAAAAATAAAAAAATTATCACAATTAACATATTTATTTTTTTATTTATTTGTTATAAAATATAAAACAACAAAAGCAAAAATTATCACGTCTATAAAATTAGGATTGTCCTATTCAGTGTCGTCGTTGTCATCAACTGTTACTTAAATAATTTCTAAGATAATGATGATAATGCGAACTTTATGGAGTATAAGTATCTAT
The DNA here is from genome assembly GCF_013202065.1 of Cotesia typhae. NCBI lineage: Eukaryota > Metazoa > Arthropoda > Insecta > Hymenoptera > Braconidae > Cotesia > Cotesia typhae. The sequence goes on from NW_027423751.1 coordinate 1,340,443, forward strand.
TTTTCAATTTTCTAAATTAAAGGACTACTTAAAAAAAAAAAGTTGCTCATGGAGATTTGATTCAAATTTTCAAAACCCATTTTCTACAGTTGAGTCTCATTATGAGTCCTATTTGTTTTCTTATTTTTTAACCAAACTCGCGTCAATATAAGAGAGATACTAATAGGAATCACAACGAAACTCGACTAAGTATAATGTAACAATAGTTAATGCAAAAGATATTTATAATTAAAAAAAAAAAATTTCCATACAATAGTCAATATCTCGGCAGTCAGTAGTTGCAACGATAGTCAAAGTATTCAAAATTGAAACTAAAGAGTCAGGCAAAGTGATATAGGTAGTTATTAAACTCTGATAAGAATTTTCTAAGCTCAAGAACAATTAAAAAAATAATTTAGAAATGCTCTTTTGGTATTATTTCTTTTCTTTACATCGCAAATGATATTGAAAAAAAAGTTGTTATCTTAAGATTCTGAAACTAGACACTGCTTGCTTTAAAATACTTTTGTTGGATTCTAGATACGAATATTATTTACGAGTCACATCCTTTAAAAAACACTAAGAATATTTGAAAATTTCTTAGCTTGCCTAATTTATAAGAAAGAAAACCATGTTTAAAATAAAAGGGTTAATGGGAAATTTGATTCTAAAATCACTTCACATACAGTGAAGTTCAACTAAAATCAACTTAATGGGGCTCGAAATTTCTACGAATAAAAATTGTCGAGTGACAAAGTTGTATACGATATATATATATAAAAAAAAAAAAAAAAAAAAAAAAAAAAAGAGAGAGAGAGAGAGAGAGAGAGAGAGAGAGAGAGAGAGAGAGAGAGAGAGAGAGAGAATTAGAATAATAACAGCTTTCCTTGAATTTGAAAATGAGAGTTGAATTTTGCGAGCGTCAATTTAAGCGAAATTTTAGTAAATCAAATATTTCTGATATTTAAGTTAAGTATTTAAATATTTAAGCATGTTTAATATGAGTAAAGATATTGCACTTATAAGTTTATCTGTGCCTTTACATACTTTTATTCGCTTATCAAGATTGATGCTGGAATCCGTTTCGTTTGATCTTTTTGAAGATTTTTATATAGATTTTGACCGTCTTGATTGTTACTTGATGAAATCAATAATTGGTTTTCTTTATCTCCTGTATTGATGCGATTCAATTTTTCATCACTTTTTATCTCTTCTTGAATAATAGATTTGAGATTTGATTGTTTTAATTGAATATTTTCTAACCTAGCAGTTTCTTCTTCTTCACGTAATTTTTTTAGTCTTTGACCGAAAACAGTAGGCACAAAGTTATCATTTTCTTTTAATTTTTTATTTGGAACAAATGTTAAAATGATCGAATTATCATGTGCGAGCTCATTGACTTTACATATTGGTTCCTCTTTAGTATTGATTTCGTCAAATTTATTCTGGGATTGAGATTTGACATTGATATCATTAGGTGTGTTGAATTTAAATTGTTCAGAAGAATTTCTACGGAATGTTTTATTGTTCAATCTGCAAAAAAAAAAAATAAAAAATAAAGCATTACTGTGGTGAATATTCTAATAACATTTTAAAATTTATACTGCAAAATCGTCAGATAGCGATATGTCGAGAGCAGAGCACACCTATACGCTCGCGCGTTGAGAGGCGTGTAATAACAATCGGAACAGTACTTACTGTTGTCTTAATTCAGCGATAATACGATCTTTTCTTACAATTTCGTTTTTGGCTGTCTTTAAAAGTGATGACAAATTTATCTTCAAAGTATTGTTGATAGCTTCTAAATTTTTAATTTCTTTTTCCAATTCTTTGGTGTGATCGTCTAATTTTTTTGTTTCCAATTTCAAGTCTGAGATTGTTGAAGAACACTAAATAAAAAAAGTAAATTTATGAAATCAAGGACTGGATAAAGAAATCAATTCGAAAAAATACGCATAATAATTTTAAGAAATTTTTTACTCCTATTTTAAAAATTTATCTTAAAAAATTCTTTTGATCGTGCAGTAATGAAGAAAAGTTCATTTATAGCTAGTTAGAATATATAAAAAAATGAAGGACCTTCAGATACTTTATATAATTATATTATTAATCTTCATTATGTTTTCATGTATTCTACGATATCTAATATTATTATATAAGTCACTTTGTGATTTCGAAAATTATCAACTTTGTCCAAAGTTACCCCTCTAGCCTACTTTAGATGAATAATTAGTTTAAAATAATAGAAATTTAATGACAGTGAAATATTTTCTCTTAATTAGATATTAAAAAATAGAAAGCATGTCCAACAGTGTGTGCACTCATAAATTGAGTGTTATTTTAATTTTAAGATACTTGAGTTTGAAAATTGAGAAATATAAAATTAAAACACAAATTCGACAATACATTGCAGATTAAGGTCAACTGAAAAAATTAAAACAGCTGTTGATCAATTTTAGTTTAAATTTATGCTCCCGTGTTCAAAATCCGCGCTCAAAAAAAATCTATTTTATATTTATAATTAAAGTTGTCTAAAAGTGGCCTCTCCTCTATTAATCCACAGTAGTGGTGACTGAAACATATAATGATAATAAAATTGTGAGATAAGTTTACGTACATTTTCGTCTTTTTTTCGTCGAAATTTTCCAAATCTCCATAAATATCAATATCATCGTCCATTATGATTGTTACCTGAAATCCACAAAACACTATATTTGCACACTGTAATTTATAAAACAATTTCAATTTAAAAGTATTTAATACACATGATCTTTTGAGAATGTAGTACTACCTATTAGTATTTTTAGAAAAAGTACTTTTCATAAGTCTAATTATAACCTAAATATGGAGATCTTCGAGTGTGCGACATTTTGCAGAACTGGATATGAGATTTCGTATGTTAAGGTTGGCCAAGTGGTTGTACTAAACATTGTCGTATCGTGCCACCTGGTTGCGACAAGACTCATTGCAGAAATTGTGAATAAAACAGATTTCCCAAATAAATGTAACGAAAATCCAATAATAGATGGCGGATACATGTGCATTTTTAACTTTAATATAATTTTTATAATAGTTGTGAGCTCCATGCGAAAGCATAAAATATATTTATGCTTTCGCATGAAGCTCACAACTATTATAAAAATTATATTAAAGTTAAAAATGCACATGTATCCGCCATCTATTGGATTTTCGTTACATTTATTTGGGAAATCTGTTTTATTCACAATTTCTGCAATGAGTCTTGTCGCAACCAGGTGGCACGTTACGACAATGTTTAGTACAACCACTTGGCCAACCTTAACATACGAAATCTCATATCCAGTTCTGCAAAATGTCGCACACTCCTTTGAATACTTTGAATATATAAACTGATTTATAATTGAGCAGTAACTGATTGACAGAATATAGAGAAGAGCTATAGTATCCCTATAATGAAAATAAATGAGTGTGTGAAGTTAGTCAATTGTTACGTCCCTACCTTCATTCACAGATGTCGCTGATAGCAAATACGCGCGCTAATTTAAACTCCAAGAGTTTAAAGACCTTTGGGGAAGAAATTATGTTACTTGGCCATGTTTTGATTCAATAACTTCTGACTGGTCATGGGGTAATATAAATGCGTTAATGAATTGTTAGAATAAATGTACTGTTTAAGAATACATTGAACTTACTTATGAAACGATTTTTTTAGATACTCCATTACTACCCAATATAACTCCATTGTATGTTTGTTATCCTCACTTAATGAACATAATTTCTAGGTACGGTAAAACACACAAAGTTAACGCTCAAACAACTAAGTTATTCCTAGAAGCTATTGCCACTCTAGTTCACTGCAATAACATAACTCTGTTCGACCATTTAGTTGACTCTCTGTTTGCGATATTGTTATATCCATTTAAATGCCCAAAACTGATTAACGCTATGCAATTTTTGCGAGAGAAAAGTATTCACAAGAAATAGAATTTGAAAAATCAATCAGTGAAGAAGTTCCAGTAATTAATAACAACAAAACAAAAGTACATTACGAATCATCTTCATTTTACAAGCGATACTTGTGTACACGCTCAGAAATTTATGCTAATGATTATTATCAAATTATGATAAAATTCACAATTTCTACATGATAGTAATTAATACCATTATAATTATAATATTTACAATGATAAATAATAATATTTCTAATCAAGATAGTAATAGTTACCATCGTGGGTAGAACGAAATGTATGATAGCTATTATTATGAATAGATGATATTTATTATCATCTTGCATTGAAAGTACAAATTTTTAATATTGAAAAATATTAATTATTGGTTGACATATTGTAAACAAGAAGTGCGGTTAGATTGAAAATGAATGTTGAAGAGCTAGAAAAAAATAATCTGTCATCTCTTGACAATATCCCCGTAATAATTTTTTCATTTCAATTTAATTTTTAGAAATGTAGATTCATGTATATTAATTCTATGGGTATCTCATTTATTTTACTTTTTCTTTTACAGATAATTATTATAGACAACTAGCTGTTACCCGCCCGCTTCGCTGGGCATTTTATAGAATTGTATTTTTAGGTCTAAACTTGAAATTTAATTAGAGTATTGTTTTGATTTTCACAAATTCCAAATTTCATCAAATTCGCATATACTTTTTATCCATGTAATTATTCCAGCTAATATTCATTGTAGCTTAAGTTACAAAACAAAATGATTAAAAATGATTTCACTATGTTAAATGCCCATAAGAGATATGATTTAAAATGATTTACACGATTTGACAGGATTAAAAATGATTCCAAAATACATCATTTTTAATCATATCAAATCATTTTGTTTTATGTAAAACATTTTATTAATTGTAATTACAATGTGCAATCATTATAATGTTTGCGTGACTTTTTTCAAAAATGAATAAAAATTGACACGAAGAAAAAAATTTGAAATGAGAATTTGGAGTCTATAGGAGCTATAGCTTGGAATTAAAAAATTTTTAATGTTAACATCCACCTTCGCAAATCGTAAAATTTGTTTATAGATTATTTCTACATCTCTTACAGAAGATTCCTACCAAATTAGTAGTCGATCGGAGCTATAGTTTAAAAACGGGAATTTTTCATCGTTAACGCCCCCGCAACCCCCCTTGTGGGTGGAATTTTCTAAAATCCGTTCTTAGCTGACCTCTACTCGGCGAAAAGAATATTCCTGCCAAATTTCAAGTCTCTAGGTCTTATAATTCCAGAAATATCGTGATGAGTGACTATATCTATAGAAAGTCTCCTATATGTATATGTATATATATTTTCTGTTGAAATTTCGGCTTCGCCTCGGCCGACAATTACATTTGATCTGAGGCTTTTCTTATTTTCCTTCCCAAGGGATGTAATATACTATTTATATTTTTACAAAGTGTTTCCAGGCTTAGATATGGAAACTTAAATTTGTCGGTTAGTAAAAAAATTATTTTACACATGATAAACTTGTGAAAACTTAAAAAAAAAAAAAAGCTCTTGTAGATTTTGATAAAATCTATAAGAGTATTTTTTGATTTTATTCTAGCCATTTTTTTAGTTGCTTTTTTAATTTTTAAATCTTAACATCGATTTAAGTTATCGTCGGAGCAATATAAAAAAATGCTCGTAAAATAAATCTTTGCATAATTATATTTATAATTTTATAACAATTTAATTATAATAAATAATAATAATAATAATAATAATAATGTTCCAAAATTCATATTTTTGTTAATGCATAAGCCATAAGAATTTAAGATATAATAATTGTGAGCTCAAGTACATATATTTGTGTATGTACCAAACTAAATATATGTAGGCACAGACATGGACGAGAATAATTATTAGTGTATAAGTTAGAATAAGTATTAGTATATATGTTAGAATAAGTATAAGATGTAATAGACTAAGTATATTGGTTTGAAACATAGGGGGGAAGTGAAGCCTGGAAACACCGACTTCGAGCCAATATTTTGTAACTTCGCTTCTCCCCGAGAGCTTTAACTGAGCATTTACTGTTGCTCAAACCACCGAATAAAATCAAGCTCTTTGTTAATTATTCTTTATTATTTAAAACTATCCATCTAACTAAAGTTTTCCTTTTTCTTCAACATAATCTAACAAATTCCATTATCAAAAGCTGAATTAATACAACAACAATAAATTTAAATAGATCCCGCGTGACTACAACTCACACTTCAGTTCAGAAGGAGGCAGTTCAAGCAATCTAGTGACCTTTCTGGACATAAAACATTTGTAATTGTTGGCATCAAGTTGGCTACAAGTTTCTGAGAAAAAGAAGACCAATCTACTGCCGCAATTTGTCGCCCAATTTCTTAAGACACTTGTCATCAACTTAATGTGAAAAAATTTTAGAAGCAGTTTTTGCTGATAACTTGGTGAACAAGTTGACATCAACCGAGTATGTACATTTTCAAGACTTGCTATCAACTTGGTGACAAGTTGTGGCAGTAAATTGCGGGAAAATTTCGACCAACTTGGCTATCAGAGAGTCTGTATGAGTATATCATATGTGCAGCCAATGTTCGTTTGGCAATCAGCCGAGTCCTAAAAGTAGAAGACAATCGAAATTTTTAACTTAGCGCATAGCGAAAATTATTCGACCATGGTGGGACTCGAATCCATGCCTGGTCAGTACTCATTGTTCGAAATCAAGCACGTTAACCGCTCAGCTACAAGTACTGGTTTACCTATGAATTACGAACAAAAATATCCGCACCTCTGTTTGATAATTCTAATAATAGAGAGCGCTTCCATCATCTCGAACAATTAGTATCGTTGTCATGTAAACTTGACTATAGTGTAACCAACCTTGGTAGGTATACCAAGGTAAATGGAAAAACTCGGATACCTGTTCATGTAAAAGAGATGCACATAATATTTATGCAGACGAGATTTGGAATGCTTTTTTGTTATACTCAATCTCTCATGAAAATGTAATTCATAAAACTTGTTTATTTAAGATATACTTTTATGAATTTAGAAGTAAATAAGTTTCAAATGAATGATAATAATCATGATTATAGTAAACAATAACAACCAATACAACAATAGCAATAATAATAATGGTAAAGTTAGTTTCAGAGGTGTCGAGTGTCTAGCTGTCAATTAATGACGTTTTCTTACTGTGAGCGGTTGTTCTAGTTTTTTTATGCAATAGCAAGTTTCGAAAATTGTTTTTTTCGATTTTAAATGAGCTCTTTTGTATACATGAAATAACTGAATTGTTGATATAGTAAATTTATACATTATAATTATAATTATAAGAGCGATATTTTGACCACTGTAAATAGTTTATTAACGATGAAGAATTTCCAAATTGAAGTAAAAAAACTAAATGATACGAGTTTAGTTCTTTAGTGATTTGTGACTATAAATTTTATAATAGTGAACTGACAGAAATTATCTTGATTATCAGAATCATTTATTTTGGATATACAACTCAGGTAAATATTCTTCATATTAATTACATTTTAAAGTATTCATATTCTTAAATTCATGAGTAAAGTGAATGTAAATACTAAAACTTATTCTTTTATTTCTCAATACCCATTTGTATGAGTATTCATTAAAACTTTACTTTCATCTACGTAAATTGATTTATGTGAAGGTTTTAAAATTGTGCTACTTAATAAGAATTTATAATAAATAATTCAGTCATATTTATTAATCAAACCACATACTTGCATGCAGTATTTTTAAGCTATTTTACCATCAAAGTATAACCTTGATCATTTTTTAATTGATGTGTACATTTTTTGATGGATTTTCAATGAAATAGATTGAATTATTTATTTGAGTTATATCAACAAAATAAAATATTTATTTAATGAAGTAAAAATTTGAAACAGATTAGCCACTCCTATAAACTAATTACTGTATATAAATTTCTACGCTTTGAATGCATGATAATAAAAGAGACAAAGGCGCAAATAGTAGTTTTGTGCTGTAGAAGAGAAAGTAAATAAATCAAATATTTATAATCATTTATATAACCAAGTTTGAAAAAATTTTGGAATTATCAATAATTCTTTATTAAATGACAATCAGCTTTACAGAAAAATACGAAAAGGATTATCACCAATAAAAACGATTATGTTATAAACATAAGTTAGATTTATGAATTAGTAACGGTCACAGGCTTATTAAATTTGTTGATGGACATGCCTTGCATATAGAGCTAGCTACCATCTATTGCAGTATTCTATAGAGTACGATGTTTTGACATTTGATATCAATAAAATAAATGTGTCACTAAAAACATGAATGTCCGTGCTCTATTTATTAACTAGATTTGAGACTTATACTACTAAGGTTGCATAATTCACCCGGTTAACAGCCGGTCCTCTCTTTTCCTTGCATCGCACTCTGCGAGAAACGGTACTATCCTTGTTGCACTAATGATTATAAAGCTGTTGCAGTTTTATGTTTTTCTTTTAAACAAATGAGAATTTCGAAAAAGCCGCTCTGCTACGAAAACGATAAAGAAAAAATCTATTATGTAGCAGAGCGTCGTTTTCAAAATTCTTCTTTTGTTGAGGAGAGAAACATAAAGCTGCAATCGCAAGGACCGGCTGTTGAGCTGGTTAAAAATGTTAAAGAGGTTAATTATGTAGCTAACTGATCAGCTTAGCTAAATTAGCCGGTTAATTGAATTAGTTAAGCTTATTGGTTAAAAGCTAAACCGGTTGAATGAATAAATTTATATACGTGACTTGACTACGTATTATAAAAGAACAAGTGGGAAAATTATAGTAATTGTTTAGAATTGCGATAAAAGATAGATGCCAAATCGATTAAATTTGGGATCTATGCAAGTCAATACAATAATTTAATTTCAAGTCTAAATTTTAAAGTGGACTTCTAGCAATTCTGGTCTAGAAGTATGAAATTTCAGGTTATTTTTGAAGTGCCGTAAAGCAAAGGCAAACAATATTTCTACTATCCATTTTTTATAAGTTAATTATTGACATTATAAGAATCCAGAAAAAAAATCTGAAAAACGGTTGACCCTAAAAGTCATCCCTGTAACTTCCCGCTAATTCCATATCTAAGCGCTTAAAATTGCATTTATGACGTTATTGAGCTCTTCGACCTCAAAAGTATAATTTATGTTATTTTGAGCTCACCGAGCTCAAAAAATTAGCTGTTCTGAGCTTTTGAACTCGAAGAGTTCAAAATTTTTTTGCACTCAGTTTAGCATACAAAATAGAAGTATATAGAGATCTTAAAGTATGATCAGAAAATCGATGTTTAAACATTCTAGAAGCCTAAGGCAGTCAATGTATTCACGAATTAGCACCAGCCTCAGGATATATACCTTTTTTTTTGAAGCTAAGATACTTAAGGAATCTGTGTTGAACTTTTTCGATGTTAAGTATGTGTTTCAAGTAAACTGGGGACTACACAACGGAGGCATACTCAAGCTTTGGACGCACTAGAGATGCATGTAAGACTTTGGTAGCACTTAGATTTATGAAGTTCTTAGTACACCTGATGACAAAGTCAAGTGTTCTAAGGGCTGAATTTATTATGCTTTCATAATGCTCATTAAAGGTGAAATGGGAGTCATATATAATGCCTAGGTCTTTGCATACAGTGACGCGTTCAAGAATAGTACCATTTATTTTATAATCAAAAGTATTAGTCGTGCGGCACTTAAAGAAGGTCATCACTTTGCATTTAAGTTCGTTGAGTGAAAGCTTATTGTTTTTACAACAGAGTGCTAATGCATCAAGATTTTTCCAATTTCTCTGCAGAAATTGGCAATCAGATAATGACTTGATCTGTCGATAGAATTTGCTATCATTAGCAAACAGTTCGAGAAAGCAGGAGATAATATCCGCGATGGGATTAATAAATATAATAAACAACATGGGACCTAGATTAGACCCTTGCGGAACTCCTAACGATGAAATATATTCACGCGAAAAATGATCATTGAATATTACAATGTTTTTGCGATTGAGTAGGAATGAAATCAGCAGCTACAGCAATAATTCCGGTAATCCAAGCACTTGATGAGTAGTTGAGTGTCAACCTTATCAAAAACTTTTGAAAAATCAGTCTCTATTAAGTCAACCTAATCGCCCGTTGAGACAGCTTGATATAAATTTTGTGTAAATGTTAGCAAATTTGTTACTCCCACATTAGCGGAGATTTTTCAAAATGATGAAAATTGAATTTACTGACAGGTAGCTTGTGTGTGTATTTGGAGCGATCAGTCATATACTGCAGAGAAATAATTAGTGCCGGATGGTAAGGATCAATTTTCAAGATGGGAACACCATTGTGTTCAACAAAGCAGTCAACTGTTACAAAGACCAAGTCTAAAAGAAGCCCACTACAGTTTAGTACAGTATTCAGCTGTTTCAGGTTGTGAAAGGCTGAATATGTTAGTAAAAGTTCAGGCTTAGCAGCGCACATATCAAGGCTGGCATGTGAATAGAAGTAAGGAGCGTTGAAATCACCCATGTATCGGCGTCCATGACCGGATGAGACGACAGAGCCTCGAGGAAATCTGAGTAGTGGAATTAACGGGAAGTTGTAGGGATGGCCTTTAGGGCAGTGTGGCCAGATCGTGCGATTTTTTTACCCTTCCTTCCGCTTTCAATATAGTCAGATGAGAGTGTCCTACGAAGTGGGGGTAAGAAAAGAGCACGATCTGGCCACACTGCTTTAGGGTGAACCATTTTCTAGATTTTTTCTGTATTCGTATAATGTCAATAAATGACATAAAAAAATGTATAGTAAAAATATTGATTTCCTTTGTTTTACGGCACTTCAAAAATTACCTGAAATTTCATGCTTCTAGACCAGAATACCCCTTTAATAGATTATTGTATTGACTTGCACAGATTCCAAATTTCATCAAATTGGCATTTATCTTTTATCGCAATTCTAAACAATTCTAAACTTAGATATACTTTTTACATGTTACAAACGTTGATGACTTACAGACTAAGATTCTAAAAGGTTTAGATCTGATGAAGACTCGATTTTTGACGTATGATAATGATAATTTTTCGAATTTTGGTCTTAAAAAGTTAAAAATATCGATGCATTTAGGTTCTTCGTTTATTAGCTCTCAACATTATTAAAAATTATTACTTTTTATAGAATGGCCGATAAAAATGCTGAACGAGAAGCTCTTCGGGGAGTTATTCAACAATGGAATGCCAATAGATTGGATCTCTTTGAATTATCCGAGCCAAACGAGGTAAAGTATTCTCATACTCAATTCATCACTTTTTATTTTTTATCCTGTTCTTTATTCTTTTTTTTTTTTTTTTTATATTCTTTATTTTACATACACGCCAAAAATCAAAGAATAGTTTAATTTTTTTTAATTAATTATTATTTAGAGTCAGTTTTAACTGCTGTGGTCATATCGCCGACTTTAACTGTTGGGAGTGGTACGTTGGGTGAGCCGGTGAGCCAGTCCGAGCGCTCTATAAGCCATGCGCCTTAGACCACTCGGCTAACCTCACCGGTTAAAGGATAGTTATTTTATAATTAATTCTTATTCAATCAGTATACTATACAATTAACCGTAAAATAATAAATATCGTATTAAATTATTAAATCAGTCAATATCGTAAACAGAATGTACATTTGATTCTGTTCATTCTTTTTTTCAAAAAGTTACTTTTCTGATTAAAAAATAATCTTTTTTCAGGATTTGGAATTTCACGGCGTCATGCGTTTTTACTTTCAAGATAGCGGTCAGAAAGTTGCTACAAAATGTATCAGGGTCGCGTCTGATGCCACGAGCCAAGCAGTGATCGAAACTCTTATTGAGAAATTCCGTCCAGATATGCGGATGCTTAGTGTCCCAGAGTATGCACTTTATGAAATTCATGAAAATGGAGGTTCGTATGTTTTATAATTTTTCAGAAATTTTGTAAAAAATGTTTTATTACATATTAGCGTGTAATTAACAAAGCATGAGAGAATCTTTTAAAGACACCGTCAGATGATGTCGGTAGTGTGGGATTCCCACCTACTAAACCACCCCCTCTTCCAGTTCCCCGAAGAAATGTGCAGGGAAGACTGGATCGGAACCGCGTTAGCATTACTTCAATCTAGTCCGTGTTCCATCTCACGACGCCTGCTTCTGATTACCGGCCCCTTTCTGCGGCTTTTTTTTTTTAAATGCTACGCGTCGACGGCAACAGCTAACCAGTTATCTTCATGTTTTAGCATGTTGGTCACCAGGCTTACGGGGAACCCCCACAAAAATAATATATACACTCAGATATATACGCAGTATATACTCGTATATATACTGCGTATATATATGAGTATATCCATGGATATATACTTGCGCTCAAACTTGTCCCGTTGTACGTAAAATTTTTTTCTGATGTATAGTCTGATTTGCCGTTAGATCTACAGTCTATGCGCAGGTATATATATGTGGTCACAAAATATATATACTCAGATATATACTATTTTCGTGAGGGGAGAACCTGATGTCTATAATTTATTCAGTGTTGAGTTTATAATTTTTCCACCGATCACACTCAAAGAACGTGCGTTTGACGTTGTCCGTTTTGTCTGGGCAGTATTTGCACGTCGGCGTGTGGTGCAGTTCCATCCTGAAGAGGTAGTTGTTGAACTGGCCATGGCCCGTCAAAAACTGGGTCATCAAAAGTTTATTTCTCCGTGATTTCGATCAAGCCAGACCCTAATGTTCGGTATCAGGCGTGCCGTTTGTCTGTCTGTCTGTGTCGTCCCTTATCCATCGTCCCTGTCACTTGTTTAGTGTTACTGCCTTTATCTCTGCTCTCGCTTCTGTTGTGTTTTTACCACTGCTTTCGACGTCATAGAACTCAGCTCTTTCTAATGCCAGCAAGTCGATGGGCATGCCCCTGCTAAAACCAGTATGGACGTTTCAAAAACCGCACGGTAGGCGTAAGTGAACCTGAGAGCGCCTCGTCGCTGCATCGCTGCTAAACTAACTTCCGCCGATAGCTCTTCCGCTTCCGTGTATCTGTTCGTATTTCCGCTCCATAAAGTAGGATAGAGTGAACAACTTCGAAAAGAACTCTTCTCTTTTTGGTTCTTGGGCACATGTTGTTAATAATGATCCTTGACAAGCTTAACACTGCTTTGCTAGCCTTGACGCATGCGCTATCGAGGTGTTCTTGAACGGGCAGCTTTTCGTCTATCACTACTCTCAGATAGCAGACTGCCCTTGTTGATATCAGTGTTGTCTCACTGATATCCACGTCAAAGAGTTTCGGGAAACATCTCTGTCGTGTCAAAACAACCATCTCGGGTTTATGTTTGGCAAGTTTAAAGTGGTGTTGTTCCAGCCAAGTTTCCATGGTCTTAATGGTTTCTGGGACCAACAGTTTGGCCTCTTCTATGCCACTATCGTGGCTGTGATATCGTTGGTGAAACTCGTAAGCTCTACTTGCTTTGGTAGCGGGATTTCCAAGAGCTCGTTGTGGTCAACGTTCCATAGATTAGGGCCCATAATTCAGCCCCGTGGTACTCCTGCTGTAATATCGTACTGTTGGAAACCATCCGTGGTTTCCGCGATCAGTGTTCTTTTGTCAAGGTAGTCGTCGACTATTGCGAAGTTCTCTTGTTTCGCTTCGAAATAGCGTTCTAATGTGTCCAAGATGTCCTCCTAATTCGCGCTGTTGAAGGCGTTTTCTACATCTAAGGTCAGTAGGATGCAGACTTTGCGTGATTTTAGATTTCCGGACCACACCTTGATTGCCCTTTCTGCCACCTTCTTGACTAGTCTCAGTCGCTTTCAGCTAGTAGGAAACGTGCCAGTTGTAAGGCATGCATTGTATGTGTTTAACAATAGCTCCGGAGATGCCTGGGCTATAATCTTAATCACTGACGTTGGAATGCCCTGAGGGCCTAGTGCCTTCCCTGGTTTGAAGGACCTGGCTGCATCTTACAGCTATTCAAACGAGAAAGATGTGGCTCCGCTGCTAGTATAGCGCCGTTTCTCTAGTGGCTGGCGCTTGGGCAACAATTCCGCTACAATGGTGTTCATTTCTTCTAGAGATTTAGGTGCCTCGGATGCAGCTTTTCTCAGTTTTTTTAGGACAATCTGTTGATAGGCTTTTCCCCAGACATCCTGGTTTAGGTCATCGCAGATTTCCTTCCACAGTATCGCTTTGCTTTTCTTAATGGTGCGGTTTAGTTCGTTTTTGGCCTCTTTGTACTTGTTAAAGCATGTGGTTTCCGTTGAAGTGCGTCTTGCGGCTCTAGTTGCTTGCCGTCTAAGTTGCTAACACTTTCCAGAGAGAGCTGCGATAATGGCCTTCATTGTTTCTCAGCTTTTCGAAATGAATACTCTCAGGACTTCTGGGTCGAGCTTACTGGCATCCCATCTTCGCTTTTCGAATTTTTCCTGCAGTGCTAAAGTGATAGGAGCTTCGATGAAGAACTCAATATGTTAGTGGTCACGACCGGTGAATTCCTTTAAAACTCTCCAGTTCTTAATTCTGCTAGCAATTTTAGGGGTGCTCAGTGAGATGTCGAGGATAGACTCGTGGTACCCCGGTCTTCTGAAGGTCGAAGTGTTCTCGCTATTCAGGACTGTGAGGTCAAGCCTTGCTGCAAAATCTGCAACTTTGTTCCCTCTGATGTCTGAGAAGTCTGCTACCCATTCCGCAGATTTGGCGTTAAAGTCGCTGATATCGCTTTCGATGCTGGCCAGCTTATGGTGGAATCCAATCCCTTTATTGGGTGAGAGATAAACTCTCACAAAGTAAGTCGTAGAGGTTTTAATCCCGACAAATCCTGCCTCTTTTCCACTGTTTCTGGTAGTGATGTTGCTCGGGTTCACGACCCAGATCGCCGTGGTGCCTGTTTTATCCGTGAGCCATGTTTAAATTTGGGAGTTTGAATGCTGTTCGTAGGTAATGCAAACGTCATTATCGTCTTCGAAGAATCGCTGGCGAAGCAGATTCTGTGCTAGCACACACCTGTTCAGGTTCATTTAAAGAACTCTTGTCATTTTTGTGTCGTAGCTTCAGCTAGAACAGCGCGAAATACTTTACAAGATTTAGAGCCAGAGATGTGGTACAGCCCATCTTTGGCATCTGCGTCTGGAGAGTTCAGGAGGCATTTTGGCTGTTCAGTACATTCCGCTGCTTTTTGGTTATTTCCGCCACATTTAAAGCAAAACTTGCTGCGATCAGGTCCTTTGTAGGCGTGTGCTTGGTGCCCGAACCTGAGAAATTTGATGCAGCGCGTTACTCGAGCGACTGGCCGTATGCGGCAGTTGACCCATCCGGTTTTTATTCGTCTCTTACCGAGAGCCTTGATTGCACTCGCCTGATCGATCTCGCAAAAGGTCGCCTATTGGCCTCATGGAGTAACTTTTGTCAGGTTCACCCATTTGATTTCCAAGTTTGTTGTCCCGCTTGAATGCTTCACGGACATCAGCTTCGGTGGAGACTCCATCTAGGTCAAGGATCTCCAGTGGGTACGTGTCTTGACCGTACCGATGCTAGCAGTTGTTGGTTTGATTGCGGCAGTAAAAGCAGCACTGTCTTGAATCTTTTGACCCATTTCCACTAAGTCACCCCCGCGCTTTGTTTATTTTATAAACTTTATGTCTACTCCAGTCTCTGTCGGATTGACCTTGGCCTTGATTTCCTTTAGGAGATCCGCGTATGTTTGGCCTTCTACCAGTTGTACAAGAACAGCCTTCTATTCTTCGGTTTTTGGTGGCTATGTTTGTAGTTAGAGCCACCTTTATTTTCCTAGTTTTGAGCCTTAGTAAGTGGAGCCACTAGTTCGCATTCTCTTTCCATCTTCTTCTTATTTCGAGTCACTATGGTCCAGGTGTTCTCCGGGGCTATCTTTTTTTGTGCTGGCTTGTCGATTGCTGAAGAAGAGCTGGGCGTGGACAGGTGCCTTTTCCTATTTTTGTCCTTTCCTTGCCGTTGTGTGTAAATAACATTTTCTGATCGAAGTCTCAATGAACATTTTTGAACGCCGCATTGCTCACCTCGATCGATCGATTCATTCTAAATTATCGTAAGACAAAATTTTATTTACATGCATTTATACAAACACGCGTTCGCAGCCGAACACTCAGTCGGGAATAGTCGAAATGTTTTCCTAAGACCTCAAATCTTGGAGATCTGATAAAAACTCGCATTTTCAAAATCGGACCGAAATCAAGAACTTTATACTTTTGAATAATTAATTTTCAAAGTGGGAAGTTAAAATTGAAAAAACATAAAGTTTCCAAATCTTTTTCATGTTTTCTTAGAAAAATTCTGTTAAAATTGATTTGCTTCTTAAAAATTTCAAAATTTTTAATCAACATGATGATCAAATTAATACAATAGGGAATGATTTTAAATTATTTAAAATCCTCAGTGTAATTTTAGTTTGACAATTTCTGAATTTTTTTTTCTACTTAATAATTATTGATAAATTTTCCATTTTTTATTTTTTGCTATCAACAGAAGAACGAAAACTTGGACTTGAAGAAAAACCTTTACTGGTTCAGTTGAATTGGCATATCGATGATCGAGAAGGTCGGTTTTTACTTCGACGGATCGATGACAAAACTAATACAGCTGGAGTAGGTTTTGAAGAAGTTACAAGCTTCCGTAGGAAGTTAAGTAAACGAGAACGAAAACAACTAAAAAAACAAGAAAAACTTTGTCGTTTTAAGACTCCTGAACAGGGTCATGATTCACCATTGATCGATAAAAATGGTGTTGCTGAGAAACTTTATGTTGGTATGTATTCGTTTGAATGTTTTAATAAAAAAAATTTTATACAATTTTATAGAATTAAATGATTAGTAATCAATGGAGGAATAAGAAAGCTATGAGTATATTGATTAAACTTTTATTAAATTTTCAGAACTGCCGGAAACAAGTTTTACCAGAAGCATTTCAAATCCAGAAGCTGTAATGCGTCGTCGTCGTCAACAGAAGTTAGAGAAAAAATTGCAACAATTTCAAAGTAAAGATGGTGGTCCAGATACAGGTGGTACTTTAAAAATTTACGGGGAAGCTCTGTGTAAAGATGTTCCATATAAAACGTTGTTATTAAGCATAAGAG
Organism: Cotesia typhae; assembly: GCF_013202065.1. Taxonomy (NCBI): domain Eukaryota; kingdom Metazoa; phylum Arthropoda; class Insecta; order Hymenoptera; family Braconidae; genus Cotesia; species Cotesia typhae. Next base: position 1,357,512 of record NW_027423751.1, read on the forward strand.
ATTCTGCTGCTCAAATTGTCAGAGAAATGTTATCTAAATATGGTCTTGAAAAAGTGGATGCTCAGCAATATTGTTTAGTACAGGTAAGAAATCATCATGTGGTTGTTATTCATTACTTTCATAAATCCTTCAAAACAGTGATTAATTTTATGCCAGTGTTATTCGTTTAACATTTTTTGATTTATAACAGTTGGTAGTTATAATTAAAATTTACCCCCTTTGCAAGTTAAAACTCGTTGTCGCGATGAGTCGATCTTTTTAAAATACTACACATACTTTCCTACCGTTTCAATACAATAATAGTTAGTTTTTTGAGTATACTAATTAATAGAAGGATTTATTAATTATTAATAATTTAATTTATTTGAAGACAATTATTTAATTTATTAAATTTTAATAAATATTTTTTAACATTCAATAAATATTTATTTGGGAGAAAAGTATATTTATGAATAGTTAATAAGTATTAATTATTAGTTAACAAATATTTATTAATCTTCTACCTTCTATCTATATATATAAAAATGAATTGCTGTGCGTTAGTCACGCTAAAACTCAAAAACGTCTGGATCGACTAAAAAAAATTTTTTTTTGTTTCGTTCGCTATAGTTCAGGGATGGTTTAGAAAAAAAAAATTTTTGGAAAACCCGAAAGTTTAGCTAAAAAAATAAAAAATTATTAATTTTGTATCGGAATCGCTATTGTTACGCTTGAGCCTCAAGCGTGCTAGAGTGTACCAAAATTGTTCAATATGTAGGAAGATACGTACAAGTATACTGCAAAGTTATACTATTTACCTACATTCAGTTTGTAGGACATAACCACAAATCTCAAGAAGAATGTTTTTCATTACTTTTGTTTTGTTCGTGTTTATTTTCATATTGTTTCTATTATGTATTGTTTATTAATATGCCACAAAGAAAACGAGCTGACATTGGTCGTCGAAGTCAGTCAAATGTGTGACAAGCATTCTAACTTAATACCATTTTAACCATACACAATACAACCAGTGTTAATTGTTGACAAAAATAAATTAGAGTTTAAAGGTTGATAATCACGAATAAAAAGTTGTAAAAAAAAATGTCGTAGGTGATACGAAGTTCACCGGGTCAGCTAGTAATTAATAAATATCTTGTTGAGTGAATTTGTTTCGCTTGCAATGTCATATGATATGAAGATTGCTTATAAACAAAAGTCATTTTTACAAATTATTTGCATTAATTATATTACATTATAATAACGTTTATTGTAAAATACCAAATTCTATCACAGCTCATAATTATCTTTTACATTTTGAAATATTACAAACGTTAATTTGTTTAGTGAATTGAATTATCATCATGTATTCCAGCTATAGGGTTATAAAAAGTGTCAAAAGAAACTTACTATTTTTGCTTTTTACTGTTAATAAATATTTGTTAACTGTTAACAAATATTTATTAACATTTAATAAATCGTATTTTATAAATAATTTATCAACTGTTAATGAATATTTATTAAATCCTATGATGTTAAAAAATCATTTATTAATCGTTGATAAAGCTTATTGAATATAAACAAATCCTTTTATCAGTATAAAAATTCCCACATTGAAACTTAAAAGGCTCTGAAGAGTTGGCATTGAAAGACTATCGGGAGAGTAAAGTTGCAAGCTATTTTTCACGTTTTCATCATGTAGACGTCTGAATTTGACATCGACTCTAAACTAATTGCGCTCATGACTTGGATAACTTTGCGATTTTCGTCTATCTTTTCTCTAAGTTACTTCACGACTTTTATCATCATTATCTATTGATATTGATTATGAGTGGTCTGCAAACCTTAGAAAAACGCTTTGAAGTTACTCTTTATTATTGTAATAAGCTTATTTTTTTTATGGAATCCCCATTTTTTCTCCAGAAATACCAATTGTATTGATATTCAGAATATTCTATATATATAAGAGCTGTTCCATAGATAGATTGACTCATCACGATATCTCTGAAGGTATAACACCTAGAGACTTGAAATTTTGTAGGAATATTACTTTTGCCGTGTGTAGGTCAGCTAAGACCGGATTTTAAGAAATTCCTCCCCCTAAGGAGTTTCCGGGGGCATTTAGCAATGAAAAATTCCCGTTTTTAAACTATAGCTCCTATCGACTTTAAATTTGGTAGAAATCTTCTGTATGTGATGTAAAAATAATTTATGAACGATTTTTACGATATCTCGTCCCTACAAGGGGTGGATATTAACAATAAAAATTTTCTATTTTCAAGCTATAGCTCTTATCGACTCCAAACATGGTGGAAATTTTCTATAAGTGCAAAAATAATTTACGAACAAATTTTACGATAGCTCACGCCACAGGGGGTTACGGGGGTGGATGTTAACAATAAAAATTTTGAATTTCTGACGTGCAGCTCTGATATGCTTCAAATTTAGTAAGAATCTGCTGTACGTGAGGTATAAATGATCTAAAAGCGGATTTTATGACAACCTATTCTCAATATGGATTGCGGGGGTGGGTATTAACAAATAAAAATTTTAAACTTCCAAGCTATAGGGCCTACATGCTTTAAATTTGATAGGAATCTTCTATATGTGATGTAGAAATAATTCATGAACGAATTTTACTATGTCCCACCCTAAAAAAGGTTATGGGAGCGTTACACGGAAAGAATTTTATACTAACCCCAATAAACTTGTTTTGTAGATTTTACTATCTTCGATGGTAGTAAATTTTATAAAAGTTAAAATGATAGTTAACAATTTAAATTATAATCAGTACAATAATAAAATGATAATTTCTAAAATAGAGCAATCGTACCATTTACTATCGAAATGGTTACATTTATCATCACAAGTTGTTAAAATTACCAATTGTATTATAAACTATTCAGTAAAAGTAAGCACTGAATTAATCAACAACATTACCAATAATATAATAATAATAATAATAATAATAATAATCTATTTTATTAAAAGAATAAGAAAAATTTTAGGACCAGTGTATATTTATCTGATAAAATGGGTTTTTATAGTTAAGTTTGGTATCATTGGAAAAGTCTTGACCTGGAGTTTTGCTTTTTCAAGGTTTCATATCATTCTCACTTATATTCAATATATGATGATAAGTATCTAGGCTGTATTCGAAAATGCTCTATCTCTCGATACATAATTAAGAAATGACCTCGTATTTCGTGAACTATCGACATTTTTAAAGATATAAGCTCACTCCAATATTACACTCGACGAGACCTTTAATTCAAGTACCCACATCAATTTCTCATGTATTTCGTATATATGTATATATGAAAAATATATCAAAAATTCATCTGGGTATTCAAATGAAAGCTCTTGATGGGTGTAACATCAGGATGAGCTTATATTTTTAAAAACGTGAATAGTTAAAAAAGTACAGTGCAATTTAACAAAATTCATTATTTAATAAAGCAAAATTTTATTTATTTATAGTTCACAAGTCACAGCAGTCACATAGTGACTGCAAGGTTGCTTATAATAGTAGTAGTAGTAGTAATAACAATAACAATGATAATAATAATAATAATAATAATAATAATAATAATAATAAGGTGCTCCAGGTGCAGCTTCCGGACACGTCCTGTAGGAGGTGTAGACAACATCCGGAGACGCTTATGCACCTTTTGTCGGCATGTCCAGTGCTGGCGAGAGGTGCATATATCCAGCGTCACAATGCTGCCCTGAGAGTACTGTACTACTATCTTCGTCATTGCTACGGTATTGACGTGACACCAGTGCTGCCTTATTTGCCAGGAGATATTCCCCAGGTTGTTGAGAATGACAGTTGCAAAATTTATTGGAACATGCCATTTGCAACAACCCGGCGGATAGATCACAACAAACCTGATATTGTGCTCTTCGACAAGGCCACTCATGACATTTATGTCATTGAGTTCTCGGCCCCGGCTGAATACAACATCTCAGCCAAAGAAGAGCACAAAAGACAAATATATCAGGATCTCCTGTTTGAAATTGGTAAACTTTACCCAGGTTACCGTGTCAAGCTTGTCGTCCTGATTGTTGGCGTCCTAGGAGGGATGAAGCAGTCTTTTGTATCCTCACTTGCCAAAGTTCCAGCTTGCTCATCAAAAGCTGAGTTCTTGGCAGTTAGGATGCAGAAGGCTGTTTTACTTGGTTCTCTCCGTCTCTTAAGGGAAATGACTTTGGCCTGCTGTGATCACTAACCGCCTTGTTGTGCGGAGTGGTCCAGCAGTAACGGACGGAGCTCAGGCTGGGCCCTCGGAGAATCGGACTCCGGGGATAACCCCCCTGAGCATTTAATAACAAAATAATAATAATAATAATAATAATAATAATAATAATAATGTGGACATAAACTGAAAATTAAAATTACTTTTTAATTATTTTTCTAATTAATATTAGAAATGACTTTTCATTTAATATTAATATCAATCGCATAAAATATAAACTCTGATGGTAATAATTATCATCAAAGATTGTAGAAATTATTAATTTGATTCTAAAAGTTATTATTGAGATATTTAATCAAGTTCTTTGAGATAGTTGAAAATACAACTTTATAGTAATATAACAGATGATAAAAATTTATATATTGGTGGTAACTTTAATAATTTATGTCGTATTTACAATAACGAAAAGTATTCATTAATAGTAAAAGGTGTTAATTACTATTGAAATATATTAGAACTTTTTACAATATTTCGATGATAGTATTTACCATAAAATTCTTTCCGTGTAATAATGAAAAATTCCCGTTTGTAATATATAGCTCTTATTAGCTCCAAATTTGGTAGGAACCTACTATATGTGATATAGAAATAATCTACGAGCGGATTTTACGACGAACCACCCCTAACAAGGACTGCGGGGGTAGGTGTTAACAATAAAAAATCTTAAGCTCCAAAACATAGCTTCGTAAAGCTGTAAATTTGGTAAGAATTTTTTATTTGTCATGAGGTGATCATCTCAAAAAGGATTTCAATAAATTCTACTTCCGATAGGGGTTGCGGCGCGGATGTTAAAATCAAAAATTTTTATTTCCAAACTATAATTTCTACAGACTCCAATTTTGGTCGGAATCTTCGTGTATAATGTCAAGTTCAGCTGAGAATGGATTTTCTCGAATTCTAACCCCAAAAGGGATTGCGGCGGCTTGAACAATCAAAATCTTTCATTTTCGAATCATAGTTTCTATGGACTTAAAGTTTTGTTTGAACCTTTTATTTATAATGTAGAAATCACCCTGAATAGGATCTAACGAAAGTCATTGTAAAGTTTCCAAAATTTAACTTTACATGTAGCTATTCAGTCAACGGACAAAGAATTTTACATACATTTTATTTTTGCTAATCACATAACCGATGAATCGTTTTTATTACGGGATCGTGGGAATGTAACAAATTAAAATGAATGCATTTTCTTAACACTTGAGATGTGAAAAAGAAATTAGGCTACTTATTCTAAGGAAATTCGTAAAAAACATGCACAAATAATTTTCTATAAAAAATTGATGTCACGGAAAAAATGTTAATTAACGGCAAAATTCTTCACACTTTAAGCTAGGCAGATTTTAACTTCATTTATGAGACCTGCAATTATTTTAACTGAAACTTTCAAAGCTCATTTCAAATTTTTTTTCTTCGTGTCAATTATCATTCGTTTTTGGAAGAAAACCACGGGGATGTTATAGTGATTGCACATTGAAAGTTATAATTAATATTAGCTAGAACAATCTCAGGGATTAAAGGTATAGACCAATCCGATGGAATTTGGAATCTGTGCAAGTCAAAACAATACTCCAATTAAATTTCAAGTCTAGATCTAAAAATACAATTCTATAAAGTACCCAGCGGAGCGGGCGGGTAACAGATAGTGAGTATATAAACGAAATAGCTTAACAAAATTCAATGGAAAAACACATCTTGCCAAGTCTATAGGCGTTTCGAACATCTATAACTATTTTATTTTATCGTCTTTCCTGCCTGTTCTTTCCGAAATCTATCGAGTATTATCTTATGTAGTGTAGTCTAACGTCCAAGAAAAATGACAATCTAATTTAATTAATAAGTCACTCTCATGGCAGACTATGTCTAGCTTTTCCGTTTCTTAGGACGTCTTCAAAAAAGTGTAGTATCTTAAAAAAAAATTATTTAGAAACTTCTTACAATATTACTTTTATATTTATTCATCGTAAAATCTAGTTACAATATTAACCCTAGCACCCTGCACAGGAGTTCTCCAAACCTCATCAAATTTTTTCAACTTAAATTTTTTTTGCTGTATAGTGGTAAAGTTACGACATTTATCGCATTTGGAGAGGAACTTATTTAGAGGAGAACGCTGTATAGTGAAACTTTAGGTCTCATTTAGAAGTGATATAACAAAGATTTAAAAAAAACGTTGGAGTTATTATAACCTTTCTATATTTAATATATCGAAATAAATTCATAGCTTGCAATAAATTCTTATGTTCTTTGAATTTTTTAATTTACAAAGATTTCACGTGTTGTTTTGATCTTCTTCAATACAAAACGCTTAAATTATTCAAATAATACATGAAAAAAAATATATGAATGTTTTCCTAAATTTACACAAAAATAGGAAAATAAAATTTCGTTTATATTATTAATTGCATTTTTATCAGAGAAAATTAAGTTATACTTAATTTTGCAATAGACTACTAGATTTTTCATACTCTGGCGATAAAAATAAAAAAAATAAAAAAACGTTTTTATGCAATAAAAATCTACCTAATGATTGATATAAAATACTGAGGTACACGTAACCTCTGTATAAAAGATTTGTTATATTTAGATAGCGTAGGGTGCTACGGTTAATTTGATACAAAATAAATTAAGTATTACATGATTATTGTAATTTTTATAGGTAACAACAGAAAAAAATAACGGAAACACACATCAAGAATATATTTTAGATGATGATGAATGTCCATTGGCTATCATTATGAATCTATCATCAGTTTATGGTAAGTTAAATTAACTTTAGTCACTTGAATTAAATTATTTTATCAATTTCACGTTATCACCAGTTAATTAAGAGAACTATAAAAAAATCTGGAAGACGGTTAACCTTGCAGGTTATTTCTGGAACTTCGCACTATAATTGCGCTCAAAATAAACATATTTGCAGCTAATGAGTTCTTCAAGCTCAAAAATAGAAATTGAAGTACGTGCTCAAACTCTTTGAACTTGAAAATCTGACAATTATTTAAGCAACATAATTTTTTACTTCTTGGACTGACTAATTTCAGAAACTTTATTTAATATAAAATTTCGTAGTTGAATTATTTGCTAAATATTGAGGAATATGAAGAATTTAAGCTGGTCAGTTATTATGCGTTATTATATGTCGCGCAAAATAATAATAAATACTAATATTGGATGAAGTATGTAAACCTCCTATAATTTTCGAACAGTTTAAGCTGATTCGGACCGGTAGATTTTGAGAAATCTCAAAAAAATTACTCGCATCGCTCAGGCTAGCAACTTCACTCTGGTCTAAAATCTTTTTGTTTCATCCCGCGTCACACATTAAATTTTTAATATGATTTTCATTAAAAATGCTCGTTTCAATGTCTGGAGCCAACCAGAACTAGATAGTTTCAGACAAATAGCGAAAATACCATTTTTAAATGTGGAGCTCGAAAGCTCCAAAAAGTCATGTGCAATTTTAAGTGCTTAGATATGGAATTAGCGGGAAGTTGCAGAAATTACCTTTAGGGTCAACTGTTTTCCTAACTTTTTTAAATGTAACAGTTTGACAGACTATAACTTCGAAACTAGTGATTCTACAGTCTTTGACTAGTTTTTGTAGATAATTTAATTTCTTACGAATACCATAAGAAGGTATTTGGCAAAAAATTTTTTTAATAACGAATAATTTTCTGAAAACAAAAAAAAATCTTTCCTGTGTTATTTGAATGGGAAATCAAATTTTTTGATTAGCTAAGCCGCTATTGGACTTAAACCTTTTAGCCTAGCGCCATAATTTTTTATTTTTTATAAACTACCAGATTTTTCTAGTATAGCAGTAAAGAAAAAATATCGCCTAAAAATGATACACCCTAATATATATAGATAATACAATAAATTTATTTAATATCCATTTCTAAGTAGAAAAAAAAAAAACTTTTTTTTGAAATTAGACTATCACATTTGTACTTTGCACATTTACACTAAAAATACAACAAAAAAAATAATTCCTCTCATTTACCTCAACTTAACTATCAATTTTACTACTGATTTTTCAACAATAAATAATTGATTAATATTAATAAGAAAAAAAAACTTAAAGAAACTTAAAGTTCAATCCTTAATTTCCGTAACAAATTTTAACTTAAAACAAATTATTGATAGAAAGAAATTGTTCGGTAGAATTTCTGAGTATGTTAAGGTAAAATGTCAACACAAAACGACTGAGTTGGTTGTATTGATTATTAGTAGAGCGGAAGAAAAGAGGGGTTGTGACAGTAACACAGTTCTTTTGTAGTTCAGTAAAGCTTCGTTGCTTTTTGATTTAAATACGGAGTATTTAAAGCTTTAAATCGAAATAAAAATATTTCTTATTTTCAAGTTAAAATTAATAATACTAGAACTGTCTGTAAAAATAACCTAGTGAAAATTCATTTGTAAATGATGTTTAATTGACTTTTAATAAGCAAACAACTGCTTAATGCAATTCAAAATAGTGCTAAGCAATTGATTGAGAATTGAATATCCTTTTAAAGTAACTGTTTACCACAATATATGACAACAAATCATTGATTGTAAAATATAGTTTAAATAGTCGTAGATTATCATCATAAAAAAATTTACAATTTCTTCGAAAGTGATTATTTCGGCAAGTGCGTTGTGATTTTCTGATTGCTTAGTTATTTCTAAATTTTCTAATCAATAACATGAATCTCCAACTTGAAGTCATTGTTGTGAGTGCTGACAATGACAATGAACACTTAATTTATAACACAAGAAAAACAATATCTAAGTCAAGGGTGTTTCGTTGACAAGTAAAAAAACAACGATAATTAAAGTGCTAAATGAATTAAATCTAATATATATCATTGAGAAAAAATGTTTTTTTCGATATTGGCGCTATAACGCTGATCAATTTTTATCAAGACAATTTTCTTATTTAAAAATATTACAATTCAAGTTAAAATTACGAGAGTACAGTTTTGAACTCATCTAACTACGTATTAAACAGTCTAGTAAAACAATCTTCATTTCTCTGTAGACTTAAACATAAGTATTCGTCAATATGATGGACTGGGGAATTAGACGTAAGCATTTTTTCTATTTTGTTTTAAAGACTGTGTATATAAGTCTATTTTTATTTCAGTTTCGATTAAAAAATTAAGATTTTCAATTTTTTTATGAAATTATTCTTTCTAAGAAATTATTCTAAGATTGATTAACGGTAGCATTTAAATCGATAGTAAGTAATAATACAGTTATATAGTAAATTCTGAATTGAAATATGTAACAGATTTAACAAAAGTTCGATAACATATACTTACAGTTAATTATATTTATTCATAAATCTTATCTTGAGGAAGTTTCATATCATCTTTTTTTGAATTATCATCAAAATTATTTCAATGACTGCCATTATTTTTTAAACTAGTTCATTTTCATAGTATATTATAATCATTAAAATGAAATATTAAAACGAAAGCAGCTGAGAGTAAAAACGTACAACACAGCGTTGCGATATTCAAATCGGCAAGTCTTATGTCACATTGATCCTCTCCACCATTTCTTTCTTGATATTTTATAATTGCATCTTTCTTTGATACAGCACACAATAACAATAAACCAAAGATACTAAGTTATTACACGAACTTTTATCCGAAAACTTAATTTTTCTGAACTAAAATTGTCTTTTAGGCTTCAAACGTTGATATCTCGAAAATTTATAATTTTATAACAATAATCTGTATTATAATTTGAAACCCAAAGAAAGTATCGTGCAAAATGTTTTTATTTTGAAAAAAAATTTTCACGTAAAGTGCTGGAAGACTAAGAATCATTGAAATATTGCGTTCTAAATATTTAAAGTGTAATTATTTTTAAATTTCAGTTAAATCGACAAGGCTCAGGTTAAAAACTAGTCAATTTGGCATGTAAAGACCCATATACAACGATCATTTTATAGCTAGCTAAAAACAATTGTCTGAACTGTAACTTCAATTAGAGCTCCTGTTATTGAAATTCAGTGATTAAATGTGTTCTTTATGAAAGAATCTCTCCAAAATACAAAAAATTTTAATATACAAGAGTTACTGCCTATTAGTCCTAAGGAAGTTATTGATCTATATAAAAGTGCACTTATGAAGATTCCCTAAGACAACATGGTTTTTTTGAAAAGGAGCAATGATGATAGAGTAATTTGAAATCTCTTGAAACTAAGCTTGAATATTCAAAAAAATTGATCAAACTCAATAAAATGTCTCTTTTACAGCTAATAGTTTAGATTACCTAAGAAACTATTTAGATTTTCATTTTCATCCCCTACAACTTTCATAATATATTTTAAAAACCTTATAAAAAATATAAAAATTTGATTTTTGATCATTTTTTCTCTGGTAGATACCAAATTGTTCATATTTTCATGAATAACACTCATTTTCAAATAAATTCATTTTTATTTGTTAAAAGTAAGGTTTAATACGTTTAACTTTAAAATCTGTTCAACTACTGAGCACTTTACCTTAGTGTAAAATGGTGCAAAATGAAATTGTTAATAACTCATAAACTATTGATCGGGTAGGAATGAAAAACAAAACACAGAATCATAGCTTTTTCAAGCCCTTCATTTGACCTGCTAATATTGAAAACGTCAGACTAATAGTTTCTTAGAAAAAAATTTTTAATCTTTTTAATTTATGAACAATTTAGACTAGATTTTAGTTATTCTAGAATCTAATCTTATTCAATTCCTTATTGAAAACCCCCAGAAGTTTTTTTGGAGTTGTTTGACTTCTTACCAGTTGGAAGAGTTTTTCGATAGAAATTGCTTAATTTTTTCGAATTACTAATTTTTCCTTGAAAACGTGAAACTATAACGGTTTTCAGAAGTTGCACCATAACGACAAATATAAAAGTTGAATTTCTATGAAATCTACGTAAAATTACCTTCCAAAATTTATCATTTTCTTCAACGCTACAAATCAATTCAAAGAACACTTTAATAAAAGCATTTCCAAGCTGTATACAGTCGTGATTTTTTGAATGACAAAATAAAAAATCTGCTAAAATATAATAAAGTTAACTTATTCATGGAGATAAGCAAAGAACCTTGATTTTCTAGGTTCAATAATGTTCCACGTCAGAAGACGACCAGCAGATTATGTACCAAGAAAGAGAAAAAAGAAACCAAGTGGTAAATGGGGTGAAATGGATAACAAGTACGAAGATGAGAGATTACCATTTCTGTTAGAACTTAATGCTGATGGATCGGAAGTACCGAATGGTGCAGGAATAAGACATCGTCTACTACCTAACGTTACAGAAGTGGGATCTGAAGTATCTTCAAGCAACCAAGCTGGTCATACCCAAACTTTGACTCTCAGTGGCTCCACAGTTATGCCTCGTCATTGTGTTATTGCTTTTACTGAGAATATTGTTACTCTTACACCTGCTTCGAGAGATGCTCATACTTATGTAAATAATCAAAGAATTCACCAGACTACAATCCTTCAGGTAATTCAGGAATAAGCAAAAATTATCATTAGTCTTGTATTATTTTTACTGTATTTACTCGCTTACCGCGGCTATAGAATCCCCATTGTCTGAATAGAAGTCAAAAATATTTATAAGCATATAAAGCTAAAGTAATTACATTGAAGTAGAATTTCACATATTTTCAGTCATAAAAATTGAAAAAGAAAGATATTCACTTTCAATATATCCTTCTATTCAACGGATTGATGATAGAAATTAATTTGATTTATAAAAAATTAAATTTTATAAAGATTTTTTAATTCGACTAGTCCGTAAAATGAAATTTCAATTCTCAATCATCAATTTGAAAATGATGCATTCATTTCTCAACATTGTTATTTTTTGTCATATTGCGCATCTAAAGTAAAACAAAAAAAAAATTTTTTTTGTTGATTCAATTTTCCAGAATTTTGTCCACTCAGTAATATTGTTATTGTGAACATCCAATGTTGTTCAATGTATTTACCCAAAATAGTCAAAATTTGAGCGATTGACATGTAGACAATTTTTTTTTTTTATTAGTTTTGAATTTGATGTGCACTATGAAAAAATATAATAATGTTGAAAAATGAATGCATCAATTTGAAATTATTGAGTAAGTGTCGAAATTTCATTTCAAGGATTTTGAATCCAAAAATCTCTATGAAATTTATTACTTTGGAAATTAAATTTATTTCTATCATCAACTCGCAGAAAAAGTAGAATAAGTGGAAAAAAAAAGATTTCTAAATCAATTTTTCATTTTTTTTATGATTCAAAATAGGTAGTGCCACTTGTATATAATTACTGTTTTATAATGAGTTGATATTATTTGTTGTTAGAATGGAGCCATCATCAAATTCGGTCGACTACATACGTTTAGATTTATTGATCCTGCTCCTGAAGATCGAATCAGGCAGTACCACGATTCAAACAAACAATCGGAGCACAATCGTGATAGGTAAGACAAACATCTTTAATTCAGTAGTTTTAATTGTGCACTAAAAAAGAGTTATGAAATTGTTTTTGCTTTTTACTTTATTATTTTTATTTTAATCACATAATTTATTTTATAATATTGCTCCAATAAATAAATTTCAAGTTCATGTAAAATTAGAAATAAAATTGGCACAGTAATTTCTCATGTTGCTAATTTAATAGTTTTATTAATGATACAATCTTATAGTTAAATACAATGCTTATGAATATGATTTGATTGCATATTGCTAATCGCTGGTATTTTCATCAAATTTCAATTTAAACTTCGGTTTAATAAAAAACAGATCAGGAGCCAGTTCTCCAAACGATGGTCAATGTTCTTCACCCAGTCCAGTAAAATCGCATGTCGCAAATCTTAGTTCAAAAAATACTGCACATAGTTCTGTCATTCCGGAAGGCACACATAATTATGAGACTACCTTCGATTTAGATGGAAATGTTGAAACTGCAAGTCTTACAAGTAGCAGAGATAGTAATAGGTATGTTTTTAGCGCCAGAATTTGATTTCATTCGTTTATGTATACCATTAACTTTCATTATTTTGCCTGTGATTGAAAATGAAAATATTTCAATAAACCATAAGAATGTGCAAGTAGTGTTCCAATCGAATAGGTAATTCAAAAATTTTTAGAAAATTCGAAACGTTCAAAAAGATAAATTTTTGACAGATTCGATAGTTTTGAATAATTCACAATTTTTTTTAATTCCTAAGTTTTTCGAATAAATTGAAATTTCGCTAAAATCAACGTCCGCTAAGTTCAATTCTCATTATCAGATACTTTTTCTTTCGCTCTAATAATAGTTTCACATTCACTAATATCAACTCCTCAGAATTAAGAGCACTATCATGAAAATTTTAGAAATACTTTGAGCTTTGAAGTGAGATTAAAAAAATTGAACTTCTAATTCGATTTAAAGCTGATTTTAATTTTTCCAAACGATCATCTTCAATATCTTCACCTTTTTTTCGGAATGCGCTAGAACCGTCATACTTTAACCTTTTAAAATTGTTGATGTCAAACTCGAATTTTCCATCACGGTAACGAATTTTGAAATATTGAAATCAGCTATAACTACTATAGAATATTTCTTCCTATTTTTTAAAATGTTTGTCTTTGTAAAAATAATTCACAGTTTAACCAACCATGAATTAATATTTAAGGCATGAATTTAAGCCTATTCGAAAACTTATGAATTATTTGCACACTCTTGATAAACGGTAAAAAAATAACTAATTATTAAATGATATATTTTGCGCATATCAAATATTTAATTAGTATATTATTATTCCAGACTTTCGCAACATTACGATCGTCAACCTAGGGGTACAGATCCGATCTTACCTGCAGTATTAGAGTTTCTCGAAGAAACAGAAGACACATTCTTGCACGCAGTTATTACTGATGTTGAACCATCATCATTACAATTTAAACTTGCGCCAACATATACTCTATATCTTGCTACGAGATACAGAGCAAGCACACATTATAGATCTGAATTACAACCAACAGAAAGAGCTCATAGATTAACTGTTATGTTAGGAAACGTTGCTACCATGATACAACGTATAATACAAGATCGTTATATGGATGCGCCTTCTTTAGCTCTATGGCTTTCAAATGGATCAGAGTTTCTTCATTTTTTAAAAAGTGATCGTCATATAGGAGCTTTTTCAACTCGAGCTCAAGATATTTTAGTCGATGCCGTTCAAATGGCTTTCGGATCACTTATAAATTGCGTATCACTAGAACTAACACCAGCAATGTCTCAATTTATGGCAGATACGGACGAACCTGCAAGAGAAGCCAGCGTTTTACAAATATTTTCTAACACGATGGCTCTACTTCGTCGGTACAGGGTTAATGCAGCTTTAACTATTCAATTTTTCAGCCATTTGTTTCATGCAATAAATGCAACGGCTTTCAATATACTTATATCAAATAATAACCTTTGCGTACGATGGTTTGGACGTCGACTTAAAGCTCGATTAAATGCAATTGAAACTTGGGCCGAACGACAAGGCTTGGAGCTTGCTAGTCAATGTCATCTTGCTACAATAATGCAAGCAACTCATTTATTGCAAGCACCCAAGTATAATACTGAAGAGTTAGCGGCTCTTAGTTCAACTTGTTTGAAACTTAATTCCTTACAAGTTCGAGCTCTGTTGCAAAAATACCAGCCGACAGCGGACGAACCACGCTTAACTACAGAATTGATAGAAAATGTGGTAAAAATCATTGAAAATGTTACTGATACTCTTATTAGAGCTGATGGAAGAGAAATACGTCTCGAAGAGGAACCAACTTTAGCTCTAGCAGTATTATTACCAGAAGATGGTTATAGCTGTGAAATTATTAAAGGTATGCCACAAGGACTTGAGAAATTTCTTGCCCCACTTCAGCGTGATGGTATTTGTAAAATAGCTCCTCAACCAACAAGCAGTGGATATTGGACCGTATACATGATTGACCATCATAATAATGTACGTATATTTTCAATTCATTCTACATTTCTTTTAGTACGTATGTAAAAAAAGCTTTAGTAAATGACAGTAGATTGTGCAGTAACTGCAACAATCCGTTAATTGTCCATGAAAGCGAAGATGAACACATGAACAGAGTGAGGACGCTCATCTTCTCTAGTGGACAATATGATATCTACGTTCTAATATGTTCGAATAATCATAACTATGTTATGCAGCTCATGTTGAAATTTTAGAGGTCAAATTTTTTAATACAGTCGAATCTTGTTATGAGTCCGTCAACTTAAATTTTCACTGTAGAGCTTCCCTCATCACAAGTTGAAAAAAAAAAAACCGCGTGAAAATCGGTTCATTCATTCTAAAGTTATTGTGATTTGAAAATTCAAAAAATAATGTTCTATCAGACTTTTGAGCTCGGAGAACTCAAAGGCATACGAAAGCAATTTCTTTGAACTCGAAGAGCTCAAAAACGTCGTAAGTATAATTTCAAGCGTTCAAGTATAGAATCGGCGGGAAGTTGCAGGGATGGCTTTCAGGGTCAATCGTTTTCCTAATTTTTTCAATATAATAATATAATAACAATAATATATAATAATAATTCTGCATCGATTTGTAAAAAATGAGATTGCTGCATCGTACGTTTTTTTTTTGCTTCCGCAATTATTTTAATTAAATTCAATTTGTATTGCCTTTTCAAGATCTCCAAAATCCTGTGATCTAAACATTGAATTATGGACGTCACATTTGCTGACAAATGAGTAACTTCTATATCACTTTTTTTTTTTTTTTCTTTCCAATATGTATGAGTTTTACAATTATAATTGTAATGCTAACAAGAGAAATACCAGAGGAAGACAGAAAACGTAAAAGGAACCCACTGCGTAGGTCATTTGAAGATAAAAACAAACGCCATTCGGCCACATCTGAAATGGAAGGTAGATTTCACAGAATGAATTATCATATTATCCCATTAACTTTCGTCTGACATTAAATGAAATTTATTTCAATTTTATTAGGATCTGTTAAGAATTCTCGATAGAATAACATTTATAATTTGTTTGTACATCACATTGCCTGAAAATATTACAATTGTACTCTTAACTTCGGTAAAATAACCAAAATCGGTCAAAATGTCAATGTTATATACGTCAAATTGAAGGTAATTTCATGAGCTTTTACATGAATTTATCAAATATAAGTCATCTCTTTACAATCGAAAGTTATACATCAATTAAGTCACCGAAAACATGATTTTTACTATTTTGATAATTTTGAAGAGCTACCATTTCTAAACTTATTGACGGATTTTGTTCATCTTTGAACTTATTCAAGGTTATTATCCAAAAATATGTGTACCAAGTTCCATCTAAATCCGTTAAGAATTGTAGGTGCTATCGTGAATACAGGCCGCGTTATATTACACACACACACACACACACACACACACACACACACACACACACACACATATATATATATATATATATATATATATATATATATATATATATATATATATATATATATATATATATATATATATATATATATATATATATATATATAAACTTTCGAACCAATACTATTTTTGAGCTATACTCGACTAGTTAGATGATATTATAGTAAAATTCCGACTTAATTTTGACATGAGGGCCGATGCAATCGATAGATTTTGATGAAATCTACCTAAAAATTCGATAAAAACGTACGACGGTCTGAAATTCGAAAATATGGTTTCGTACTTCCTCCTTACATGCTATTTTTTAAAGATTTTAAAATGTTGTCAATTTTTCAATTCGAAAATCATACTTGAGTCGAAATATAATTTCTAATTTGAGCCTCAAAATCCTCAGTGACATTTTTGAGGGCCAATATGAAATTTCAAGATAGATTTCAATATAGAAAGTAGTCACGATTTCAACCTCAAAACCCTCACAATAATCTTCAATAATTTTATTATTAAAAATTTTTAATTAATATGACACTATTGTTTTTAAATCCTTCCTGCTTTTTTCAAATAAACAAATGGTTTTATCTGATAAAATAAATTTAAAGTGATCAAAGTGTAAAATTTTTTGGCATTAGTACAAGTTGTCATATAACATTTTACTAATTAATTTCATCAAAATAAATTAATCAAATTGAAAAAAATAGTATTTTACACTACAAGGGCAGGAATTTCAAACTTTCTTCCCGTGTAGTGTATACTATTTTTCTTGCTATCATTTGCGGCACGATCGAAGCGAGTGTTGCTGGTCGAGGGCAGGCATCAAATCAAATACATCTATAAATAAACGTATAGTTACATTTTAATTAAAGAAATTATGCTTATATTTTAAACATGAGTATTTTTTGCACAATTATACACAATGCACAATTAATTGTGCTTCCGCATCAAAATTTTGAGTGACCTCTTCTTCATCGGTAGACTCGTCGGACGATTGATGCATTTTTTACTTTTTATACTATCACTACCCTTTGTTGATTACAAAAACTCTATGAGTAGAATTTAATAATTGAAATTAGCGTTAAATGAGTGTAAATAAACTGTGAGGTTATATCATTGAAAGTAAACGTAGAGGTTGTGGATGCGCGTGTCGGGCTCTAGTGGTAGTATTGTAGAGGGGATATTTTTACTTATGTATTGTGTGTCGGTGTACGCGGCTTAATTTTTACTCCCGCTATGTTAGATGGCGCGTGAACAGCTCGACCAAGGAACAAAATTAGATTTTCTACTCCGAAACCAGGGATCAAAATACGTACTTTCGACCGAAGTAGTAAGAAAAAAATTTTTTTATTTTCTTAGGACAGTTGGTTTAATTCGAGTGTTCAGATTATGATTTCGGATACTTGACATTTTTACCTTCCTACGCTCGGACTCGAACACGGAACCCTACACTCTATAAGTCTAAACCTAATCGACTACTCTATACTACGCATGTAGTTATTTTGATGATAACTGTACATAGTTAAAACATATTAGAATCCTCATGTAATCCTCATACTTCCCAATGAGGATTTTGAAGCTTCCGTTCGAATTTGAAACCTACTATACGCCGGAAAGAAATAATGCTGTTTTCCAACTATGGATTTTTTTTGTCTCGAGGAGTCCTTTCAAATTATTTGTTTCATTATCGTTAATAATATATTTTTTGAGAGATGAGTATCAATTATTACTGTTTTTACTATCAGTAAACAAAAAATAACTTCACTTAAATTAACTCACAATTATGTCCATTAAGTTGACAAATTTTTGTAACAAGACGATAGATGAAGAAAATATTAATTACATTGCTATTCCTATATTAAAGTGCAACGAATAACCTCTTAAAAAATTCTAACTTTAAAATTAAATATTTCCAAAACTGTACGATGCAGCAATCTCATTTTTTACAAATCGATGCAGAATTATTATTATTATATATTATTGTTATTATATTATTATATTAAAAAAATTAGGAAAACGGTTGACCCTGAAAGCCACCCCTGCAACTTCCCGCCGTTTCCATACCTGAACGCTTGAAATTATACTTACGACGTTACAATTTGTGTGTTATTTTGAGCTTTCCGAGCTCAAAGAAATAGCTTTTGTATGCTTTTGAGCTCTGCGAGCTCCTTATTGGAGGTGATTTGTTGTAAAATCTGTTCTTAGATCATTTCTATGTCACATATAGAATACTCTTACTAAATTTGGAGTCTATAAGAGCTATAGCTTGGAAATTGAAAATTTTAATTGTTAACACCCTTCCCCGCGAACTCCTGTGAAGTGATCTATCGTAAAATTCGTTCGTATATTATTTCTACATCTCTTATAAAAAAATCCCTACTTAATTTGGAGTCCATAGGAGCTATAGTTTAGAAACGGGAATTTTTTATTGGTAACGCCTCCACAGTCCTGTGTGGGGTCGGATATCGTTAAATTCGCTCATAAATTATTTTCACATTACTCACAGGAAATTCCTACCAAATATGGAGTCTGTAGGAGTTATAGTTTCAAAATTAAAAATATTCATTGTTAATAACCACCCCCACAACCCTCTGTGGGTTGAGCTATCGTAAAATTTGTTCATAGACAATTTCTACATTTCTTACAGAAGATCCCTACCAAATTTGGAGTCTATAGGAGCTATAGTTTGAAAACGGTAACTTTTCATTGTTAACGCCCCCGCAAACCCCTTTGGGAAAAGAATTTCTCAAAATCTGTTCTTAGCTAACCTCTAAATAGCAATAGTAATATTCCTACTAAATATCAAGTTCCTAGGTCCGAAGGTTCCCGAGATCTCGTAATGAGTGACTATATAGATAAGAATCTCCTTTAATAATATAGATAAAATAAGAATGATTATCATAATCATGATCGTTTTTATTAGTTGCTGTTGACACTTGACGCTATGAATTTTTGATGAGGAGTAAATGTAATTAAAATTTAATTTTGATTAAAAAATTTTGAAAATAATTTTAGAATACTTTTAGTTCCGTAGTTCAAGCGCTATGAGTAATCGATCTGGTGGCTATAACAACCATGTTTCTTCAAGCTGTGGCCAGCCAGAAATCCAAATCATTCAGTTACAAAAGTCCACAAATGGAATGGGTCTCAGTATTGTTGCCGCAAAGGTGAGAAATTTATTTATCTTAAATATCTATCCTACCATAAAAAATGAATTATCATATGGATCCAAATACTAGTGAGAAATGTTTATTTATAGAGTATTTATAAAGGTTTTTATAATTAGGCGACGTACACTTTAAATGCTTGTATTTAAGAATTGGAAACATAATACGGAAATTTTGGTTATAAACAGAGTTATTGATTAAAAAAATCTAGATTCATAATACTATGAAATAATTAGTTAATGTAATAACATATGAAATAATTCAAAATTATCAATTAGAAACGAAGAGTTAGTAACAGTCACAAATAAATATATTTAAATAAAATAATCAATAAAAAAATAAGCTTTTGATTCTCCGTTATTTTCAACTTGATGAAATCAATAATATTTTGCACTTTTTTATATTTTTAGGGAGCTGGTCAGGAGCGATTAGGAATATATATTAAAAGCGTAGTTTCAGGCGGAGCCGCTGATATTGTAAGCAATCAAAAATAATTTTCTTTCTTTGTAGGTTCAGTAAAATTGAATTATTGATTTACTCTTTCAATATTTATTTTAAGGATGGTCGTTTAACAGCTGGGGATCAATTACTTAAAGTTGATGGACAAAGTTTAGTTGGAATAACTCAAGAAAAGTAAGTACAGTTGTTTTGATTAAGTAGACAGTAAATTAACGTTTCTGACATGCCTATAATTCGGAGCGACTATCACACTTATCTTCACGTGAATACTCAATAAATTTTAGGCTCATTTCGCGATCACTCATTTATTAAATAATAATCCTATATTTAATAAAACTTATTCTCTAGTCGAATTACGTGCATACCCTTCATAACGGCGGGAGAAAAAATATTTTCGGGCAGACCGATACATGAGATTAGTGTTACTGCCGTCAAACAGTAGTCACTATCTGTGTTATTCTTATTATGATGTATAACTTGAAGATTGCTTGCTAAAAAATTATATCGATGTTTATACGTGTCAATTGTTATGAATTAAAATAAGATATCAACTAAATTTTAGTTAATGAAACACACAAATAAGTAAATATTTTCATCTTAGTTATGTGTATTCAAGCGAGATAAATTAACGAAATTCATAGACAATGCATAATTAAATCATATTGTGTGTAATTGTAGTAAAAATGCAACAATTTTTAAATTAGAAATAATTACTGTGTTATTTATAATTGTCATATTTATTCATTTATCATGATAAGCGACAGGAATAAATTAGCAATCAGAATGATTTGTAATAATTAATATGACAGTTTTATATTTGGTAAATTAAATCTGCTTCTGATGAAAAAGTTGTGATTTAGTTTTTCAGATATAATTGATGCCTGCTTCCCCCCTACCCACGAGCAGAACTCACTTGGCGCAACTAAAGTTGAAATTTATCGCGCAAATATGAGATGCTTGTTAAAATGTTATTTTATTGTTTATAAAAATGTAGTTAATTAACGTACTTTTGATTGGTTATGAAGAAGAATAGTATACACTATATGGACAAAAGTCTTAAAGCCCATGACAGGAATTTCCACTCTCAGCCCTTGTAATGTAAAATACTATTATAAAAAGATCAACGATGGTTGACCCTGAAAGTCATAATTGAAATCTCTCACTAAAAGCTCGAAACGCTTGAATATATTACTAAAATTAAGCAATCGAGCTTTTTTGAGCTCAAAATGTCGATTTTAATATCTCTTCGAGCTTAAAAATGTAAAGAAAGCGCTGTTTTGAAATTTTTTGGACTGCAACATCTTTAGAGCTTAATGGATCTGTTTGAATTCTATATCATTCATCTCAATCGAATGGTTCACTCTTGAGGTATCGAATGACAAAATTTTATTTATACGCACACAGAATGGCTTGCCATATTTCATAGCTAAATTTATCATTAAAGACAAATTTGGGAACAGGGGAAAGAGAGGATAAAAGGAAAAGGGGGGACCTTACCCAGTAGGAACTTTTCGGTAACCGAAAATATAATTCGGATAGCCCAGACCGGGTCTTGAACTCGGACTATTTGGTTATTCGCCAAAGATACCGATTAAACAATCCGAAACACTGTCCGTAACTTCTATTCAGTCACCTAATTTGTTAGAGCCTTAAAACGTAAAAATCTGATTAACAATCAATAACAACGAAAAGTTCATAAAAATCTAGACCTAGATTATGATATGATTTTCGTTATTTTTTTTCTGTACAGTTTTCAGTGAGCCAGTTTCTGCAAATATTCTGAATTTTGTTAGTTAATCAAGCATGGCTCAACGAGTTGAATTTATTCTATATCTTTACATTTCTATGCCATCCACTCTGTATATCATTTTAATTTGTTCGAATCTATACTTTTTTTTATTATTTCAGAGCAGCAGAGTATCTGGTATTAACAGGACCTACAGTAACACTAGAAGTTGCTAAACAAGGTGCTATTTATCATGGTTTAGCTACTCTCTTGTCACAACCATCACCGTTAATGAGCAGAGGTTAGTAATGATGAAATAATTAAAAATTTATACCCGGGAAAAAATCATCATACATGATCATGCAAAACCACTCGTTAAGCTCATGCATGAACGTGCCTGAATATTTGCCAGACCTGAAAAAGCATGACCATACCTTTTTAGATTTGGCGAATTTTCAGGCATGACCATGCATGGGCCAGCATCATCATACATTACCAGGTATGATCATGCATGAAGAAAAATATAATGATAAAAAAAATTCTAATGAAATGAAAATATGGAAAAATATAAAAAAAAAATGTTTTTTTACCAGAAAAGGTAAAATCGAAAGTATTCATAAATGAATGTTGAACATTTTTATTTGTATCAACTTTTTATGTGATACCTTCAACCGAGCTTCAAAGACCATAAAATTTGTAAGATTTGTTTATTTTGTATTTTCAAAGTCATGGGTTTTTGAATTGACAGAAAAAATTTTTTTTGCATCACGCAAGTAAAGTAAAATTAATTAAGGGGTTACTTGGGTTTCACGGTTTCAAAGAATCGATTTTTTTTTTTAATGTTTTGTTAAATTCTACAACATCTCGAGAATGTTGACCTAAAGTTTTAAATCGATCCGAATAATAGTTTCGGAGAAACAGTTTTAAAAAGTTGCGCGCTCAAGGCGCTGTTGTTTTGAAACTCAAAACTTAAATCGCGTTTTTCTCAAAACGATATTTTCAAAAACGGTATCCACAATTCCTCGAGAACTACTTAACCAATATTGATGAAATTTTAGACAGACCTTCGAGATTCAATTTACAAGGTCTTGAACGGAAGATTTTTTTTTTTTTTTAAATTACAACTATTAAAAAAAAAATCCGCGAAATTTTGCTAAATTTTTAATTTTTTTGTAAAAATCTGTACCAAAAATCCAATTTTAATTTTTTTTTGTTCGTTCAAGACCTAGTTTAAAGTCTTAACTAGAGCACATATTTTTTTTTTTCACTTCAAATGATCCTGCTAGGAGTTCTACTGATCTCGCGGACGCATCTTTTTTCTGAGGGCTCGCCGGAAATGACGTCATATTAGCAGAGTTTTTAATATTTTTATTTTCAAAATTTCAGTAATCTTTTATTAAACATGTATCTTCAAGATAGTAATAAGTTTCAATAAAATATTTCATTTTTTCTATTAAAAAAAAATTGCTGAAAATAGACCATTTTTTCCCGGAGGAAACCCATGTAACCCCTTAAACAATAATTTTTCAATTAAAAGCAATAAATGAAAAATATCGACAAAAAAACCAAATGGAAAATCAAAATTTGCTCAATCTCTGCAACTAAATAATCTTAAAAAGTTTACATTGTTTTTTATTCTTTAAAAACTTGAAAAAAAATTTTTTCTCTTTCAATTTTCAAAAATTTGTGATTCTGCAAACAAAAAAATTCCTTGTCAAGAGTTTTAAGATCTGATAAGATAAGTTAGAAATATTATGAAAGAAAAATTGAGCCAAAAAAAACAAACTTACTTCGATTATTCTAATTCTTTAAATTTCAAAATCCTGCAATTTTTTAATTATTCCAAATATATTTTTTTTCATTGTAGTGAAGCTACTATAGAGACCTTGCGGCAAATATAGAGGCAGCATTTCTGCTGCAATTAGTACGCCTTGTTGTTGAATTAATGCATAAAACGGGCGAAAATATTAAACCAAGCAATGGAATAATTCATAAAATATTGAAAAATTAATAAAACATGCTTTTTGATCAGTCGCAATCGGTTGTATTCAAAGCAAGGACAATTCAAAAGGTTAAAAAAGAATTTAAGGCTGTGTATATTAAATGAAATGAAATAAATTCACCACGGATACAAAGCGAAAAATAATAAAATTTTACAAGCTGGTCAATTTGACGATGCCAACTTGGTGTATTTATATATGGAGCATTCCAGGCCAAATGGGACATTTTCAAAAAATTTAGAACGCTAAAAATGAAACTGTAATTATTGACTTGCTTGCACCGGTAAAATTTATATTTTAAGAGTAGAATTTTTAAAGTTTCAAATGTTAAATTCTCCTAAATTGATTCCCCCTTCTACTTATCTGAGTTCCCCTTCTCCTCATAGGATAGACTGTATATTAAAACGGCAATTTTTACTGTTTGAAACTGTAATTTTTTAAGATGACAGAGTCGTTAGTTACTATAGTCCCTTTTTTTTGCGAGTTTCGACTATTGACTAACTTCACACTCTCATGTATTTTTATTGTAAGGATTAAATTATTAATGTGTTGCCATCTAAAGTTCTAATATTTATCTATTAAACGAATACATCAACTAGTAGTGTATGTTTTCTCGATCATCTTTACTCTTTCTCAATCTTTCTCACTAGTTCTTTCCCACCTTTCACTCCATGACACGGTGCGTGATGCGACGTTCGCTCTATCTCACTCTCTCTCTCGACCTTTCTCACTCGCTTGCTTCTTACTCTCGCTCCATGTCTATGTCCTTCATGCTACGTTCACTCTTTCTCACTCTCTCAATCGCTCTCTCCCTCTTCTTGGACAAAAACGCTGCTCATCTTCGCGACGCTAATATTATTATTATTATTATTGCGTTTCATCCGTAAAAATTTTACCCTCATGCGCCTAAAGAAGTTTCACTTCAAAAATATCGAGAACTGCATCATATACCTTTTGATTACACCGACAGTCAAAGTGTGAAATTAATCGTTGATAACGTATTCTAATAATGAAATGTGTGTGTAATTGTGCATGATTCATGCTTGGTCGAGCTTAAATCATGCATGATTTTTGCTAGAAAAATTACTCATATAAGCGAAAGCGTATACTATGTCAATCTACACACATACTTACACATAAATTGGACTTATTCTCACTTATGTTCAGCTTGTATATACTACTTTAACTTCTTACGTCTTGTCATAAGTTATTTGTATGATTTTTATTAGGAAAAAAAAAAAAAAAACCAATTGCATTCAAAGCTGACTTCGGTAATTGAACTTGTTTATAATAGGTTTCTTCTGTAACATAGAATTTTCCTCATGGTAGTTGTTCACTACGTTACACTTGACCATTTTGACCATCTCTCGATCCTCCAGGAACCCCTACGAGCGTCAGCCGACCTTTCTTTCACCAGTATTAACAACCGGGATACGAGAAACTTAAATTTTTAAGTCCCTAGAAGACCAAGAGCGGCCTCGACGGTAATGGAATACCTCGGTGTCGCTCAGTTATACTGGTTAGAGAGAAAAGATCGTGATTCGATCTTTCAGAGGAAGTATATTCTTTACAAGCGAGATTAAACGATACTTGGCTCACAAATCGGTGCTCTGAAAATTGAAATCCTCCCTCTTAGTCGAAAATAAACTAAATCGATATCCGGAATATCGCGCAAGCAGTCCCAAATGAATACAAAACAAGACAATGGCCCGAGCCATTTGTGCGCGGTAACAGCGGGCATGAGGCACGCCAGCCTCGATACGAGAGCCAAACTTAACTCTCAAGCACGAGCCTAACTCAATGAGAGCTCACAACTAACTCTAATACTTTACGCTACACATTCATCGCTGCCTAGCAGCCATGGTATGTCTTTCTTTTACGAGGATCTCAACACGACTGCTACTTTGTCTGACCCCAAGCCGGACTTCCACATCAAACGCACCTCACTCATCCGCTACTCTAGCCAAACTACCTCTCACGGTACCCCCACTACATTCATGCTACATGTGCTCAACTTACTTTTACGCTACTTCCAGATACGCATACTCCCACATTCATTCCCCCATTCACACAGCCAATACCTCAGAACTATCAGTGACTTTGCTCTCCTGGGAACTTGGACAGCGCTCGCGACTACCCTCGAGCATCCCGTAATCGAGGCCTGTCATCCGCAACCTACCGCATGAGCCTGGCCTAAACTCCCGTACTTAACGACGACGACGACATTTCAGTCGCTTCTCCGCGGTAATCATCTCGCCCCGAGATGCTGAGAACCGTCGTTCAGGCGTCGGTAATTGACCGAGTGGCACGCTACATTGGTTACTTTTCCGACTTTTCCGCAGTAAAACTCGACATCCTCCAGACAACTGACTTACCAACACGCACTCACGATAATCTTCAATACTCCCACGCTCTCAGGCAAATACACCACTACTGTGACACTACCTGAAATGTAACGTTACAAACCACACATACATCATTTTAAACCGAAACTCAATTTTAGCTTACAACTATAGCTTATAACATTAAATAACATTAATTTTGAAAAAACTAATTTATTTACAATTAGTAATAATTTCTTAAGTAAAATTCGTCAACTGTTAATAAATAAATATTAATAGTTAATGAATATTTGTTAACAGTTAACAAATATTTATGCAAAATCAAAAGCAAAAATAGCAATTTTCTTTTGACACTTTTTATTACTCTACAGCTGGAATACATGCTAATAATTCAATGTACTAAATAAACTAACGTTTTGAATATTTAAAAATATAAAAGATAATTATGAGCTGTGATAGGATTCGGTAGGCTACATAAAACGTTATAATGTAATATAATTGATGCAAATAATTTATAAAAATGATTTTTGTTTATAAGCAATCTTCATATCATGACATTGCAAGCGAAAAAAATTCACTTAACAAAATATTTATTAACTGTTAATATATATGTGTTAATTATTAATAAATGCATATTAATAAACTATTAATAAATGTACTTTTCTCCTAAATAAATATTAATTGAATGTTAAAAAATATTTATTAAAATTTAATGAATTAAGTAATTGTTTTCAAATAAATTAAATTATTAATAGTTAATAAATCCTTCTATCAGTGTAGTAGTTGCAGTTTTGTTTTTTAGTTAAACAAATCAACCAGTATGTATAATGGTAAAAAAAAAAGATGTGGTGTCATGGGACACCTGGTAGGAACGAAGTTCCTTCGGCTAATGTAGAATCGACACAATTTGCAAAAAAAAAAATTGTGCTCAATTTTATGTAGGTTTTCTTGATTTTTTTCTCTTAAATTTTGCTGATTAGTTTTTATTTAAGTACAGGAAAGTATTTAGGAAATTCAGTATTTTAGGAAATAATAAATTACGTAAAATAAAAAAAAAACGTAATTCAAATTATCAACTAAAATAACAAAATATGTCTCTTTATTTTTGTTTGACAACATAAAATTACATAGAAATATGTATTTATGTATTCATGAGTCCATGAATTCATAAGTATATCGCGTGCTTAAAGGTAAAAAGACTTATAACAATTTATGCGCCCTTTTACCTTTGCAAAGGTAAAAAGGGCGCATATTTTTTTATTGCCAATTAAGTAGTAGACACATTCTACACTTAAAATTGAAAAAAAAAAAATTTGAAAGGTAAAAGGGTGTATGTCTTCAATTATACGCTCTTTTACTTTTGAGAATTCAAAATTTTGGTGATCTAAAGGTGAAAGGGCGTATAATTTTTTTTCGGCCCGGTTTACAAAGGAACATATTCGTAGTTTAAAAATGTGAAAAAAAACTTTCTGTGGTAGTACCAGCGTAAAACCTCACCTGTACAATTTTTTAAAGTTACAAAAAAAAAGATATCCAAAAAACAATAAAGTACGCGTGATTATTTTCTCGCTTTTTATTTTAAAAAATAGTTATTATAAAATTTAAAAACATGAACAATTATCATGAAATTATAATGTTTGAAAAAAAAATAAGAAATTTTTAAATATTCAAATGTTATAATTTTAAAATATTACAATGCTTAAAAAAGCAGGAAATTTCAAAATATTCGAATGTTATCTGTCATTGTGATTTTTTTTTATTGCTTAGTTTTTCCGTAATTTGTTTTTGATTGATTTATTTTCTATTTATTTATAATAAACTTTGTAAATGGGGCTGTTATTTGAGCATAACTCGTCTTGTGAAACTATTATTTAACATTTGTTATCAAAACTACAATTTTTTTTTATGCGCCCTTTTACCTTTAAGTAGTACTTTTCTTAAAGCTGAAAGGGCGTATATCTTGAGATACGCCCTTTGAGCTTTAGGATACCAACTTTTTTTTTTTTCACAGATTTTTACGTTTCAGACAATTTTAAAACGAATGGCAAAAAAAATTTTTTTATACGCCCTTTCACCACAAATCCCTATTAACCCTTAGCTATAAGCCCTTTTACCTTTAAGCACGTGATATACTATGCATTGGCGGGGTGGAGTGGTAATAGAGAGAGAAGGGATGAGAGAACGAAAAGAAAGAGGGAGAAAGAGAAAGGTATTATACACTACTCGCTTGTCCCAAGAAATTCATTGTTTTCTTAGCAGTAGTCTTGGTTCAAGAATTTTTGTCTTGAGTCAAGCTAACTTTTCTCCCAGTGCGTATATTTTTTTCTTTTAAGTGAAAAAAATGAATTAATAATATTATTAAAAGATCTGATTTAATGAATTTTATCATATCGAAATGATAATAAAAAATTTCTTAAAAGTATAATCATCCATTTATTCAACTTTATTCAAATAACCCTTGATTGAAATAAAAATTTTTCTGATTAACGCTATATAACTAATTCTCATTTTCATTTTAATGCAACATCTACATTGTGCTCTATATCAATATAATGCTTTACTAATGCTTTACTAAATTTTCTAATATAGCGCTTAAGGCACGACCAAAATCAGAATATACAGACGCACCTCAAGTATTTGATGAAGTCCAACCATCAACTTCACGTTCAATGGGAAATTTAATATCAGAAAGAAAAGAATTAACTACTCAGGAGGATTCAGTTGATTGGCATCGTGAGTCGGAAAATTATTTAACTGGTATGACAATGTTGTTTTGTCTTTAGGTAACCGTAGTTAACCGTGCAAAAATTATTAAGGTAAAATACCCAGTACTTGAACACTTATAAAAATGGGACCAGTACTTGAACAGACTTTTCGAATTGTTGTAATACAAAATCCGTATATTTATTATGAGTAATATACGCATGTTATAATTATACAATGACACAGTAATTAATTTCAGTAAGTTTCAATTATAAATTAAAACAATTATATTTTTGTTGACTTCATAGTTGACATGTCGAGAATAGCCGATAGATGCGATTTTTTTTTTTTTTTTCATGAAAAAGGTACTAAACCGTGAACCGAACAATCAATTAAAAAAAAGCAGTATCTCATCATATTAAGTAAAAAAAAAATTTTACCACTCAATGAAATAGTATTTTTTAAATAACACAATTTTGCAAAGACATAAATTATAATTTTTTTTTATATTGTTTTATCGTCTATAAATACCTCCAAATTTTCAAAGTGGTATCCAGAACAACCCTTTAGTCTGACCTTTAAATCCCACTCTTGGGTCTAAAACTACGGATTTGCGCTCTCCCTACTACTCTCACTCGTAGACGTTTCAAGATCCTCTGATTTTAAAAGGTTGAATAATCTGAGGCCGTATAATTTTAACAACACTCTAACCTCTAATAAGATTATAGATTAGTGATCAGCTAAAAAATGGTGAAGTTAAAAATGATTGAACGTTTTGAATTGAGTTTTTTTGATTCATAAAAAATGTTTTTAAAAAATTAAATACAAACATTGCTCATTTTTAAATGACTATTAAATATTCACAGTATTATTTTCAACACTAATCAATAATATGTTATAATTCTTTTGATATTTCAATAAAACGTTGAAAGTTTTTTCTGGGCCTATTGCCATATATTTTATAAGTTCAATTACTGCTCAAATATTTGCAACTACCACTCCTGTCATAGTCTATCCTAAAAACGTTGTCAAAATATAAATATTCAATTATCTGCGTTATTTTGCACTTCAATAAATTCAAAATTGTTTATATTTTCATGAACACTAATTTGAACTAATAATTACATCGTTATCTATTAAAAGTAGAGTCAAATACGTTTTACTTTGGAACCTGTTCAATTACTGGGTGCTTTACCTTCTCTGATTCAGAAAGATGATTTGAAATGATTACCTCCATGTTAATTGTATATCTATTTAGTGTTAAAATCCGATGCTTTTAAATCATTTCAAATTAGATTTCTTAATCAGGGTTAGTAGGTAAAAAGTTGAAAAACTAACTGTTTTCTCATTTTTAACTGATTATTGCGTAACTTATTTTCGTGGAATAACTTTACTTTTTATCCTTAACTGTTATTCGAATATCGCTTTTTAAAAAATATCTGAAAAATAGTCGACGTTGCATTGTTTTTAAAACTGTTTCTAATTTTCGAACCCAAAGATATGCGGAAATGTATTTAATCGCATGTTAGAATTAGGATGTAAATAACAATTCCTTTCTTAGATGTAAAATTATAGATGCTCAACGGAAAACATCGATCAAATCCTTGATAGGTGTGTGTCTATGGTGTCAAAAAACCTCTTTTTTTTTTAATCAATATTATTTGAGCTAATACAATATTTACCAACAATAAAAGATGAAAATATTAGAGTACAATAAATTATTTCATTGCGTATGTGAAATAGAAATTATGTTTATATTAAAAACAAAAAAATAAACAATTGTAAAAAAGAAGTTTGTATCCACGAAAGCGTTGAAAAAGATTTCTTAGATAGTTCATATGTTCAGACGTTTTTAGAGATTTGGTTGATGAGTCTCTCTAAAGAATTTGGAATGAATTCTTGTATCCAAATGTCATGAAAACAAACTTAAATATACCAAAAAGAGTTACAATATCTTTTTCCTCGATATTTTTTAACGTGACGAAAAATTTTAAAAATGCTTTAGCAAAATCAATTATTAAAAATATTAATTTCCTGTATAGATATGTAGCGAAATTATAGCTGTATCTCAGTGCATATCTGTAATAGGGTTTGACTGTTCGTTAATGTTACTAAAATTTTATTTCAAAAATAACTGAATTGAATAATCCTTTCAAATTTGATATTATAGTTTAAAACTATGATAAACAAATAAATTTGAACCTTGAATTGATGGTGTAATTAAAACAATTAAATAATGATAATTAAAACATTAAAGTTTTAATTGGCTAAAATTAAATTATTAATAATGATTAAATAGTATTTAAAAATATATTTTCAATTTGCATTCAAGACTAGTACTATAATTTCATATATTTAGCATAGAAATCTCAATATATAATTTAAAAAAACACGTACAAAAATAAAGAACTATAATTATTTACTTGAATATTTCTCATTTAATGATTTTTGTATCTTGTATTTGTCTAGGACCACGACGTATGAGTGAACGGGATATTCCATCACAATTTCGCCATGAATCTGCTACTTCTCAAATTCATAGCAGCAAATCAGTTCCCGCTTTGCATAGTGAGTATGCTTTCGTATATTTCTATCTATACATTTTTGTTTTCAGAAAGTAAAAATTATCAATTGTTGTAATTTTGCACGCCTCATAAGCGAAGCGTTAAGGTAGTGCTCTACTCTCGACTTTAAAAAAAAAATAGTTTTCTTGAAACTGAAATTAATTGTTTTATTTTTATTGCACTTACAGATTAATATGAGTTTACTAATATCAAATCAAATGATTTTTCAGGCACATAAAATATATTTCAATAACAATTATTACACTCATTTCAATAACAATAATATATACACACATATATCAAGAAAAACCCCTATTTTTAACACTCATGATATTTTTTATGCTATTTTTGTTATTTAAACTAGTTAAAAAACTGTTTAAAAAAGTTCTGTCTTGGACGCCCGTGTGTCTGTATGTGCGGATCTCGTATCTTGTGGTCACGATAACGAGTGAAATACTTCACTTATTGAGTTGGTTTTTTAACTTCCCGCTAAGAAAATTGAAAATTTTCAAAAATCGGGAAGTTATTGTTTCACCCCATTTTTCAAAAATCGAGTTCTCAACAGATCTTGACGTTTTGAGGTCCTAGGAAGCTTCCCTGACTATTCCCGCGATGATGTCCGTATGTGTGTGTGTGTGTGTGTTTTCTTCCAAAGAGATACGAAAAAAGATCTTCAAAAGACACTGTTATCGTTAACTCTGTCGCCCATCTTACGGCAGATATCGATAGTCGGTAGTGTGGAGATTTTTACCCACTAAAAAAAACATTCCTCTTCCCCTCTCCCCTAGATGGTACGGGGAGGACTGGATTGGAACCGCGTTAGCATTACTTCAATCCAGCCGTGCTGCGTCTCACGACGCCTACTTCTGGCTACTGGTCTCTTTCTGCGATTTTATTTTTTAGGAGGTGCTGTGCATAAGCTGCAACAGCAGACCAGTTTTTCTCTTGTTTGATCATATAGGTCACCAGGCTTGAGGGGGAGAGCCTGGTGCCAATGATCTCTTCGGTGCTTCTTCTGTAGTCCTTCCACCGAGCACACTCGAAGAATGTGTGTTCGGCGTCGTCGATTTTAACCGGGCAGTATTTGCATGTTGGTGTGTTGTGTAAACCCATCTTGAAGAGATAGGCGTTGTACTGCCCATGTCCTGTCAGTAATTGGGTCAGGAAAAAATCCGTGTCCCCGTGTTTCCGAGAGAGCCAGGCGTTGATGTTTGGGATCAGTCGCGCTGTCCATCTGCCTGTCTCTTCCGACGTCCATCGGTCCTGTCACTCTTGCTGTGTTTCCGTTTTTATCTTCGTTTTTGCCTCCTTCATGTTTTCGCCACCGATTTTAGCGTCGTAGAGTTTTGCTCTTTCGAACGCTAATAGGTCGATGGGCGCGGCTCCCGCAATGACCAATACAGCCGCTTCTGAAACTGTGCGGTAGGCGCAGGCAACCTTGAGAGCGCCTCGCCGCTGTACTGCTGCTATCTTTCGCCGGTAGGTCTTCTGCTTTAATATGTCTGCCCATATCTCCGCTCCATAAAGCAGTACCGCGTGGACTGCTTCTAGAAGAACTCTTCTCTTTTTTGTTCTTGGTCCCATGGTGTTGGTCATAATTCGTGCTAGGCTAGACACAGTCTTGCTGGCTTTCTTGCATGCACTGTCGAGGTGTTCACGGAAAAATAGTTTCTCGTCTATCATTACTCCTAGATAGCGCAGGGCTCTTGTTGACGTGAGTGTTGTTCCTCCCAAGTCCACAGCGAATGGTTTTGGGAACCATTTTTGACGTGTCAAAACGACCATCTCGATTTTCTGTTTGGCGAGTTTCAGGTGATGCTTATCGAGCCAAGTCTCGATGGTGTCGATGGTTTCCCGAACTAGCAGTTCGGCCTCTTCTACGCTGTCTGCCACTATAGTGGCTGCAACGTCGTCTACAAAGCCTGTTAGCTCTACTTGCTCTGGCAACGGGATTTCAAGAAGCTCGTCGTAGTCTGCGTTCCATAGATCAGGCCCCATTATTGAGCCTTGCGGCACGCCAGCCGTTATGGCGTATTCTTGTGGGCCTTCAGTAGTTTCAACTATAAGCTTTCTATCATCAAGGTAATTGTCGACTAGTGCCAGATTTTCTGGCTCCACGTCAAACTTGTGCTCCAGAGCGTCTAAAATGTCTCCCCAATTTGCGCTGTTAAATGCGTTTTTGATATCTAGCGTGAGGAGAATGCATACTTTACGAGCTTTAAGGCTACCAGTCCATGCTTCTCTCGCTGTCCCTACGACTTTCCGGATCGCGCCGACTGTTGAATGTCCTTTCCGGAAGCCATATTGGTTTGCGGCAAAACCTCCAGCACGATCGATACCGTTCCGTAATCTTCCCTGTATAAGCTTTTCGAGCAATTTCCCAGCAATGTCCAACATGCAGAGTGGTCTGAACGACGAGGGTGTTACAGGGCCACCTTTGCCTTTATCTAGCAGAATCAATCTCTGCCGCTTCCAGACCGCGGAAAACGTGCCAGTTGCCAAGCATGCGTTGTAGGTGTTCAGGAGTATGTCTGGATATTCCAGGGCTACAGTCTTGATCACCGATGCTGATATGCCATCAGGGCCGGATGCCTTTCCTGACTTGAGGGTCTTCGCGGCATCCTGTATCTCCTCGATTGTGAAAAGTATTACACTGTTTTTCACATAATGTCTTTTTTCCCTTGGTTGGCGTTTGGGGAACAGCTCCGCTACGATGCTGTTCATTAAAGCAGGTGATTTCGGCGCTTCTGGTGAAGCCTTTCCAAGTCGTTTGGTAACAATTTGGTAGGCTTTACTCCAGATGTCATCATCAAGGTCATTACAGATCTCTTGCCACATTTCGCTTTGCTCGCTTTGATTGCCCGGTTGAGGTTCTTTTTGGCCTGCTTATACTCGCTCAGAAGTAGATCTTGATTGGGGGAGCGTTTCGCAGCTCTCGTTGCTAGCCAACGTAGTTTGTGGCATTTTTTCCGGAGTTCTGCTATGTCTGCTGACCACCAGTACGCC
This sequence comes from Cotesia typhae, assembly GCF_013202065.1. Lineage (NCBI taxonomy): Eukaryota > Metazoa > Arthropoda > Insecta > Hymenoptera > Braconidae > Cotesia > Cotesia typhae. The sequence goes on from NW_027423751.1 coordinate 1,392,133, forward strand.
GGTCTGTGGAAACTCTGATTTTTCAGCCGTGGCATAGAGGCGTCACATGCGGCAGCAATTTCCTTCATCGTGTTTAGCACTGCCTTTTCCGTCTCGCTGCACGTATCCGGAGTCGGGTTATTCTGCAGAATAGACCAACTTCGTGCAAGTGAAGCTTTCAATGCCTCTGGATCAAGCCTTTTGGCATTCCACTTCCGCTTAGAGACGTCACATTGTGAAACCGGAGCAAATGCCAATCCAACGCTGAATGTCACGAACTAGTGATCACTGCCGCTGTATTCTTCGGATACTACCCAGTCTTTAATCATGTTGGCAGTCCTTGGAGTCGCCAATGAGATGTCGAGAATGGATTCTTGGTACCCTGGTCTTCTAAAGGTTGTTGTGCTCCCGGTGTTCAGCACTATGAGGTCGAGTCTAGCCGCGACGTCAGCGACCTCGTTTCTTCTGGTATCGGAGAAAGCAGCGCCTTACTCAGCTGATTTAGCGTTGAAGTCTCCGGCTACGATAACTTCACCGTCGAACTTAGTGGCCGCATCTTCTATATTTGACAGTTTCTGTCGGAACACACTAATCCCTTCGTTAGGTGAGAGATAGACGCTCATGAAGTAGGTTGTGGTGGTTTGAATCCAGACAAAACCTGCTCCACTTCCGCTGTTGTTGACAGTAACGTTCTTTGTATTCACAATCCAAATTGCTGCCGTACCCGTTTTGTCTGCGAACCATGTTTTACCTTCAATGTTTAGATATTGCTCGCAGATAAAGCAGAGTCAGTTTTGTCTTCAAAAACACGCTGGCACAGCAGGTTTTGCGCCAAGGCGCACCTATTCAGATTGCCTTGTAGTATGCGTGTCATTTCTGACCTCTCGTGGCTTCTGCAAATGCTTTGCAGAATGCCTTGCATGCTCCAGTGCCAGAAATATGGCATAGACTATTCTGGGCATCTTTGTCCGAAGCACAAAGGAAGCATTTTAGCTTCTCCGTGCAGTTTACGGCCTTGTGGTTCTCTCCGCCACATTTGTAGCAGCACTTGCTTCTGTCTGGTCCCGCACACTGACGTGTGTGGGGTCCATAACCAAGATATTTAAAACAACGTGTTACTTTTACTACTGGGCGTATACGACAGTTCACCAAACCGATCCGTATGCGGGTCTTGTCAAGGGCCTTAATCACACTGGGCTCGTCTAGTTCGCAGAAGGCTGCCCGATTACCTCGTGGTGTGGGCTTTGTCAAATTGACCCGTTTGACCTCCAAGCTGTTAGTGAATTCACGTTTGAGTGCTTCACGGACTTCGCTCTCGGTAGAGATTTCATCCAGGTCGAGGATCTCGATCGTTGCTGTTGGTGTTAGCGTCTTGACCGTGCCGATATTTGCAGTGGCTGATGTTACTGCATCGGTGAAAGCCTTACTATCCTCGGTCTTTCGAGACATTTCAAGGAGAACGCCTCCATGTTTCGTCTTTTTAATAGACTATGTCTATGCCCGTCTCGACAGGGCTTACCTTAGCCTTGATTTCCTTGAGGAGATCGGCGTATATTCACCCTTCAACTGGTTGGACAAGCACAGCTTTAGTTCTCGTCCTCTTCCTTCTCGGTTTTTTTGAGCCACCCTTACTTGGCTGGTTTTGGGCCTCAGTAGTTTTTGTCCCTGGCTCCTGTTCTCTTTCATTCTTTTTCTTTTGCCGTGTCACTTTGATCCAGGCATTATCTCGGGCTGTCTTTTTCTGTGCTGGTTTGTCGATTTCAGAGGAAGGGCTGGGTGTCGACAGCGGCCTCTTCTTTTTGTTCTCTTTTTCTTGCTGTGATTTTTCAGGAGTGACCAAAAACGCTTGTGGTTTGGTGGTCGTCTCCGGAGATGTTTGCGTGGTTGTCGCCGACATCGATGCTGGTTTGTTGGCCAACTTATATGCCGTGGCAATGGACGCTACTAATTTTCTGAGTTCATGATGGAGATTTCTCTTGTCCTTTATGAACTCTGTCAACTCTTCGATCTTGCTGCCGAACCGTTCCATTGGCGATTGTTGGCCGGTGATAGTCGGTAGAGAGTTGATCCTCCCTCGATACGTGTTAGTGTTGACGGGAGCAACAGTTCTTCTACTTCTTGGAGGAACGCCTGTTTGCTGTGCGTCTACTTCCATCTGAGCTGTTTCGGTACTCCCTGTAGCATTGCTAGCATTGCTAGACAGCAGAGCCATGGGGTCTACTCTGCTGTTCAAACGGTCACTTGATAACGACGAGTTCAGGCCCGCTTGTACGCCTTCCCACGCCGGTACTGAGATATCCCCCCTCTGCACCGTAGACGATGTTTGAATGTTTTCTAACATTTCATATCATCTTTTTGCTAGGTTTTGGTCCATTCCGAGTATTTTATTTCCTCGGTACCCGACGTATCTGGCGCGAAGGTATGACGAGTATTCCCCTATCCGCCACCTGGGGAGGCGCCCGATGCGGGACCCAGCAAGCCCGACACGGTGTGTGTGTGTGTGTGTGTGTGTAACCCTCTTATAACTTTTGAACGGCTTGACCGATTTGATCGCGGTTGGCGCCATTCGAAAGGGCTTCACCAAAATTAGATTTCCTGGAAGTTTGAACCGATTTAGACCGGTAGATTTTAAGGAATTGCAAAAAAACTTCAAAAAAAAATTTTTCGGAAAGTGGTTTTTTTGGAATAACTTTTAAACGGCTTTACCGATCGAATTCAAAAACTAATCAGCTCTTCACATCAAAAAACCGCGTAGATCGCTGCCAGTCTTGTCAAAATCGGTTGATTCGTTCGTGAGTTATCGTGAACCAAAGAAAACTGAAAAAAGTGTTTTTTCGGGATTACTCTGAAATTTTTGGTTCGATCAATTAAAACTTGAAAATAACTTATGAGGATGATAAAACAGCGTCGAATGCCGCCAACCGCGTGAAAATCGGTTGATCCATTCAAAAGTTATTGCGAATTGAAAATTCCAAAAATAGTGATTTATTAAACCCCTATCAAACTTTTGAGCTCGGGGAGCTCAAAACTACACGAAAATTAGATTTTTGAGCTCGAAGAGCTCAAAAACATAATAAGTGCAATTTCGAACGCTTCATTACGAAAGCAGTGGGAAGTTGCAGGGATGGCCGTCAAGGTCAACCGTTTTCCTAATTTTTTTTTATAGGCTTCAGTATTTTAAGGAATAGAAGCATATTACTTTTCCCGGTATAATTCGATGTAGTTTAATTATTATTTAATAAATTAAATTTCGACTTTTTTTTTTTTAGTACTGTGGTATATCTATATACAGGGTGTCTCTGAAGTGGCGGGAGTAATTGTTGGGGTCGATAGAGAAAAAAATACTGAATCGAAAGTTCCTGAGCCAAAAATTTTTTTGGGCCATAGAATTTGAGTTATGAATTAAAAACGATAGCCAATCAGAAGCGCGCTATTCGAGAAATGAAAATGAGCGGGGAAGTAGAGGAGACGCGAGAGTGAGATGCTGCAATAGCAGCTTACTCGCTCACACAAAGCCGAGCATGAGAGGGGATTGTGACGCTATGAGCCGAGTACGTAAGTGTGAATGAGTGGATGTATGAGGTCGCAAGCGGACGGCTTAATGTATGAGTGTGTGTCCGTGTATCGCAGCATTATTGGAGGCGTTGTAACGCTGAATTAAAGCTAACCGGGTACTCTAAGACAGAGGAAAAATTTTAATTTTTATTTTTATTCGAAAAAATTTAATAAAAAAATAAAAAGGCCCAAGATTTAACCAGACCCACAGAAACGGAGAGTAAATTTTTAATTCTCATTTATTTTGCTGGGGATTATTTTCAAATACAAAAAAAAAAAAAAGGCTAAGATTCAACTGGAATCCAAAAAGAGATGGATGAAAAAATTTTATTTTTTATTTTTAATCAGCAAAATTATTTTTCTTTAAAAAAGAGCCCAATCTCGACTGGAGCAAGAAAAAATGATTGAAAAATTTTATTATTAATTTTCAATCAACAAAATTATTATAAAAAATAAATGGGCCCAAGTCTCAACCGGACCCAAACAAACGGATAAAAATTTTTATTACTTACTTAATTTGCTGGAAATTATTTTTAAAAACGAAAAAAATGCCCAAGACTCGATCGGATCCAAAAAAATAACAGTACAAAAATTTTTTCCTTATTTTCAATCAGCAAAATTGTTTCTTTTAAAAAAGGCCCAATCTCGACTGGAGCAAAAAAATGATTAAAAAATTTTATTATTAATTTTCAATCAACAAAATTATTAAAAAAAAAATAGTCCGCAGACTCAACCGGACCCAAACAAACAGATAGATAGTTTTAATTACTTATTTATTTTGATGGGAATTATTTTAAAAAACGAAGAAAATCGCCCAAGACTCGACCGGACCCAAAAAAAAAAAAAAATAAATTGAAAAATTTTGTTTTCATTTTCAATCAGCCAAATTAATTTCTTTTCGAAACAAGGCCCAATCTCAAACAGACTAAGAGAAACTAATTAAAAAATTTTATTTTTTATTATTAATCAAATATTATTTAAAAAAGAAAATAAGCCACAGACTTAACCGGACTTAAACAAACGGATAGAAAATTTTTATTACTTACTTAATTTGCTGGAAATTATCTTTAAAAACGAAAAAATGCCCAAGACTCCATCAGACCGAAAGGGAGATGAATAAAAAATTTTACTATTCATTTTTAATCATCATAATTAACTTTTTTATAATAAAAGGCTCAATTTCGACCGGACCCAGAAAAAATGATCCAAAAATTTTATTTTTTATTGTTGATCATCAAAACTAATTAAAAAAACAAATGAGGCCCTAGACTCAACTGGACCCAAACAAACGGATAAATAATTTTTATTACTTATTTATTTTGCAGGAAATTATTTTTGAAAACGATAAAAATGCCCTAGACTCGACCAGACCCGAAATAAAATAAATTGAAAATCTTTGTTTTTCTATTTTTAATCAGCAAAATTATTTTCCTTTGAAAAAGGGCCTGATCTCGACTGGAGCAAGAAAAATAATTGAAAAGTTTTATAATGAATTTTTAATCAACAAAATTTTTTAAAAAAAGAAAATAGGCCCCAGACTTAACTGGACCCAAACAAACGGAAAGAAAACTTTTATTCCTGTTTTTTTTGTTGGGAATTATTTTTCGAAACAAAAAAAATTGCCCAAGACTCGACCGGACCCGAAAAAAGATAAATCGAAAAATTTTATTTCTAAATATTAATTAACTAAATTATTAAGAAAAAAAAAAAATAGACCCAAGACGCAGCAGGACCCAAATAAACGGATAGAAATTTTTTATTACTTGATCACCAAGATTAATTTTCCTTGAAAAGAAAGGCCCAATCTCAAACAGACTTCGAATAACTGATTGAAAAATTTTATTATCAATTATTAATTAACAACATTATTCTTAAAAAAATTAATAGGCCCCAGACTCAATCGGACCCAAACAAACGGATCGAAAACTTTTATTTCCCATTCATTTTGCTAGGAATTATTTTTAAAAACGAAAAAAATGCCCAAGACTCGACCAGAGCCAAGAATAGAAGAATGCAAAAAAATTTATTTTCTCTTTTCAATAACAAACAAAAATTTATTGAACAAAAATCAGCCTAATCTTGACAAGACGATAAAAACTGATTGAAAAAATTTATTATCAATTATTAATTGACAAAATTATTTCAAAAAGAAAATAGGCCCCAGACTCAACCGGACCAAAACGAACAGATAGAAAATTTTTATTACTTATTTCTTATGCTCGGAATAATTTTTGAAAACAGAAGGAATTGCCCAAGACTCAACCGGACCCAACCAAACGGATGGAAAACTTTCATTTCTCATTTATTTTGCTGGGAATTATTCTGTAAAATAATTTTTCAATTAATCGTCAGGTAAAATGTCAAAAAATAAATTAAAACAAACATTGAACTCAAGTCCCAATAATTTTGATATTTTAATTAAAATTATTTTTAATTAATTGACAGGTAAAATGTCAAATAAGGAATTGAAAAAAATCGCTCTCGAGTCCTGATAATTTTGATATTTTTATTAAAATTATTTATCAGTTAATTAACAGGTAAAATGTCAACTAATAAATTAAAAAAAAATTGAACTCAAGTCCGAATAATTTTGATATTTTAATTGAAATTATTTATCAGTTAATTGACAGGTAAAATGTAAAAAAATATACTAAAAAAATCGCTCTCGAGTCCTGATAATTTTGATATTATTATTAAAATTATTAATCACTTAATCAACAAGCGAAATGTCAAATGATAAATTAAAAAAAAATTGAACTCAAGTCCGAATAATTTTGATATTTTTAATAGAATTATCTATCAGTGAATTAACAGGTAGAATGTCAAATTATAAATTAAGAAAAAATTGAACTCAAGTCCGAATAATTTTGATATTTTTATTAGAATTATCTATCAGTGAATTAACAGGTAGAGTGTCAAATTATAAATTAAGAAAAAATTGAACTCAAGTCCGAATAATTTTGATATTTTTATTAGAATTATCTATCGGTGAATTAACAGGTAGAATGTCAAATTATAAATTAAGAAAAAATTGAACTCAAGTCCATTGTTTGTCCGGTTGATTCTGGGCCCTATTTTTTTTTCAAAATAATTTTCTCGATTAATAATAAAAAATAAAATTTTTCAATCAGTTTCTTCTAGTCCGGTTGAGATTGGGCCTTTTTTTGAAGAAACATGATTTTGGTGATTGAAAATAAGGAAAAATTCTTTTAATTATTTTTTTGGGTCCGATCGAGTCTTGGGAATTTTCTTCGTTTTTAAAAATAATTTCCAGCAAATTAAGTAAGTAATAAAAATTTTTATCCGTTTGTTTGGGTCCGGTTGAGACTTGGGCCCATTTATTTTTTTATAATAATTTTGTTGATTGAAAATTAATAATAAAATTTTTCAATCATTTTTTCTTGCTCCAGTCGAGATTGGCTCTTTTTTAAAGAAAAATAATTTTGCTGATTAAAAATAAAAATAAAATTTTTTTCATCCATCTCTTTTTGGATTCCAGTTGAATCTTAGCCTTTTTTTTTTTTTTGTATTTGAAAATAATCCCCAGCAAAATAAATGAGAATTAAAAATTTACTCTCCGTTTCTGTGGGTCTGGTTAAATCTTGGGCCTTTTTATTTTTTTATTAAATTTTTTCGAATAAAAATAAAAATTAAAATTTTTTCCTCTGTCTTAGAGTACCCGGTTAGCTTTAATTCAGCGTTACAACGCCTCCAATAATGCTGCGATACACGGACACACACTCATACATTAAGCCGTCCGCTTGCGACCTCATACATCCACTCATTCACACTTACGTACTCGGCTCATAGCGTCACAATCCCCTCTCATGCTCGGCTTTGTGTGAGCGAGTAAGCTGCTATTGCAGCATCTCACTCTCGCGTCTCCTCTACTTCCCCGCTCATTTTCATTTCTCGAATAGCGCGCTTCTGATTGGCTATCGTTTTTAATTCATAACTCAAATTCTATGGCCCAAAAAAATTTTTGGCTCAGGAACTTTCGATTCAGTATTTTTTTCTCTATCGACCCCAACAATTACTCCCGCCACTTCAGAGACACCCTGTATATTGTGATGCACCTAATGCATCCAGCAGGTAACGCTGCCTGTTATTAGAGCGCTATCTATTACGAGAGCGCGAATTCAAATGAAATATTTACAAATAATCTCAACATACGTTTACAAATTTACAAATAATCTCAATTTTATTGTAATGAATGAGATTATGAGCCGTGCACTTTTGGATTTTCCAACTATTGTTTAATTATAATTAGGGCCAAGACTTTCATAACTTTTCAAATGACTGTTTATATTTGAGATAAAAATGCCGGGAAATATTGGAATCTAAAATTAAAACACAATTTTTTGAATTGCCCATATAATACAAATACTTAATATATACGCTTATTTTGTTTTGGAAGTTAGTACGATTTATTTTCTTCTTAAAAATTGAATGAGCGTTATGAGACGTGCACTTACGAAATTTCCATACTTTTTTCTTCTTTTAGTGGCTAAATACTCATTGATAGTACTTTTTCATAGGACTAGACACACGTAAAATTAAAATCTAATTTTAAAAAGCTGCCATCATTATCTTCTTACAAGCTTATTTTTGTCTGAGCCCCAAATTGAACATATTCATTATTTAAATAGATATTATGTTCGGTAATTATATCGAAATAAAACTTCATATGTTTTCATTCATAAAAAATTGAAAAATGAAAATATTCAGAAATGTTTTTTAACATTTTATACTCTGCGATCGATTAAATATGAACTGATTTGATTTTAAAAAATCGAGTTTCTTGGAGATTTTTGTATTTAAAACGTCCTTCAATTGAAATTTCGACTTTTGATCGACAATTTAAAAGTCATGCATTTGTTATTCAACATTAAAAAATTTTTTTTCATGTTTCGCATTGAAAGTAGGACTATTAAAAAAAAAAAAACTTGTCCATATGTCAATTCTCAGATTTTCACCATTTTGAATAAATACATTGAATAACATGGAATAGTCATGATGTCCCTCATTTGAAAAAATTTCGAAAAATTGAAAAATTTTTATTTCTTCTTCTGTTAGAGTACTAACGTAAAAAGTTAACACTCATACGAAGAAATTAAAGCAGTAACGATAACTGTTGTTGTTTTCAAAGTACATTCATGTTCCCGAACACTGAATAGACTCGATTAGTGTTCTGTGCAATACTGGTTACTGTTTGATTTTCTCCGTGCATTTGACTGTAGCGTAGCCCATAAACGTATCTTTGAAATATACATATACTTTTGTTTTTTATCATCAAATTCTACAGATGTCAAGTATATCATTCTAACACCGTACTTGAGCAGCCTTACATTTTTTAAATCGATTAAAAAGTTAAAAAAATGGTTTTGTTTTTTTGGGTTGTTAACAATACTTTTTCTACGTGAACTTTTTTTGTAAAGGTGCTGACGCAGAAAATAAGCAACTGCAAGCCCAACTATGTCAACACGAAATGTTCAATCCAGGATACAGCAGAACGTCATCTAGTAATAGTACAACACCACCAGTTCAACCGCCACCTATGCCATCTATGAATGGCGCTTCGTCTCTGAGATCACGTTCAAGTAACAACCTTCACGAACCGACAAAAATGAGTCATTTGCCTCTTTCCGGTTTGATGAATCGCCAGCGATCTTCACCGAATTTGAATCCAAGTCAATCATTTGGAAACGCTTTGAACAATATTCAGAATAATGAAGCTGAAAGATTTTATCAAAACTTAAGCGTCTATAGACATCAAGATCCAACAGTAAAACAATTAGGGCCTTACCACACATCAGTTGATCGGTACTTAATTTATATATATATATATATATATATATATATATATATATTTATAGATTTCAACTTAAAATTTTGTTACACAGAGAAAATTTTGATAAATACTATTATCGAAGCATTGTAAAAAGCTCTAAGATACTTCAATAGTAATGAATACTACCTTTTATTGTTATAAATACGACATAAATTATTAAAGTTACCACCAATATATTAATTTTTATCATCTGTTATATTACTATAAAATTGTATCTTCAACTATCTCAGATAACTTGATTAAATATTTCGATAATAACTTTTAAAATCAAATTAATAATTTCTACAATCTTTGATAATAATTATTACCATCAGAGTTGATATTTTATGCAATTGATATTAATATTAAATAAAAAGTCATTTCTAATATTAATTAGCACAAGAATAAAAAAATAATTTTAATTTTCAGTTTATGTCCACCACCACATTATTATTATCAACAGACTGCCGTGACTTGTGAACTATAAATAAATAAAATTTTGCTTTATTAAATAATGAATTTTGTTAAATTGCACTGTAATTTTTTAACTATTCACGTTTTTAAAAATATCTCATCCTGGATGTTACCCCCATCAAGAGCTTTCATTTGAGTACCCATATGCATTTTTGATATATATATATATATATATATATATATATATATATATATATATATATATATATATATATATATATATATATATATATATATATATATATGAAAAATTGATGTGGGTACTCAAACGAAAGGTCTCGTCGAGTGTAATGCTGAGGTGAGCTTATATCTTTAAAAATGTCAATAGTTCACGAGATACGTGGTCATTTCTTAATTATGTATCTAGAGATAGAGCATTTTCGAATGCCGCCTAAATACTTATCATCATACATTGACTATTAGTGAGAATGATATGAAACCTTGAAAAGGCACAACTCCAGGTCAAGAATTTTCCAACGATACCAAACTTAACTATAAAAAACCCTTTTTTGTCAGATAAATACACTGGCCCTAAAATTTTGCTTATTCTTTTAATGAAATAGATTATTGTTATTATATTATTGGTAATGTTTTTGATTAATTCAGTGCTTTCTTTTACTGAATAGTTTATAATACAATTGGTAACTTTAACTACTTGTGATGATAAATGTAACCATTTCGATAGTAAATGGTACGATTGCTCTATTTCAGGAATTATTATTTTATTATTGTACTGATTATAATTTAAATTGTTATCTATCATTTTAACTTTTATAAAATTTATTACCATCAAAGATAGTAAAATCTACAAAACAAATATTATTAGGGTTATTATAAAATTCTCTCTGTGTAGGATTAGAATTAATTTTCGACTACTAACTAAAATAATCTTATGTTTAGAAATTCAATGTACACGCCAAAGCAGTTGAAAGGCTCTCAAAATTCATTAAATCATCCAATTTTGGATGTAAACCAAGGAAAAGATCGGCCGCTTTCAGCATATGTTTCTCCAGACCAAATGAACTACAATGCTTATCAAATCCCTCAATCAGGGTCCCTTTTGAAAACACAATCGTCGAGAGATATAATTCGTCAAGAGGCTAAATTACAAGAAATGAAAGAAGAAGTGCGTCGCCGTGAATTAAGGGCAGGTGCAATATTAAGTAGTCAACATCAAACCAATTCTCTCAACATGCGACCTATTACTTCTCAAACCAATATTGGTGCTTATAAGCAAACAAGTTTAGTACCAAATCTCGATATGAATTCTCCAACTTACAATACAAAACAAATAAGTTCAAATTATGGGTCTTCTGATCCTCAACACAACCAATATATTTTATACAACAAACAACTGATTTCGAACCAGTATACTTCCATTTCGAAAAAGAATGACGCATCTTGTACTAATCAACAAATTACTGAATTAGACAAAGAATATGATGCAGATCTCAGTCGACCAATTACAGAATATAATCAACAATTAGGACTTTTCAATAAGCCTCCATTTTTAAATGATTCATCTAATGTGAATCATCAACGTAATATGAATGAGAATCTATCTAATCAAATGCATTACGAAAATAATGTCAATAAAGAATCCTTACCTCTACATTCAATTCTTGAAAAAGAATATAAAGAAAGACATCCACCTCCTCCACTTAATACTTCAACTCATCCATTTAATATGAAACAAGTCGATTCCAGGTAAATAAGTTATAGTACACATTTGGAGATATTAGAACTAATAGTATATAGGTTACAACAAAAAAATTTTTTTAATAGAAACTAATTTTGAATTAGAAAAATATTTTGGATTTATAAAAATCATATAGAACGAAAAATTATTATTTATTTGTCATTTATATACTTTTTATTTCTCACTCCTTCATTTACTATTATGTTAAATTCTTCATAAATTAACGTACTTGATATTTTTTATAGGTATACTTCTGGTGGACAAGAAGTCCCAAAAGGAAGTTACTATTCAACAACCAATTCAAGTCAACAAAATCGACAGCATCAATACAATGCCACTAATCCATGGCAACGGGAAGAACGAGAAAAAGAACAAGCACGACGACGAGAAGCTGCAAAATTATGGCGAGATCAACAAATTGCTGAATTGAATTCACTTTCTCACAGAACACAACAACAAGAAGAACAACTTCGAGCTCTTCAATTAGAAAGAGACTTTCAAAAAAGAGCTGAAGAAGCTGCAGCTCAACAAGATGACGATGAAGAGAGTAATGATCTTGATAATCAAAATATACCATGTGTCCAAGGATTGCTAAAAATGGCAGCTACTCCAGAGAAAAATTACCCGTCAATCCAGCCAAATACTTTATCACGAACAAATCTAGCTAATCAATCAATTAGAGGAACGAATCCATCTCAGTCAGCGAGTCATCAATTGAAACTACCATTTAATTCCTTACCTATCGTAACATCTCAACAAGATTTAATGAAATATGGAAATGTAAGTTTACATGATAGTTCGAATATAAATTTACAACATATTTCAAATATAAACGATTTTAAACAAATTTCTACATCATCAACATATAATTCACCACCAGTTTTTGGACAGCTGTCAAATAATATGAAAATGAATACTCAACTTCAGATTCATGAAGAACAAGAAAGAAATCAACGAATGGATGAATACAAAGACGAAGAAATTGATTATGACGGCAATCATCGAAAGAATGAAGAAGATACAAAACACAGTCAACAACAATATCAACAAAATCAAACAAAAAATCCAAAAAATCAACAACAGTTGTATACAGAAATGTTAAAATTGGATAATTTATATATTAATGATGGAAACGAAGCACCAGTACCCCCAGAAAGGGGTTCCAGTTATACTGTCATGTCTCAACAAAATGTTTTAAGATCATCTAATGCTGCTACAATTTCATCGCCAATAGGATCTCACCAAGCTTCCATTAAAAGAGTATCTTTCCATGACTCTAATGCTAATATTGAAAACTTTTCAAAAAATAGCATCATCTCAAATTTATCGTCGCCTTACAGCATGGGCACTATAAAAGAGGATTCTAATGTAAGTTTTAATTTATCATTTTTTAAATATTGTCTTATTAAAAAATTAATAACCACATATTCATACATATGCAAAAAATTTTGATAAGATTCGAACAATAAATCTAGAACTTATACAAATACAGAATTTTATGCTACTTACGACCGAAATCAGTGAACAAAATTTTCATTTTCTTATTTACGTAATTTCGATCAGAAAATTTTTAATTTTTTTGAACTTTCAAAATTCAATTTTTTAACTTCCCGCTATATCTCTGAAAATATTAATTTTAGCGACTTGGTGCTCAGGACTTTTTTTTTGTAAGAAATTGAATTTTCTACAAGTTTGTTGTTTATATTTTTTCTCTAGCTCTTGTCATTCACGATATAAATGCGAGAAAACGCGAATTTCATGGAAAAAATCAAGTTTAGAGGCCTGTACTACCTCACGAGTTCGAGTTACGGCTTGGCCGCAATGGACACTTTTGTAGAGCATTTAATTCTGAAAAAAACCCATCCATGGTCGAGACGATGCTAAAAAATGCCACTGAGCTACTGAAATTTACAGATAAAAAATTAGAGTTTGTGTTTCTTTTTATGGGAAATCTTTACACGCCTTGGTCGAGGACTTAATATTAATATTAGGGGCCCAAACTTTCAGGGAATTTTTTTTTGGGTACTTGCAACAAAATTTCACGATGAAATCGAAAAAAAAAATAGTTGAAAAAAAAAGCACCCATATATATATATATATATATATATATATATATATATATATATATATATATATATATATATATATATATATATATATAAGATATAACGCAACTTGTCAGAATGATGGTGTTTACAATTATCAACGGAACTCAACATACTTATTCTGCAGATGGATACCGAAGTCAAGTTCGAAGATGAGCTTAATCGGTCAAGTAATTTAGGAATGCCAGGATTTCGAAATTTTCAAAATCATAAAAATTCACATTCCTTCACTTTCTTACTCAGACAGAGTGACATATTTACTGACGACCGATCTGAACACATTCTACGAAAGGCTGATCGATATCGTTATTATTAAATCTACATCATGTTTATACAGTACAACCTGGTTATAAGTTACATTGGATGATCTACTCACTCTCTCGGCAGTTATATCTATATATGAAATATTTCATGTAAGTAGAAGAGAGAAAGAAATATAACTTATAACCAGGTTGTAATGTATTATGATACAGCCAATAATTCTAAAACGGCTGCAATAGTAAAACTATTTTATTAAACGAACTCTAAAAGGAGTAATATTGAGGCTGTTACCACTTCTGAGGAGTAAAAATTCAAGCTTAATAAAAGAGCTTTGCGATGCAACTTACTTAATTTCAATATCTTGTCTAGTTCAGGAATTATACCAAGTTGAAGTGCTAAAAACATCAATTTTTGCGATTTTCAAAATTTCAAAATCCTGTCATTTCCAAGTTACTCGCTCGATTAAGCTCATTTTCGAACTTAAACTTGGTCTTTATCGATAAATAAAGCATGTTGAGTTTGAGAAGAATCGATTATAAATTGAAAACGCTATCGTGTTGACAAGCCGCGTTATGTCGTATAAATATATATAGGTATAAACTTTTGAACGAACTACATTTACTTACTCAGTTTGTCGAGCTGAGTCAAAAAATGGCTAAATTTTTTAAAAGTTGCGCCATGAGGACGGCTGCAATAGTTAGATTTTTATGACATCTACTAAAAAATATAAATTTTTTGTCGATTTCTGCTTATGCATTTCAATCAAGTTACGAAAGAAATGAAAAAACAAAGAATGAGCACAGTGAATCTGTTCAGATCAATCAAATAATTATAAAATTATTATTCTACATTGAGGTTAACCTTATAACTACATAAGGTTACTTTATTTTACATAAGTAACCTTATTAAAAATGCGTTGAAAAATATTTTTAGAATTTATAACCACGTTAAATGTCGTAAACTTCATTGAAGTCAATCGGCTCATTCAAAAGATTGTGATGTAAGATCATTAAATATTCATATTGTTTTCTTATAACCTTTAAAATTTAAAACAAAAGAAACGAGGAAAATAGATCAAAAAATACATTTAAATATTCATTAATTATATTTAGGCTGAGGCTATTCGGACACTGTAGCGTGAATTTTAGCATGGCAAATAATTTGTAATATTCACGCTAGCCTCTCGTGGAACTCACTCACAGTGTCCGAATAGACAGTCCGTTATATTTATTATTCGATAACAATATATAAAAATTTTTCAATTTTGGAAAATTTTTAATCTTATTTTCGGGAAGTTAAACATACTTAGGAATTTTTTTTTATTTAGCGCCAACTTATTAAACGTCTTCAATTAATTATGTGACACTAAAGGTTGATTTTTTTAAGATATGCTACTGAACTAATTTTAAGAAATAGTTAATGTTTCCAATTTTGAATGAATTACGGGTCTTGAAAATAGTATATATAAAAAATAATAGAAATAAACTTGAAATAAGTTGAATTTCAAATGATTACGTATACTTGAGATTAATATTAGCGCGTCACTAGCTCTAGATTACTAATGCGTTGTATGCGTTGTCAACTCTAGATCAACAGAGTAGAAAGCTAGGGCATCGACGGTTCTGAATAAGTGGCTTAAAAGCCTGGTATCGATGATTTCACGTTGAAGATCTTGGAAAAAAATTGGACGTATAAAACTCTAGATATACAGCTTTGTAAAGATTGATTAACTGACCAGCTTGGCTGACTGGTCAATTGGTCTTTGAATAGACGGTATCGATAAAATTGGATGATCAAGGCTGACACAACACTTTCTCATTGTTTTAATGTAGCATTGTTATTGTCGTCAGCAACGTAACCCCTTAAGAATATTTACAAAGTGTAGACAAGGTAGTATTGACAAGTTAAATTACGCATGGGCACAGTTTAATTTTTGCTGTGGCGTGAATCATATTGCATAGCTTCTTTGAAAGTATTTGGTAGCCATGGTTATTAACTTAGAAAATACCTTTGAAATCTTTTAATTCATTACATATTTCAAGCATATTTGCTTTTTTTTTATTATCCTCATTGACACCTTATAATATAGGAAAAATCTTTAATCAATATAAAAAATTAAAAATTCTGTTTTTAATTTAATTTCAAAATAACATGTACAAAATCAAAAATATAATAGCTTTTAAGTATTTATGTTTTTAAGTATATTATATAATTTAAGTATATTATATACATAATAAATTTTTAAGTATATTATATACGAGAAATTTACTATTTGTATTTTTTTTTGTCGAGACATAGATATCTTGTGAATGCTGCATCATTGAGAATTTTCATTTTTAGAAAAACAAATCTATTTCTATGTAAAAAAAATTAAATTTTGATATTTCTCACTTCTACAGACAGATCTACAAACCTCATATCCACGTTACGCAAATATTCTTAATAATATAAAGGTCTTATAGTTATGCGTCTAGGATTTTTCAGGATATTTTATCTAGGAATCGCTACTTTTTTAAATATTGTATAAACTTTTAGATAAAAAAAAATTTATTGCCGTGAATTCTTTTGATTTATTTATTTGAGTGTTTTTGATATAAAATGAATTGTAGAAAACATGTACATTTTTTTTTATTGAATCAACTTTTTCATCATTTTTGACTTTTTTTTAATCGTGCTATGAGTATAAAGCTGCCCTGATGTTACTCAACTTACAACATTAGCTTGGGTGTATATTAGGGTGGGTCAAAAAAATCGAATAATTTATGTTTGACTTTATACTCTGAAAAATAGGTTCATAGACACCTAAAAAGAATTCTCTCCAAGTATAAGCTCTTAATTATAACGGGAAGGTCCTCCGCTTTGCGGGTTTCTATTTTTTTCGAATAATCAGATAAAAAAATTTATATCTCGCTTCCAACTGCTTGGAAAAATATTCCGTGGCATAGATTTTGTGAGAAATTGAATGCTTTACAAAAAGGTCTCTTATGACTTTTTCAAAACTCAACCGATTAAAAGATATTCATAGTTGAAGTTTGGCTATTTTAAGGAAAATATTCGTTTTTATTATGAATTTTATAAGTCGATGAAAAAAAATTATTTCGGATTGCGGAACTCATGATTTTGTAGGAAATTTACTGCTCTACAAAAATGGTCTCTTATGATTTTTTGATTAAGTGAAGCCGTTACGAGATATTCATCGTCAAACATTAACGAATATCAATATTTCCAGTTTTTGATCAATAATTCGATAAATTTTAATTTAAACTATGAGTTTCAGGAAAATTTACATAAATTTGAGTTTCGATCGATAAAAAAATGTTATAAACAATTTTTTTAATATTGTTTTCAGTCTTGAGCTTGTTTGATTGCATTAAAACAAGAAATTAGAGCATTTTTTTCGACATATAGCCAATGATTAGTTTAATTTGAAGTGAATGACATATTTCTTTGTCAAATTTAATATGAAAAGTATTGAATCAAGTGAGAAACAACCAGTATTTAACTTTTTATAGATAAATTTTTTATTGAATTATCAATTGCAATATAATTGTCTATATTTTTAACATAACAGTACGCTATTACTATAAATAATTTCTTTTATTACAATTTGGGAATGTTTTTGATGTTCTTTGACAACTTGCAATAAGTACTGGAATTGTTCTTCATTTTTGTCAAGCATTGATTATATTCACTGACTAATGCAACAGCTCGCTCTGCTGAATCATTGACAACTTTTAGTTGTTGAAAGTATTCTTTATTTTCGAGATAACTCTCATTAGTAGGCCATAATTCAACATCGACATCAAGAAAGTCATACGGTAGATCGAAGATTTTGAAAAGATTTAATGACTTTTTAGACACAAAGTCACTTAGAGTTCTCTGCGCCAATGAATTCAAATCTTTTTTAGCAATTACAAATCTTTTAGCTTTAGAATCTGTACCTTCACGAGTATTAACAGCTTCAACAATACTTTTTTACTTCTAATGGAACGCCATCGTCAAACAGTGATAAAATGGCAAGTTCATCGCTCAAATACCATAAGTGCGAAATCATTTTTTCACACGTAGCTGAAGAAATCAAAGGATTGATATGTTTGTACTCCAATAAATTTTTCATAAACTGCAAGTCATGATAAGCAGCAGTTGTTGCAGAAGTTGATGAAAACCAAGCTTTTAAATACAATGTGACTATAAAAATACAGAAATGACGAAGACCATGCAATTCTTTCTGAAAGAGTTTGAATTCATCTCTGAATAGATACATTTTCAAACTATAAATGGCCTTAGCCATCCATCTAGCATGATGAACAGCACCAGGACGTTTGAAAGAAATCTTTTCTTGAGGCATTTCTCCAAGGAAAATCAATGATAATTCCAATAATTCTTTATCTAACTTATTATAACATTTCTTTATCGATCGAAACTCAAATTTATGTAAATTTTCCTGAAACTCATAGTTTAAATTAAAATTTATCGAATTATTGATCAAAAACTGGAAATATTGATATTCGTTAATGTTTGACGATGAATATCTCGTAACGGCTTCACTTAATCAAAAAATCATAAGAGACCATTTTTGTAGAGCAGTAAATTTCCTACAAAATCATGAGTTCCGCAATCCGAAATAATTTTTTTTCATCGACTTATAAAATTCATAATAAAAACGAATATTTTCCTTAAAATAGCCAAACTTCAACTATGAATATCTTTTAATCGGTTGAGTTTTTGAAAAAGTCATAAGAGACCTTTTTTGTAAGGCATTCAATTTCTCACAAAATCTATGCCACGGAATATTTTTCCAAGCAGTTGGAAGCGAGATATAAATTTTTTTATCTGATTATTCGAAAAAAATAGAAACCCGCAAAGCGGAGGACCTTCCCGTTATAATTAAGAGCTTATACTTGGAGAGAATTCTTTTTAGGTGTCTACGAACCTATTTTTCAGAGTATAAAATCAAAAATAAATTATTCGATTTTTTTGACCCACCCTAGTGTATATAACATACTTAATTAATTTTAATTCTTTTTTATATAAGAGATGGAAAAATTGAATCTAATTTTCTTTTTTTTAATTTTGTCTCTTTTAAACTACTTGAAATAATGATATATTTATTGAATATCAATAATTAAGGTAAATTTATTTGAAAAAGATAATATTCAATAATTTATCACCTAACAAAAATTTACTTCTCAAGAATACTACTAAATAAAAACAAATATATATATATATATATATATATATATATATATATATATATATATATATATATATATATATATATATATATAAAGTAACTTGCACGCGTGCGCGCGCCCGCGCGCGTGTGTGTGTCTGTGTAAAATCGATTTTTAGCTTTTTATTAGTAAGAAGAAATGAACAATTATCTCTAAACCTCCTCTCCCGCTAAAACGAAACAAGCTTGTATAACTATTTTTGAGTTTTTTACTATTAAAATATCCAATTAATTTGTTGAAAATAAAATATCTGAGAGATGTGGTAATCACTTTATAAGATGGTGGTAAAGACTTAATAAGATAAGAATATTTTTTAGAATTATACTCAATATAAAATTATGTGATAAGGGGTAAAACAAACCATTTTCATACAAAGATGAGTATTGATAACCCGATAGAAGAAAGTTTTAGAATAACTAACAGTTTAATTCTGCTTTTATCTTGAATCACGTATTATAGTTTTTAATTATTTGTTTAAAAATTTTTGTTTCAAAGTCAATCAAAATGAAATAAACAGACAATTAAATCAAAAACCAATAACGCTCTTTATATTGTCAATTGCAATGTAGCTTAAAATAAAAAATGAAATTCTAGCGTGAAATAAAATCAGAAGCTAATGCAGTAGATAAAAATATAAAAAATGCAAACATTTACATCAATCTGAAATCGCTTTGTTTTGGTTGGCTACACATGTATAGATATTAAAAATTATAATTCTAATCTAAGCAAAATGAAAAAATATATTGCCACAAAGATCGAAAAATTGCATTATTTAGTATCTCAATAATACCTGTATATTTTGAAAATATGCATGAAGTATTTTTGAAAAGCAGATTCACTATGCTAATTTAAATAATTATTTGAATAACTGCACTGAATACAGTTTATTCCAGGTCTTTAGATTTAATGATTTAACTAATAAAAAAATTTTTCGAAATGCATACCTTCAACAGATAGTGAAGTAAGGTACTCATAAATATAAATTGATTGTGCATGATGAAAAAATTTTTTGTGTAAATTGTCATTGTCATTACAAACGTATTTATTAATATATTTTCATGTTTTATCCATTAATGTTTTATATTATTAGACATTTTGTGTTGCCTATTATCAATAATTGAATTTATATTAATGATGAGTAATTTTATGTTAATAGAATTTCATATATGATACGAAGAGTTTATTGGCATCTCCACAAACACCAGATGGTTCTGTCAATCAATTTGGTGGAGGTACGCCTGGTGTTATTGGGGCTCAAGAGATTTATAGGTAAACTTTTAATATTTTATAGATAACAAACACCAAATATACAAAATTTTACAATGTTATTTAGAACATAAGCAATATCGTCTTAAACAACATTTTTGCAAAATTTTTTCGACAGTTTACTTTTATAAAACAAATGTTATTAAAATCGAATATGCTCTTAAAAAAGTTTCGAAAAAAAATTTGGTTAAGACGTTATTGCTTATTAATATTAAATTGATGTAGTGTTTTATTAAACTTCTATCAGACTTTTGAGCTCGGAGAGCTCAAAACTACATGAAAATGATATTTCTTTGTTTCTCTTACTAAACTTCTTGTCGATGTCGTACAGAAAGATGTTGAAAAGTAGTTGACAACCCTGCCTCACCCCCTGGGACGTTGCAAACCCTCCTTTCGTCTCTTCATTGACCTCGATTTTGTTGAATTTGTTGCCTTGATGAATTTCAAAATTCTGCCTTTAATTCCTGCTTCCTCTGTCTTCGAAAATAGTAATTTTTTGTCGACACTATCAAACGCAGTCTCAAAGCCCACGAAGCAGATGAAGGCTTTTTGTCCCTTTTCCTTCACCTGGTAGTTTATGACTGCGTTTTATAATCTGCATTAAGGAGTGAAATCAGTCAATAATTCTTTGGATTGATTGATCTCTTGATTTGAAGATAAATGCGATATGCACCGATTTTCAGCCTTTCGGTAAATTTTCTTTTTCGAATCTCGTTTAATGCCTCCAACAATTCTAGCTTGCCCTCCTCGGGCATTTCTTTATAAAGTCCTGCAACTAGACCGTCTTCTCCTGGCCTTTTTATTTATCATTCTTTTTAGTGCCGCTTTTAACTTCTCCATCTCTAGATCTACCTCCATGATATCTATGTTCGTCTCTCTAGCTCCGCTGTCGTTCCTCTTTTCATCGTGTTGTGCTTTCTGACCGTCTTCCAATCTTTCTTGGTTCTCTTCCATGTTCTGGATTGATTCTTAACTGGGTCCAGTGTCAATGACTGTACCTCCCATGGTACCCATGAAGTGGTTTGTCCATTGAGGGCCTGAAATTTCTTTACTGACTTTCTTTCTTCGTTTTCCTCTGAACTACTTCCAACCATTGTGACATGTTGCGACTTTTATTGATCTTTTCGTCTCTAGCCATTCTTCCTTCATTTTTTGCAGATTTCCTTGAAACTCTTCCTTGCCTCGTACAGCGCCTTCTTGTTGACGGGGTTGTTTTCTTTTAAGTATCTTTTGAGTGCTTTGAAAAGTCCTTCTTTTTCTGTCTGCATTCTTTATTGAACCAGGATCTCGTTGTGTTGTTTGACTTCATCACTCTTTTTTCTATTTCACAAAATCTAGCTGCCTTTCTCGTTGTTTCCAGTAGGTGGCTCTATTCGTCGTTATTCTCTTCTCTAGCCTAGCTTTCCCACTCCTTCGTCCATTGCGCTCTGTATTCTTCTTTCCATATGAATTTGAATCCTTGCTCTGGATCTTCATATGTGTCGTCTTTTGCTTACTTATGTTCTTCCTTCTGTCCAAAACAGCCCTCTGTTCTCAAGATGAACACCACTCGAAGGTGGTTAGATTCTGTTCTTGACACAACCTCTAACTTTTTGATCTCTATACCCCTGGTAGTTCCTGTTCTCATGACTAGGTCTATGATCGTGTTGCTGTCTAGATCATTTTCTCCCCCACAAAGTAGATTTTCTCTTGCCTTGGATCGCATGTATCAATGATATCTCGGAAGCTCCTCTCTAGTTTTATTATACCTACGTTGTTGTACACCATGATGATTGTAATAGTTATGTTACTTTTTTGTTTTTTTGCTTTTAGACCATACTGCCATTCTGATATTTCTCAATTCTTTGCAAGCTCCTTCTTAATACCAAGCACTTGACCTCCACTTGCCTTGTCTCTTCTAGCTTTTTCGTCCTTCTGTGCACTCTTTAAGTACCACATAAATTTATCACTCAGTCTTTTCCTTATCTCTTCTTCCTTTTTCTTCAGGATCCATATTTCTTGTAATACTACTATCTGACTTCTAGGAATTTCATAAGCTCATTTTCCTTACCAAGTCCTGCCGTGTTTCATAGCGTTAGTCTTAATGAGCCACTGCTTTCAATCTTTTCTGTTTCCGCCATTTCGGTTGCTGCCGAAATGAATCGCCTGCATTTCTTCTTGCCTCTACGCTTCTTCTCTCGTTGTAGATCTCTATCCAGGATCTCATATTTGCTAGTTCCTCATCTCAATTCGACCATTTCCCATCGAGATTGACTTTCATATAATTTCTTCTGGCTTGCCTTCCTCCTGCTCTGAAACAATCAATTTTCGTGTCGAACCAGTATAATGTGTCTGTCTATCTTGCTGTTAGGTCGTCGTTTATCCATAGGCCTTTTTCTTTTAGCCTAGCCTTCTTTGCCATCCGGCTCAGCTTGGCTTCTTTTGAGTCAGTTTGGATAATTGTGAATTCCTTCTCCTACATTATCTTATAAATTTTCACGTTAACTTCTAGGGTGTTCTTAATTACTTCTTTGAGCTCTCTGCTGGTCTCCCATTAAACTGATGTATTAAACTTTTACAATTAAACTCAGTATAAAGTTCGCCATAAATATTTACGATACGAAATTTATAATGCGTCGTAAATAATTTCACTTCATTCTCTTAATTTTAAGAACTATTACTCTGATCTCTTTTGTGTGGCTTTTTAGATTTTTCCGTTGCCCATTTTGTTGCTCTTAAATTTCAAATTCCGTATAGTTTATTTATCTTTCGTGACAGAGTTATTCCTAAATGTCCACAATTGATCAAGAAATTCTTTTAAATTTAAAGAAACTTTTGTGCTCTGATATATAAGGTTAGTTATTTATTGTCAATTTTTTATTTGTTATAGAGATCCTAGACAAAAACGCTTGGCTGAAAAGCAAAAACAACAAGAAAATGCTCAACTAGGTGAAGTGCCCGAAAAACTCAGTTTTAAAGAGAAAATGAAAATGTTTGCAATGGAAACTGGCGAAGATGGTACACCGAGAGATAAAGTAAAAATATCAAGAGCTCAGAGGGAAATTGATAATATCGCGAGTCCTTTAAATCCAACTGACAACGACA
Organism: Cotesia typhae; assembly: GCF_013202065.1. Lineage (NCBI taxonomy): Eukaryota > Metazoa > Arthropoda > Insecta > Hymenoptera > Braconidae > Cotesia > Cotesia typhae. The sequence goes on from NW_027423751.1 coordinate 1,415,620, forward strand.
AAAATTAATTTTTACTCTACGTTGGTTTTGAAATTTAAAGATCGTTAATACAAAAAACAAATTTTAATAATTAATAGTATCTATTCACTTATACTTCTAAGATAAATTACAATATACAGTATTTACAAAAAATGAAAGATATTTTGAATAGACGACCAATATTATTCGTACGTAGAACTATTCAGGACCAATCAATTTTAATATTTTTATTGTGAAAATACATTTCTTATATGCAGATTCAAAAATTTTATTAGATGATGTATAGTATGAAAATTCACTTATATTTAATAAATAAATTCAATCAATTTTGTACATACGACCAATAAATCTTTTACTCACTCCTTCATATATTTATATTTTTAATTAAAACTATATACATTGATTAATTTTGAAATCATATTAAAGTAAAAGAAAAATGAATGATTAAATTATTAGATACATTTATAAGCAATAATATTTTTAAACTATTTTAAGAAATTTATTTGATATAAAATATTTACTAATACTTTGAGATAATAAAAAACTTCTTGTGCAAAAATGAATTAACTTAACAATTATTAATCTGTCGAATCGATAAAGAATTGTTAAAAATAAAATATCAATTGGATTAGGCTAGCCATAAGTCTTGACCATAAATATACATACAACAATACTCCCGAAATAAAAAAAAAAAAAAAAAGTTTAAAATAATTGAAAATCGTTAAGTGAATACAATCTGTGCGCTCATACATACATGTTGGTATGCAGTTTTCATTTGAGCCCATTTTTTTCTATTTCTAATTCTTTCGAAATATTTTTTAAATTAAGGCTTTGTAATAATAATGAATCTGTCACTCAAATTTATTTTTGAAAATCTAATAAAAAGAAATTCCAATATATGTTATTCCTAATTATTTATTGTGTATTTCTCATGAGAAATAAATCATACTTGGCTATATATGATTTTAATTCTACATAACTTTTTTTCATCAAGGAAATCAATTGCATTGCTCGAAACCGCACTTCATAATTTTTCACTCAGTAGACCAACACATAAGCTTGTTACAATGTTGCGCCTTTTTATCATAGAATTTCAGCTCAATGAATTACAGAATGTGATGACTCGTAAATAAGCAATAACTCATTTACTTTATTCCTTTCCACCAAAGCCAATTTAAATACAACGATTATTCTGGATAAATAATTATAAACTCAAGTTTTATTATTTTTTTCGGGTGTCATTATCCTTGAACTTCATCTGAGGTGAGTTGTCATAAGGATCAATTGACATCGGGGTCATTTGATCTTGGGATCTATTGACACTTTTCTATATGATATTTTGTAATAGTAGTTTAGGCTCTTTATTACACGTATTAATTGATTATTAATAATTATCTTGATAATTTCTGTTTAAAATTATGATAAATAATCAGCAGAAACTACAGCGACCCAAATTTTTAGATTTTAACGTTTTTGATGTAAAAACCGGATGGCCAAAGACCAAGTAATATAAGGATGCATGCTAATCTTATGATAGATGGTATAATAAGTGCAATTTTGAGCGCTTAAGTATGAAACTAGCGGGAAGTTACAGGGATTACTTTTAGGGTCAACCGTTTTCCTGATTTTTTTATTTACGTAAGCCAATCAATCAAAATCATGGAGGAGGTCAGCGTCTATTTTTTTTTAAGAGATCGTCTTCAGAGTGATATAAATTCTCTTCTAATGAAGATTTTTATTTGAAGTTTTTCTTACATAATCTCGAAATGACAATAAATAAATTATTAAAAATTCAAAGTTCTATCTTTTCATCGTTTGTGAAAATAAACTCCCAAAAAAGTGCTCAAAAAACGGACCGCCAAATGAGAGAACTCCCTTAAGAGTGGAATCAAGTTGGTCACTTTCAAAAATTAGATTTTTTTTTACATTTTTCGAATGTTTACATGTCTAAGAATTCCCGGGGATGTGTTTCCTGTTTCGAGCGCATGATCGCAGATTAAATGTTGGTGTGATTTTTTATTTAAAAAAACGTAATATGCGTTTTTCTCAAAACTACGTTCTCACGGAGAAAAATTAATGAAACAATTTCTATTTTTGTAATTTAAGACTTCATTTATCATCCCTAACAAATTTTGTAAACACATCTTTCATAGCAAGCTTACGAGATCGCCTATTATTTTAGCTCAAAAACGTAGCTTTAAGTGCTCGAAAAGGTCATATTAGATAAAATTTGGAGCGCTCTGCATTTGAAATTAGCGGGAAGTTACAGAGACGGCCTGTGGGGTTAACCGTTTCACCAATTTGTTTTTAATGTATTTCGGCTCTTTTTGAGTCGTTCAAAATACCATCCCACACCAAATTTCATGCTTAGCTAATCAAAATAAAATATAACATTATTTTTATAATTAAAAATTATTGTTAGGTAGCTTACGATAATCAATTTGGGTTGATTAAGTTGTACATGAACATATGAATTTAAAAATTGAAATTTATTTCACTCAAGTATTGAACGTTCGATATACATGATAAAGTCCTTGATAATTGAATGATTCATATCTATAACCATTTGGTAGATTTTGTCAGCTGAAAAAAAATCTAATTACAATCCAACCTTTAGTTTTTTAGCTTATAACTCTATATATATATATTAGGGTGGGTCAAAAAAATCGAATAATTTATTTTTGATTTTATACTCTGAAAAATAGGTTCGTAGACACCTAAAAAGAATTCTCTCCAAGTATAAGCTCTTAATTATAACGGGAAGGTCCTCCGCTTTGCGGGTTTCTATTTTTTTCGAATAATCAGATAAAAAAATTTATATCTCGCTTCCATCTGCTTGGAAAAATATTCCGTGGCATAGATTTTGTGAGAAATTGAATGCTTTACAAAAAAAGGTCTCTTATGACTTTTTCAAAAACTCAACCGATTAAAAGATATTCATAGTTGAAGTTTGGCTATTTTAAGGAAAATATTCGTTTTTATTATGAATTTTATAAGTCGATGAAAAAAATTATTTCGGATTGCGGAACTCATGATTTTGTAGGAAATTTACTGCTCTACAAAAATGGTCTCTTATGATTTTTGATTAAGTGAAGCCGTTACGAGATATTCATCGTCAAACATTAACGAATATCAATATTTCCAGTTTTTGATCAATAATTCGATAAATTTTAATTTAAACTATGAGTTTCAGGAAAATTTACATAAATTTGAGTTTCGATCGATAAAGAAATGTTATAAACAATTTTTTTAATATTGTTTTCAGTCTTGAGCTTGTTTGATTGCATTAAAACAAGAAATTAGAGCATTTTTTTCGACATATAGCCAATGATTAGTTTAATTTGAAGTGAATGACATATTTCTTTGTCAAATTTAATATGAAAAGTATTGAATCAAGTGAGAAACAACCAGTATTTAACTTTTTATAGATAAATTTTTTATTGAATTATCAATTGCAATATAATTGTCTATATTTTTAACATAACAGTACGCTATTACTATAAATAATTTCTTTTATTACAATTTGGGAATGTTTTTTGATGTTCTTTGACAACTTGTAATAAGTACTGGAATTGTTCTTCATTTTTTGTCAAGCATTGATTATATTCACTGACTAATGCAACAGCTCGCTCTGCTGAATCATTGACAACTTTTAGTTGTTGAAAGTATTCTTTATTTTCGAGATAACTCTCATTAGTAGGCCATAATTCAACATCGACATCAAGAAAGTCATACGGTAGATCGAAGATTTTGAAAAGATTTAATGACTTTTTAGACACAAAGTCACTCAGAGTTCTCTGCGCCAATGAATTCAAATCTTTTTTAGCAATTACAAATCTTTTAGCTTTAGAATCTGTACCTTCACGAGTATTAACAGCTTCAACAATACGTTTTTTTACTTCTAATGGAACGCCATCGTCAAACAGTGATAAAATGGCAAGTTCATCGCTCAAATACCATAAGTGCGAAATCATTTTTTCACACGTAGCTGAAGAAATCAAAGGATTGATATGTTTGTACTCCAATAAATTTTTCATAAACTGCAAGTCATGATAAGCAGCAGTTGTTGCAGAAGTTGATGAAAACCAAGCTTTTAAATACAATGTGACTATAAAAATACAGAAATGACGAAGACCATGCAATTCTTTCTGAGAGAGTTTGAATTCATCTCTGAATAGATACATTTTCAAACTATAAATGGCCTTAGCCATCCATCTAGCATGATGAACAGCACCAGGACGTTTGAAAGAAATCTTTTCTTGAGGCATTTCTCCAAGGAAAATCAATGATAATTCCAATAATTCTTTATCTAACTTATTATAACATTTCTTTATCGATCGAAACTCAAATTTATGTAAATTTTCCTGAAACTCATAGTTTAAATTAAAATTTATCGAATTATTGATCAAAAACTGGAAATATTGATATTCGTTAATGTTTGACGATGAATATCTCGTAACGGCTTCACTTAATCAAAAATCATAAGAGACCATTTTTGTAGAGCAGTAAATTTCCTACAAAATCATGAGTTCCGCAATCCGAAATAATTTTTTTCATCGACTTATAAAATTCATAATAAAAACGAATATTTTCCTTAAAATAGCCAAACTTCAACTATGAATATCTTTTAATCGGTTGAGTTTTTGAAAAAGTCATAAGAGACCTTTTTGTAAAGCATTCAATTTCTCACAAAATCTATGCCACGGAATATTTTTCCAAGCAGTTGGAAGCGAGATATAAATTTTTTTATCTGATTATTCGAAAAAAATAGAAACCCGCAAAGCGGAGGACCTTCCCGTTATAATTAAGAGCTTATACTTGGAGAGAATTCTTTTTAGGTGTCTACGAACCTATTTTTCAGAGTATAAAGTCAAAAATAAATTATTCGATTTTTTTGACCCACCCTAATATATATATATATTATCGTACTTTATAGCTATATCGAAAAGTAATAATATGTATAGTTGTTGATGAAAAAAATAATAAAACGACGAAAAAAAAATAACATATTTTTAATACAAACTAACATATTTTCATAGAAAGCAAAAAAAAATAGTTGTTTTTTTTTTCTACGAACAGATCAATTACTTTTCATTGAAAGTGTGCAGAGCTGGCTGCAATTTTGGTACCGATTATTTCTTTGAAAGTTAAATTTAAAAAAACAGTGATCCTTAAAATTTCAGCTCAGTAGATTAAGTCTATAGCGGATGTAGAGTTCTTTAAAATCAAAACAGTTGATTTTCTAGTAATTTCAAAAGAATCGTATCTTAGCCAGTATATTCAATCGGGGAAAAATTCTCTGTTGTAACTTGACGCCGTCATATTTTGAATTTGTTTTACTCTAAACTTTGAAAATTTATTATAAAAAATAAAGATCATCTTACCATATAGAGTAGTTATAGGTATCACAGATATAATATCTTGGTGATTATTTTTAGCTATATTTAGTGCTTCCAGTATATTTTCTAAATTTTTTACTATGAAATTCTGTGTACAGTAATTTTCAAGTGTAATGATACATCCTAAATCATTAAGTACGTGCATAGTGACATTTTTAAATGTACGGCTAAGAAAATAAAGTATACCAACATTAAATTGCGTTAATAGAGAATATCCAATAAGCACAAGAGTTTGTTGATCTTCAAGTCTTATTATCATATCATAGATTTTTTTTACTGTATCATAATTATCAAAAACCAAGTTATACTGAAAAAGTAAATAATTAAGAATTCTATTATTTGTTATAAACATAGTTGTTGAATTTTTATCAGGATAAAACCAGTCAAATTTCAATGAATTAGTAATTTCAATCGCTGAGTCATAACAGTTGAAAATTTTCGACTCGCAAAACTTGGAATTTTTAATTTTCAAGTATGATCTTCCCACCGATAGTTGAAGTTTTACATATTTATTGGTACACTGCAAAAATAATGTAGGAATATTAATTTACAAATAAAACGGAAAGTTTTTTATTAGAAACTTTTAAATTTTCAGCTTTATATTCCCGTAAAATACCCCTTGAATTTAGCTCAAGTATTAGCTATCTGTCACATGAACATAAGATACTTCTTATGAGACTCATATATCATATATCAATATGACGAGCATTGATTGGGACTTTTTGGATACAGATAGTCAGTAATTTTTTTTTCAATTAAATTATGCTTTGCAGAGAGGCGAGTGCTACTCATAATTAAGTAATAATTCTAATGGCGATTTAAATAAAAATCCCCTGATTGAAAAAAGAGATTTGAAAATATTGCCTCAATGTGAAATATAGTATTCAAATTCGAATACTTTTTAATTTTTTCAACTCATTATGAATCCTTTTTGTTAATCCAAATCCATAAGACACAATAGTTTCTACAAAAACAGATGCATTACCTTTCACCGCGAAATTGGAGGATAGCTAGCCGATTTTTTTTTCAAATATGGGTCAAAAAAGAAGGTGATTCTGAAAATTTGAGCTTGATACGCGCAAATCAGGCCACTGGAGAATTTTTCGAAATTTAATAAAAGTCGATTTTTTAGTTACTTTTATAAATGTCTACCTCAACTTCTATACAACTCAATCTATTCAAACAGTATTGTTTTCTGTTGATCTTATATTTCAAAGAAAAAAAACAGCTAGTTAGTTCAAACTCACATATCTAATTCAGATAGGAGCTTCCAACTGGAGTGCACCCGTGAAAAAATATTCTGATCAAATTATATCAAGCTTAATCAAGCCATATCAGGTCTGATGTGGCCAATTTTCATATCAGGTCATATCAGGACCGATCAAAAATTATACATGCACATATCAGGCCTAATATAATTATATAAAAAATTTTGACATGGCCATATCAGGACATATCAAATCTGATCTGAATATTTTTTCACGGGCAGTAAAAATTCAATGTAATAGATAATCAATACGATCCCATCTATCAATAAAAATGATTATGTTTTGATTCGAGCGATATGGACCACAATAATATCAATTCCGAAAATCGAAACTAATTATGTACTTTTCAACATGTTAGTTACCGTACTCTTGAGAACTAGTTGAAAGCGATGTCAGTAGCTGTTCAAGTTAATTTATTTTCTGCAGTTCCGACCTAGTTTACAAATGTTCTCATTAGCGTTTTTTTTTTTTTACACATAACCACAAACAATTGACTTATTACATCAAAAGGATACTCCAGTATACCTGTAGGATATTATACAATTATGTTTATTTTGAGTTTTGATTTATTTTGACTTGAAAAGTTAGAAAATTTATTAAAGCCCTATTTTTTAGTTTGAAAAACTTGAAGTAGCGGCTAGCTTAAGAGTGACCTGTAGGGCCAACCGTTATACAGATTGTTATTAATGACTTTACAGTTGTTTTTGCAAAAGTAGTTAAAGCTGCTTAACTCTTGTACTGTATAGTTAACATTCACCTCATACTTAAGTCATGAATAAAAAATTAAGACTTTTAAATAATGGATCAAGTAGTCATTGTAGATTTATAATTCACTAATAGTATATTGAAGTATTTTTGATTGAATATAATTCAGATTGAGTTATAAGTGAAGAATAACAATAGTATATTACACACCTAGGGAAGTAAAGTAAGAAACGAGTCGGCTTCGCCTCGACCAACAATTACAAGTGATCTGAGACATTTCTTACTTTACTTTCCTAGGTGTGTAATATACTAATGAAAATTTATACTTAACATTAGTCTACAATTTTCATTGATAAAATAGACCAACTGGCAACAAGTCAAAAAATAACTTGTAGGGAGGTTTTTTGCATAGCAGTAGGACAATGATAAATTTTTGAAAGAATCAAAAGCCGCTCTCCAATTGTTTATAAATTATAAGCGATCAGAAAAAAAAGCTAATTTAAAATTTTCGTTTTCTTAGAAACTATTGGTTGACGTTTTCAGTGTTAATAAGTAAAAAGTAAAGCGTAAAATACCTATAATTTTTTTTTTCAACCCCATCTGATGTCTATTCCGGACATAAAAATGGACATTTTGATAGTGGATAAGAATTTATAACGAAAAAATTTGATTTTTCACATTGAAAAATGTATTTCGATTTTGAAGCTCGATATCTCACGACTTAACTATTTTATCTGATTTTATTAGGACTTAAAAATCCAGAAAAATATTGCAAAACATTTATATATCTTAGAAATATTAATCCTTTTAGTATAAAGTTATATAGAGTTTTATGAGAGAGTAATTTTCGATAAGTTCAATACAATATTGTTTGTATCGACACCTGCTCAAATTAGATTTTTAAAATTCAAAAATTACAGACAAGATGAGTTCACTGATCATGAAATATGAATAATGAATCAACAAGGAAATAATACTTGAAACTTACTTGAAATGAATAATTATCGTGGACAATATTAACGTCAACTTTTTGTCGAAGAATTGAAAAACGTTCCAGAGCTGTCATATTGATTTTTTTTTGTCTTTCATTGTAAGAATCATGAGATAATTTATTATACAGCGTTGAATAATATTGATTTAGTATTTTTGCACCAACGATTTCCATATCGTGAGGTAATTTTCTCAATTTAAAATTTTCTATATAATAATGAGTGACTGCACTTTTTAGTCGTTTCAAACAGAAATCATCGTTGTCAATAGTTCCGAAAAGTTTCATATTATTCAGAATTTCTTCACATTGAAAAGATTTGAAATAATTGGCATATTCTATCATTTGCTCTATGAACGAATGAGGAATATCATTTTTTCGAATCATTGCTAAAGTGATTCCAGTTTCATAATATTTCTTTAAAATATTCAAGTAAGATTTAATTTCCTCCCGTCCTCTAAAAGATAAACAAATTAAGTAAATTTCAGAATTTCCAGGTTTACTGGTAGCTGGTTTTTTTATAATAATTTTTTAAAACAACATGTTAAAAATACATTAAAGATATTGTTTGACATTCAAAAATGTGAATATTTTTATAAGGAGGGTTCCATTTGTACTTAATAAATGAAGTGCCGTAACAACTTCACAGAAATGTAAATGTGATACAATAATCTCTTGTTCACCAGGCATATCCATGCAGTCCACACTACCATCGGCCGTTATGAGCATTATTTTATCAATATTATCTTTTTCAAGGTCAATGAGCGCATCTAAATTCTTAATATTCATTATATCTCCAGTATTATCAGTTCCAAAATACCAACAATCTAAAGTATGAAGAATAAATCGATCATCATTAATCATCGAACACAAAGAATTTCCTTCATAATATGGATTCAGAGTAGTTGCTCTCCAATTCCATTCAATGGATGGTTTATTGGTTTTCAGCCAATGATTAAGAGATGTCACAAAAGCGCCTGGTGCTTCACATAAATGAATAGTTTTAAGTTGTTTTGTATGATTTACTTCCTCAGGTATTAAAGGAAAGGTTGAAGCTATTTCATAAAATTTGCACCAAGCTTGAGTAAATAATTCAGGATCAATATCTTTTTTTAATTTCCACCTAATATGTTCAGCGATATTCGTTTTTCTTGTATGATTTCTCCACTCAGCTGGATTATAATCGCTCAAAGTATTTTTTATTTCATTTAGTTTAATTTTTGTTTTCTGTAAGTCATCTATGCTCCAAGTGTTCTCGGAAAACATATTATTTGGATTCGGTAATTTATAATTATTATTAACTATTTCAATTTGTTTGTGAAACAATTTATTTACAGCAATATCGATTTTTTTAATAGATCTATCAGGTTTTTTGCGAGTTCGAAATTGGCGCGAAGATTTAAAAGAAGTTGGTAACTGGTAATCAGAGTGATCATCTTTCTCCATGATGTATTTATTTCGATAAATTTACAATTTTATCTGAAATGATTAAAAATGTTAAAAAAGGAAAGAAATATTAATTAGTTATTAACTTACTTGTAAAAATTTAGCTGCTAATAAAAAACGGGAAACAAATTTCTTTCTTAAGCTAACACCTTTTAATAGGGTGTGTCAGTGTTTGATATATTTTATTGTATGGTGTAGATGTTTTATTTAGTAATATTTATTTAACAATTTAACTTTTAATAAACATTGTTTATATTTGAAACATATATATCAATGACAGCTAAAATTTTAAGGTTATATTTATGGTACATAAACTTTTCAAAAGTTGAAGGGGCAGACAGTGGGAATAAACAGAAATTACATGATCCATGTCCACTTTCCACTTCATCCTAACCCCTACTCTTTGCTCAGCTCTTTTTATTTTTTCGTGGGATTTTCCGTAGAATCTCTCCAAAGTTTCGCAGTCTGTCTTATACGCTTTTTTTTAGTCTCGTTTGAAAAATTTTCCGATGTCGCTGGTGACGAATTCAGCGGTAATTTGAATTAAAGAATCAGAATGGTTACTATGTATTCCAACAACATCAATTGTTAAGTACTCGAAAGTAATACTTTTATGAAAAACCATAGGAAAAAATTAGGAAAACGGTTGACCCTGAAGGCCATCCCGGCAACTTCCCGATAATTCCATATCTACGCTTGAAATTGCACTTATGACGATTTTGAGCTCTTCGAGCTCACAAATACAATTTGTGTGTTATTTTGAGCTCCTCGACCTCAAAGAAATAGCTTTTGTATGCTTTTGAGCTCTTTGAGCTCAAAAGTCTGATAGAAATTTGATAAAACACTATTTTTCAAATCTTTTGAATAAATGAATAAATGAACCGATTTCTACGCAGTTGACGGCATTCAACGCAGTTTTTTAAGTCTCATAAAAAGTTTCTAAGTTTGATTTAATCAAACTAGAAATTTCGGAGTAATTTCGAAAAAACACTTTTCTCGGTTTTCTTTTGTCAATGATAACTCACGAATGAATCAACCGATTTTGACCGGGCTGGCGGCGATCAACCTAGTTTTTCGGTGTTGAGACATGAGTAGTTTTTTGAATCGATCGGTAGAGCTGTTCAAAAGTTATTTTAAAAAAACCACTTTGAAAAAAATTTTTTTTTGTAATTTTTTTTTATAAGTTGAATCCGAAGCATTTTCAAAAATTATCATTATGGATCTAAATAATATCATTATCTCCTTCGGAATCTATTCAAATCTTAACTTAAAAAAACAACGTGGGTTACGAAAATGAAAGATTTCATTGACGAAAAATTCCATTTTTTTGCATAATATATATTTTCCCCTTAAATATATTCTCCAATCATTTTGCAAGCACAAAAAAAATGTTGTTCTATTCAAAAAAACTCTATTGAATGCCACAAGCTACATAGAAAACGGTGGATTCGTTTAAGAGATATCGCAATTCAAAATTGTTAAGTAAAGCGTTCTCCTAACAACTACTAAAGTTTTGAGTTTGATATTGTGTTAAAGTTATACTTTTGAGCTTGAAAAGCTTAAGCAATTCACAAAGTTTCAAGGATGGTCTGCAGGGTTAACCGTTTTCCCGACTTTGTTTTTTTTTTTTTTTCAAAATCTAATTCTGACGTCCTAATAGTTAATTAAAATGTTGAATAACTGAATAATTCAAGGCTTTGAATTTTGAGAAGCTATTTAATCTAGTATAAAATTATGTCCCAAATTAATCATATGACCCTTAAATTTCACACCATTATTATGTAGAATGTCTTAATCATCAATTCAATTACTGCTCCAACAATTTTTAACAAAATTTTCATTAAATACTTATACCCTTATGCTATAATATATTCTTTTATCCTAAAATCTCGAAAAATCTTCGAAAGATAAGTATGATTCCATAAAAATCGTCCAAATTGATTTAGAGCATCTCACTTTAATTATTTTCATCAATGATTTTTTTTTAATTTATTGGCTCATTTTATTTTGTTTATCAGAAAAATACAGAATAGATAGCTTTTCTAAAGTAGTAGAAAAATTATTTACACATTCGACTGACCGAGTAAATATTTAATGTTACATTTAAATAAAATTAAATACACCTGTGCAATCAAAATTTTCTACCATCACATTTTTTTAACTCATCAATAATAAACTCTTTTGTTGCAGCAAGCTTAAATTATTTTAAAACAATCCATTATAAAAAAATTATTGGTGATTTTAAAACTAACAAATATTAGCATGACATATAATACGGGAGGGTTGTGTGATAAACGCAGTTAAATATATCTCCCACAATACCAATGCTTTTGTCATATGTCATGCTTAATTATATTATTTTATATATATATATAAATATATAAATATATTATTTTATTTAATTTTAATAATACTTTATTTATTATCATTATTACTTCAAGGGTTATTTGTTTGAAACTGATAGCTTCTTTCCGACATTTTTTTTAAGCCACACCTTCAAGTTAATTTCTAATACTGTATAGATATATATAAATATTAACTGACAACATTTCAACCTCGGATAAAATTATATCTCGAATTAAAAAACTGGCCTTAACGCAGTATTCATTCAAATTATTTATTATATTTAATTAGAATCTTATTTTTAAACATAGTGCATAATTTTATCAAAATTTGATAAGTTAGTTAATTTGACCAATACTTAACAACTATTCTTAAAGTCCTATAGTGTTGTGCATAAGAATCTGCCATATTGAATAACTTGAAATTGTGTATTTAGTATGACTGTCACTTCAGTTTTCAATTAATAATAACATTAGAAGTGAAATTTTTACGTACATCAAGTGATAGATGCGTAAAAATTATATTGTGATATTTAAACAAAGTACGAAGTGTCAAGCTTTATTTGTATTCATTTCATTCCACAGGTGAATAATGAATCATTTGATATTATATGTAGTTGATAAATAAATTCTTAAAAAATTTAATTTTCTATAATTACTCAGTATAATATAATATTTTAAACTCGTAATTCAACAACAAAAATTTCTAAAGTTCTACTCCCTGACATTTCATAATTTAATCAATTTTTTATTCAAAAAAATAGTTTGGTTTCATTATAGCTGTTGACAACCTGTTAGTACATGTAAATAAAATATTTTGATCATAATGAACTGAAAAATATTTATCAAATGATTATTACGTCTTGAATAGTTTGGTGAAACAAATTTATGATTATTGTTTTATTTAGATACATATTTACATAACCATGCGATTTTTATTGTAAAAATGATCAGAAAGGAGAAATTTGTATTTGGTTAGTGTTCTATAAGTGTTCTTAGACCATTTGTTAAGAGTAAAAATATTAAAAATACAAATTAGAAAGGAATGATAAATCCAAGTAAATGTTTTTGTTTGGTTATGTTTCATTACTATTCACATAATACTTAATTGTTGATATAGTACAAGGAAATAATTTAAGTGAATAAAATAATTGACTGATAATCCAAAATTATTTTATTATTTTCAGATAAACTATGTCGACAGGGCCATACAACTATTCTTATATATTTAAATACATTATTATAGGAGACATGGGAGTCGGAAAGTCATGTCTTTTACATCAATTTACAGAAAAAAAATGTAAATTATATAATTTAAAATACTTGAATTTTAACTCTGATTGAATATTAATAATTCTTTATGTAATTCATTCAAGTTATGGCAGATTGTCCGCATACTATTGGAGTAGAATTTGGTACAAGAATTATTGAAGTAAATGGTCAAAAAATTAAATTACAAATATGGGATACAGCCGGACAAGAGCGTTTTAGAGCAGTTACAAGGTATTTTGATTAAATATATAAATTTATTTGTGGATACTGTTCATTGCATAAGTTATTTAATTTGAAAATATTTTGTATTTATTAGATCTTATTATCGTGGGGCAGCCGGAGCACTTATGGTGTATGATATAACTCGACGTTCCACTTACAACCACTTGAGTAGTTGGCTAACAGATACACGCAATCTCACCAATCCTAGCACTGTAAGGATCAATATTATATTAAGAGAATATATTAATCGATTTATTTCTACTTTATAACATATTACTTTTGGTTTCAGGTTATATTTTTGATAGGGAACAAAAGTGATTTAGAAGGTCAGCGGGATGTGACTTATGAAGAAGCAAAACAATTTGCTGACGAAAATGGTCTTATGTTTGTCGAGGCTAGTGCAAAAACGTAAGTCTAATTGTTTTAATATATTCTGATTATAAAAAATATAGTTGAAAAAATTTTTAATGAAAAGCTTATTAAAGTTTAAACTATTACGAGTAATATTAATAATTAGTCCTTCATCAAGAATTTATCAGATCACTGCACTAAATTGATCAATAGATATGTTTGTAGAAATTGTATTACTTGTTCTTTGATATGTATGTACTATTAAAGTATTAAAATCCTGAAAATTTCAGATTTTAATTTAAATCAGTTTTTGGAAAAAGCGAAATTGAGTGTGTTAATTTATCATGGCTATGAAAACTTTTTATCCCCCCCCCCCCATGACCTATCAAATTTTCAATCAAATCGGTCTCTTCGATCCAAAAATAAAATTTATTTTTACTCATTTTCTCTTTTCTCAAAAACTGATTTAGATCAGAGTCTAAAATTTTCAGGATTTTTATATTTCAGTAGTATCTAAATATTCATAAAATATCGCTTGGATATTTAAAAGACACATTTTTACCGTGCTTATTCCGCTATTTTCTTTCCTTTAATTAATAGAAAAAAGATAATTTTAATATCTAGATTCTACAAAGTAATCAGCAGAGGTCATTTTTTAAGTCTAGTTCAAAGAAAATTTTTTGTTTTGTTCATCTGCTAATTTTGTTCATAGCATGCAATATTTTTCAAAAATTTCCAAGCAATAATAATTTTGTATAAATTAAAATTTCAGAGGTCATAATGTTGAAGAAGCTTTTTTGGATACAGCAAAAAAAATATTCCAAAGTATAAGAGACGGCCGGTAAGTATCGAGTTAGGATAAAGCTACCTCCAGACAATAATATCAACATTTTATGAAATTATTTTTTATAGATTGGATTTGAATGCTGCTGAATCAGGAGTACAACATAATCCCAGTCAACCAGAACGTACTAATTTACATGGAGCTACCAACGAACAGCATAATGGCAAAGATTCCTGTTCTTGTTAATATTTTATTTTTACATAATTTTATCAAATAATGACTAATAATAGATAATGCAATTATTGTTCACATATTAATGTTCTAATTTCATTCAATACTATATAATTTTTTATTTATTTATAAAGTTACTATTGAATAATTTTATTTGTATGCAATGACACTTTTATACTCAGATTGATTTTATGAGTTTAAAAATTATCTTTTTAATTAAATTCTGAATTCGTATATTTTAATTATTGATATAATGGCTATTTAATGACACATATGTTTGTCTAGATGATGATATTTACCATTATTGTAAAAGTTTGTCGAAAATACATTTAACATTAGATGTATTATATGATAAAATTCTATTAAAACATAAAAGAGTAATAAAAGAATGCATAGAGTATTTTGAATCTGTATTCTCCAATATTCAAGTTTACACAAATAAGTTAGTTTTTACCTTACAAACGTGTAAAATCAAGTTATAATAAAGATAATATGTATTTGGTATTGACTATCCGCTAGTTATAGTAAGTACATTAAATCGATTCAATTTATGCTGAGAGTTTAAATATAAGATTTACGCATTAAATTCTAATAAAAAAATAGGAATTAATTTATTTACTACTTACTTTTTATTGACAAAATTTTTGAATGAAGTATAATGGAGTCTCTTTAACTTCGTTCTCTTCAATTCTTGAAATTTAAGGAGGCCTCTCTGTTAAAATTTGAAAACAATAATTTCTCAAAGGAGCGATTTTTTTGATAACGAATCAAAAAAATCATTAAAATTTTAATAAAAACAGCCATTAACCAGTCAAAGGTATACAAATTATATACTACATTTATTAAATACTTTCTATAGATAAGAAAATTTTATAGTATTAACTTTAAATGTTTCATTTTCGTCTAAACACTATACGGAACGTTAATTTGCTATCAATGAAAAAATGTATTTATGGAAAGATATGTACACAAATATAGTCATTTATAAAAATGTTTCGTAGTATGGAAGAAAAAAATTATACTAGTATATTACACACCTAGAGAAGTAAAGTAAGAAATGTCTCAGATCACATGTAATTGTTGGCCGAAGCGAATCCGAGTGTGTGTGTGGGGGGGGGGGGATAACTTTTAAACAGGTTGACCGATTGAAACCAAACTCGTGGCGTTTTGAAGAATTCCATCAAACTTAGATTGCCTGTAATTTTGAACTGATTCGGACCGATAAATTTTGAGAAATCTCAAAAAAAACTACAAAAACAAATTTTTTTAAATGTGGTTTTTTTGGAACAACTTTTAAGCAGGTTTACCGGTCGATTTCGAAAACTAATCAGCTCTTAACATCAAAAACCTACGTCAATCGCCGCTAAGCTGGTCAAAATCGATTGATTCGTTCGTGAGTTAACAAAAAAAATTAGGAAAACAGTTGACCCTGAAGGCCATTCCTGCAACTTCCCGCTAATATTCCATATCTGGGCGCTTAAAATTGCACTTATGACGTTTTTGAGCTCTTCGCACTTAAAAATACAATTTTTGGGTTATTTTAAGCTTTCCGAGCTCAAAGAAATAGCTTTTCTATGCTTTTGAGCTCTTCGAGCTCAAAAGTCTGATAGAAGTTTGATAAAACACTATTTTTTGAATTTTCAAACCGCAATAACTTTTGAATGAATCAACCGATTTTTACACGGTTGATGACACTCGACGCAGTTTTTAAAGCCTGATGAATTCTCTTCAAATTTAAATTGATCGGATTAGGAATTTCGGAGTTATTCTAAAAAACACTTTTTTGGTTTTCTTTCGTTCACGATATCTCTCAAACCAATCGACCGATTTCGACCGGATTTGCGGGGATTGATAGAATCTTTTTTTTTTTTAAGTTACTGAAAAACGAATGCAAAAGAAACTGCCAAAATATAAATTTGTACGATTTTGAAAATTTTCAAACCCTGTAATTTCTGAACTACTTGGACGATTAAGCTCATCTTTGAACTTGACCTTGATATTCGTCTAAAGATTGAGTATGTTGAGTTTGGAAATAATTCGTTATGATTCGTCAAAAAAAAAAAAAAAAAAAAAAAAAACATTAATTTGTTTTTTTCAAGTTCTTTTGTCTCAAAAACTTCTCTCAAGTATAAAACAAATTCCCTCTAAAGCACAGCTTGATCTTTCTCAATTCTTCATGAAGCTCAATGAATTGATATTTTCCCATTTAAATAACACGTGAAAAAATTTTTTTTGTGTTTTCATCAGGTAAAACTATGAAAAAAAATTTTTTTCTGAATTTTTCATCAATTATTCTTCTAAGAAATTCAATTTCCTTTAAAAGAGTACTGAAGTAGTTTCCTCATAATCCTGATGAGTAAAAAGTTATTGAGCTTTATAATTATTCTCACAACAAAAGAATCTCGGGGGAAAAAATCATCATGCATGATCAGACGTTAATTTCATGCATGATCAGGGATGTATTTTTGCCAGACATGGGCTTGTAGGATCATTCATGATCATATGTGATGAAGCATGATCATGCTTTTACATATCCTGTTGAAAAACTCCAATAAGATCCCATCAAAAGCGATAAAAGCCACTTAGAAACCAATAAAATTTATGGGTTTCTAAGTGGCTTTTGTCGCTTTTGATGGGATCCTATTGGAAATTTTAAACAGGGTATCTAGCAAATATTCATGAGCAACCATGTATGACCAAGCATGATCAAGCATTTTTATCGCAATAAAAAAAATTAGGAAAACAATCATGAATAAGACATCGAATTGTTAAAGCTTTCTATTATCAGATGTCGGCTGAATTCACGCTTAGTTTTTTTATTCTAAATTGATCAAAATGTGGTCAAAATTTCATGATACTAAGGGCTAGTTAGTAGATTTCATAGAAATCTAACTATTGCATTTGTCCTCATGACGGAACTTTTGAAAAATTTTGCTATATTTCGACTATACTCGTCGAGCTGAGTCGGAAAATGCATATGGTTCAAAAGTATATATATATATATATATATATATATATATATATATATATATATATATATATATATATATATATATATATATATCAGATATAACGCGGCTTGTCACGACGATAGCGTTGCCAATTTACGTCGGATCTTTACCAAACTCAACATAATTATTCTACAGATAGATACCGAAGTCAAGTTCGTAGATGAGCTTAATCGGTCAAGTAATTTAGAAATGCCAGGATTTTGAAATTTTCAAAATCATAAAAATTTATATTTCTTCACTTTCTTGCTCGAATAACTCTTGAATGGAATAACTTGTCGAAATTCTGTTAATTGCATCTGAAAGCTCTTCAAATAAGCTTTAATTTGAGTACCATTTCATATGTGTAGACTTGAAATTATTCAGAAATGCTAGGATTATAAAATTTTCAAAATTATACAAATTTACATTTTTTTACTTTCTTACTCGAATAACTTTTGAATGGGATAACTTATTGAAATTCTGTAGAATGCATCTGAAAGCTCGTTGAATAAGCTTTAATTTAAGTACCATAACATATGAGTAGGTCTAAAATTATTCAGAGATGCCAGGATTCCAAAATTCTAAAATTCTAAAAATTCATATATTTTCACTTTCTAACTTGAATAACTTTTGAATGGAATAACTTATTGAAATTCTGTAAAATGCATCTGAAAGCCCTTTAAATAAGCTTCAATTTGAGTACCATACTATATGTTTTGTCTCAAAAGTAGGTCCTATTCCGCTATACCAAATATGAAATTTGCTGTTGCACTCATTTTACCAAACGTCATCCAAAACTTTAGATTTTTACATTCATTTTCATGAAATCTACTTCCATTTCGGCTGCCGAATGGCCTTTTTTTTTAATCCGTCAGTTTTTCAAATACTGATGTTATATTTCGGATAAAATTTTACCCAGGATTGAAAAACTGGCCCTAAATTTAGCAGACATCTAACAATTTTTTACTAAGCAGTTTCAAATGATAGTTGTTAGGTGGCACTCAAATCTATTTATAATACTGCAATTACTACTGTATATGAGTATTTTACTAAATTTATATACGTAAAATAAGTGTATATTAGGGTGGGTCAAAAAAATCAACTATTTTTTTTTACAATTAATACGGAAAAATGGGTTACTAGGCACCTTAAAAAATTCTCACCAAATATGAACTCTTAATTTTAATATGAAGATCCTCCGCGTTGCAGTTTTTCATTTTTTCTCAGTCCAATAGAAAAAAATTCATTCCTCATCATTAATTGGTCGTACAGAAAAAAATTTTTTTAAGAATTTTGTAGGAAATTTAATGCTCTACAAAAAGGTATCTTATGTTTTTTCCGTAAACCTCACCATTTCACTAATATTGAAGATTTAAGATTGATTATTTTAAGTCAAATGTCACTTTTGTTTATGAATTTTATAACTCGACAAGAAATGGCTATTATTGAATGGGCAATAGAAATTTTTGTAGCAAATTAACTGCTCTATAAGAATGGTATCTTATGTTTTGGCGATTAAATTAATCGTTCAAAAGATATTCATCATCAAACTTTCATGTATATCGATTTTAAGAGTTTTTGATTAAATAATCGAAAAATTTCAATTTAATCTATCAGTTTTGAGAAAATTTCATTTTTTGTCTTTAATGTAAGTATTATTTGAATTTTGTTTTCGAAATTTTTATTCAATAATTCCAAACTTTTTATTTTTCATCATTAGAAATCACGATCATGTTGTTTTTTTATAACGTCTTCAAAACGTCTTAAAAAATTTTTCCACTACAGCTGTATATTGTCCTTGGGAAAATTTTGTTATATCCTAAAATATCATAGGTGTCGTTGTCGATGCATTACGCGGTAATTAATTTAAATTCATATTACTTAACTCTATTTAAATATAAATATAAAATAAGTCTTTTATCTTGAAATCTCGAAAACCGTTGCAACTCATAAATTTAGTTTAAACGCTCTCTCAAAACATACAATAAACAAAACCATTTACTAAAACTTCTCAGAAATACAAAAAGTACTTGAATAAAATGCACACGTGTTACTTAACAACTAGACCTTTGTGAAAACTCATAAAAAGGAAAACACGTGTCGAACATTTCTCAAGGGTTTTCCTAATTAAAATTATTCTAGCTAAATATTCTCAAGAGGTCATAAATTATAAGATATAATAAATACGAAACAGAAAGCATAAAGCCTTAAAACAACCAACACTGAGACCATTTGTTAGATAAATAAACAATACTTTTAGAATATCTTATAATTATTAAATAATATTAATGTTTTTAGTTTAACTAAAAAATAGTTTTCATATGGATTAATAAACAAATAATGATAGATTCATATTAATATTAATATGATGTATATAAATATATATAGATATATTTGTATCGACATGGGTTTTTCCTGTGGTTTTCCCATGTCACTGTTCTTAGAGCCTATAGAAAGGTGAGGAACAGGGCAAATGCGATACAAAAGGCACAAGTCGGACCACAGCCGCAACACTAAAAATATATAAAGAAATATTATAATCTAACTTTGTTAATATTTAATAAGCAATAATACATGCAATTATAATACTATAATAATAATAGTAAAATACTGACTAAGAATAATATTATAATAAATAATAACCCTTGCGACTTTCAAATCATTCTGAAATCAGTCTGAAAAAATTCTGGAAACGTTATGGAATCATGATGGTTCCAAAGTGGTTTTGTGCCTATTTTCCAACATGAAACCAGAGTGAACCCAGACTAAAGCCAGAGTGGAATCAAAGTGAACTCAGAATTAAATTAAAGTGGAACCAGAGTGAACCCAGACTAAAGTCAGAGTGGAATCGAATAAAAAACAACCGTTACGCTCGGGAATCGAATCTGGGACCTGACGCTTGAAAGACTAATTCTTTACCAGTTTACCGATGAGAATTACTTGAATATCAGGGTTTTTAACAACTACAAGTAATGCAAATCGAATTCATGATCAATGCGTAATGAACAAAATTTTTTATTTCGTTTGTAAATTATTAATTATCAATATACACTGATAGAAAGATTTATTAACTATTAATAAATTAATTTATTCGAAGACAATTATTTAATTGGTTAAATTTTAATAATTTAAAATTAAAATAATTTAAAATTTAGCTCGATCAAATATTAAAAACAAATACATGTAATGACATATAGTTATATATAAATTATATGTAATTATATGTAGTTATATAAAAATTATATATAATCTTAAAAACGAATGTATGTAGTGATGTACAGTTATATATAAATTATTTGCAATTATATATAGCTTTATATAATTACATATAATCTTAAAAACAAACATATGTAAAGACATATAGTTATATATAAATTATATGAAATTATATATAGATTATATATGGTTCTATAGAATTATATATAATTTTTTTCCCGGGATCAAACGGATCCCTATGTGAATTTCTAGTATTTTCAAAATAAAATCTTTTAAGTCATACAAAAATTCATAACATTTAAAAAATTTTTAAATAGGGAACCAATTAATAATGTATAATACTAAATTCACCTGTTGACTTCATAATTTAATATAATAAAGATAAAAATAGACCTTTAACTAATTGAAAGTATTTTCAAATTACAAAATTTGTTATCTCTTATTTTGTAGAATGAAATGATTGTTAATTATGTAGTTGAAAAATGCTATATGATTATCAATTCATTAACCATTTGTCGTCTAACTGTTAATATAATTAGGTAAATTATGAAAACTCAATGCACTACACTCGTGTTAAAGTTATCATAAATATACTAAGGACAAATAATTGAGAATTATTCGAATTTACACTGAAAAGCGCTAAACCCACGTTGAAAACATTTTCAAGACATTCTGAAAACACTCTAGTTTCATTTTGAATTCACTCTGAGATTACTCTGAATTCACTCTGGGATCACTGAATTCACTCTGGGATCACTGAATTCACTCTGGGATCACTCTGGATTCACTGTGATTTGACTCTGGAAAAAAGGCACAAAACCACTCTGGATCCACACTGGTTTCAATATGATTTCACTCTGACTCTGAATACAGAGTGATTCCAGAGTGAGGTGAAGGTTGCAAGGGTATACTAAGGACAAAATTGAGAATTATTCGAATTTACTCTGAAAAGCGCTAAACCCACGTTGAAAACATTTTCACGACATTCTGAAAACACTCTAGTTTCATTTTGAATTCACTCTGAGATTACTCTGAATTCACTCTGAGATTACTCTGAATTCACTCTGGGATCACTGAATTCACTCTGGGATCACTCTGGATTCACTGTGATTTGACTCTGGAAAAAAGGCACAAAACCACTCTGGATCCACACTGGTTTCAATATGATTTCACTCTGACTCTGAATACAGAGTGATTCCAGAGTGAGGTGAAGGTTGCAAGGGAAGGGTAGAAATAATTAGTTAAACACCAAAAGTAATAACTATTGTAACTAACAAATATAAGAATCTAAGTATAAGAATAATATAAAATAGCATGACAGCCCTCACACATGTCCGTGTGTGGGTACCTAGCTAGTATACAGTAAACCTACATATAAAAGTTATAGGTATTAGTGTGTATTCGAATATATGTTATTGTATGCGTACTGTAAACGTTAGATGAAGACATGTTATGTTAAGTGTATTGGTGTGAACCAGAGAGGGAGGAAGTGGAACTGAAAAACTCGGACCTAAAACCGAGACTCCTGGTGACGACACTTCTCCCTGAGAGCTGTAACCGAGCACTTGCTGTAGCTGAAACCACTGAATAAAATCAAGCTCTCTGATAATTATTATTTATCATTTAAAACAGTCCCCCTAACTAAAGTTTTCCCCTTTTCTTAATTTAATCTAACAAATCCCATTATCAAAAACTGAATTAATAAACAACAATAAATTTAAATTGATCCCGCGTGACTACAACTCACACCTCAGTCCAGAAGAGGCGTTACGAGCAATCTAGTGACCTCGCTGGACTTAACAATTTCTTCTGTAGAGAATTTTTGTTTTGTATTCTATTTACTCTGTTTCCCTTGTGAACTAGCGCCACCTACATTTTTCTTTATAGTTATATTGTTTTTATTTGTTTACATTTTCTACAGCATTTCTAGTGTTTCCACAAGTTATGATCTTGTATATGTGATAAAACGATTAAATATTTACAAATTTTGCGGTCACTACATAAATTTATATATTTATCGAAAATATGGATAAGGAAATTCATTTGATCGGAAAACCCATGCAAAAAATTTCAGAACGTAAGTTGCCAACAGTGAAAGAGGTTATGAGTGTTTTTTTTATCAGCTCAAAGTGTTAAAATGTTCTATCAAACAAAGTGCTAAAAATGCAACTGATCAAGTTATTGAACTATGGAAAAACAACCAGATTCCGACTAGTGGATCAACTAATGTAATACAAAAAATTCTTCGCTATCATAACCGATGGTTGAAATTGCAAAAATCTTTTGTGCGAAAAAAATCATCAGCCCAAAACAAAAATGTAATAATATTTCAGAATGAAATCAAAGCATTATTTGATATTGTAGATCATAAATCAATAAAACTGCTTGATAATGATATTCGTGAACTATATTCAAATCAAAAAAGTGATACCCGGAAAGAAATTCTTTCAAATAACCCAAATAAATTAAACAGTACTATGAATACGATGGAAGTAGATGAAAGTCGTGAGTATTTACAACATTTAATTATTATAAATTTTAATCAGAATTGAAAATAAATTAAATTGATTATAAATTATGAATAATAAAGTATATTATTGTTTTTCTAATTAATTATATCATAAATGTCAATATGTTCGTAGATGATAAATAAAAAACTCTTTGTGTTCCTTATTCGATGTCAAAATGAATGAGTTCCATATTTTTGCTTCCATTAATTAAATAACAACGCTTATTTTAGATTTTAATCCACCCTCAACCAGCCATGAGATTGTTCGAAGTGAGGAATCAGAGTCATCTTCAACCCTTACATTAAGTCAAGCTACAAATTTCGGTTCAGATTTAGAGTATGTGCCTCAAATACCGACAACACGAGCAAAAATAAATATTCTAACTCCAGAGCTTATCTCAGCACTCGACAGAGCTAATGTTAGTAGTAGAAATGCGATGTTCATTATTGCTCCAGTTCTATCAAGTGTTGGTGTTAATGTAGAAGATACAACTCTTAGTTATCGAACAATTCAACGAACTCGCATGCTCTTACGAAAAGACATTGCTATAGGACTAAAAGATAACTTCAAAGCTCATGATAAATATGTCGTGCATTGGGATGGGAAAATACTGAATGACATTTCTGAATCGAAATTTGTGGATCGATTACCGATTATTTTGACTGCTTTTGGTACTGAGCAGTTACTTGGAGTTCCAAAAATGAATAGTGGATCGGCAGAAAATCAAACAGCAACCATCTTGTCAACGTTAAATCAATGGGGTATTATTAGTTACATCAAGGCGATGTGTTTTGACATGACTGCGGTTAATACGGGTAACTAATCTATGATAAAATATTTAAAAGAAAATTTTATTTTCATCGTTCTAGTTGAATTGTTTTCATACATTAATTAAATTTTCGACACGTGCCCATTAGTTATAATTCTTTATTTATTTATAGATTTTAAATATGCGTTACAATTTTTATTAAATACAGAACTTAAAGTGTAATTATCTATTTTTACTATACAGGAATCCATCATGGTACATGTAAAGAAATTGAAAAGGCCTTAGGAAAAGAATTAATTTGGTTACCATGTCGCCATCATATTTATGAGATCATTTTAAGGAGTGCATTCGAAGTCTATTGGCCAGTATCATCCGGACCAAATGTTCCAATATTTGGCAGATTCGAAAAATTTTGGGACACATTCGATAAAACGAAGTATAAATCTGGTGTTGAAGATAGTATTGTTGCTAATATTATTACGAATGAAAAAAATAATCTATCTTCATTTATTAAGCGATACTTACAGGTATTATTTAAATACAATTTTAAGTGTAGAGGATAATTTTTGATTTTTACGAATAATTGATTACTTTTGGTAGTTATCGCAACCCCGAGATGACTATAAAGAAATATTGGAATTGTCATTAATTTTTCTGGGAGAAACGCCACGAGAGCAAGTTTTCTTCAAGCGTCCTGGTGCAGTTCATCATGCAAGATGGATGGCAAAGGCAATTTATTGCCTAAAAATGTTTATTTTTAGAGATGAATTTGACCTTTCTAAGAAAGAATTGGATGGTCTTCGACAATTTTGTATTTTCATAGTTATGGTGTATGTAAAAGCTTGGTTTTCATCAACTTCTGCGACTTCTGCTGCTAATCACGACTTAGAGTTTATGAAAAATTTAATTGAGTACAGTAAAATTAATTCTTTAATTTCCTTGGCTACATGTGAAAAAATGAGTTCACATTTATGGTACTTAAGTGATGAACTTGCTATTTTATCGCTTTTTGATGATACCGTTCCATTAAACATAAAGAAGAATATTGTCGAAGCTGTTAAGACTCGCGAAGGTACAGATTCTAAAGAAAGATTTATTATTGATAGAAAAAATTTACATTTAATTCTGCAAAAAAATATAAGTGACTTTGTTTCTAAGAAGTCATTAAAACTTTTTGAGATCTTTGATCTGCCGTATGATTTTCTTGACAAAAATATTGATTTATGGTCTACTGATGAGAGTTATAATGAAAATAAAGAATTTTTCGCACAATTGAAAGTTGTTAATGATGTGGCAGAGCGAGGTGTCGCATTAGTAAGTGAATATAACCAATGCTTAACGAAAGACGAAGAGCAATTTCAATTTTTATTGCAAGTTGTGAAAGAGTATCGAAAAAACTACCCTACTTGCAACAAAAATTTGTTTGAAAATAAATAGCTCGGTTGAAAATTGAAATAAAAAACTTTCTTATAACTAATTGGACATTTTTTTCTCTAAAACTGAAATCATAATATATTTATAATGAAAACTTTGCTTTTTTTATTGATAAATGATTAACTAAGCGATAAATAATATACAATTTATTTTTTTAAATGTAGATAAAAATACTTACACATAAAAAAAAGCTTGAAAAACATTTTGAAGTTTCTCAGTTGATGAAAAAAAATTTTTTTCGTGTAAATTTTCTCAAAACTGATAGATTAAATTGAAATTTTTCAATTATTTAATCAAAAACTCTTAAAATCGATATACATGAAAGTTTGATGATGAATATCTTTTGAACGATTAATTTAATCGCCAAAACATAAGATACCATTTTTATAGAGCAGTTAATTTTCTACAAAAATTTCTATTGCCCATTCAATAATAGCCATTTCTTGTCGAGTTATAAAATTCATAAACAAAAGTGACATTTGACTTAAAATAATCAATCTTAAATCTTCAATATTAGTGAAATGGTGAGGTTTACGGAAAAAACATAAGATACCTTTTTTGTAGAGCATTAAATTTCCTACAAAATTCTTAAAAAAATTTTTTCTGTACGACCAATTAATGATGAGGAATGAATTTTTTTCTATTGGACTGAGAAAAAAATGAAAAACTGCGACGCGGAGGATCTTCATATTAAAATTAAGAGTTCATATTTGGTGAGAATTTTTTTAAGGTGCCTAGTAACCCATTTTTCCGTATTAATTGTAAAAAAAAAATAGTTGATTTTTTTGACCCACCCTAGTGTATATGTACATGTGAGTTGCGCGTAACTACCCACCCCTGCACATCCCGGCCCCTTAGCTTTCTCTCTGACAACTCCTGAATGCAACTACTTTAATACATTAGATGGAATAGCCTCGATGTCGGTCAAGCGATTCTCAATGTGTTGATCCGTTCGTACAACTCAAGTGGCAAGGCGCGGGTTCATATTACTCTCGCCGACCCTGAGTTCTGCAAACCGTCAAGTGTAGACGCTCTTATAGGAGTCAATCTACACTAGTCACAAAAATTAAGGGATATAAAAAAAATTCCAAATTTTTTTGTGATTTTCAGCGAGCTGTAACTCCGAGGAAAATGATCGCACAGAAAAAAAAAAAAAGCAAATTGTAGCTCCAAGTGTCTAGTTTTTAGATATGATCATGAAAATTTTTTGTCATCGTCAGGTCTGGAGAAATCCTAAGAAAACTACTGAAAAAAAATTTTTCGAAATTTTTTTTCGTCTTAAAAAAGGTCTACGGGCTTCAAAAAAATTTTTTCGATTGTTTCGTTTAAAAGCTCTTTTAGTAAATTTAAAACCCTTTAATTTGACGTAATCAAAAAGCCTGTACGATAATTTGCCGCGGAGTTATCGTCAATCAAAGCAAAAAAGTTTTTTTTGACTTTGGAAATCAATAACTCTGGAAATAATGACCGTATAGGAAATCGAAGGAGGGTTTTGAAAACTACACAATATTCTCTATAAGAGAACGTAAACCGCTTTTGAAGAAAAAATTTTTTTGAATTGAAAACTCGGACTGAAAAAAGACAAAAATTCGCATAATTAAGGATATTTGGATAACTTGGTATAACTTTGGATAAAATGGATGAACGAAGGATATCGTTGGTAATTTTTAACTTCAAAGTGTCCCCTAAAATCCCTAAGAAATTCAAAGCGCTCCGATTTTTTGTTCATAGTGCCCAGAAGCTTCAAATTCTGTGTTTTCGCAAAAATCACCATTATGAGCAATTTTGTGATTTTTATTCATTTTTCCATTGAAAAAAATTTTTTTCAAAATTCTTTATTTTTTCGATCAAAGAGATTGATTTTTCAAGAAATTTGAAAAAAAAAAAAAAATTTTCAATTTTTTCGAAATTTTTTTATCAAAAATTTTTTTTTAATTTTTTTTTTTATCGTCTTCAGAATGCTTCACTATTGTCAAAAAAATTAACTCAATTTTTTCTGTCCGCTACAACTGCCTTAGTTTTAAATCTCATTTTAAAAATTCAATAAAAACAAATTGATATACCCCCGCGGAGTTCGGCTTTTCCTCACACAAAACTTGAATTTTACGTTTTCTTTTTAGCCTAAATTCCTTACGTGAATTTTATGTAAGCTTTTCTTTGATAAGCACCTTTTGATATGCCTCGTCGACATTTAGCTGCCACAGATGTGGCTCGCATTGTTACCCTCCTTCAAGAGGGCTACAGTCAGGTGGAAGTAGCAGCTTCTATGGGAGTGAGCCAGTCCGTTATCAGTCGGGCCTATGCCCGATTTAACCCGACTCAAAGTTACGATCGTCGTCCGGGTCAAGGTAGACTACGAATCACTACCGAGCGTGATGATCGAGCTATCATTCGAGATGCTCGTCGAAACCCTACTGCGCATGCCCACACGATCGCTCATCAATTTCGCAATCGTCGACAACGTCCTCCCCAACAACACATATCGGCATCGACGGTTCGAAATCGCTTTCGAGAGCAAGGACTACGCGCTAGACGCGCAAATCGCGTGCCTATGCTCACTCCACGACATCGCCGAGCCCGATTGGCCTATGCTCATGATCATCACCATTGGGGTCGTAGACAGTGGACCAGTGTATTATGGACTGACGAATCTCGATTTTGTCTTCATGGCAGCGATAGACGATCTCTCGTTTGGCGCCGTCGTGGAGAACGAGATCGGGATGGTTTTACGAGACCAGTTACAGCTTTCAATGGTGGATCAGTCATGGTGTGGGCAGGCGTGTCCTTCAATACCAGAACCCCGTTGGTCATCGTTCGTGGGACGTTGACTGCCGATAGGTACGTCGACGAAATTCTGGAGCCACACGTCCTGCCTATGCGCACACGCATGGGGGCAAGACGGTTCATTTTGATGCAGGATAATGCTCGTCCTCACACTGCAGTTCGTACGCGAACTTTTCTCCGCGCCAACAACGTAACAACGCTTAATCATCCAGCGATGAGTCCTGATTTGAACCCAATTGAGCATGTTTGGGACATGCTTGGGCGTCGATTGCGGCGAGACTATCCGCAACTGCACAATCTTCATCAGTTGACTCAAGCGTTGTTACGTTGTTGGCAAGGAATTTCGCAACGTGATATTCGACGATGCATCAACATGCAAGAGCGTTTACGAGCTGTGATTCGGAACAGAGGTGGCAATACACGGTACTGAGCAGTTACTGCCGTGCGTACAGAGGTCATTCGGCAGCTGCAAACAGACAAACACGCAGACAAAGACAGACACACACACACACACGTGTGTGTGTGAGAAGCGTAAATCCGACCGAGCAACCTCCACGTGGTAGGCTTTGGGTAACGCTAATGCCGGCGGTAAAACAACAGTCGAAAAAAATTGAAATTTTTTTTTTTTTTTTTTTTCAAATTTCTTGAAAAATCAATCTCTTTGATCGAAAAAATAAAGAATTTTGAAAAAAATTTTTTTCAATGGAAAAATGAATAAAAATCACAAAATTGCTCATAATGGTGATTTTTGCGAAAACACAGAATTTGAAGCTTCTGGGCACTATGAACAAAAAATCGCAGCGCTTTGAATTTCTTAGGGATTTTAGGGGACACTTTGAAGTTAAAAAATTACCAACGATATCCTTCGTTCATCCATTTTATCCAAAGTTATACCAAGTTATCCAAATATCCTTAATTATGCGAATTTTTGTCTTTTTTTCAGTCCGAGTTTTCAATTCAAAAAAAAATTTTTTCTTCAAAAGCGGTTTACGTTCTCTTATAGAGAATATTGTGTAGTTTTCAAAACCCTCCTTCGATTTCCTATACGGTCATTATTTCCAGAGTTATTGATTTCCAAAGTCAAAAAAACTTTTTGCTTTGATTGACGATAACTCCGCGGCAAATTATCGTACAGGCTTTTGATTACGTCAAATTAAAGGGTATTAAATTTACTAAAAGTGCTTTTAAACGAAACAATCGAAAAAATTTTTTGAAGCCCGTAGACCTTTTTGAAGACGAAAAAAATTTCGAAAAATTTTTTTCAGTAGTTTTCTTAGGATTTCTCCAGACCTGACGATGACAAAAAATTTTCATGGTCATATCTAAAAACTAGACACTTGGAGCTACAATTTGCTTTTTTTTTTTTTCTGTGCTATCATTTTCCTCGGAGTTACAGCTCGCTGAAAATCACCAAAAAATTTGGAATTTTTTTTATATCCCTTAATTTTTGTGACTAGTGTATTTTATAAACTTTTAAGTGTGGACCAAATTAAATTAAAAAATCACCCAGATGCAATCCTGCAAAAAACTCAGCTCGGATGGGTCGTTGCTGGTGCACTAAATCATTCTTTCAACAAGCGGACTCTATCTTATCATTTATCCCTCATGAATCAAGTCACAGATTTGGACCTCACTCGATTCTGGGAAATGGAGGAACTCCCTCCTACGAAAATTCTATCTCCTGAAGAACAATTATGCGAGGAGCATTACCGCAATAACACCACGCGGGATTCTTCTGGTAGGTACATAGTCCGGTTGTCTTTTAACGATAAGGTTCATAAACTCGGGAATTCATATACCTCCGCCTTGAGACGTTTTCTTTCTCTTGAGGAACGGTTAGCTGAGGATGAAAAAATTCGAGACGACTATATTGCCTTTCTACAGGAATATAAGGATCTTATGCACATGTCCCTAACAAGCGAGTCCAGCTCTGAACAGGGTTTCTATTTTCCGCACCATGCCGTAATCAATAAGGACAGTGTAACTACTAAGACTCGCGTCGTATTCAACGGGTCATCAAAAACTTCGAGCGGAATATCGCTCAACGATACCCTAATGGTTGGTCCTAAGTTACAGGACGATTTATTTGTTATACTGATTCGATATCGCACCCATCTTATTGTTATCACAGCCGATATAGAAAAAATTTATCGCCAAGTTCTTGTTCATCCCAAAGACAGAAGATTTCAAAAAATATTATTTCGTTCCAAGCCCACGGAGCCTATTTGCACGTTTACACTTAATACCGTCACCTACGGTTCTTCTCCAGGTTCTCATTTAGCGATACGGTCCCTTCATCAGCTCGCCGACGATGAAGGCCACGCTTATCCTCTCGCTGCTGTAGTGTTAAAGAGCGACTTCTATGTAGATGACGTTCTCAGCGGCGCAGAAACTCGCCAGGACGCCGAAACCCTCCGCGATCAGCTCAAAGAAATAACAAAAAAGGGTGGATTTACATTGCGCAAATGGGCCTCGAATGACCCTTCGCTATTGTATAATTGTGACGAGCATCCCAGTACCACTCACATGTCCCTTGAGCCAGATACAACCGTGAAAACTCTAGGCATTCAATGGAATGCTAAAGAAGATACTATTTTTTACAGCGTAAACATTAGCAAAAATCGAACGGTTACTAAACGATCTATTTTATCTTAAATAGCTAAATTGTTTGATCCGCTCGGTCTATTGGGTCCAGTAATAGTATATGCTAAAATAATCTTACAATTATTGTGGAAGTCCGGTCTTGCTTGAGACGAATCCATCCCTCTCTCCACACATACCTCTTGGGTAAATTATTTAAATGAGTTCCCATTAATTGAATCAATGCGCTTCAATGCCTTATAACTACTCACACTATTCATACCCAAATTCATGGCTTTTGTGACGCCAGCAAGAAGGCTTATGGTGCCTGTCTCTATTTGCGAACATGAGATTCGGATGGCCAAGTCCATATCAGACTAATCTGTTCCAAATCGCCAGTAGCTCCGGTCAGCTCTATTTCCTTGCCTCGTTTGGAATTGTGCGGTGCGTTATTGTTAGCCCGCCTTCTTTATACCGTTAAGCAATCCTTATTAATGAACATTGACAGTATTTTTCTATGGTCTGATTCCACTATAGCTTTACATTGGTTAAACACTCCATTTCATTGCTTAAAAACTTTTCTTTCCAAACCGATCTTGTTTCTCGCGGACAGCTTCCGTCTGAGTTTATTCAGGGGGGACTTTGGCAGCACGATCCTGCCTGGTTAAGGAAGGAGCAGGATTCCTGGCCAAAAACTGTATTGCACAAAATTGAACTTCCCGATGTAAAACCGAATACCCTTGATAATGTTAATTGCATGAAATTACAACTGCGTGGTTATGATTTACTTGAGAGAGATCGTTCTTTTAACAAAACAAAACGTATGATCGCATACCTGCTACGATTTATTAATAATTCAAGATGTAAGGATTCTCTGTGCATGCGCTGTCTGTTGACACTAATTGAAATGCGCGCCGCTTCTGAAATTAATTGCCTCAAGAAAAGTGCTCCTCTCTGTAACAATAGCAATTTAATCCCGTTGAGCCCTTTTCTAGACTCAAACGGCCTTCTTCGGGTAGGAGGTCGGCTTACCTGCGCTGAAATACCTGAAAATCAGCGTCACCCGATCCTTCTACCTGGTAATCACCATATCACCCGCACAATTATACGGGAGGAGCACGTGCGACTTAATCATGCCGGGGCTCAAACCACTTTATATTCAGTTCGACAAAATTATTGGCCCTTAGATAGTCGTAATATCACGCGTAAGATCATACACCAATGCTTAACCTGCTTTCAAGCCAAGCCTCGGATGGCTGATCACATCATGGGCAATTTACCTGCTTATCGAGTATCTCTAGCTCGTCCATTTCTTCGTGTCGGGATCGACTATTGTGGTCCTCTTTACATGAAGGAAAAACGATATCGCAATCGGCAGAAACTTAAGGTTTATGTAGCGGTTTATATTTGCATATCTACTAAGGCAGTGCACTTAGAATTAGTTACCGATCTAACCACCGAAGCCTTTATGGCTAGCCTCAAGCGCTTCTTTTCTCGAAGTGGAAAATCCTCATATATATTCCGATAATGGCACGAATTTTGTAGCTACTAGCCGGGAACTTGATGAGTTATATGATATTTTGCATTCTGCGCCACATAAGGATTCCATGCAGCAATACCTGAACCAACAGGGCATAAATTGGCATTTTATCCCTCCCAGGGCCCCTCACTTTGGAGGACTGTGGGAGACTGCTGTAAAGTCGTTTAAAAAACATTTGTTACGTACCATAGGCGATACTCTATTAACATATGATCAACTAGAAACCTTTGTGATTGAAATAGAGGCAATTTTGAATTCTCAACCCATCTCGCCATTATCATCAGATCCAAATGATCCCCTTCCCTTGAATCCTGGCCATTTCCTTATTGGTGGTCCTCTGACAAGCTTTTCACAGGTTGACTTCACCGATACCCCGTCGAACCGGCTGTCTGCGTGGGAACATGCCCAACAATTGAAACAGCGCTTCTGGGAACGCTGTACAAGGAGTATCTACATCAGCTCATCACTCGTCCATCTCATTAGGTGCATTCTCCCAATCTCGAGGTCGGATCCCTCGTATTGATTGCCGAGGACAATCTTCCGCCACTACAATGGGCTGTAGGGCGCATCACAGCAATTCACCCAGGCAAAGACGGCGTCGTTCGCGCAGCCACCATCAAAACTAAGAGTGGGACTTATGACCGTTGCAACAGAAAGCTGT
The DNA here is from genome assembly GCF_013202065.1 of Cotesia typhae. Taxonomy (NCBI): domain Eukaryota; kingdom Metazoa; phylum Arthropoda; class Insecta; order Hymenoptera; family Braconidae; genus Cotesia; species Cotesia typhae. The sequence goes on from NW_027423751.1 coordinate 1,449,091, forward strand.
GCCCCTTACCAATAGATTAGCTAAACTTTATTTGTATCATTTTTTCCTTTGAACTCAATAATTCAAGGGGGGCGGCATGTTCCGTCCCGATAATATTAGTTCGTACAATTTATTATTACTACTTAAAAATTTATCCTAATACTCAATAGTACTTAAAGTTTACGCTTTGTCAAGGTTAAATATTTCCCACAGAATATTTCTCGACGTGGGTTTTTCCCATCCAGAATTTTCCCAAAACTCTCATTTACGTTTATTCCAAAACGTTTACAATTTAATCCTACTATAATCATATACTTTTTACTTGAGTACTTTGTCCGTATTTTTTATATTTTGGAAACTGGCTGTCGTTACGATATTTGTTAACCCTATCATAAATCATAGTCTCCATCCTATACCTGATCGGGCCTCAACTCTGACCCTACCACGCATCCGTTAGGGCCCATAATGACCTTCCCACGACGAGGCTAATTGCCCAATGACTTGTCAAATTTTCCTTCTTGTCCTTTGTATTTTCCTGAGGACCTATGAAATGCCTTATTTCCTTTCCTTCCATTTTTCTCACTTTCCGCTTCCACGCCTTCACTTAACTTTAATTATTTTTAAGAAACTTGTAAAATTTCAGTTTTCTTACAACACTTGTAACAATCACACGCATTTTGTTAAATAAACCAGCATAAACGTACTTTGCTGTATTTTATATTTATTTCAAGGAATCATCAACCAACATCATAATAATTAATAAAAATAGTTGCGATAAACTAATCTCGGCTCAAACAAGTTTATAGCTAAAAAAAAAAACTTAGAATTTTAATTTTTATGATTTAATCCGCTAAGGAAATTTTAGTTAAACTTTCTTTAAGTATTTTATGACGGTAGGCTCGGGTTCGAAAGATATCACATCTGCGGGTCTAACTTAGCCACGATCAAGGGACAGCAATACCCAAGTGTATATCTTTGGAATGTACAATTGCAAAAAGTAGCTTGTACATTTTTTCAGAATAATTACCTGAAGGACTTACGGACTGAAGAATAAGTTTGAAGAATAGTTAGTTCTCTCTGAACAGTGAGCGATAACTGATTGTTGTCCTTCTGACCGTGGATTCGTTCTCTTATCCAAGTCTGTCGTCATTTTATTATTTTTAATATTTAACATTAACGATATCTTATTTCATTAATATTGTTCATATTGCTAGTTCAGTGTGTTAAATAAATTAGAATTGTTAATAATTAAATAATAATAGTAAATTATACTTTTAGTGTGGTGATTAGATAATACCCTCTCTCTCTCTCTCTCTCTCTCTCTCTTCGATTGGCAACTTATAACAGATCAACTTCTGTGAAATCAACTAACTCGAGTACATCTTCGGTTTCAAGCTTCAGGTCGGTAAATTCCTCTCCAGTTGATCGTAGGTCTGTGGCTCGTAGCTCAACTTCGTCTTTCAAGTCTCCAACTACGCCGACTACATTACTATCGCCCAGTGCTGATACAGTTTTCTCATTTCCTATTGCATCTACATCAATGGAGCAATTACCGGCTAACTGGGTGGATAAATCACTTGATGAAAAGATGACAAGCTTGATGGAGCAATTCTTGTTATCAAATTTAAACGTTAACAAGAAATTTGAGGATCTTGGCTCCCAGATTAATGACCTTAAAAAATCACAAGAAGCTACTGCAGTAAGCTTGGGTGAAATGTCCAGACAGGTCAAAACAAATGCTGCTTCGATTACTACTCTGAGCTCGGATTTGGGAAAATTGAAAATAGATCGAGAAGCTGAGATGAGTATTGTGAAAGAAAAACTTTCAAATCTTAGTGATTTAATGTCTACAGAAAATAAATCTGTCCAACCTACGTTGAAAGATACCTCTGAACTGGTGATCTCCGGAATTCCTGATTCAGTTCAAAATAGTTTATCACCCGCTGATATTACGACTGCTGTTTTAAATAGTCTAGAACTTCCTCATTTGGTTGGTGATATTTTGAACACACGTCATCTCAAATTCCGAGGTAAATCAAGTGGTAGCCAGAACAAATCAAATCGCCACTCTTATATTATTCTCTTGAAATCCTCGCAAGTTCGCGATTATGTGGTTGACAAAAAACGTAAGATGGGCAATTTATTTGCAAGAGCAGCTTTTCCAAATTCTGTTGAGGAAACTTCCAGTGGTGTTATTTACGTCAATGAATTTTTGCCGCCAGAAACTTATCGACTTTTACAGCGAGCTAAAGAGAAAGCTAAAAATAAAAGGTTCAAGTTTGCATGGGCTAGAAACGGGCAAATTTTTGTCAAAAAAGATGAAAATTCTGAAAAACTTGCAATATTTTCTGATTCTGATCTTCTTAAAATCGATTGACAAATCTCAAATTCAATTCATAAAAAAAGGCCATTCGGCAGCCGAAATGGAAGTAGATTTCATGAAAATGAATGTAAAAATCTAAAGTTTTGGATGACGTTTGGTAAAACGAGTGCAACAGCAAATTTCATATTTGGTATAGCGGAATAGGACCTACTTTTGAGATAAAACATATAGTATGGTACTCAAATTGAAGCTTATTTAAAGAGCTTTTAGATGCATTTTACAGAATTTCAATAAGTTATCTCATTCAAAAGTTATTCGAGTAAGAAAGTAAAAAAATGTAAATTTTTATAATTTTGAAAATTTTATAATCCTAGCATTTCTGAATAATTTCAAGTCTACACATATGAAATGGTACTCAAATTAAAGCTTATTTGAAGAGCTTTCAGATGCAATTAACAGAATTTCGACAAGTTATTCCATTCAAGAGTTATTCGAGCAAGAAAGTGAAGAAATATAAATTTTTATGATTTTGAAAATTTCAAAATCCTGGCATTTCTAAATTACTTGACCGATTAAGCTCATCTACGAACTTGACTTCGGTATCTATCTGTAGAATAATTATGTTGAATTTGGTAAAGATCCGACGTAAATTGGCGACGCTATCGTCGTGACAAGCCGCGTTATATCTGATATATATATATATATATATATATATATATATATATATATATATATATATATATATATATATATATATATATATATATATATATATATATATATACATATATAAACTTTTGAACCATATGCATTTTCCGACTCAGCTCGCCAAGTATAGTCGAAATATAGCAAAATTTTTCAAAAGTTCCGTCATGAGGGCCAATGCAATAGTTAGATTTCTATGAAATCTACTAAAAACAGCTCATTACAGGGAAGTTCTCTACCTCTCAATATACTTAGCCTAAATATCAACAGTATTGTGGGTCACACTGCTCAATTATTGGATCTCGTAAGTCAAAAAAAACCAGACATCATAATCCTTGTTGAAACCTGGTTAAAACCTTCACTGGATAATAGTATTTGTTCATTAGATGATTATACTGTTATACGCCGAGACCGAGTATTAAAACACCCAGATACTGATTGTTATATAAAAGGAGGAGGAGTTGCTTGTCTAGTACACAAATCACTCAAGGTCAAAGTATTATATATCTCAACATCAGATTACCTAAACCAACCAGAATTCTTGATAGTTAATATTACCTTAATCACTGGATCACAACTATTATTGTCATGTATATATCGCAGACCGAAAGGACTCTTTCTTACTGAGTTTTTTGATATCTTTTATAAATTAGCACCGAATTTCAACAATATCATTATAGCTGGAGATTTAAATTGTAACTTGTTAGAATATACTTACACTGCAAATCATCTGAGAGACTTTATAACTGAGGCATCGTTGTATTGTGTACCCTATGGAGTACACAATATGGAGTACTACATTCCATAAAAATAATTGTGATTCCTGGCTAGATGTAATTTTGCTGGATAGTGCTTCTAAACTAGTCTCCTATGTGAAATCTGATTCTCCATATATTGATGGTCATGATTACTTGTTCTGTCAGTATGATCTGAATAACCCAAAGCCTGCACCAAAGATTATAACTTACAGAAACCTAAGATCATGCGATTATCAAGCCCTATCGACTTCGCTAATGAATTCTTTAAAAGTTGAAAATTCTGTGCTTGAAAATTCTGATCCAAATATTTTACTGTCTATTTTTAAAACTGAAATTCTGTCATCTTTAGATTTGCATGCACCCTTACTTACAAGTAAGGTCTCTCGTCGTAGTAATCCTTGGTTTACTAGAGAGCTGAAGGCTAAGTGTAAAGAACGTGATAAAATCTACAAAAAAGCAAAAAGATGTAAGGATCCAAACTTGATTGCTCTCTTCAGATTAAAAAGAAAGGAATTAAAAATCCAGTTGAATCATGCTCGTGAAGAATACCTCAAAACTGCTCTTTCCAATCTGCCGTATGGTTCAACTGTCTGGAGTAAACTCAAGCACCTTGGTTTAATCAAATCTAATCCCTCGTCACCGCTTAACTTCTTCGATGCTTGTGAATTAAATGAGTATTATGCAAACATAGTTAGGAAACATCAACCGAGTGATGTAAATTTCATAGATAATTTACCTATCGACCATACAAAGAAGGTTGATTGCTCATTTCATTGGACAAAGATTGATATAGTTGATGTTACCAAAGCATTGCATCTCACTCTATCTAAATCAAAAGGGAAGAGCCCTGATGGTCTTGATCTGAGATGGTTGAGAGATCATCTTCCGCAAATCTCAGTCTTTCTCACAGCTTTATTTAACAGATCTCTTGACACCGGTATTTTTCCTGATATTTGGAAGATCGTCTACATAATACCCTTAAACAAGATCACACCACCTAGATCTCCATCAGAAACTCGACCGGTTGCAAATTTGTCGCACTTGGCTAAAGCCTTCGAAAGAATTATTGCAAATCAGGTGACATCATATCTGGAAGATAATGAACTTTTGGATCCTTTTCAGTCTGGATTTAGAAAACACCACAGCACGCAAACAGCGTTATTGAAACTCACTGATGATATTCGACAAGCAATGGACAACAGCAAACTTACTGTATTATTCGACTAGTATTGTTCGACTTGAGCAAAGCTTTTGACTATGTAGATTCCAAAAGTATACTGATTGCGCTATTTGAGCTAGGTTGCTCTATGGAAACAGTAAATTGGTTCTTCTCTTACTTGTCGGATCGATCTCAGTCAATATTAAACGATCTTGGGACTCCAATTCAACTACTCAAAACGTCATCTGGTGTTCCGCAAGGATCTGTTCTGGGTCCAATCCTATTTCTAATAGTCATGAATTCTGTGGCTCAGCGACTGGTATATTGCAAACATGGATTGTTTGCTGATGACAAATATATATACTCTCACTTCTTTTTCTATCAGCTACATGATGCTATCTGGAGGGTCAACTTGGATGCACAATCAGTCGCTGATTGGGCAAGAGACCATGGATTGGAAATCAACCTAGCTAAAACAAAGGCTATGATCTTGGGTTTAAATAGTAAGTTGAAAAAGCTTGAGGACTTGGATCTACCACCAATAGTAATAAATGGTGTCATAATACCCTACGTTAATTGTACCAAGTGCTTAGGCATTCAGCTAAGCAGAAATTTGTCATGGAACTACCACGTCACTCAAATAGTTAGTAAAATGAACTCGGCTCTGCATTGCCTCAAAGTTAGGAAAAATATCTTTTCAACTCCTATAAGGAAATTACTAGTATCGGCAACCATTCTACCACTCGTTGACTATTGTTCCGTTGTATTGGTCGACTCAACTTCTGATAACAATTTAAAACTACAACGTGCAATCAACTGCTCTATCAGATTTATTTTTAATCTCAAAAGATGAGCACATTTCACCTTTCAGACGCGAATTGGGATGGTTGTCTGTGAAGTATCGCCGAATATACTACATGAGCTGTTATTTCTACAAGTTACTCCAAGTTGAAAAACCCAAGTATTTACGAGATCAATTCACAGAAGACACTGATGTTAGACGCTCTAATAGGCTTGCAGCCAAAAACATTCTACCTTCAAGCTACCTCATTTTGCTACCACCTATATGGAGCATTCCTTTCTAGTCTCTGCGATTCGTCTGTGGGAAGAATTGCCTGATGAAATTATAAATTCGAGTAGCAATGAAGTATTCAAAAACAAAGTTTTTGACTATTTACTGAACTTAGACAATTAATATAGTGCAATTACACTTTTGGTGGCTGTCTTTATTTAATAATTAAATAGACTATTATATTGTGAAGTGTGGTAAATTATCTTCTTGAATATTAAAATTTTTATGAGTTGAATTTTTAGTTTAGAATTAGTTTAAAATTAGTTTGAAATTATGAATTAGATTAAATTTATAAAATAAGTATGAAATTGTTACATTATGTACTTGCTCTAATAACTCTTTGATTATGTAAAAATGTATATTTTACTATTGTACTTGAAATTTTGCCATCTGGCATCTGCCTTGGCATAATAAAACGAAATCAATCAATCAATCAATCTGTGTGTGTGTGTGTGTGTGTGTGTGTGTGAACCTTTTATAACTTTTGAACGGCTTGACTGATTTTATCGCGGTTAGTGCCATTCGAAAGGGCTTGACCAAACTTAGATTTCCTGAAAATTTGAACCGATTCGGACCTGTAGATTTTGAGAAATTGTAAAAAAACTAAAAAAAAAATTTTTTGAAACGTGATTTTTGTGGAATAGCTTTTAAACGGCTTTACCGATCAATTCCAAAAACTAATCAGCTTTTAACATCAAAAAACCACATCGATCGCTGCCAGTCCGGTCAAAATCGGTTGTTTCGTTCGTGAGTTATCGTGAACGAAAGCAAAACGAAAAAAGTGTTTTTTCGGGATTGCTCTAAAATTTTCGCTTCGATCAATTAAAACCTGAAAATAACTTATGAGGATGATGAAACTGCGTCGAATGCCGCCAACCGCGTGGAAATCGGTTGATCCATTCGAAAGTTATCACGATTTGAAAATTCCAAAAATAGTGATTTATTAACTCCTATCAAACTTTTGAGCTCGGAGAGCTCAAAACTACACGAAAATCAGATTTTTGAGCTCGAAGAGCTCAAAAACATAATAAGTGCAATATCGAGCGCTTAATTACGAAAGTAGCGGGAAGTTGCAGGGATGGCCGTCAGGATCAACCGTTTTCCTAATTTTTTTTACCCAAGTAACGGAATCGATATGTAATTACTTCTTATTAATCATGGGGTTATAATATTTATCGGGCGTATAACCTGTTTTCAGTATCTAAATTAAATACCTAACATAAGTACTTCCACTCTTTACATTGATTGAGACATCACTATATATATTGACTCTGGGCATGGTTCTTATAACTTATGGTTCTTATCTGTACTTATTGTGGGAACATTTTGATAACAACATGTATCCACTCTGGTTACGTAATGGGTTCTGTATGTAACCATTGTGGGATTTTTAAGATGGCAAAATGTATCCACTCTGGGCACGTAATGGTAACATATCGGTTACAGTACGTATTCACTCTGAAAACACTCTATTATCATTATGTATTTACTCTGGAAACACTCTGTTTTCAAAATGTATTCATTATGGTTTCACTACATATCCATTTTGGTTACCGACTGAGCCCACTCTGGTTTCAGTCTGGAAACACGATGGACAAATGTAACAAACACACTCTGGAAACTCTCTGGAAACACTCTGGAAACGGAATGAAGCCATTTCCACTCTTTTCTCCGTATTATTCTTTTTATTTCTAATTTATTTTCAAATAGTCTATTTGAAAATACATATTTTCAAATTTGTTTTTTCTATTAAATTTTAATAATTTTTTATTATTAATCTTTTATTTATTATTCGTATATATAATTAATTTATATTTTAATTCTAATTCTTTTTTTTTTTTAATTATTTAATTTAATTTTATAATTTATAATTTAATAAAAAATCTAATTTAAATCTAAAAGAATTAATTAATCTATAAAATATAGATTCTAATAAAAAATAATTCTAATATTAAAATAATTTAACTAATATATATAATAGTTAATTTAAAAAGTTAACTATTTAAAATAAGTTAAAAAAAAAGTGAAAAATTATATAAATAATAAAAAAAATAATATATAAATACCCTGTTACGTGAATGTTGGAACGCTTCACGTAATGATTATCCGTAACTCCTATTCTTTCCCGCTTCACAGCATTATTTTCGAATTTGAAAAATGTGGAACGCTTCACGATTTTGCGTGTCACATATATATAGCCATATATAATAGCTAAATTTGTCATTAAAGACAAATTTTTGGGAACTGGGGAAAATAAAGGATAAAGAGGGAAGGGGAGGACCTTTACTCAGTAGGAATTTTCGGTAACTGAAAAAGTAATTCGGACAGCCCAGTTATGACACGCAAAATCGTGAAGCGTTCCACATTTTTCAAATTCGAAAATAATGCTGTGAAGCGGGAAAGAATAGCCCGGGTAAAAAACTTTATATATAATTATATATAATGTTATATATAATTATATATGGAAATTGGCCTTATATAATTATATATAGTTATATATAACTATATATAATTATATAAAACTATATATAACTATATATAACCATATTCAATTATATATTTATTACATCTAATTAATTATTGGGTTAAATTTATGGATAGAGTATTTAATATGTTCCTACGCTATTCTTTGAAACCAATTAAAATGCAAAAAAAAATCGCTAGACATAATTTTACAGCTATAACACAAGCCGTCACCCATCCAACTATTAACCCTGCTCAATGCTGTTTAACTTTGGTGATCTCCGTGAGTCTTGAAGTTTCTGTCTGCTGTGCTGCTGTCTTAGATGTTAATGATTCTATGATCTACATAGTGTATCATATGAGTATCATAAATATAATATAAAAATTGATTTTATAATATATTTGGATAGTCATAATTCATAATTTATTTCTTTTACCGACTCTCATTATAATATAACACTTATTTAATTAATAAAATAAATAATGATTTTACTATTAGATAGTAGCAGAGCAGACCGAAACATCTCATAGGAAATATAACAAATTTTGTATTTCAGAATTATTTAAACGTAATTATGTTTATAATTTTATGATGTTTATCATTTTACACTTTTTTTAATTATCAAGAAAAAATTTTTATACATGTTAATTATATATAAGCATATATAATTATATATACTTATACATAATTATATATGGGATTATGTATAATTATATATAATTATATATGGGACTATATATAATTGTGCATGTCTGTATATATTGCTCCATATATAGTCATATATAATTATATATAAGCTTATATACAATGTATAATCGTGTATGATTATATATAATTATATATGATTATATAGAAAAATTTTTTCTCAGGTATGTCTGTAAAAATATAAGTGCAATAAATACAGTATGGTAATAAATTTTGATGTTAACATTAATTTTAAGTAGTTTATTCCACTGCTGTATACTTGTTTTTTGTGAATATATCAATTAACTTGAAAGTAAGAAGAAATTTTTATATAGGATAATTATATATAAACATATAATTATATATACTTACCCTCGCAGTTTTAAAATCACTGAGGATCCATGATGGTTACATACAGGATCCACAGAGGATTTACAATGGAACTACTGTGGAATGTCAGTGGATCCACTGTGGATTTGTGCCGTTTTGCCACTGTGGTTCTATGATGGTTACGCAATGGTTATTTCGTGGGTCCACTGCGGATGTTCAATAGTTCCATTGTGGATGTACAATGGTTCCACTGTGGATCTACAGCAGTTCCACCGTGGATTAACAGTGGTTCCTTTGTGGATTAACAGTGGTTCCTTTGTGGATTAACAGTGGTTCCTTTGAGGATTAATAGTGGTTCCTTTGTGGATTAACAGTGGTTCCACTGTGGATTAACAGTGGTTCCACTGTGGATCAATAGTGGTTCCACTGTGGATTAACAGTGGTTCCACTGTGGATCAACAGTGGTCTTACTGTGAATTTATAATGGTGCCATTGTCATTGAACAGTGGTTCAATGGCGGTTTACGATTGATCCACTTCCGCTCCGTGGAATATGAACCACTCAGAATTTAAAAGTAATGGGAAGGTGCCGGGATAGTTTGGAAAATCATTAATTTTATCATTTTTGCTTTTTACTGAGAAATATATTGATTAAAAAAAACATGAAAAATAACGCACAGTATAAATATTATAAATTAAATTAAAAATATTATTTTATTCCCGCAAAGGACGCTGATTCCTGGGTTTCCTCTTAGCCTCACGCAATTTATTTGTAATCCAGGCTTTTATGTTTTTATTAATATCATCTATTGAGCCTGGAGTGTATAGTATATTATTTTTTTTATGCAGGTACCTGCATATCCCTGTAATCATTAAAAAAACATACATTAATACGGTCACTCTAACTCAAACTACACTCAAAGATAATCTTCCAAAATTATTGCTATGGGAACATCGTAATCTATCTCATCATACATTCTAGCGTTGGACCAGACTTTAAACATTTTCATTTTTACGATGTGGAAATCGTAAATTGTGTAAGGGAAAATTAAAACTGAAAATTTTGGTTAGATTTGCAACTATTAACTAATTCCGAAATTCCCTGACTGACTGACGAAAAGTTACAAGTCTTACCAAAAGAATTATTTTTGAATATATTCGTTAAAATCCCTTCTTCTTTCTTAAAATAATGTTATTATAGGAATTTAGCAATAACAGTTGAGACGGTGTTAAATTCTTAGAGCGACAATTCATTCTGAAAATCTTTTTGAGAATTTTCATGTAATTAAAATATTCAATCAATTCGGACTGAGATTAAAATTCTCCGATGTTTTCCTGATTTTTTTCAGGCCTTCTTGGTTCTCCAGATCAATCATTGTAAGGAAGTTGAGATAAGAATAATATTTGTTAAGAAATTTAAACAACGATCTCTTTTAAACGCGATCATAGATTAGGTATGCCGAATAGAATGAAAAACTATTTTTTAGATATGGTATTGCAAGGCTTATGTCATTGATAAAAGATTTAAATAAAAATGTAAAAATTATTTGAAAAAAAATCACATTTTTAAAATTAATGATTTTCAAAGTATGCAGTTAATCTCTATCAGATTTAAAGAATACAAGTTTTTCATCAGATTTCAGAGTTTTCAGGTCGTAGAAATAAATTCTGAATCGACATATTATTGTCTGGAATGCGCAGAAATTCAAACGAAAATTTCGCTCAAATGTTATCATTAAAAATTACGTTTTACTGTAGACATCAAAAAACAATTAATTTGGGGAATTATTCTTGCGTCAAAGCGCGTGTCAGATAAAATCACTTCTATTCTCTAAAAAAAATAATTCATAAGCAGTTACATCTCTTCACTGGCAGCCTTTCCTTGTATATGCTTTTATGACATCAGTAACGCAACATTACAGTTTGAAATTTTTAAAGAAATATTAATTTAAAAAATTGAACTAATTGCGGGAAGCTGAAAAATAGCCGTAGATCAAGCCGCTCCTTCAAATGATTATTTTTTTTTATGTTTCCTAAATAACTCAGTTGTAATCAGCTCGTAACATATAATATCATTTTTCGGGAAATAGCATTAATTATAAAGTCTGGAATTTCATTAGCAGACAGATTGAAAAGGTTTGACAAATAAACTACGTTATTTAGGCATTTAATTCACTAAATTCCGTGAACTCACACACACACACACACACACACACACACACACACACACACACACACACACACACACTGACGCGCTAATTTGCAGCCATTAAGGTAAAAATCGTCACAATCGTATTTTCGGATCGCAGAACGTACGATCTGAAAAAAACATCACAGTGGAAATTCACCGCATTTAATAACTTGCCAATTTGTATCCCACATTAAAAAGTTTAAGAAGTTAGTAGTTCCCCTTTAATTTTTAAATATTTAATTCTTATGGCAATTCGACGTTTAGGAGTCTAAAACGACTATTATTATTTAGCGTTGACTTATTATGCAATCGCTGTAAAACCACAATGGTGCTACAGTGAAATCACGATTGAATCACATGAAACCATGATTGATCAGTGATGTAACCATGAGTTCGACCACAGTAGAACCATTATTGAATCACGATAAATCAAGTACAAAACCACGAACCAACCTGTGGTTCAATTACAGTAAAACTATTGTGGAACCACGGCATAGTCACAATTCTACTGTAAAACCATAAGTGGAACTATGAAAGAACCACAATAGATGCTTGGCTAACCCACTATAAGACCGTTGCTGAACCACGATGGAACCACAATATATCCACAGTTGATCTACTGTAATACCACTGTAGAACCACAAAAGATACACAGTTGATCCATCATGAAACCGCTGACGAACCACGTACCATACATCCACAGTGGAACCACTGTGAAACCACAATAGATACACAGTTAATCCGCTATAAGACCACTATTGAACCACGGTGGAATCACAGTGCAACCACAGTTGATCCATTGTAAAACCGCTGTGGAACCACTATAGAACCACAACAGATACGCAATCAATCCACTATAAGACCACTGTTGAACCACGGTGAAACCACCATACATCCACTATGGAACCACAAAAAAACCGCTGTGGAACCACTGTAGAACCACGATAGATACGCAATTGATCCACTATGAAACCGCTGATGAACCACAATGGAATCACAATGGAAACACGGTAGCAAAACGGCACAAAACTACAATGGATCCACCATGGTTCCATTGTGGCTCCACAATGATTCCACTATCACCGTGGATCCACTGTGGTTCCTAGACTGCGAGGGTATATATGGGACTATATGTAATTTTGCATGGTTGTATATTGCTCCATATATAATCATATATAATTATATATAATCTTGAATAGCTGTATGTTGCTCCATATATAGTCATATATAATTATATGAAACTCCGACAGTCATTATATATAATTATACGAAAACCCGAAAGTCATTATATATAAATATATATAGTTATATATAAAGTTTTTTACCCGGGGTCAACAAGGTTTGAAGCTCGATAAAACATTAATTAATATAATTAAATTCTAAAATCAGATCAATAATTATCAATATTCATATGTTTCGATTTTTGTATTTTTAGCATGAATTTTTGTATTTTTGTATTCTATATGAAATATAAATAAATAAAATTTTGCTTTATTAAATAATGACTTTTGTTAAATTGCACTGTATTTTCTTAACTATTGACATTTTTTAAGATATAAACTCATCCCGATGTTACACTCATCAAGAGTTTTTATTTGAGTACCCACATGCATTTTCATATATACATATCAATAAGGAAGCTAAAAATTAATGTATTAAATTCTTCTTTACACTATTAATTTTATCGCAAAATAAATCATTTCGAGGTTAATCTGCATTATAACGTATATTTTGACATTTAAAAGAAACGTGAATTTAGGCATTTGCCAAAAATTTGAAGTATGCACACTAATTTATTTATTTATTTAGTCAGGAGGCAATGTGGCACTTTCCTCTCTCAAAATAGAACCGAAATACGAACTTTCGATCCAGGTATGATAAAAAATGATTTTTCGTAATATTTACTTCGAAACCCTGACCTAGAATTTCACGACCAATCATTATATCATGTTTTAAATAATTATCGGGAATCACATGAAAGACTATCTCCAATGTAAAGTTATTAATACAAACAGTAGATAAAATTTGTAAGGTACATTTGACACAATTATCTCCTATACCTCTCATTAAAACTATATCGTTAATATGTTTTCCCGAAAATTTCTTAGCAACTGATTTTTTAATCAGTGAGCACTCAGCTCCTGAATCAAAGCAAAACGGAAACGACTCACCCATATGTGTCATTGTACCCACTGGAACATCCACGGTGCAAAAATCCACTCGGCGTTCGGTGCTCGAGTGCTGATTTCCACGGTTGTTGCCGCTGTTGCTGTTGCTCTTCCTTGACGGACAGTTTGGTGCAATATGACCCCCTTTATGACACTTGAAGCAGGTTACTTTGGTCGCGGTGAATGGTCGGCTTCCTTCTGGACTATGAGAATTTTTCCTCTTGTCCAAAAATGACTTCTTGCGACATTCGGATATCTTGTGACCAGGAATAACGCAGAAAAGACATTTAATCCGTGTCTCCGTTGGCTTGGAGCGTTTCGGATCTGAACTTGACGAGTTCTCGGACGATTGCAACGGTCACTTCTTTGCGTACGAGTAAGCCCTCATTTCATTAAGAAATTGGTCTTCCGTTTTTACCTCACTCGTAAGCGCTGTGCGTTCGACCCGGTGATCTTGCGATGTTAATCGATAGAGAACAGCGCCGTTGATTATCTCCGCCATACTCAAATTTTCTCACCTCGCCTTGAGAAGAGAGCGTAAACGAATCCCAAAAGCTCCAGTTGTCTCGTCTTTTAACGGTTGTTCGTTAAAAATCTTCATGAGGGCAGAAGTTGCGGTTTCTCTTCCACCAAAACGGGAAATAAAAAGTTCCTTGAATCAAGACCAAGTAATAGTTCCTCCAACCATAATTTGAGTCAACTACTGTGCAGCGGAACCCTCTAAGGCGCTACTAAGCGCGGAAAATAGTGCACTGCCGTGCAATGGATTTTTTTCCATCATAATGCTAACAGCTGAACTCCATGCAGCCGGATCAGAGCCAGAGGTTTCTGGGTTAAAACGTGGTAGTGTAAACTTCCTGGAATTTGTGTCAGGTTTTTGGGCAATTGATTGGATCAGCTCACGTAAAATAGCCATATGCTCTTGCATTGATATACTCGGCGTCGATCCCACTTCTGATGTCGGATTAGCATGGGGTTGAGAAGGGCGCATACTATTATTATTATCCTGAGACATTTTATTATTTAAACACAATATCAAGATGACACAAATATCGTACAATTTTATTAATACACAATTATAGTTTCTTGTAACAACGTTTTACTTATGCGTAGCACACACACACTAAAAGTATAATTTACTATGATTATTTAATTAATAACAATTATAATTTATTTAACACACTGAACTAACAATATGAACAATATTAATAAAATAAGATATCGTTAAAGTTAAATATTAGAAATAATAAAATGACGACAGACTTGGATAAGAGAACGAATACACGATCAGAAGGACAGCAATCAGTTACAAGGAAAAGTGTACAAGCTACGTTTTGCAATTGTACATTCCGAAGATATACACTTGGATATTGCTGTCCCTTGATCGTGGCTACGTTAGATCAGCAGATGTGATCTTTCGAACCCGAGCCTACCGTCATAAAAGACTTAAGGAAAGTTTAACTAAAATTTCCTTAGCGGATTAAATCATAAAAATTAAAATTCTAAGTTTTATTTTCTAGTTATAAACTAAAAGTGCTTAGGATTTTCCCATCCCTTGGGAAGAACCCAGCTATTCTTATCTCCGACATATATATATATATATATATATATATATATATATATATATATATATATATATATATAATATGTTACATCGGTCTGCCATTCAGACTGAACGATGAAGCACTACAGTTGGCATAGGCATTACCGGTCGTTCCCCGAAGTTTTCGTTTAGAAGCGCTCACTGAACTAACTGTCACATCCCATCAAATCGAGAATGATTATCCTGCCGTCATACTTTTTGCCCGCCATGTAGAAAGGATGACATTATTGATACTGAGAGATCAACTCATTACAAGAAATATAACTGAGGAGTTCATGCAATCTTTTATTCGTCGTTGCGGAAGAGACAGTTTGTCTCTACAAAATATTCTTGATAAATATTTTTTATCTAATAAATGTTATAATAACATCGATGCAAATTTTATTTTTAATATTGTTCTTTTTTAGCTCAAATCCGAAATGTCATTGAGACTGGCGCACGAGGATTTCCAGGTGTGCGGGTAGTTGACGACGATGAAGATACGTACTGCAACAACATAAGGATTTGTAATCTCCAAAGACTCCTTCTCGATAGGAGTATAACTCTCGGCAGTTTATGGACCGTGTTATTGATGTGTATCAACGAGAACTGATTTCCTTAGCAGTTCAGGAAGAGATTCGTCAGCCTATTGAGATTCCGAGATTTGAGGATCTATTAGAAACAAGAGTAAGAATGGTAGCCTCAGAGCCTTCAATTGTACCAAGACAGCCTGAATTGTCTGTAAATGGTAAGTCTTTGAAAATAAATATTTGAAGATTTGCTAATTATTTAGAAGAGGGGTTCACCATTTTGATTTTCATTTATTAGTACGAAATTTTTTTTTTTAATCGTAAAATTTCTTGAAATTGTGGAAATCAATTTTTTTTTCTATTTCATTAATTTCTTGACGTATTTTTCATGATACTGAAATCAGCTGACAGCTGTCAATTTTTTTAAATTTCACAACAAATCAGTTACAATAAAAAAATGCTTCTAAAAATTTCCACTAGTGATTATTTTTAATTTTCACATGTATAATTTTATTATTAAATTTATCTTATAGTACATTCATTGTTTTCAAATGCAAAAAAAACTTCTAATGTCTGTTAACTTTAGTTTCATTAATTAAAAAATAAATAAATCAAAATTAAAAAAAAAATTTTTGTTTAAAATAATGAAAATTGAAATGGTGGGTCCGACTTGTGAATAATTACCAAAAATTTCATACAGGTAACGATCGGGAGCATGCTGATGGACCGAGCAACGAAGAAGGATCGAGCCAGGTCAGAGCTAGTGGCCGTGCAACACAAGCCGCTGGTAGTGCTTCGGGATCGACGAAATGCATCTGTTGCCTGGACAATCTGCCAGTTGCTGCATTCATAAATTGCGGCCATCTTTGTGTTTTCACGGAATACCTGATGCTATTATTCCGTCGCGGGACTTCCGAGCGGTGTCCTATTTGTCGAGCCGGGTCCAACAACTGTTTAAAAATTTTTTACTAATGAATAATTATTTTCCTATTTTTTACTAAAACAATAATTACAATGTTTGTGGAATTTATAATCCGATTACCTAAATTGTCGATGACGTAGGATTCTTATGGGGTAAATTACTGATTACCTAGAATTCCGATTACTTAAAATCCGATTGCCTATAATTCTGATAACTTACAATCTCTATCGCATTCTCATCAACTATCTGAGCAAATGTAATCTCGACATTCACAATTTAAAAACAAGCACATAGAGACACCTATAAACTATAAACGGCCTGAAAACAGCGACAACACCACACAACAACAACTACTCCACCATCCAGTGCAACGGCCGAGGCCGATTAGGAAACCTCCCGGAGCCAATAGCAATTATAATAATAATAATAATAATAATAATAATAATAAACCCGTAATAATAATAATAAACATCAAAACCCGTAAGATCATTAATATGAATCGGAGCATGCACCCCAATTCATCAGTCGCCAGATTATACCTCTCCCGGTCCATCGGTGGGAGAGGTTTGCAGAGTTTGGAGCGGCTTCACGACCGTTTGGTCCTGGGTTTAACACACGAAGTTGTCAATTTCACTGCAGACGAGGATGACTTTCTTATGCAAATTGTACATAAACATGAAAATGCGCATAAGGGATCATTCTTGTATAAGGCAGCAATATATGCGGCAAGAACCCTTGGTCTTGGAGAAATAAACGCTCTTATGGAACTCCGAAAGGAGGAATTTAAGAGCGTCATCAGGAACGCCGAGGAAAAACTACTCCTTAGCGAACTGATGGACAAGTCCATGCACAGCGTGTTCTTTAAACACGTGCGTGATCATGGCTTGTCCATCCAGCTGACGTTTTCCTTCTTAAAGTCAGCGGGCCTGATGTCCGAGACTGAAGGGTTCATATTTGCCTGCCAAGATGGTGTCATTAACACTCTTGAGTACCGTAGCAAGGTGCTCCAGGTGGAGCTTCCGGACACGTCCTGTAGGAGGTGTAGACAACATCCGGAGACGCTTATGCACCTTTTGTCGGCATGTCCTGTGCTGGCGAGAGGTGCATATATCCAGCGTCACAATGCTGCCCTGAGAGTACTCTATTATCATCTCAGATATAGCTACGGTATCGATGAGACACCAGTGCTGCCTTATCTGCCAGGAGATATTCCGCAGGTTGTTGAGAATGACAGTTCCAAAATTTATTGGAACATACCATTCGCAACAACCCGGCGGATTGACCACAACAAACTTGATATTGTGCTCTTTGACAAGGCTACTCGTGACATTTATGTCATTGAGTTTTCGGCCCCAGCCGAATACAATATCTCGGCCAAAGAAGAGCACAAACACCAGATATATCAGGATCTCCTGTTTGAAATTGGCAAACTCTACCCAAGTTACCGTGTCAAGCTCGTTGTTTTGGTTGTCGGCGTCCTTGGAGGGATGAAACAGTCTTTTGTGTCTTCACTTGCGAAGATACCGGCTTGCAGTTCAGCAGCCGTGTCTCTAGCAGTGCGGATGCAAAAGGCTGTCATTTTGGGATCCCTGCGTCTACTTAGGCAAATGAACTTGGCCTGCTGCACTCACTAACCGCCTTGTTGTGCGGAGTGGTGCAGCAGTAATGGATGGCGCTCAGGCTGGGCCCTCGGAGAGTCGGACTCCGGGGAAAACCCCCCTGAGCAATTAATAATAATAATAATAATAATAATAATAATAATAATAATAATAATAATAATAATAATAAGCGGTGCTTGCTACGTGGCCTCCAAGCGGCGCATCGCGGGAAACGCAGACCATAACATCAGGTCTGTAGGCGAACGACGTAGCCCGTGCAGTGGGCCAACTACCCACTGCATGGAAATAACTGAGTTACCACAAGATACCAACTCAGAAGTGCTCCCCCCAACCGGTCCTTTTCGGATGAGGACCATTCATCAGGTGGGAGGAGCACGCCGGACCCGATGAAAGATGACGACCCTGGCGCCTTAAGGACTTATTTTAAGTGGACGGAGGAACTGAGAGTCGATCTCTTGGTGTGCTACCAACGTAGCGAGCCGGGGGTGAGCGGATATATGGCCCGGATGCACACTCTTTGGAGTGATATGCATCCGGGGCTAGCGCATTTTACGCCCAAACACCTGCGTAATTATGCCGCTCATCTTCGGCGAAATAGAAGATCGGTTGTGCCGGACAGAAGGCAGTCTAATAGACTTTCCTTTCCGGCGCAACTACACCAAGAGCGACGCCGTTCCTCCTTGGACAACAACAATCCCTTTGTAGGACGGCAAGTAAGTATATCTAAAAAGACAACTTACTCCCAACAACAGCTTGACGCGGTAAATGAAGATCTCCGTGCAACCATCCTGGAGGACTCCACCCCCTAAGCATTTAATAGCAAAATAATAATAATAATAGGCGCAAGGTAGTCTCGTCCATTTTTTTGTAAACGAGTGTTATTAATAGTATGGAGGGTAGAGATTATCCGGTCACGGCAAAAAATTAATAGATAGAGTTAAATAAAAAATTATAAATGTAGAGTTTTCGAAATTGAAAACATGAAGACCTGATGAAAATTCCATGTGTTAAAAAATTTATAAAAATAATTAAACATGATTATATGAAAACTTATTTAAGTAGTACAACAACAATTACCACAAGTAACTTCTTGACAAAAAAGATGGACAGCCATTAATGTGATCAGAATACTTAACTCATTGTTATGGAATAATTATTTCTAGGTAAATTTTTGAAATATTAATTTATATTAGAGAAATTATAAAATCATACTAAAATTAGCCGACGTTTAATCATTTGTAAATTTTTAAATTAATTCAATTAAAACTAAAAAAATTTTTTTGAAAAAATTGCACGTATAATTACTCAAATTTTTAACATGTAACATTTTTTAGTTTAATTTCTTTCTAATAATTTATCAATACAATAAATTATAAAAATTTTTAGTTCATGCATAATTTAATTTTTATTATTAAAAAATCTTTTTACTTAAATAATATGTCAAAAAAAAAAAACATTTATAATATTTATTAAATATAACTATTGCAAGATTTATCACTGAATTTGTTACAAGATAATCTTACAAATTATTGAAAAAGCTGATCTAGCAATTAATAATTTATAATCAATGAACATTATTTCGTGTTGACGAAAGTTTTTTAACATTTTTTTTTTTGCTCAGGTAACCACTTGTCAGCTCGTCCGAAGAAATTAAATTTTCTTTTAAATGATGGCAAATTATTCCTGAAAAATGATACATGATGTTGATCATGATCATTTTTTGTTTTTTCAGGATCTTCCAATTTTGGGAATTTTACTGATTTTGTTGCGAATTCAGGATAAAATTTATCTATTTTTTGCTTCAATAGAATTTCCGAAAAGTTTATATCATTCACTTTTCTAATTGCAATAATTTTAGATTTTTTTTCATTAATAAAAATTTCTTCATTTTCACAATAACTTCGGGGCAACTGTAATTTAACGGTTTGTGATGCGGCTTTTGAACTCAGAGCTAAGGCAGTTGAAATTTTTAATCCTCCATTACTAATGACATCTTTCTTTTCAGCTGGTTTGGTGTTGGTAACAAATGATGATGGAGATTGATGTACTTCCACAATAGTTTCAGCAGGTTTAATAGGAATCTTCAAAACGTCTTTGGTTAAAGGTAAGTTCAGTTTAATTTTTTTCATTAGATTTTCTTTATTACTAATGACATCTTTCTTCTTAGCTGGTTTCGTGTTGGTAATAGAAGATGATGGAGGTTGATGTACTTCCAGAAAGGTTTCTGCGGGCTTAAGAGGAATCTTCAAAACGTCTTCGGTTACAGGTAAGTTCAGTTTCATTTTGTTCATTAGATTTTCTGTATTACTAATGACATCTTTCTTCTCAGCTAGTTTTTGTTGGTAGCAGAGGATGATGGAGGTTGGTGTACGTCCACAGTGATTTCAATGGCCTTTGAAACACCATTAGCTGATAAATCATTAGGTGATTTGGGCGCAGGATAGTAAGTTTTTAATGGCACTTGTTGAAAATATTTTGAAATTCGAATCGGAGAATTATTTTTTAAATTTTCTGTTGCGGTTTCCGAAGTAACCGTACATGGTATTGTGGTTTTTGATTTCAATGATTGGAACGGTTGGATTGTCGACTTCATTGACATAAAATTTTTGTTTACCACTTGTTTTACGGGTTGTCTTTTTGCCAAAAAAGGATTACTAGATTGTGGAGGTATTATATTTTCAATATCACACAATATATCATTATAGTTATCTGTAGCTTCTTTTTTTTCGGGAATGTCTAATTCCTCTGGAGCCACATAAAAAATTTCTAGTTCATCTCCGTCATCGTCAATAATAGATTTTAATAACAATTGGAGCTCTTGTAGAGATCTTGGAATCATACTCAAGTATTGCTTGATATTAAATCTAATGTTTTCATTACTAATTTCTTGTCTTAATGCGTTTATATGATTTTGTCTTTCTATAACGAATTGAGGTGTTCTTCTTTTCGGCTTTTTTCCCGTTGTCAAAATTTGATTGTAATTAATTTCTTCGTCTAAAATTACTTTATTAATTCCGTCTGTAAATCAAACAAAAAAAAATATATAAAAATATTTTTAATCTATATTATTAAGAGTCTAATCAATAATATTATTAGTTATTGTAAAAATCAATAAAAACTTATATTATTAATATAAATTATTAAAATTAAAAGAAAAATTCATATGTTTTCAGTTTTACATATTTTTAAAAATTATTTTTTTTTTTAATTAAAATTTTTAGTTGTGTTTTTATATGAGGCAATATATCTTTTTCATAATTTATTTTTGAAAAGTATTATTTAAATAATTTTCCTTTATCTCAATAATAAAATTGCTCTGTTGTAAATTTTTTTAGAATTAAAAAAATTTTTTTATAAAAAAATTACTCGACAAATCTATAAAATATAAATTTTTAAATAAAGCAAAAAAATTTTATACAAAAATTTATAATTAAAAATAATTGTCCATCAATAAAATTTTAATTTTTTTAATTAAAAACTAATCTATGACCTGAATTTACATTAAAAAAAAATCTTTATCATCCAAGACAAATATATTTTTTTAATTATAAATTTTTTATTAATTTATTAAAAATGAAATCCAAATTTTATAATTAAAAAGAAATATTAATTTTTCAGATGTTAATAATCGGAGAACTCGATCGAGTCTACGAAATCAGTCGCTTATTCTGAAACGAAGGAATAGACATGACTCACAACCCTGAATTCACTTTCTGTGAGTTCTACATGGCCTACGTCGACTACCACGATCTAATGACAATAACCAATACACTGGTCTCAGGTATGGTAAAAGTATCCACGGAACCCACAAGCCAGTCTACCACCCAGACGGTCCGGAAGGCGAAGGCATAGAGATAGATTTCACTCCCTCGAGACGACTGCCAGAAGGGGAAGCTGGTCGTCAAGTTTCCGGATCCGAAGGAATTAAACCTGAGGAATCCAACAAATTCCTGAGTGATTTATGTATCAAGCATTACGTCGAGTATCCTCCACCAAGATCCACCGCACGTTTGTTGGACAAACTGGTGGGAGATTTAATTAAGGAGACTTGCATTCACCCAACGTTTATCACTGACCACCCTTAGATCATGTCGCCACTCGCCAAGTGGCGCAGGTCTGCCAAGGGTCACACTAAGAGGTTTGAGCTCTTCGTCATGAAAAAAACACTCTGCAATGCTTATACCGAGTTTAACGATCTTTTTTTTCAGAGAGAACGGTTCGAGCAGCAAGCCAAGGATAAGGATACTGAAGATAATGAATCTTAGATGATTGATGAAAATTTCTACACTGCTCTGGAGTATGGGCTACCTCCTACTGGAGGATGGGGCATGGTTATTGATCGACTGATTATATTTTTAACTGACTGTAATAATACTAAGGTAATTATTATTTATTTTATTATAAATATTATTAAGAGGATAAGAAAAATTTTTTTTCGAAGATAGTCATATGATAAAATAATTTTTTTTTCATAACATTGAGTGTCATTGCAAAGATCTTAACTTGAATTTATGCCTTTTCAAGATTTCACATCATACTCACCGATAGTCAATTTATTATGATAAGTATTTCGACTTCATTCGAAAATGCTCTATCTCTAAATACATAAGTAAGAAATTACATTGTATCTTGAGAACTATTGACATTTATAAAGGTATAAGTTCACCACGACATTATACTCATCGAGACCTTTCATTAGAGTACCCACATCAATTTTTCATATATATATATATATATATATATATATATATATATATATATATATATATATATATATAATATATCAAAATCCATGTGGGTACTCAAATGAAAACTCTTCATGATTGTAAAATCACGATGAGCTTATATCTTGAAAAATGTCATTATTTAATAAAGTAATGGGAAATCAGCCGGGGGCGTGGCTTCTCCTTGCGGCAGAAGCAGTTACTACTGTAAGACGCATTTTTAAATCAAGTGTCGGGTGTTTACGTTTGTGTTTAAGTAAGAGTTTGATTAAATTAAAATTTTTATGGGGGATAGCCACTGTAAAATTTCGGAAAAAAAAATTTTTTTTTTTTTTCATTAAACTGAAGTTTATATATTCAAAATTATGTATTTCAAATTTTATAGAAAAATTCCGAATAGTTTTCGAGTTATAGTCATTTTTATAAGAGCGCGTCGATTGACCGTTTTACGCGCGGCGCTTCGACGAAAACGTCGCCTGCTCGCTCCGTCTTTGATTCGTACGGGTTGGCGATTGTTTTCCCTCACGATTGTCAACCGTTACAATTATTTGACTTTTAACGTATATTTTTTCTTATTGTTGAGATACTGTACCTCATAGTTTAGTTGTTTTGTATGAATACACACTCGTTCTTTAATTTATTGAGTTTCTTAGTGTACTCGTTATTGTTTACTTACTTATTTTTTTAAATCTTCTGATCTTTTTTTTTTGTTTATTTAACAAAAAAATTTGTTAAATAATGGATCGTAAACAAAGTAAAGTTATTAAAAACGAAAGAAAACTGCCAAACGACAGGGAAAAAATTTAATCGACCGCTCAACAGATATGAAACTGAAAAAATACTGGCTCTCAACGACGTGATAGTGCTTCCAAGAGGAAATTATCACAAAAATCTGATTGTACAATTGATTCGAGTATTAGCTACAAAATTATAAATTTTTTTCGATATTTAATTTACTAAGTGGCTGTGTATCGTGTAAAAAAGTGTGGTGGTGATGTAAACTTTACTGAGACAAGTATTCGAGGATTAGGTTTTAAACTAGTTGTGAATTGCAAAAATGTGATCCAGTTTTGATAAATTCATGTCCACTCATCAAGAATGCGTATGAAATTAATCGCCGTTTCATCTTTGCAATGCGGATAATTGGTATTGGGTTATCTGGAGCTGAAAGATTTTGTGCTTTCATGGATTTACCACGACCAATGTTCCATAGCTTTTACGATCGTCTGGTCACACAAATCAGAAATGCAGCTAGAAACTGTTGTGATTTAGTGTTGAAAAAAGCTACTAAAGAAGAAATCCAAGAAACCTGCAAGCATTTAAAATCCAATGACATTCCTGGAATTTCTGTCTCCGGTGACGGTAGTTGGAAGAAAAGAGGGTTTAAATCTTCATTTGGTATATCTTCTCTAATTGGTTACTTCACTGGCAAAATCGTAGATGTAAGTATGAAATCCAGTTATTGTAAGATGTGTGCGCTAATGAGCTCAAAAAAGGAACAGCTGAATACGATCAATTTATGCAAGACCATGCTCTAGACTGTCCAATAAACCATGAAAATTCTTCTGGACAAATGGAGGTAGATGGAATAAAAGAGATGTTTATGCGATCAGAGTTATTACATAACGTTAAGTATGTAAACTATATAGGTGATGGTGACACTAAAACGTATAAAAATATTTGTGATGCTAAACCGTATGGGGACATGGTGAAGATAAAAAAAAAAGGAATGTATTAATCACGTGCAAAAACGAATGGGCAGTCGACTAAGGGCTTTGAAGAAGCAACGAACTAACAAGAAGACAAAAACAGGAAAAGAAGAAAATACACAGAAAAGTTTAGGTGGGAAAGGTCGATTAACGGACAAAGCAATTAATGAATTTACAAAGTATTATGGTTTAGCAATCAGACGTCATTCTAATGATGTTGATGAGATGTATAATGCTATTTGGCAAACATTTTATCACAAGTTTTCATCACCCGAAGATCCGCAGCATTTTCTTTGTCCTGAAGGTGCAAATTCGTGGTGTCAATTTCAAAAAGCTGTGGCAACAAATACTTTGGACTCATTAGTTGAAAAACCACCACTTCCTGCAGATATTGCGGAAGCTTTAATACCGATTTATGAAGATCTATCGAATCCAGAGTTATTGGAACGATGTGTCGGTGGGTTTACACAAAATAATAATGAAAGCTTCAATGCATTAGTGTGGCAGCTCGCCCCAAAAACAAATTCTTCTTATTCCCTTATTGTTGAAATAGCTTTATATATTTCAACAATTACATTCAATGATGGGGCTCTAGCAACTCTGAAGATATTAGAGAATCTCGATGTTAAAGTAGGACCGACACTCTACTCATACTGCGCTGAGCGCGACGCTACTCGGGTTAAAGCTGCTGAAAGCCGCATGGAAACGGCCAGTAAAAAAATAAAAAAGTCAAGGTCAATACTAAAGATAAGGAGGAAGAACCCTCATATGGCCCAGGACTTGATAGTTTGATGTGAGTATGAATATTTTGTGAAAGACTAGATTTTAAAGTTGCGAGAATCTTCTTAAAACTTTACTCAGGTTTTTCTCAAAACGACTTTTTCAAACTTTCCGGTACTGTAACTTTCGTAAATATGAACCGATTCTCAATTTTTTGTTTCCCCGTATTCGTCTACTTAGTGGCTATCGTCGCACGTAGGGGATTTTGAAAATTTTAATTTTTAAGATTTTTAAGGCTGTTTGAGTCCAAAAAATGAGGAAAAAGACGAAAAAATTTTCAATATGGCGCCATTTTTTCTCAAATCAAAATTTTCAAAATCCCCTACGTGCGACGATAGCGACATTCCTATAGATTAAAATGCCGTTTGGTTTTTTTGTTTCAGATAATCCGTTTTTGAGTTACAGTACCGGCAATGGAGGGGGAAATTTTTTTGGTGCTCTACAAAAATGTTTATAACTTTGTGATAACAAAATATTTTTGAATAAAAATTTAGGAGAATTATCCTCAACATATACTTTATAAAACAAAAAAAACCCGATCCCCAAATTCCTTTATTATCCTAGTAAAAAAAATTCCCGAAAATTGCCTATTTTTTCCAGCGTCACAGTGGCTATCCCCCTTAATTGTATTTATAATAAAATGAGGATTTCTATCCAAGAAGTTTGTAATTTCGCATGTGCTGAGCCTAGCTATAAAAGTTTTGTAGGTGGAGAGAGTATACTTGAAGCAGGACATCTCATTAAATGTGGGTTACAATCATCAGCCAGCAGTGATGATGTGTACAATATAATTGCATTTTGTTTACAAACATCTCACTTAAAAGATGATCCACATGACATCGTGGGAGCAATTTCCAAGGATGGACAAATTCTAGGAATGTCATGCTCATGTAAGGCTGGTTTGAGTGAAGCATGCAAGCATGTAGTTGCTACGCTTTTATTTTGTAATAGGTGAGTTTCTATTTACAAACATATTTATATGTCAAATATTACTGAAAAATAATAATAATAATAATAATAATAACACAACTGATGTTCTTAAGCTTGTTTTTTTGTTTTCAGAAATGATGTTGATAAGTTGTCAATTATTACGTGCACTGATAAAAGTGCATTTGGAGTGCTCCTCACAAAGCAGCACTTGAAAAGTATGAGCCTAATCCTTTAGGACAGCACAGCTGCTATGAGTTGAAGAAACAAAAAAATTTAGAAGCTTCCACTAAAAAGCATAAGAAAACTGAATCTCAGGTAGAAAAGGATTATCAACCGATAATACTTACTCAAGAAGATAATGATAAATTATTAAGTATCATGGTGTCAAACATGCATTTTAGTGCATTGGCAGAACACATGTAATTCACTACATAATAATAAAATTGCCTTTAAAAAATTTTTTTTATTTTTTTTTTTCAATTTACTGTTTGCCTTATATGTACAATGTAATAAAGTAGACTAACTTGTGATTATTTATTCTGTTTAGAGCTGGAAGGCATGACGTTATTGAAGAAATTAATAATAATTCTACAAGTGATCCTATTAAGATAAATGCTATTTTTCAAAACCAACGTTCTTCTAAATTTCTAAACGAGCTCGAGCAAGTAAAAGTTAATCCTCTCAAAGAATGCTGCCAAAAAATAATTTCAAATTTAAGTGGTGACGTAGTTGATGTCGGCTTAAAAACTATGGAGTTCCACTCTACGTGGCTTAAAGAAAGACAATTAAGAATAACTGGCAGTGATTCTTATCAACTCTTTACATACAATAATAATAAAAACCCTGATTGGCGTAAAAATCAATCAAATATTTTTATTCAGAGTCGGTTGTTAATTGCTACACTCAGCATGGTTTAAAAAATGAACCATTAGCGCGTAATCTCTATGACGAGTCAGAGCCATCTTACACCGTAATAGAATGTGGTCTTGTTGTCTGTCACAATAATTCGTGGCTTGGTTTTTCACCTGATGGTGTAGTATTTGATAGTAATAATATTCCTGTCAAATTAATAGAAATTAAATGTCCTTATGAAGGAAAGAAAAATAATTTTCAAGAAACCTTGCAAAAAGTCAAATGGTTAGTTATTGAAAATGGTCAAATTACTCTAAAAAAAAAACATTTGTACTATGCGCAAATCCAAATAGGAATGGCTGTTTTAAATTTACCTGAAACTGATTTCATTATTTACACTTCATCTGATAACAGTTTAGTTGTATTAAACATTAAATTTGATGAGACTTACGCTAAAGAACTACTACATTCTTTGAAAGCTATTTATTTTAAGCATATGATTCATAACATATGTGAAGTTCAAGCTTCAGATGATGTTAATAATAATAATTAAAAACATTTTCTTTTAATCAAAATATTTAAATAAATATTCTTATAAATATAAGAAGTTTTAACTATTGTTTTTTTATGATTGAAAAATTTAAAGCTTAATATCACTATTTTATTTATTTAAAAAATGTTTAAATAATTGTAACTTAGATTTTTGTGATTACTAAAAGACTTTTAATTTAAGAACTCAGATAATATATGTAAAACTTGAGACTGTAAGTGTAATATTAACAAATTAAAATAATTCTTTGCTGTGATTATAAAAATATTTATATTTGTTAAAAAAATACAAATACATGTCTTTATAAAAAATATTTTAAAGTTTGAGTAGTTCTTCATGATGATTCTTCGTTATGATTTCTAAACTATCAAATTTTTTCAACTGAAAAACTTGTCTTTCTTCAAAATTGGAGCACTCAAATTTACTACAGCACAAATAATTGTAAATATTTCTTCAGCTTTATTTATTAAACACCCAGGCATAGTTGAACCAAGAACCTCAAAAGATTTTAAACGTTGATTACATCGTTCTACATGAACACGAGCTTTAACGACGTACCGGTTCATATTAGCTTCTGACTTAGAAAACTGTCGTTTATCTCTAAGAAAAAATGGTGTGCAAAACGTGACATCATATTTTTTACAATAGTCATGCATGGTGAATCCTTTGTCAGCTAATACAATGTCTTTTTTATCCATCATAGTAATTATTTTACTTTGTTCAAATACACTAGTCACAAAAATTAAGGGATATAAAAAAAATTCCAAATTTTTTGGTGATTTTCAGCGAGCTGTAACTCCGAGGAAAATGATCGCACAGAAAAAAAAAAAAAAGCAAATTGTAGCTCCAAGTGTCTAGTTTTTAGATATGACCATGAAAATTTTTGTCATCGTCAGGTCTGGAGAAATCCTAAGAAAACTACTGAAAAAAATTTTTCGAAATTTTTTTCGTCTTAAAAAAGTCTACGGGCTTCAAAAAAATTTTTTCGATTGTTTCGTTTAAAAGCTCTTTTAGTAAATTTAATACCCTTTAATTTGACGTAATCAAAAGCCTGTACGATAATTTGCCGCGGAGTTATCGTCAATCAAAGCAAAAAGTTTTTTTGACTTTGGAAATCAATAACTCTGGAAATAATGACCGTATAGGAAATCGAAGGAGGGTTTTGAAAACTACACAATATTCTCTATAAGAAAACGTAAACCGCTTTTGAAGAAAAATTTTTTTGAATTGAAAACTCGGACTGAAAAAAGACAAAAATTCGCATAATTAAGGATATTTGGATAACTTGGTATAACTTTGGATAAAATGGATGAACGAAGGATATCGTTGGTAATTTTTAACTTCAAAGTGTCCCCTAAAATCCCTAAGAAATTCAAAGCGCTGCGATTTTTTGTTCATAGTGCCCAGAAGCTTCAAATTCTGTGTTTTCGCAAAAATCACCATTATGAGCAATTTTGTGATTTTTATTCATTTTTCCATTGAAAAAATTTTTTTTTCAAAATTCTTTATTTTTTCGATCAAAGAGATTGATTTTTCAAGAAATTTGAAAAAAAAAAAAAAAAAAAATTTCAATTTTTTTCGAAATTTTCTCAATTTTTTTCGACTGTTGTTTTACTGCCGGCATTAGCGTTACCCAAAGCGTACCACGTGGAGGTTGCTTGGTCGGATTTACGCTTCTCACACGCGCGCGCGCGCGCGCGCGTGTGTGTGTGTGTGTGTGTCTTTGTCTGCGTGTTTGTCTGTTTGCAGCTGCCGAATGACCTCTGTACGCACGGCAGTAACTGCTCAGTACCGTGTATTGCCACCTCTGTTCTGAATCACAGCTCGTAAACGCTCTTGCATGTTGATGCATCGTCGAATATCACGTTGCGAAATTCCTTGCCAACAACGGAACAACGCTTGAGTCAACTGATGAAGATTGTGCAGTTGCGGATAGTCTCGCCGCAATCGACGCTCAAGCATGTCCCAAACATGCTCAATTGGGTTCAAATCAGGACTCATCGCTGGATGATTAAGCGTTGTTACGTTGTTGGCGCGGAGAAAAGGTCGCGTACGAACTGCAGTGTGAGGACGAGCATTATCCTGCATCAAAATGAACCGTCTTGCCCCCATGCGTGTGCGCATAGACAGGACGTGTGGCTCCAGAATTTCGTCGACGTACCTATCGGCAGTCAACGTCCCACGAACGATGACCAACGGGGTTCTGGTATTGAAGGACACGCCTGCCCACACCATGACTGATCCACCATTGAAAGCTGTAACTGGTCTCGTAAAACCATCCCGATCTCGTTCTCCACGACGGCGCCAAACGAGAGATCGTCTATCGCTGCCATGAAGACAAAATCGAGATTCGTCAGTCCATAATACACTGGTCCACTGTCTACGACCCCAATGGTGATGATCATGAGCATAGGCCAATCGGGCTCGGCGATGTCGTGGAGTGAGCATAGGCACGCGATTTGCGCGTCTAGCGCGTAGTCCTTGCTCTCGAAAGCGATTTCGAACCGTCGATGCCGATATGTGTTGTTGGGGAGGACGTTGTCGACGATTGCGAAATTGATGAGCGATCGTGTGGGCATGCGCAGTAGGGTTTCGACGAGCTTCTCGAATGATAGCTCGATCATCACGCTCGGTAGTGATTCGTAGTCTACCTTGACCCGGACGACGATCGTAACTTTGAGTCGCGTTAAATCGGTCATAGGCCCGACTGATAACGGACTGGCTCACTCTCATAGAAGCTGCTACTTCCACCTGACTGTAGCCCTCTTGAAGGAGGGTAACAATGCGAGCCACATCTGTGGCAGCTAAATGTCGACGAGGCATATCAAAAGGTGCTTATCAAAGAAAAGCTTACTAAAAATTCACGTAAGGAATTTAGGCTAAAAAGAAAACGTAAAATTCAAGTTTTGTGTGAGGAAAAGCCGAACTCCGCGGGGGGTATATCAATTTGTTTTTATTGAATTTTTAAAATGAGATTTAAAACTAAGGCAGTTGTAGCGGACAGAAAAAATTGAGTTAATTTTTTTTGATAATAGTGAAGCATTCTGAAGACGATAAAAAAAAAAAAATTTTTGATGAAAAAAATTTCGAAAAAAATTTTCGAAAAAAATTGAAAATTTTTTTTTTTTTTTTTTTTTCAAATTTCTTGAAAAATCAATCTCTTTGATCGAAAAATAAAGAATTTTGAAAAAAATTTTTTTCAATGGAAAAATGAATAAAAATCACAAAATTGCTCATAATGGTGATTTTTGCGAAAACACAGAATTTGAAGCTTCTGGGCACTATGAACAAAAAATCGCAGCGCTTTGAATTTCTTAGGGATTTTAGGGGACACTTTGAAGTTAAAAATTACCAACGATATCCTTCGTTCATCCATTTTATCCAAAGTTATACCAAGTTATCCAAATATCCTTAATTATGCGAATTTTTGTCTTTTTTCAGTCCGAGTTTTCAATTCAAAAAAATTTTTTCTTCAAAAGCGGTTTACGTTTTCTTATAGAGAATATTGTGTAGTTTTCAAAACCCTCCTTCGATTTCCTATACGGTCATTATTTCCAGAGTTATTGATTTCCAAAGTCAAAAAAACTTTTTTGCTTTGATTGACGATAACTCCGCGGCAAATTATCGTACAAGCTTTTTGATTACGTCAAATTAAAGGGTTTTAAATTTACTAAAAGAGCTTTTAAACGAAACAATCGAAAAAATTTTTTTGAAGCCCGTAGACCTTTTTAAGACGAAAAAAATTTCGAAAAATTTTTTTCAGTAGTTTTCTTAGGATTTCTCCAGACCTGACGATGACAAAAATTTTCATGGTCATATCTAAAAACTAGACACTTGGAGCTACAATTTGCTTTTTTTTTTTTTCTGTGCGATCATTTTCCTCGGAGTTACAGCTCGCTGAAAATCACCAAAAAATTTGGAATTTTTTTTATATCCCTTAATTTTTGTGACTAGTGTATTATGTTGTCTGATACACGTCCACCGTAAGCAGGACTAATAAATGAAATCAAGCCAGCTGGTGTTACACCTGTCATAAATTTCACAGTATAAGTGCTTTTATAATACGAGTATGTTTGTAATTGGCAGCAGAGCTTCGAAGGTTTTTGAATTTTAATTTCGGTGCAATCAACCACGACTCGAACTCCTTCGAAATTTTTAAAACATAAAGGAATATTTTTTAAAATATTCTCCTTTGTGGGCCAATAAATACTTGGTTTTAAAGCCATACACAAGACATCTATCATTTTCCAAATTTGTTCCTTATAAGATTGTTTGGAAAAATTGAAAAAAATTGCTAAAGTAGCATAAGACATGTTCTGTTTCAATTTCATAAATGTCATTACTATTAATTCTCGTAAATCAAATTTAATTGAGGTATGAGACATATTATAAGTCGATTGAACTTGGATCACCAATTTTTCGATTGTGTTCAGTAAATTGAAATTTGATAAGCCGGTCAATGTACTGAGCTGTTGATCATTTTTGATGAAACTTGAAAATTTTGGAGTTAAAAAATCACTTTTTACTTGGATAGCAACATCTTGAAAATCTTTGACTCCATACGTGATATTTTTGTTGCTCAATTTCATTTCATTTTCACCAGAAACTTCCACAGATGATAAGTCCTCAGCAGCAAATTCAGCACGAGATTCATCTTCATTAAATTCATTTTCTACCTTGTCATCATCATTAGATATAACAGCTGTCTCAGACCTACTCATAAAGGCAGAAGATTGTTTTTGGAAAGATCTTCTCCGTCGTCTCTCTTCTCTGCTGTGAATTTGACTCAAGTTTGGCTGGTTAAATGATGACAATGACGTTTCAGGCAGATTGCATGAAGGAACACTAACTTTCTTCAAATGAATACGTTGTCGATTAGGATTAGCTGCAATAAAAAATTAAATTATTGTTTTTTATAATTATTTCATTGTTTTAAAATGTATTTAATCACAATAAAGACGTATTGGCAACTTACCTGATGGTAAAAAATCATCTTTGGTGAAATGTAATGAGCACACGCGTTTAGATTGAGTGATTTCATTTCCTATTTTTAACTGTTTTATCCAGGCTAATCGGCGGTCTATCACTTCGTCTTCGCCAAACTTATTTTTTATAGTAACAAAATTGCTATTAGCTGTAGGAAAACTATAAAATCGAACTGTGTCATCCCGACAAGACTTGCTACTGCATCCGAACACACAACACGAAGTTTTGTTTTTATTATGTCGAGAAGGAAACTCCATAATAGAAAAATCAAAATGAAATTTAAAATCTGAATAATTATATAACTGATGTAATTATATAAAATTATTCTATTAATTTTAAAACGTACAATAATCTTTTACGTGTAATAAACACCAGCTGTTTTAATAGCGACCTGCTTAGACTAGTTTATATTTTATCCAGCAGGTGGAGTATCGAAGGGGAAGACTTCCCAAAAATTTTATTCATTTATAGTTAGCAAGTCACGGCAGTCAATTAGTGACTTCAAGGTTGCTAATTAAATTTTATTTAAATAAAAAAAAAAATTATAGTTTTTAAGCCACTTATTTTTACGTTAGAAATTATTAGATAATTATTATGATTAAAAAGGTTATAAATTGTCTTACCTACAAGAGCCCAAATTTTTGGGTTTTTTCCTCCCAATTTTTTCTTATTATGCCTGTGAAAACTTTCGCAACCATCAGTTGTCAGCGTAGGGCATTCGTAGACGCTAACGTGATCTTTTTTATTTAACCATTCACTGCGCAGATAGCTCATGAATTCCTGGATAGATTTATCATTCTCATTTAATTTTTTCTCGTAAATCTCGTCGTAGAGAATTTTTTCCGCTTCCTCAAATTTATCAGCTGGTAACAGAGGAATTGCCAGCACTTTTGATAAAAAACTTTCCTCTGTTTTAACGTGAAGACTGACCCATTTCTTAATTACTGCCTAAAATATAAATAAAAACATAAATTGATAGTAGAAACTAGCAACCTTGCAGTGACTATGTAACTGCCGTGATTTTTCAACTGTGAAGGAACCCTGATTAAAAATATTGATTGAAAAGTATTGAAAATTTTTTCAATTCTTTTCAATCCACACAGAGATTTTGAAAAATATTGAATGGAATTGAAACTTCAATTATTTGAATACTTTCTAATATCTTATAATGGAATTAAAAAGTATTGAACAAGATTCATTCTTGGATGTCTTTAATACTTTTTAATTCTAAAATGGAATTCAAAAGTATTGAATGGGACTAAATTTTTTATCAGATGTAACTTTGTATATAAAAATAATTCAAAAATGTAACTTGTAATCAAAATGAACTCGTTTTTACTTAATATTATGTAAATGCAAGAAAAATTTGTAAAAATACAACAATAAAATTTATTATTACATAAAAACTCACATTTCATTTAGTGATTTAGATTTATCATTTGATAAGGTAATTTGTAACGTAGAGATCAAACTTTCTATTCGATAATAAGAAATTAAAATTTTACAGCTTCTAAGCAAAAAAAAATTTCAATTGATTTCAGGAGATAAAAGATTGGAAAATTTAAATTTTGGCTTCAGTTAATTAATTAAAAAAAAACAGAAACATTGAAAACTCTGATTAATTAAAAATTTTTGTAATCCTACACGTGATCCAAAATATTAAACTATTAAACTACTAAACTATTAAATATTAAACTATAAATAGGAGAAAGATTGAAAAAATTCACAAATTTGAATTAATATCAATTAAATTTGAAGCCAACGCGTCGGAAATTTAGGACTATTGTAATATTGAGAATGATGCAGAAAGATTCACAAATTTCAATAAATTTTAATTTTTTTCAATCTTATATGTGACCCGAAATAAGTGACTATTTTGTTATTGAAAAAGATTCAGAAAAATTGACAACTCTAAATTAATTTGAATTTTTTTCAATCCTACACGTGATCGAAAATTAAAAATTATTTTGGTATTGAGAAAGATTCAAAAATATTCACAAATTTGAATTCATATCAATTTATTTGAAGTCAACGCATACTTAGAAATATAGAACTATTGTGGTATTGAGAAGGATTCAGAAAGATTCAAAAATTTTTATTAATTCTAATTTTTTTCAATCTTATATGTGACCCGAAATGAGTGACTATTTTGTTATTGAAAAAGATTCAGAAAAATTGAAAACTCTCAATTAATTTTAATTTTTTTCAATCCTACGCGTGATCTGTAATAAGAAATTATTTTGGTATTGAGATGGATTCAGAAAGATTGAAAATGTTAATCCATTTGAATCTTTCTTAATCCATCTCATAACTCGAAATGTGGAATTATTTTGGTATTGAGAAGAATTCAAAAAGATTGAAAACTGTCAATTAATTTGAATCTTTTTCAATCCCACACGTAACCCGAAAATACGGAACTTTTTTGTTATTGAAGAGGATTCAAAAAGATTAAAAATATCAATTCATCTGAATCTTTTTCAATTCTTTAAGAGTTCAGAAATTCTTATATTATTTTTAGATTCAATATAATTGAAAAGTATTAATTTTATGTTCAGATGAAAAACTTGTGGGATAGGATTTATTCAAAAGTATTCAATTCTCATCTTTTTCAATACTTTTCAATGAGTATTTTTAATCAGGGAATAAAATTTTGCTTTATTAAATGATGATATTAGTTAGATTGAACTCTAATTAATGAAGAAGTTGTAATATTGAATAAACTTACATGTACGTAATTAAAATAACATCCGTGTAATTTTGCCAAGGGGAAATTTTTCCTTAGCGACTTAATTGTCGCTTTTTCGTAATCTGTAAGGATTATTAAGTTTTTATTAGTACTTAAATTTTCAGCTTGTTTGTTTATCCATTCGAAGACAGTATCGTATAAATCTGATGTTCGTTTTTCCATTAAAATAACTGCAACAGCGATGTACTAGAAAAAAATAAAATTTATTAAAATTTTATTTTTTAATAAATTATTTAAAAAATACCGTGCTTGCTAATTTCACATGGATCGTGTAAATTTGGTGAATTTTCGGTTTCTTTTATGAATTCTGGAATTATAATATTATTAATTAATTTCCTTACAAGGTAAAAGCCTTAATAGATGATCATGTACTGGTATTTGATCATCTACTGGGGCTTTTACCTTAAGTACAAATTACAAACAAATATCAATATTGTTGAAACAAAAATACCTCAAAAATCCCATCCATGAATAAATCGTTACTGCTGTTCAACAATTGTAACAAGTCATCGCTGGTAAAAATAATCGCTGATACTCCATTACTCGTTTCATGGCCTTGCGCTATATTTTTTTCTAATAAAATTTCACCCAACTTCGATACTGTCTTCGGGATGTTTTCAACATATTTTTGTCGTTCCCGCGACAAAATACTGGCGCACGAGCTGAATTTGTAGTTGGCACTTACTTCTGGAAAACTAAAAAAGATAATTGAAATTAAAATTGACAATTTAAATTATTATTATTGAGGACAAGTAAGTTAAACTAGATTAAGATGATAGAAAGTGATAAAAGTAAACAAGCAGCGACTAAAGTATTTAACGAAAAAAAATAAAAATACAAATTTTTTAGAACACTAAACATATTTTACTTACGGTCGACAAACCTCATCAAAAATTTCTTTTAAACCATTGTTTGTTTCTCGCGCTCGTTTTTTCATTGTGTTTAAAAGCACTGTCCATTGAGCTTTGTATGGATTTTCTTTCAGATTTTCATCCACGCACTCTTCAATGTCACCAATATCCTTTTTAAAGTGTAAGTATGCATCACAAGAAGATTTTAATTTGGAGCATCGAAATATTTTTGTACTCTGTATATCACGAGCGTAGGTAAACCCTTTATAAAAGAGGACCTTTGATCCTCTGCTTTTCCCGGGATAATAAACATAATTAAAAAAATTTAATGAAAAACCACAATGAATTATAATAAAATAATTAAAATTAATCACGTAATTTATTTAATTTGAAACAAATTTTTATTTTACTTTAACTAAAACTTTCATTATTTCAATTTTCATTATTTAAATTATAAAAAAACATGTACAAAGACTTGCGATCAGATAACGAATAACGTAATTAATATACGGTGTTAAAATAAAAAAATTATAAACAATAATAAACGACGCTCGTTGTCATGGTAATATCGTGATTACCGATATTTATTTATTTTACAATAAATATAATCATAATTAATTATTATTATTATTATTATTATTTTATTTTTCTTAATATGAAATAAAATTATTGGGAGTTGTGCCTTTTATGGTTTCATATCATTCTCACCAATAATCAATTTATGTTGATAAGTATTTAGGCTGTATTCGACAATGCTCTATCTCTATGAAAATTAATATATCATATTTTTTATGACATGAAAATTAGCAGTTACTTAACAATTTTTTAATTTTATTTATTAAAAAAATTATTTTTAAAAAATTACATATTTTATTTTTTTAAATTACTACATGTCAATTTATAAAAAATTTTTTTTGCAATAATTTCTTTGTCATAAAATTTTTAAAATTATTAAATATATTCTTACCTAATTTTCATGATTGAAATTTTTGTAACATAAAAATTACAGCAAAAAAAATTAATATGAAAAAATATAAAAAAGTAAAAAAATGAAATTTTTTAAAAATTATTTTTTTATTATTACCATTGGTAGTAACTATTAAGAAAATAATAAATAAATTTATAAAATAATTTTGAAGCTTTTATTTAACATTAAAAAAATGAATGACATTAAAATTAGCACTTGATAATTTTTTTATTTTATTCAACAAATATATTCTATAAAATTATTTGCAGTAGATTTAAAAAAAATTCAATTATTGCAGCTGTCCTCGGCGCAATAAAAAAAATTTTCAATTCAACAAAACAAATAAATAGTTTAAAAAAATTAAAATAGCACACTTTTATAAATGAATCAAACTAAAAAGTACAAAATAAAGAATAGTTTAAAAAAAATAAAAAACACATTTTTTTAAAAAACCGAACTAACAAATAGAAAATAAATTTTGATAAATTTAAATTAAGAAAAGTATTAAAAAGTTTGTTAAAAATAAATTAATTATAGTTTAAATTAGAATAAAATATATTTTATTTAAAAAAAACCACAAATAATTTGTTAAAAATTTATAAAAATTATGAAATATATGCTAAATTAATTTTCTTGAAAATTTTTATGTCATTAAAAATAAAAAATAAAAAATTGACAGTTTTAATTTTTCAAATTCTAATTTTAATGATCCTAAAGTTAGCTGTCAGCTGTCAATTAAAAAAATTTTATTAACAAATTAATTACAATAAAAAAATGCTTTTAAAAATTTTCATTTATAATGTTTATGAATTTTCACAGGTGAAATTTTTTAATTAAATTTTCTTTTCTGATAATATAAATTTATAAAAAAGTTTCTCATGTCGACAAATCTATCAATTTCAGTGTCACTTATTTAGATATATTTTGATAAAAAAAAATATGTACAATTATTCTACAATACTAAAGTTAGCCGATGTTTTTAATTTTTTTTATTTACTAATTAGAATTCAAAAATATCTTAAAAAAATTCTACTTATAGCTTTTTAAAGGTTTTTACAAATGAATATTTTTTTTCTTTTATTGTAATAAATTTCTCAATGAAAAAAAAAATTCTAAAAATTTTTAGATGTCAGTTACTTTGATTTTCATAATTATTTAATGAAATTTTTGGATATTAAAATATTGTGGACTCCATTTTCAAATAAATGACCAAAGTTAGTTTAAAAAGAAATGAAAATTAATTTAGCCGACATCTAAAAATTTTTATAATGTTTTTTTAATTGAAAAAATAATTACAAATCAATAAAAAAAAATTTCATTTGTAAAAATCTTGAAAAACTATAAGTGAAGTTTTTAAAAATGTTTTTTAGTTCTTATTTGTTAAATTAAAAAAATAATCAAAAAGTCAAAAACGTCGGCTAAATTTAATGTATAAAATGAAAGAAGTTTTTCAATTTAAGTAAGTTTATTTAAGAAATAAATTTTTTTTTATTTTTAAAAAGTATAACAATCAATAAATAACAATTGATTGTTCTCAACTTAAATAT
Organism: Cotesia typhae; assembly: GCF_013202065.1. Lineage (NCBI taxonomy): Eukaryota > Metazoa > Arthropoda > Insecta > Hymenoptera > Braconidae > Cotesia > Cotesia typhae. Next base: position 1,488,218 of record NW_027423751.1, read on the forward strand.
TACTGTTGTATATTTAATATTATATCACCCATATATTTAATTAGATTAAGCATAGTTATTAATGGGAAGACGTCCATTACCTACAGACCGATGAGTCAGATTACCGGTGACTTAGATAAAAGATACAAGCTCATCCTGATGTTACATTTGTCAAGAGCTTTAATTTTAGTACCCACATCAATTTTTCATATATTTTATATATTTATATGTATATATGAAAAAGATATCAAAAATGCATGTGGGTACTTAAATGAAAGCTCTTGATGAGCATAACATCGGAATGAGCTTATATTTTTAAAAATGTCAATAATTAAAAAATTACCGTGCAATTTTTTTATTAATTACTCATTTTAAATAATTTATTTTTTTCTAAAATTTTTTAATTAAATAATTAAAAATTAATTTTATCTCTCTTCAGTTCGTCAACCATTTTTTGCATTCAGAAGGCTTGCTGCCGATGAGGGAGCCGTTCAAGCAGCTGCTGGTCCAGGGGATGGTCATGGGCAAGAGTTTCAGGGTCAAAGGCAACGGGAAATTTGTAATTTATATAATTACTTATATATAATTACATATAATTACTTGTGAAGCTTTTTATAACGAAAATTTAGTTCCAGTAATCAATAGAAGGTATTTTTATTAAGAGATGTTTAACATTTATATCTCAATTCAATCATAATAATCATAATAATAATAATAAATACAAATTAAACTTTCAAGTTAATTATGTATGTATAATTATGTATACTTAAGTAAAATTTAATAGTTTCGCATGTTTAAATATTAAATAATAAAATTATAAATTTAAATATGTATTAATTAAATAATAGCAGTTTAATTTCGCGCGCCATTATTGTCTGTGTATGGTTGTGGGCATGTCTGGTCGTGCAACGTCACGCATCAATATATTTCAATTGTCATTTGTTTAAACTTTTTTTTTTCTATTGAGCATTCAATTTTTCTTTTACAGCGTCTCATTATCAATCTTATTATCATTCTAGACGTGGATACATATTATAATAATGTTTTATCCATTTGAGGCTTCTTGGGCACATGATTTAAAACGATGTAAGTCGAATTAAGTGATCATCACTTGAATGTTTTTATTATATAAATTTTCAAATGTGCATTCAATTGATTAATTAATTATAATTATTATTTTTGCAGGGACTTGGGCCGAGAACGATCTCCTCGTCTGTCTACGACTGCATCGGTATGACCGAACATTTATATTTTCGGATTTATACGAAGACCATGCTGATATCTGGAAGTAAGTTTTTCGATTAATTTAAAATAATTTTCTATTAATTAGAAAACCTTTTATTTAGTTATTAAGTTATTGATTTAATTAGTAATTATTTAATTACTTAATAGTAAATTAGTAATTACTATAAAATAATAATAATTAATAACTTAATAAACCATGCTAATTATTCATGTACGGAATTTTTTTTAAAGCGCCATTGCCGAAGAACAAATATTTTGTAGACGACAAAAAAATTCAGAGCAAATTAAATCACGTTTTTTTCACCTTCTTGAGGAGGCTTTGATAAGTTCTATTAAAATATTTAAAAAAGTTGACTTACCACACCCTGATTAAAAATACTGATTGAAAAGAATTAAAAAATATAAAATGTGAATTCTTTTCAATTATTTTAATATACAGGTTTCTTTAGATATACAATTTGCATGGAGTGACCGCTTCTCAATTCTTTTTAATTAGTATTTTTAATCAGGGCGGCCCAACACCAATAAAATGTAATTTTTTGTTTGCAGGTTTATTTTAATTTATTTCACTATCAGCAGGCAGTGAGAGAAAAGCCAGCCCACTACACGCAATTCATCTATTTCATGAACTTGTGTGAATTAAAACGGGCAGGGAAAATGGTTTAAACAATTTGTATTCACTAAATAATTTTTTTTCAATTTCTTATATTAAAAAATAAAATCTTACGAATTAATTAACAAATAAAAATTACACTAATTAAAAATTTTAATATTTTTTTCTTTTATTTCATATTTTAATTTTTTTTCAATTTTTTCAATCAGGATAAGCTTATATCTTTAAAAATATAATAATAATAAAATAAAAATAATAATAATAATAATTGAAAAAATTATCCTAATATTTTAGCCTGAACCAATGCCTAATTATTTTTACACAATTAAACACATTAATTTATACGAAAAATTTCTGACTTAAAATTTTTCTTCGTTGCCATTAAGTTTTTACATTCATTTATAAATTACATGGCTTTGAGTCTGTTTCTCGTCGGCTGTAGAATAAAATATACGCATTACTGAAATCTTCTTCCTGTGGCTTCTATTTACTCGTCATTTCATCATTATAGTGATACCACACATCTGTATGAGGATTCTTCGCGTATGCTGTATAATGCCCAGCAGAAACACCGTAATGACAGACGCAAGCATACAGATCGTACATATGCTTGCCTAGACTCAGTCCGGCTAAAGGAAATGTTATAAATTAACACCTGAGCATTTAAATCCAGAGGGTTATCAGAAAATGAACGTCCGCTTAGCTGAAGAGGTATTTAATATATTTCATAAAATGCTTTCAATTATTTCATACAGTTCGATTGCTTGAAACAGTACTTAGTTCATTGTTTATTTGTAACTTGAAAATTTTCTTTTTTAATTTTATATTTAATTTTTTTAACTGTACATTTTACTTTTTTCAGCTTTTCTCAAAATCCGTAAGAGTTGCAATGCTAACGTTCAAGAATAATTGTTACGATTTGAATGATTGTGAGGCTACAGTAAAATTTATGGAAAGAGTTGATAATCTCATTAAAGCGATGAGTTCTCGAACCCCTGTTAACGCTTTACGTCCTGAAGAATGTCCTATGCAGAAGGTATCAAAATTATAATGAATAAAAATCGATTTTAAATTTTCAGTACAATCACAATCAAATACGAATTTGAAATAGGATCAGCATACCAGCGAACCTGAGATTTCTGCGAATCATCAAATTTTTTTTCAGCTGAATCAATTAATCAATCAATGGATCAATCAATTAATCAATTAATCAATCAATCAATCGATCTATAAATTAATGGCTTTTTTCGTAATTAGATTCAAAGTAAGTAATAGAAACTGGAAGAACTTAAAGTAGGCGATGTTCATATAAATTTGCAACACTCTCTAAAAATGTTATTGTTGAATACTATTATATATTTATTGCGTAAGACAAAACAGAAACGTGCTACGCACGCAATAAATTAACCAAATGTAATCAGTCAGTTCCCTCCGACGGATTACATTACTTTCATTATTATAACCGCATGCTTCTATTCAGTTTCATTGATTGTTAGTCGCAAAAATCTTTTTATCTTGCAATCATACCACAGTCTGTCTTTTTCAATACATTTCTTTCTTATTATTATCATACAAAGAATCGTAAGCCAAGATAAAGAAATTCTAGAACTAAGAAAATTTTATGGGTTTAAGTAAATTTTTTTCGCTTAACAATTTTTCTTCTGAGCTGTAACTAATGAATGTCTTCAAAAAAATGTTCTGGAGTCTAGTTTTTCTTCTTGTTTCGAGTAAACCTTTCTTGTGTGCCTTCTTATCCCATGTTTTTTAACAGTTATTAGATAAACTATTTTCATATTATAGGTAATCACGGACTTTGATGTATATTTGAGGGATTGGGAAGCAAAAGCCTGTGAAGAAAAGCAGAAGTATAGAAAAAATAAGAAGCAATCGACTGATAACACTGAAATTCTGGAAGATTTTAATTTTGCAATTACCACAAGTACTTTAACAGGATTGAAGATAACATTGGGAGGAACGCTTGAACTGATAAATTTCTTACATGAGGAATGTCATTTTGATTATTTAATGACAGCTCGCTTAAATCAAGATAAGTTAGAAGTAAGTAAAATAAAAAATATTCGCTACGCCCGGGAAAAAATGATCAGACCTGACCATGCCTGTTCATGTATGATCAGGCCTGAAATTAGACCTGATCATGCCTGTTCATGTATGACCAGGCCTGAAGTTATACATGATCATGCCTGATCAGTTCTGTTCATGCCTGCTCATATCTGGAGTACTAAATACGCTCAGGCCTGATCAGGCCTGTCCATGCCTGACCAGACCTATCCATGCCTGCTCATGTCTGTTCATGTCTAAAGTGTTAAATACGTTCAGGCCTGTCCATGCCTGATCAGACCTCTCCATGCCTGATCAGACCTGTCCATGCCTGTTCATGTCTGAAGTGTTAAATACGCTCAGGCCTGTTCATACCTGTTCATGTCTATTCATGTCTGACCATGCCTGTTTATGACTGTTCCTCTCTGACTATAGTCAGAGATATGATAAAAATTTTTTCTTTGACGAAAAAAATTTTTGGTCATCACAAAAAGTGCAAAATTATTTTTAACATTACGTTTATTTAAATAATTTTGTAATAAAAAAATTTATTACATTTTCTATGGGATGTTATGGTCTGCTCTGCTCCTGCCTAATATGAAAATCATTACTTATTATATTATTTAAATAAATGTGATATTATAATGAGATTCGGTTACATAAATAAATTAGGACTATCAAAATATATTATAAAACCAATTTTAACATTATATTTATCATAAACTTATTCGATACTCTATGTACTTCATAGAATTGTTACATCTAATATAGCAGCACAGCAGGCGGGAAATTCAAGGCAAACGGATAACACCAGAGTTAAACAGCATTGAGCATGGTTGGTAGTTGGATGGTTGACCGCTGGTGTTACATCCTTACAATAATATGTAATTATTTTTTTTTATTTTATTTTATTATAGAGAATTGCGTACGACTCTATCAAGTACTACAACCATAAAATTAAGCAAAATAATTAATTAAAAATAGTAATGGGTTTTCAGACCTGACCATGTCTGATCAGGCCTGATCAGGTCAATTCATGCCTGATCAGGCATGGTCATTTTTCATGTCTGATCAGGGCTGAAGACTCATGCCTGTTCATGTCTGATCAGGTCTGATCATTTTTTCCCGGGCGTTTACTTCATTTAATTGCCATTTAGTGATCGGTCTGAATTTCCCGGTGTCTCCTTTGGGAAGTAGGTAAACTTGGTGCTCTGTCCAGGACTCAGGATAATTCTGTTATTCGATGAGGTATTTAAAGTAGCCGAGAATTTGCAATGTTATAGTTTCAGGTAGACGCTTCATTATGTCGTCACCAATTTGATTGAGATTAGGCCTGGTCCCTGATTTGCTCCGCAAAATAGCTGAGTTTCATTCTGTTTGAGAGATCGTGAAGTTTTCCGATGGGGGTTCTGCGGTGGTATCAGAGTCTTATCTAATGAATCGTTGTGCTATGGAGTCATAACATTTTATTTGGCTCTTTTGGCAATCAGCTTTTATAAAGTTTCGTTTTTCAGGTCGACTGTGCGTTCTTGGTTTGGTCGAACATACGAGGACGTCAATCTTCGGTTCTTGAAGGCTTTAAATTTCCTTCAAATCATGATTAAGGGTGCATTTTCGTTGAGAGTGGTTGTGTATTCTTGCCAAGTTTTTTGCTTTACTAGTGGATTTGCTTCTTACTATGTAAGACATTTTACCTTTCTTCCAGGGCCTTGATGCATTTCACCATGGGACTGAAGTGCGAATTTTTCTGGTTCTGGGTCTAGATTTTGTGCTTGGTGTGGTTTATTTTTTGAGTGAAGAAGTTATACTATTCTGATGTTACACAGATGCAAATGTGAACAGGCATGATCATAACTAATTTCAGGCCTGATCATGCATGAACAGGCATGATCAGGTCTGATCATTTTTTCCCGGGGTAGGTTGGATTACAATTTCAAAGGGACCAAGGCATCATCTATGTAGCTGAGTGACTCGTATCGTGGTACATTTTTTTGTGCTATTGTATGTTCTGCATCTTCCATTGGTTCAATGTTACTTGGTTCAGTATTAGGTTTTTTAACTTGTTTGGAGTTAATGCTTTTTTGGCTGCCTGTGTCGTGTATTTTATTCCGTTTGTCATCGTTGTTGTTTGTTGTATTGCTGCTTTGATTATTTTTATCTACTTAGTTGGAGTTGTCGTTGGTCCACCCAGTGTGAAACTCCTTCAAACGATTCGAAGGTTCCAGAACCAATTTGGTACACTGATCTGGAGTATCTTTCTTTGATTATTTCTAGCATTTTTTCGCAGATTCCGATGTTGTTCAGTGTGTCAAGAAGTTTCTCTCAGCATTAACTATAATTAAGCATTAAGTTCATTTTGTAGAACATCAAAATTACATAAAAAATTACGATTTTAAATAAATTATCGTTCATAGTAACGATTGTTAATTATTAATACGATCATTTGCGGATATTTATTAGGATTGACGATTTAAAACATTATTATCAGAAACTTACATTTTATATTATACTCAGTGTCAAAAATTTCATAACTTCTGAATATTTATTATTTAAAATATTTGAAATTTTTATTTACATCTTTTTTCATTGTATTATTATTTACAGCAATTCTTTGGCATTGTCAGGAGCGCTTGCGGGTGTAACGAACATCCCGATCCAATCCTATTTGGTCAAGTTTTTAGGCTACTTTGCTCATATTCATTGGTTACTCCACTTAAAGGATCAAACGTTACTGCTGTAGAATTGTTACAATCTTTAATGGAAACTAAAGAGTCATTGCTAATAACCAAAGATAAGAAATTGAAGTGGTTGGAAAAAATTGATACAATTATTGAAGATGGATTTTGTGAAGAGGATAGTAATATAAATCTAAATGTAAGTGTTGCTGAACGACCTTTCGAAAATTTGGTGGATGAAAGCAGTGAAGAAGAACCTGATCATCCAGAGTTGAACGGTGATATTACAAATTCGAGTTCTAGTGGTGATCATTTACGAGAAGATTTCAATAATACGAACGTAAGCGTAGCTGAACAACCGTTCGAAACTTTATTGGATGAAAGCAGTGAAGAAGAACTTGATCACCGGGATCCACATTTACATCATGATTACGATGTCCCACACACAAGTACATATGTTATAGCATATATTGCTGGCTATGTCACCAGGAAAATGCAACGTTTCTCCCGGTGCTTTGATTGCTTAAGTAGTCTGGAGTCTGATGAATTTTCAGATCGTAATACAGTCATTGATGCGATGGGTGATTCTTGTAAACGTCCCAGTGAAAATTTATATAAATTAATTGAACGCCTAGAAAATATCGTATTACAAGTTGTTGGGACGAAAACTGTTAAAATGAATACGATGAGTCAAATCTTGGATAAAATAGCCGAAGAAAAATTACTTCCATATGTAGGCTGCGAAGAACATCGATTAAGCTTAATGAAGAAATTATTAAATTATTTTATTACTATAAGAGGACATTTTTAGCTAATTCAATAAATCGTAATTATACAAATAGAAAAAGTAAGAGCAAGAAGCTCAGAAAAATTTCGAAATTAATATAAAAACAATTTTCATTAGTTGCATTTGTCCGTCAAAATTATTATTTTTAAATATGTAAATAAATAAATTGTTATTTTTTTTATAAGGTGATATTTTCATAAGAATTTAACCTTCCTGCAATTTCCTGCTTTATTCCCGTTCTATATAATTAGTAACACAATAATACAGTTTTCATTTTTTGAAAAATCTTATTCTAATATCGTCATTTTTATAGTACTAACGCAATTAAAATTAATTTTCAGTATATTTTTTAATATATAATCAAATTTTTATATTAAAATTTTCGTCACCGTATAATTTACTTCATCCAATTATTTTCTTAATTATGTATTGATCTATTTTTCGTGAAATTTTCAATTTTTTATTTGCATAAAATAAATAAAACCTTCGTTTCATAAATAATCACCCGCTAAATTTAAATTGGGGATCGCTGCGATTGCAGCGCACTCTGCAATAAAACTTTATTTTCTCAATATTCTGTAGACATTTTTATACATGACGATCGTTCTCCTTTTATCTAAGCTCCGTGTAGCATCCCTTCTCGAGTTGGCAAATGGGTCCATGTTGAAATGACGTCACGATGGCCCATGACGTTCCCAGGTAGTTTGCAGCCAGCCTGAATGTCTGGTTTTTATTGCCTAGTCTTAGGTATTCGAGTAATCCCTTTTTAACGAACGTTTTGGAAAATAAGCCGCTTAGAGGATTATGACAATAAAATAAATGGAAATTACTAGGTTTTCCCAGTCTGTAAAGAATATTCCAAAACGTTCGGTATTTTATTCTGTGACCATTACATTTAACGTAAACTTATTTTAACAAAATAGTTTTTTGTATGTCTAAATTACAGAACCGTAATAAAATTTTGTAGGTTTTTTCCTAGGGAATTTTCGGTGATTATAAATTTGTCTATACCCTAAAATTTATGATAGAAAAATTCCCATACTAAACAATAGAATTTAAAATAGAAAAGTTTACAATATTTAAAGATTTTTATTTTTCTTACCGATATTATTACAATTGAAAATACATATATTTTAAATCTTACTAGGTTTTTCCCGCTACTATTTATTGCAGTCATCTGTTTATATGTAATTCTATATTAATATATAGAGAGCGTTGTGATCAATCCTTTCGAATTCACAACAAGAGATAGCTTAGAGTAAAAAAATTCTGAGTAAAGTCGTCACACTGCCGCTTCAGCGTGTCCAGCTTCGCTTAGGTTTAAGGCAAGTTCTTCACCAACACAGCTCCCCTACCACACAACTCTAGACTGTCTAAACGGCCGTATGAGAAAAATATTCCAGTGCCAATAGAATTCCAGTCTATTCGCTAGATGGGATTATACTATTTTATGTTTATACCCCATCTATATTCCGTGTTTATTTTGTTTTCTGCTGGGTTCTATGTTTCGTAATAAATAAATAAATATATTCTTATTATTTTTGCATTTTAGGAACGTATTTAGCCTTTTTCACAATTTATCAATATCTTTTAGTTCAATGGTTATTGAAATAAAACATGTGGAATGAGTTCGTTAGTACAATTTAATTATCACATTTTAAATTCCACTGAAGGTTAATAATTCAGTAAATTATCATCAACTCAAATCATTATCAATCAAGTGATATTAAGTAATTATTTAAAAATGGATTTATCAGACGTTCCGACGTCTATGAAAAGTATTCAGCATTACTTAAAAATTGCATCACAGCATGATTCACGAGATCTAGTAATTAGCTATTGGGGTATGTTTTTAAAAATTTTTAATATATCTGATATTGTAGTGATTGAAAGTTCAATGTTCTACTTTATTTTTATCTTCGATTTCTTTAAAAATTGTAAAAAATTTTTTCTTCATCTATCAATGTATGTCTTGGATATTTATTAACATTAATTAGAACTTATCCACTATACTTAATTAATATTTGTTAGCACTCATTGGAACTAATATTTGATCCTTTAGAGAATAAGTTAATTGCAAAAAATCAAACAATGTCAAAGTTCACGATATTTTTTACCAAAAAAAAATACTTTTCAAAAAAGTTTTAAATAAAAAAGAAATACTAAATTAAATAAAAGAATTTTCAGCATTGAAAAAAATGTTGTTAAATCGAAAAATCTAAAAATAAAAAAAAAAATTTCAAACGGACGTGATGTTCATGATTTAACCCCTAATGATCTCACGACTAATAATTATTTTGATTCATACGAATCCCCATTAAAATTTTAATTCTTACACAGTTATAGGCAATGAAAGTACGTACATGTTTTTATTGTACTATCATAATTATGTGGAGAAATTTATTCTTATGAAATCGAATTTATAAGATCGTGGCAAAAGTCTGAATATCAAAGGAAACCTAACAGTCGAATATCGAATCGCTAACTTGGAGCGTAAAAAAAAAATTTACTTGACAATACCAACAGAAAGTCTTAAAGTTTAAGCCCCTAATATTAGAATCTAGAGAACACGATTTCAAATCGTCTATTTTTTACTTCAACAACAAAAGAACTAATTGTTTAAACTTCAGATTTTTTGATAAATTCACTCCTGTACAAATTATACGATATTGAAGTTAAACTTTAAAAATTAGTCGTTTGTTTTGAAAAATATTCAATTTTTATAGAAAGTAGAGTAGCTAAGTGATTATGTCAATGTGATATAAACTTAGAAAATTCGTACTTTGAGAGCTTGGAGTTTTAAGATTTGAAACTAGATGGACAGTTTCTACGATGATTTACGTTCGTGACATGGTCTCTTCACAAAACGCTCTTCTTATTTCCATAGCTGATAAAATTTTTTCTACTAAAAATTTCAAAACTAAAACTAAAACTTTGAAGTTTTAATTTTTTTTTTTTTTTTTAAGAATGACTAAAAAGTGGAAAAATGTGTTTTAAACTATTTACAGCTCGATTTTACGCTGCGCAAACTGCTTTGAGTTTATTCAAAAAAAAATCATCAGAGGAAACAAATTTTTTAATTAAGCTCATGACTTGGTTGGAAAATACAAAAAAACAATTACATGACAATGAATGTATCACTAATGATATAGCAGCACAAGCATATATAGAAAATTATGCTTTGAAGATTTTTCATTATGCCGATCAAAATGACAGGGCTTCAAATTTTTCCAAAAATGTAATTCAGAGTTTTTACACAGCTGGATTTCTTTATGATATATTAACTACTTTTGGAGAATTAAGCGAAGAAGCTAATCAAAATAGAAAGTACGCTAAGTGGAAGGCTGCTTATATTCATAATTGTTTGAAAAATGGAGAAACACCAATCCCTGGTCCCATTGATCAAGAAGAATCAAATAATTCTAATAATCATGAATCAGGTAATGAAGTTCATGTTAAGTAAATTGAATACATAAAAATTCAGCTTAAATTTAGATATTAAAATATACTTTTCACTTTATTAAAAATATAGAAGTTTGAACTTTTTATGATGTATTTATTTTCAACAGTAAGTTGAAACATTTTCCGATTTAGATCTTCATCACTCTGAGTGATACTCTACGTCAGAAGTACTGATGCTGAAAGAATGCGATCTCCATAATTTTGGCTGATTTGTTTATTTTAAATCAAAAAACTAAATGGCATTTCAATCTGTGAAGCTGTGCATATCTATCACCTAAACAAGAATTATTTGAAATTATCAAAAATTAAATGATTCACATGATTTTAAAAATTCTAATTCATTATCAATTCGAATGATTCTAGTTCAGGCAATAATCACAACCTCACAAATTAAAATGCTGTTTGGTTTTTCTATTATAATTAAACATTTTTTTAATTACTGTTGAAATTTCAACAAATGTATGATAACAAGTTTAAACTGCTAAATTTTTATGGTTCATCCAAAGAATTATTAAAAAATCTACAACAAACCTGTCTTATCATGGGATGATCCCCTTAAAAATTTTTCTTTAGTTATTGCTTACGATTGACGATCGCAATATATATTTACAATCATTTTCAGCTTCAGATGGTGAAACAATGTTGAACAGTAATTCAGAATCGAATTCAAATAATGTAAAAGATGAAAAAGAGATTATGGATCCGAAGCCGGGTGATAATGTTTCTTCTCATGATTCAGCATTGTCGGATGATACATCTGCAGCTTCAACTACTAACATAAATTTGCCAGGTAATAATATTCTGTAAAAAAAAAAAGAATGTTTCATATTTGATTGTGTTTATCGTCAATTGTTGATATTTATTTTATTAATGCAATAAATTTATATTTAGATACAAAACAACAAGCTAGTCTAAGTGCTGATCAATTGCTTAAAGCGCAAAAATACATTAAATGGGCTGGAAACGCTATAAATTATGACGATATACCAACAACTATAGAAAATTTACAGAAAGCATTGTGCCTCATAACCACAGGACAAGATAGTTAAAGCATAAGAAATATAATGGAAGAAATTCAGATATTTTTTTTAAAAAATGTAATAAAATTTGTAAAATCAATATAAATGTTATATTAAGTTATTTTAAAAAATATAGCAATATAGCATGAGTTCTCGTTAAAAAATAGTATAAGAAATATTCTTAATGATTGACAAAACAATTTTTCTAAACTACTTAATACTCAGCGCTCACAATTATTTTTTTTTTAACTAAGAAATAGTTGATCATTTGCCTAATCGCTTTATAAAGTTTATCATGATATAAAAATTATACCACATTATAGTTTGGTATAAAAATTTGTAAAATTACTTAACTTTTTTTATCTTCGTGTATGCTGCATTTTCAAGTTGTTGTAAAATATAAAAAAAAATTTCTAAAATAAAAATCGCATATCCTTCGAGTTCATGTGATATTAAATACAAAATCACATATTATAAATTTTAATAATAATTGCAATGTATTGTATCATAGCATTTATTCTTCATTTATTTAATATCAATTCTTATTTAAATTTTATTAACAGAATTTTAGTTCGAACAAAATTATCTGTTTGCTCAAACTCGGCTTCTTAATTAGGCACCAGCTACAAATCGAAATATGTAAGTGATAATCCCGACAAAAATTTGTAAATATTTCAATCAGTGACAATTTTAAAACTGATTTGACTATTGAAGAAACACAACAAAATGTTTAATTACTTTCGTTATAAAGACAATTGATTGAGATGAATGGAATTTCATTGGAGGCGTTTTATTTTCTTACAATAATGTACAAAAAAAAAGAATTTTGTTTACAATTTAGTGAATAACAATATTAACACTAATTAAAGATGGGTGAGTTATATCACCGATCTTTAAAAAAAATATATTTTTATTACGGAAGAATGAAGCACAATCTTTTTGTGAAATATGCCGAATAAAGTTCAAAATAACTTCAATTAAAGATAAGTGAGCATAATCAATAGAAAAATAAAAAAAAACTGTACTTTATTATGTGATTATCACATATGTTGCAATTTATTTTCGATAAATTTCGCGAGCTTAATATCACGTTGAGATAGACCACTGACATCGTGAGATGTCAGAGTTATATTCACTTTATTGTAAACATTGAACCATTCGGGATGATGATCCATTTTTTCTGCTTCAAGTGCAATACTAGTCATGAAACTAAATGCCTGTAACATCAGGAAGCACATTAATTTCATTGTTCAAAGAAAAAGAAAATTTTAGAAATAATTTTCAAACCTCATTAAAATTTTTAAAAGAAAATTCCTTGTACATAGCATCTCTTTCAGTTTTAATGGTCCAACCTTTTTGTAAGAATGGCTTTAAAACATCATCTCGTTCTGATAATTGAAGTTTTGTCTGAAATATAATTTACATATGAAAATAAAATAATTCAATTAATTTGTAAAATAGATAAAATAAATGGACATACGGCAAAATGCTACATTTAAAAGATAAATTTCGTCTCAACTCTAATAGTTATAATTCTACTGTAAAAAATCAACAACTATTCAAAGTTATATTAAATGATATAAAATGGTTAAAACATCGGAAAACTCACCATTTCTTTATTTAAATTCTTGAAAGTTGTTAAGTTCCTTCGTCGCAAACCGCTCAGAAACGTATGATTTTTCCCACTGGAGTGACAGATTTTATAGAATATAGTTTCCATTCTGGTTGAGTATAAATATGAACGGTATATCAGCCTTTTTTTCCAAATTTTGTTAGAACTGGCTAGCAGAGTTCGGCTTCAATGGAGGTAAATAAAAATTATGTACCAACATTGATTTGGAACTGTCCTATTGAGACATGGTACCTGGCGGTAAAAATCGAACTAGTATTAATTACAGCAGCCGAATTATTACTAGTGTACACATGCATGATATTTTATTTTTTCAAGATTCAAATTCAATTTTACAATTGCAAAGGGTGGAATTCAATTTTATTAATTCATTATTTAATTATTAATTATTTGGAATTGCACGAGAAAAAAATTGTGCTTGTTTTTCTTCAAAGAGCTGTCAAAGTCAAGATAAGTAAATACTGTTATTCGAATTTTTTCAATCATTCTTGACACATACATTTTTTTAAATTGTAACTTGAAAAAAAAACCGATAAATTAATGCTCTGGAAAAATGGATTAAAATTCACGTAGATTACTCTAATGATTTAAATGAATGTTTTTAGATTTAAATGATAAATATTTAATCGAAAAAATAGAAAATAAAATTAAATTAAAAATAGTGTAAAATTTTTTAATAAATATAAATTAATAATAGTGTAAATAAGAAAAAAATATACTTTATTTAATAAAAAACGTGGGGTGCATGGTGTCAATAGTTATAAATATTTTATTTACAGTTATGATTAAAAGGATTATCATTTCGATAAAATCTCAAAAAGCTCCCCACGATTTTCTGTATAAAGAGTGCTTTTTAGTTTTTTTAAACTATTGTTTATTTTCTACTTTTTAGTTTGGTTTATTTATAAAAGTGTGTGTTTTTAGTTTTTTAAAACTATTATTTATTTTAATCTACTATTAATTCCGTGATTATCATTAATAACTGTAATCATGACTATTGCCTTGACTATTGTGCCGAATCGAGAGCTCAAATACAGAAAGATACCCATGCGCAAGACCACGTGCTTGCCTTATCTCTCTCGCTCACACGCAAAGGATGCGTGAAAAAATCATTTAATCCTAACGATTCTAATTAGTGGGTCAAAATCAAATCGAACGGAGTCAGTTACAAACATGCAAACATAAAAACATACATATGAAGCTAATAAAAAACATGTAAAAAGATTTCCATGGTTTTCTTCAAATTTGTAGTTCTATTTGTTATGAGATAAGAATTTAAAAAAATTTTGCTTTTTCCATTATTAATCATACCTTCGTGAAAACTAGTTTAAAATTTTTTAAATACATTTTTCGGATTTTGATGAATTTCTTATAAATGTGATGCAAAATATTATTCATAATTCCTAACTAATTTGATTTTCATTAAATTCTCGCTAAAATTTTCGAAAATCGGGAAGTTATTGGTTTACCCCGCCAAATTATTGGTATTTCAAAAATCGAGTTATCAGATTTTATTAGTTACCATCATGTTTATTCGAAACAAAATAGATTGTATATATAATAAATATTCTACCACATAAAACTTAAAGACACTTTTCACTATTTAAATTATAAATTAATAAAATATTTAAAATAATATGAATTACATTTAAATTCGCGCTTCGTTGGCAGTAGTGTCACCTGCTAGATACGTATAAAGGCATCACAATAGTGAAATCTCTCTCAAATTCGGGAGTTTTTTTTTATTTTGATTTTTTCAGTGGTTTATAAAAAATGATACAACGGCGAGACTTTATGGGATTCAATAATTCAATAATTCCTTCGAATTATTCAAATTCACGTGGCTTAACCTAACATCAACTTATTACTTATTCACAAGATTAAAAGTACAAAATATACCGTCACTAATTTTACTTATTTTTGATGACTGTTGGTCAACCTATTTAGAAGTAAAAAATTGATATTGAAGCTTTGTAAGTTTGTTCAATCTCTAACTATGTACCTATAAGCTCTAATTTTTTTTTTCCATTTCGATAAAATTGAGAAAGTAAGGTATTTTTAATTTATCAACAATTTATCAGTACAGCAGCTATTGGACTGTGGATATAAAAGCTTTTGCAAATCGTTTGTGTAAGTTCATCATTTTAATAATTTAGTGTAATTAATCTTTATCTCGTGAGTTTTCTTCAGAGGTAGTCTTGAATAAAATCAAATATACAGATTTTCAAAAAAGTGCGCGGAGAAAACGTGCTCGATCTACCGAGTATTTATTCTCGAACGATGCGACTTCCTAACCTCACTTATCTTTAATTTGATTTTATTATAATGAAGAATGTCGTAATTTATTACATTTTATCTCTTGAAAATAATAAACTTTTTCTAGTGAAGAAATATACTGTTGAAACGTTGAAATAGGGGCTTACATATATCGTGGTATCTACTAACTTATGAGTGTGTGGTAACAATTGTTATTGTTAGTCGTATATGAACACATGAACGCACAGAAAAATGAGCTCGAAAATTCAAATACCACTACTTCATTAATTTTATGTTTACACATATTTTCGAGATATCGTCCTATTTAAGTTTAATAAAGATACTTATTGAAACTATACATATATTAAAATTTTAATAATAATTATAACTGTGATTCAAAATTTATTCTTAATCTGTGCGTACCATAATCTTTAAAAAAAAAAAAAAAAAAAAATTAAATAGATTAATATTCATTTCTTCATATGCTATGCTAATACTAATAGTAAAACATTTAAACTGTAAACACATTTTTTTATTGGAAATTATTATAATTAAAATTATTTTAGCACATAAACATAATTTGAAAGTAAGTCATTTTATTTAATTTGGAAAGAATAAGGACTCAATAGTAATAACATTACATGACCGTTTTAAAAAAATCAATATGAAATTTAAATCAATATTATAACTTATAAACTTTGAAAATGCAGAGATTCTCTGTGTTCAAAAGATGAAAAAACGAAAAAATAGTTGGCCCTGCTGATTACCATTAGTACAACTTAAAAATCTATTTATCATTTTGTCCATGTAAGCTCAAAAGTAAAAATAGAAATTTTGATACATTTTGTGATCTCATAATCTGTTGAAATCTTGTAATCATATAAAAAACAGCTGAGACAAAATCTTTTACTACATCTAAGTAGATAATCATACATTAAAATGTTTTTGATTTTATATCTTCGTCCATAGCTATGTACATCTGAAAATGGTCAGTTTAAAAGACAGATTGCGAAGCGGTTGCGGTTGTGCATTACTCTCGACACGTCAAGTTGAAGCAATTTTTAACTTCCTGCTAAGAAAATTGAATCGATTCCAAAATCTTATCAGCTCTCAACATCGAAAAACCACGTTAATCGCCGCCAGCCCGGTCGAAATCGGTTGATTCGTTTGTGAGTTATCGTTGTCGAATGAAAATCGAAGAAAAGTGATTTTTTCGGAATTACTTCAAAATCCTTAGTTTGATCAATTTAAACTTAAAAATTTTTATGAGGCTTAAAAAACTGCGTCGATCGCCGCCAACCGTGTGAAAATCGGTTGAAAATATTGTTGTATGAAACGTCTAAGTATCAGACTTTTGAGCTCGAGGAATTCAAAAACGTAATAAGTACAATTTTGAGCGCTTGAGCATGATGGAATCAGTGGGAAGTTGTAGGGATGGCTTTTTGGGTCTACCGTTTTCCTAATTTTTTTTTAATGTAATGTTAAATTAATTTTATATGTCAATGTAAATAGTTCCCGAACTAATCTAAGACTCATACCTATGCTTCACAGATAAATTTTCGTTATGTTCTTCAGATCAATAAGAAAGTTAAGTAACTTAGTTAAAGAACCTATTCCTCGAGTATGCATCATTGGTTCTGGTCCAGCTGGCTTTTATGCTTGTCAACAATTACTCAAGGTATTCAACAAGCTTATTAACTAAAATATTTAGGTCAATTTGTGTAGTGATTCTATTTGAATAACTAATTATTAATTTTAAGTATCTATTGATGGTAAAAAAGTATTAGTATAAATTCAAAATAACTAATAATTGAAAAAAATTGTTAAAAAGACAGTAGATTGTAGTGAAAAAATCTTGAGTATTGATCTTTTGAAGAATATACTTTTTGAAAAGCTGCAGAGTTAATTGCTTTTGATAGATAAACAATTTTTTTACAATTTATGTGTAAGTGTGATTTATTTAGTTGATTTAAGGGTGTGGTCTCGTTCGTCAGCTAAAAACATAGGCTGTTTTTGGAAATTCTCGTGAGCTTGTTATCAAAGATGTGTTTATAAAAGTTATTGGAGATGATAAATGAAGTCTTAAATTACAAAAATAAAAATTTTTTTCAGTTTCTTTATAAAAAAATCGCACTCAAACGGAACGCCATAATTTGGTATGCCAATGGCTATAAAATAGACTATTATTGATTTTGAACATTTGTTAATAATTATTAGCTAATAATTGTTAGACTATTATTCATTTTGAACAATTGTTGTTAATTTAATGTAACAAAAACCAAAAATATTTTTTAAATAGTTTTATTTTTTTTTGTTGTTATTTGTAAGAAAAAAATCTGAAAATCAGTTGACTGCCTAGAACTTCCCGCTAAGTTTAAATTTGAAGTACCTTTAAATGTGTTTGTCGGTTAATATTTGAGCTTTTCAAGCTCAAAGCACAGTTTTTATTAATCTACAACTTTTGAATGCGTCGTTCGATTTTGTTTTTTGAAAAATCATTTGACGCATTTTTCAAAGCACAAAAAAAATGTACAGGTTTCCATTGATCGTTTGAGAGAACTGAAGATATCTTAAAAAAATACTAAAGAAAAAATTTTGTTAATTTTTAAGCTAAAACTTTTGAATGCGTCATTCGATGCGTCATTCGATTTTCATTTAAAATAAAGCATTCGACGCAGTTTTTGAAGCATAAAAAATATATACATGGTTTGATAATGATTTTTTTCGGACACTTTAAAGTTATTTTTAAAAAATATAAAAATTTGAATTTTTTTTTTTTGGTTTTTTTTTTTTTAATTTCTTCGGAATGGCTCGATGGATTAACTCTCAAATCTAATCAGATCTAAATTTTGATAAACCCTTCGAATAACGTGTCGTAGAATTCAATCAATCGGGTTAAAACGCGTATTAAGTTTCATATCAAGAAATCTTACTAAAATTCAATCTGCGATCCTTGGCTCAAAACAGGGAACACATCCCCGGGAATTCTTAGACACATATACATTCGAAAAATGTAAAAAAAGAAGTCGAATTGTCGAAAATGACCAATTAGACTACACCCTTAAACAAATAAGATTATTCATTAAATTCATGTTCATCTAAGAAATTTATTCATTTATATCACTTAGCCTTTTTTTTTTGTTTTCTTAGAAATCATTTGATATAAAGATCTGAAGCTTCCAGAATATATTGCAAAAATATAAAATAGCCTTACATGAACAACAAAACTGCTTTCGGTGGATTATTGAATTCTTCGATCTATAATAATTTTATTATAAAAATTGAGCAAACCTAAAAATAACTATAGCAATATGTAACATCAAAACTGCAATCAAGATCACGTTTTATTAGTTTTCTGTACTTTATCAATTGGGTATTTGCATGATTTTGATATTCATAAGCTTTTGATATTTTTACATTCTGTATAATTTTTTAAAATTTTTGGAAGAAAAATTTTTCGATTTTGTTCTTAAAAATTTTAATAATTTAATAAATAAAAGTGGTCCTAAATTACATAAAAGTCACGTGATGTGATTGGTGTGACGTCATTGTGCTGTTTGTAGCGCGTATATTTGAATGAGCATTTAAGTCATGTATAATATTTTACATTGCTAAAAAACTTAAAGTTAAGTTTTTTTCAATTTTAAGTTTTATACATCCTATTTTTAATGCTAGATTTTGTTGAAAATAATTAAAAGTGAAATAAATTTTTGTGAAATGTTTTTTTAAATTTAAAGTGAATGTGTTTGGAGGTTATGAATATGTCAATGTTGTTATACTAAGACTTTTGAGAAGCATCAGTTCAACAGTGTAGTTTGTGATTATCAACGAATTAATAAAAATGCCTCGGCGAAAAGTGGATCCTGGTTTTAGTGAAGCACGGTCTGATAATTTACTGCGAGTTGATGCATTCATGGTTGCAACTTATCTCGCTACAAACTCTGATTTTGTATCAGCAGAAATGAAAGGAGCAAAAGCTAGCATGTTCGTATATTTTAATACAGCTGTTTATTTAGATATTAGTTATAAATAAATCGGTGCTTTTTTATCAACAAGTTCATAAAGTATTCATTAGCTGTTACATAAATAATATTTATTTTAATATTTTGAATTATAGATCTGGGAGAAAGTCATATGAAGATGCAGCCATTGAATATGTACAAATTAAGCTTCAGGGACCTGAATGTACTCTTAAGTGTCTTATTTGTCCTGAACACAGAGTACATAATAAATCATATAGAGTGACTGTAGTTATAAATATTGTTGATGAAGAAATTTTATTGACTCAGTGTCATGATTGCGCCGCATCGTCAGGTAAATAAAATAATTTAACAATATTCAAGTAATAAAATCATTGCGGTTATTGTTTGTTTCATAATTTCCTGCATAAACATTCATATCTAATACACACGTTATATAATATGCTAAAATAAATATTTTGATAATATTATAACCAATAATCACTTCTTGTTATACCTTTTTTAGATGGATGTAAACACTCAATCGCGTTTTTAATGTGACTACACAGACGATCGGAAGAACCATCTCCAACTAATGTTGAATGTTACTGGCGTAAATCAGTTTTATCTCAAGTTGGGTCAGCAATCAAATTCATTCGAGTGACAGATTTTGATTCTGAGACAAATATTACTGCTGTACCTAAGTCTTTCAATACTTTGCAAGAATTTGTCAATAGAACAAAACAAAAAAACGTACAGAGCCAAATCTTGAAGTATTTCAACTCTGAGAATACTGAAAAAGCCTCTCAATACACAATTTATTAGTGGACTTTATTAATTTAGGAGGAACATTATGCGATAATTTTATACAATTTAGTGCAAATCGAATGTCTCCTGACTTGTGTGATAATTTAGAAAAGGAAACTCAAAACCAAGCAGATTGTGATCTTTGGTTTTCATTGCGGTATGGACGAATAACAGCGTCGAAAGCTTATGAAGCATCCCGCTGTAATACACCTAATGGAACGTTAGTAGAGTTGCTAGTTGGAGGTCAAAAACTACGCAATACAAAAGCTATGGAACGAGGTAAAGAGCTGGAAGCTACAGTTTTACAACAAGTTGAGCAGAAGTTGAAGCGTAAATTCCAAAAGTGTGGTTTATTCTTATCCCAAAATCACCCGTACTTAGGAGCTTCTCCAGATGCAATAGATGACGAATTCGTGGTAGAAATTAAATGCCCGACGTCTCAAAAAAGCTTTCGCACTTATATTGACACTGACAATTACAATAAAATTGCAATGAAATATTTTATTCAAATGCAGATGCAAATGCTGTTCACAGGAAGAAAAAAAGCAATGTTTATCGTAGCAGACCCAACTTTTGAAGAAACACGGCAATTCAAATCTATTATTATCGATTATGATTCACAAGTAGTTGAAAAATTACTAAAAGACCTAAGTAAATTTTAGAAAAATTGTATTTTCAAGCGTTTATTTAGCTCATTGAAATAAATTAAATTATTTAATAAAAAAAAATACAAAAATTGAATTCTTAATATAAATATTACATTTTTATTGAACAACAACTTTTAAAACTTATGTTTTTTTTATCAATGGTCCTTGTAGATTAGTTAAAGCTGCGGCGATTGTCATTATATTATCCATCTATGGAATAAGTTTAATATTTACACATGAATGAGGTTCGCAAATTTCAAATTCTCGTATTCTTCTTATTAATCTTTCAATGTGAATACGGAGACTCGCGATTCGTTTTGTTGCTAACACTTCATCATGACTTGGTTGCTTCTCAGAACTTACTACTGGTGGTCTAATTAACGTACATTTTTTTTCAACTACAAAATTTTCTATGTGTTTGAAGCCTCTATCAGCCAGTATAGCAGCGCCTGGTTTTAAACAATCCAAATATCCCGATTGAGGAACTATTTCAGCATCCGATGTTCTACCACCGAATCCAGGTGAAATAAAATTAACTATGCCATCAGGTGTACAAGAAATTAAATACACTACTGGAAAAAATTAAGGGATCAAAAAAAAATTCCAAATTTTTCGGTAGTTTTCAACAGGCCGTAACTTTGAGAGAAATGGTCGTACAGGAAATAAAAAAAAAGGAAATTGTAGCTCCAAGTGTCTAGTTTTTGGATTAGAACTTCAAAATTTTGTAGCCTCCGCGGTTTCTGAGTAATCGTAGAAAAACCAGCAACAAAAAAATTCTCAAAATTTTTTTAGTTTTTTTTTTTTTGGTCTACGGGCGTGGAAAAATTTTTTAGCGTAACCACCATAAGGATCGGATACTTTGTTCATTTAGCTTTAATTTCTTCTTTTAAACACCCTGATACGTCCACTCCTCGCTGAGATATCGGTCTTCAAATGGAAAAGGATCTTTTTGTCTTTGATTATCGATATCTCAGCAACCAATGATCGCACAGAAAGTTAAAGGTGGGTTTCAAGAACTTGAATGAATTCCCCTTAACGACTGTCCATTGTTTTTTCGAAAAAAAATTTTTTCTTTCCGTCACATGAATTTGAAAATGCAACAAAAAAAGGGCTTTTAGTGCTTTTTTGGAAAATCGCTGGATCGAAAATATTGAGGAAACCACTAATGTTAAGTGTGCCTTTTACAGTTCAATATATCCACAAAAACCCTACAAAGAATCAAATTAATCCAGCCAGCCGTTTTTTTGTTTCACTTGATCGAATTTTTGAAAAAATTAAAGTATCACGTTTTTTGCTCTGAAAAGCTCATAATTTTTAAAAATGAGAAAAAAAATGGTTTTTTCGAGCTTTTTCCACATTTTCGTTCCAAAAGTGCTTAAATTTTCAAAAAAAAAAAAATTCAAAAAAAAAAAAATTTTCAAAAAAAAAAATTTTTTCGAAAAAAATTAAAAAAAAAAATTTTTTTTGGAAAAATTTTTTTTTTAACAAGTTAAGGAAACTCAAAAAACCATCGCCCAATGATTTTTATCACCTTTCCACCGCTGCATTCCTTGATTCTACTGATCTCCTTTTAATTAAATTAATAAAAAAAGTTAATACCCCCAATCGAATTTCGATTTTTTTCATACGCTTTTCGGAGTTTTTTTTTTCTTTTCTTTTTGTGAATCCTTAGCAAATCGCTTCATTCAACAGTTTTTTCAAAACTAATCCCTCTGCGCTAAAAAAATTTTTTTAATTTTTGGTCAAAATTGTAAATTTCTGACTTTTGATTCTTAATCATGGTTAGACGACATTTATCGGAGGTGGAAGTCGCTCGGTTAGTGACTCTTATCGACGAAGGTTACACTCAACATGCAGTTGCTATCCGGATGGGTGTAAGTCAATCTGTCGTATCTCGAGCTTATACCAGATACCAAGAGACGAATCAATATCATCGTCGCCCCGGACAAGGTCGCCATCGAGTCACTAATGCCCGCGATGATCGAACAATCGTTAGAGAAGTTCGACGACAACCTTTCGTCAATGCGAATATTGTCGCTCGAAACTTCCCCAATCGCAGACAACAGCAACAACAACAGCAACAGCGACGACGGCATCAAGTGCGAAACATTTGCTCTCGAACAATCATCAACCGTCTTCGTGAAACTGGGTTACACGCACGACATCCTAATCGTGTACCCCTGTTGACAGCAAGACATCGTCGAGCTCGTTTAGCGTATGCTTACGATCATCGAAATTGGAACTTGAGGGAATGGACAAATGTTTTATTCACTGATGAGTCTCGTTTTAATCTGTATGGCAACGATCGACGTCCTCTCGTTTGGCGCCGTCGTGGAGAACGTTTTCGCTAGAACTTTGTGCGTCCAGTCGTTGCCTACGGCGGTGGATCAGTTATGGTGTGGGGCGGCGTTTCACGAAATTGGAGAACACCTTTGGTAATTGTACGCGAAAATTTGACAGCTAGACGTTACATCGACCAAATTTTAAGGCCCATTGTTCTGCGCAGACGACAACATCTGAGGTCGTTCATATTGATGCAAGATAATGCACGTCCACACACAGCCAACATTACCCGGCGCTTCTTTGAGCGGCATGACATCACATTGTTGCGACACCCAGCAATGAGTCCAGATCTCAACCCCATAGAGCACGTTTGGGACATAATGGGCCGTCGGTTGCGCAGAGAGTATCCAAATTTGCAGAACTTAGCTGCTTTGGAGCGCGCGCTTCAGCACATTTGGAATACCATTCCGCAGCCTTAAATTACCGTCTGCATAAACATGGCTGAACGTTTGAGAGCCGTTATTGAAAACAGGGGTGGTAATACCCGGTATTGAACCAACAAAAACCTTCAGAGAATGAGTTTGGAGTCATTAAATACGGTGGAACTGACGAGCCACCGGGTCTCAATTCTCCTGAAATACCTTACACACACACACACACACACACACACACACACACACACACACACACACACACACACACACACACACACACACACACACACACACACACACACACACACACACACACACACACACACACACACAGAGAAGCGTAAATCCGACCGCGCGACCTCCACGTGGTACGCTTTGGATAACGCTAATGCCGGCGGTAATTGTTTTCTTAAACTTTTCAAAAGAAAAAATTTCAAAAAAAATTTTTTTTTTTTTTTCAATTTAAGCACTTTCTGGAACAAAAATGTGGAAAAAGCTCGAAAAAACCATTTTTTTTTCTCATTTTTAAAAATTATGAGCTTTTCAGAGCAAAAAACGTGATACTTTAATTTTTTCAAAAATTCGATCAAGTGAAACAAAAAAACGGCTGGCTGGATTAATTTGATTCTTTGTAGGGTTTTTGTGGACATATTGAACTGTAAAAGGCACACTTAACATTAGTGGTTTCCTCAATATTTTCGATCCAGCGCTTGATTTTCCAAAAAAGCACTAAAAGCCCTTTTTTTGTTGCATTTTCAAATTCATGTGACGGAAAGAAAAAATTTTTTTTCGAAAAAACAATGGACAGTCAAAAAAAAAACTAAAAAAATTTTGAGAATTTTTTTGTTGCTGGTTTTTCTACGATTACTCAGAAACCGCGGAGGCTACAAAATTTTGAAGTTCTAATCCAAAAACTAGACACTTGGAGCTACAATTTCCTTTTTTTTTATTTCCTGTACGACCATTTCTCTCAAAGTTACGGCCTGTTGAAAACTACCGAAAAATTTGGAATTTTTTTTTGATCCCTTAATTTTTTCCAGTAGTGTATTTGACCGTATTGCATTTTTTATATTCCGACCAGGTTAATGATTGTTTAACAGGATCTGTTGACTTTTCAATTTCAATTTCTAAACAATCAATGATTGATTCTACTGCTGCATAACGGCTTCGGAAACTTATTGGCAACTGAAGTTTAATTCTTGCTGATGAATGCCATATAATAATGTCTTTTAGATATTCTGCCATGACTGGCAAAGTCTTAGTAAAGATACGACTTATATTAGAAGTGGACATTCCAAAATCATCAGCTAAAATCGCAAAACTCTCATTCTATCTTATTTTTTTTAACGTAATAAATATATCAATGTCACTTAAATTAGCCATACGTAAAATATCGATAATATCCATGCAATCACTTGGAATCCCGATGTATTTACGAGGTGACAGCCGAATTCTTTCAAATGTTTGCTTTAAATTACGCTTCTAAAATTCTTCTTGTTGAAATGCATTTTTCCACTCATTTTCTGTACTTCCATTTGATGTTAAAAATTATCTGATGAAGTAGGGAATGAACTAGCCGTTGTGTTAGAAGATAAATTCGTAGTATTAGGTGAAGGATTCAATAATTGATCATTATTAGCTGGTTGAGAAATAAAATTATGCGCATTTATATCATCAACCAACTGCTCAATTGGAGATGATGAACGATCTTTAGTCACAGGTTTACATTGAACTTTTACACTTCTGTATGAACTCCTTATTTTTACTTGGACACCAACATGGAGTTTTTGACCTCCAGTGGCAGGGGGATCGTCACAAACATTGGATTTATTCTTTTGAAAATCTTCTGGTGTATTGAAATTTGATAGGTCAGAATGTAAATCGTCCATTATACCTCCTAAGTTTTGATCCAGCCGTAACTTGGCAATATTTAGATCCATTGCTTCAGTACCTACTTTATCAACTTTCATTGAAGGAGCTTGAGGATTCTCTCTACTTCCATCACCCATGTTTAATGATTTTGATTGCTCAATAAATTTATGAGGTATAACATTATTCCTCATACGTTTGTTACCACCAACCATTGTCCATTCCAGCCAATTTTCTAAATCCACTTTGAGCTAAAATGAATAAAATTCAACATCAATTCATGCAATGAGACGAAAATCACAAATTTAGGTTATGATTTTATGTAAACATTAAAATAAATTTTTAATAAATACTTACGTCAAAATGATCTTCACAACAATAAAGCCGAGTTGATGATGAATAATGAGTTTTATTTCCACATGCATCTAACCAATTTTTCCGTTTAACAGAATTTAATGGAACATTTATAAAAATTTTTTCTAGTGTCGATTTACCAGTATTTCTACACGTTGGAACTATACACCAATAAAACTCATTTTTGACGACATTTCGAGCAATTAAATAATTTTATTTTATTATAAACAACACAACCAGATCTTTTTTTAATCAATCACAATTAACACAACAATTGTTTACACCTGCCACATGTTTACAAGAGATTGGCGCTTAAAATTTCAAATGAAATAAGCACTATGACGTCACATACACGAGATGGAGCTACTTATTCATTTAAATATCTGCTTTTTTTTATTTATTAAATTATTAAAATTTTTAAGAACAAAATCGAAAAATTTTTTTTCCAAAAATTTTAAAAAATTATATAGAATGTAAAAATATCAAAAGTTTATGAATATCAAAATCATGCAAATACCCAATTAATGTTATTTTTAATTTATGTTTTTGATGCAATATTTGACGTCAAAAGAAAAATTCTAACGAATTTCAAAATGAGTTGAGTATCCTTCAATAATTCGCTTAGAGCAGTTTAAGTATCCTGATTTTTGCATCATTCATTAAAATTATTTTAGTTATCTGAAAATGTACATATTGATATATTGGAACGCTTACCGGTGCCGTATGGTCTCGTTCGTTTTGGTGTTGCCCCTGATCATCCTGAAGTAAAAAATGTCATCAACACTTTTGAAAAAATTGCAAAAAATTCTCGAGTCAGGTTTATGGGAAACATCAATGTAGGCCAGGATATATCATTGGAAGAATTAAAAGACAATTATCATGTTGTTTTGTTGGTAATTATTAACGCAAGTAGAAATAATTATTTTGTTATTATTGAAATTGAAAACATATCATTTCCAGGCATATGGCTCTGATCAAGATAAATTACTTGGGATCGTTGGTGAACAATTAGGTAATGTTATTTCTGGGCGAAATTTTGTAGGATGGTACAACGGAGTACCATCCGATAAAGACCTGAAAATCAATTTGAACGTGGAAGAAGCTGTGATAATTGGGCAAGGAAATGTTGCATTAGACATCGCTCGAATTTTATTAACTTCTATTGATGATTTAAAAGTACATAATATTTTTAAAGCTTATTTATTAAAAATTATCTTTAGCTGATTGAAAATAGATTGACCGACCTCTAGTTTTCAAAATCTAAAAGGCAGCTAATTTTGGAAGTAGGGTACACTTCATTTTTAACAATAAAATATAGATAAATAGATATTCTAATTATTAAATTAATCAAAAATGAATTTTTTAATTAGTCTTAAAGCTTTTAATGGTAGAAAAAATTTTATGTCGACCGAAAATAATGATTTTTCTTTCTTTTTCTTTTGTATTCTATGCATAAAAACAAAGATTTGAAAATAGATTTCTTTAAATGTCAATTTTTTTACTCATAAAATTTTCAAGTTCATTTGAATCTAAAAATTGTCATTGAAAAATTTTTTCATTGTTTTTTTTTATGAACTTTGAAAAAAACATATGATTGCTAAAAAAATGTTTAATATCATTCTTATGAGTTAAAATATTATGGACTCTATTTCCAAATAATTACAAAAAATAGTTCTTGACTAAATCAAAATGTAAATTAAAAAAAAAAAAAAAAAAAATAAGAACATATATATGTGAATCGTTTCATACGGAATCATAGTTTTGAAAGTTACATTCTTCTATTAAACTCATGTTAAATATTGTATGTTTTAAACGACACAATCGTGAATTTGGTATATAATGATCCATTTAGTTGGAAAAAAAAAGATTGACATTTTTGGTAGGTGCACAAATTTTTTAGATCTTATTAGACCTTATAAATATATCTTTCATTTTAAAATGTAATTAAACTACATAGTTTCTATCAATAGCGACAGTTTTATAACGAAGAGGGAAGCAGATTTATCTACTTTTAAATAAATTTAATACTGCAGATATTGAAATATAATATTAATTAATTATATCTTTCAGAAAACAGATATAACATCGTATGCATTAGAAGAATTATCCCAAAGTGAAGTTAAAAAAGTATGGTTAGTTGGTAGAAGAGGACCCTTGCAAGCTGCTTTTACTACTGCTGAATTACGTGAAATTTTAAAATTGCAGAACTGTACAACTATATGGAGATCGACTGATTTTGAAAAAATTAAAGAATATCTTCCTCAATTGCCACGCCCGAAAAAGCGATTGATGGAACTTATGCTTAATAATTTATCTCCCGCAACTTTTGATGATAATAAAATCAACAATAAAAAACTATTCGCACCAATTTTTTACAGGAGCCCAAAAGAAATAACTGGAAGAGACTCTGTTGAAAAAGTTGTATTTAGTATAAACGATGTTGTTGGCCTCGATTTTCTTACTGCAGATGCAATACCCACATGCGACGAAGAAGAAATATCATGTAGTTTAGTTTTTAGAAGTATTGGATCTAAATCTGTACAGATTGATGAGAGTATACCTTTTGATCTATGCAGGGGGCGTGTGATTAATTCTCATGGTAAAGTTCAAAATAACCTTTATGCGACCGGATGGGTTGCTACAGGACCAACAGGAGTTATTCTCTCAACCATGACGAACGCATTCCAAACTGGAAATTCTATGAAACAAGAACTCAATGTAAGTGATCATAAAGCTGGTACGAAAGGACTGATTAAAGTCTTAGAAAAAAAAAATATACCTATTGTTACGTTTGAAAATTGGGAAAAAATTGACAAAGCTGAACGTGATCGCGGAAAATTATTAGGTAAACCTCGAGAAAAAATCGTTGATGTTGCCGAAATGTTAAAAGTTGCATTTAGTTGAACTAAGTTAAAAAAAATTTTTAAATAAAAGAAATTCTCAAAAATATTTGAAGTCGTATATAGTTTTGTTTATTTTTACATCCATCAACTCCATGAAAGAAAAATATCCCGGAATGATATAATTTATAACGACGGTAGGTTCATTGTTTGCAGTATATTAATAATGAATCGTCGACATATTTTCAATATATTGAGAAACTTATGTAACTAATGTGTCGGAAAACAAAGGTTTTGTAAGTTGCCATCGTTTACAATATAGTCTTTCTGTCCTCGAATAATTTAGAATGAATATTTTTATTCCGCAGACTCAGAACGAATAATTTTTTATTTTAATAAATATTCAATTATTTGTTGCTTTGCTATTGATATCACGCATTGGTAACAATATAATGGTAATAATTGAATGATTTCGTTTACTTTAAGTGTATTAATGAACTATGAGAATGATTTATCAATGAAATTTAGTCGTGCGTAATTATGAATTGTATAATATATTGATATACTTCTAAGAAGTTGTATTGTGATCTTGCGTCCGTTATATTTTATCTTTATTTTTACTAATGATCCTTTCTCAACAATTATAACTACTAAATTTATATTAAACTGACTGATTGAGGGAACAGAAGTAATTGTTTAAATTTCGATTATGATTATTTTTATTTCATTCAAATAATTAATGTTTACATAATTATCACATTTTCTTATGATACTTTCATGATAGGTTAAAACGGTAAGAAATGTTTTAAATAATAATAAACATTAGAAAATAACAGAATAGGTAAGAGACTATAGCGATTCATACCCCAACGATAAAGTAACCCAATAAATAAAAAGTTTTATTATTTTTCATTTTTTAATCGTTTAAAGTTCGCATAAACTACTAAAATCATGAACGACTACGGTAGAGGGTAAACATTTGAGTTTGGAACTCGTTTTATTTTTTGGACTGAGCAGAATAATACATTTAAATATTGAAAATATTCATTGGTGTACACCGGACTCGAACCCGGTCCAATGCTTTGATAAGCAAGGGCCGGATTCGATAGGCTACTACGTGCCTTAGAATGTTCTAACAAAAACTAAATCAATAATAATTTTCAATAATTTATTAAAACTGATTTTTTTCTTATATAATTTATTTATTTACGTTAGTAACCTTCTTTTATGATTTTCAAAAAATTTTTTCTATTTAATATGAGAACTAGGCACATCATGTGCGCTTCGCGCGCCTTCATTCGATCGAAAATTCCGCCATAATCTCAGACGACCAATTACAAACCGAATAAAAAGATTACAGAAATGATATTGACTTCCATTAATCAACTTTTTAGGAAAAAATGAGATGAGACGAGATATGACATACGCGCGTAAGCCTAAATGATAAATTTGTCATATTTTTATACTTCTGATATATTCATGTGACATTTATGTACATTATAATCAACTTCAACCAATCATGTTAAGGATAAATTGGCTTCACATACATTTCATCTTAATTTAATGATGAAAAAAATGAAATCATGAATGATTATTATGTTGATTGGTTGGTAATAAAAAAAATCAGATTAAGATTTCAACTTAATAACTGTATGAAGATTTTATAAATGACTTTAATACAATTCTTATTCAATTGTGATACTGATGTTTATAAATATCACGTTTTGTAATAAATAAAAGATTTTCTTCCTTCTATAACCTGATTTTGAGGAATTGAATCCATTCAATTCTTTTGGTCTGGTTATGTCGGCAGCAGGATTCTAAGATCCATCGAATCCATATCGTTTGAAGTCCTTCATTTTTGAATACTTTTATTTTTATCCTGGCTGCCATCTAATAAAAGATCAAAATTAATATTAGCTCTTTACAAATTCTTAAATTGTAAGACGCTACTTGATTTAAATCATCTATCCTGTATTATCTTAAATAGAAAATATCAATTGAGTACTAATTTATTATCTCATAAATAAATTTTCGTGAAATTGTTCGCATAGAGTTATGCTGTAGATTATTTTTAAGAATATCCAATAGCGGCCACTCTTCTCAATGACTTCCAACTAAACAGTTGCTTGCCTTTTTTTTTTTTTTTTTTTTTTTTTTTTTTTTTTCATTACAATATAATTAACTATTTAACTACGATGAGTTTCTTAATTTAATTTTGAATGTAAGTCAATTACTTATAGGAAGTTAGCATGATACTTTGCCGCATAAGTCTCATAACCTGCTTAACCAAATGATACAAAATTGAATCGAAACTATTATTATTTAATGAAACTTAAAAATAAGTATTTGATAAATGAATAACGTAAGGACTACCAATTAAAATAATGGGCGCACGCACGCTTTGACATACCTTAATATTACGCTCATTGATTGGTGGGTTGGTACGGTAAATACGTTCGCAGCCCGCGATTATCTGGCTTCCGCATATTGCATCTTCATTATTGCTTGTTCGAAGACCACTTCATGACGTTTGGACAACTCAAAATACTTTATTGCGAGTATGGAGAGAGTTACGTAATAATAATAAATATATTGAAATGGAAGATAATGTAAAATATATGAAAGGCGATCGAACTCGATTCAGAAAATTAATAGTTATAGCAGAAAATCATTTATTATTAAAAGTACAAGATCTCTATCATGAGCAATATGATACTATAATTTAATGAAAAATTTTGATTGTGAATTTAAATTTCAATTAAATTGTTTGGAAAAAGAAAAAAAAGTAACTTTCTTGAGACCTAAGCTTTCCAGAATTGAATATTCTCTTGGTTGAACTCAAATTTTTTTTCGTGCAATGTTTTGATGAAATATAACATCTGTTACTTGATGTTGAGCTCGAGTGGGTTCAATACTCTGTTACGTATCGGCAAGAATGGATATAGCCATTTCACTATAGTGAGCCCTTAATTTTGTCTCTGATTATTACTTATCTCGTCTCAGTTTCATACCGAATCGTTTTCCGAGGTACGTGTAATAACGAAATGCCTTGTGGCTTGAGTAATATTATTCTTTTAAAAATTTTACTATTTTAGTGCTGGTTACTAAGTATATTAAACGGCGAGCATTCGGTCGTGAATTCATAATAAGAGAAAATATTGTTATTCTCGTATATAAATATTAGTATTCATTAATTTTTTCTGTGGATATGTAACCGAGTATTAACAAACTTTTTAATGTAGTTATTTTGGTTTTGTTACGTTATTCCAGTTCGAAAAGTCATATTTTCTAATTTCAAGGTTAGTAATTCAAAATTTTTGCGGAAGGATAGGGTCGCTTAAGCAGAATAGTTGGACGCAAGATGTACGTATTATGTTCATCTCATGCCAACCTAATATGCATATCGGAGGATCTATAGGTGTGTATTTAGCTCTCGTTATTAGTTGTAAAATAATATGTAATTAGCCTTTGATCACTTGAAATATAATAATTAAAATCTACTGTTATTTTACGATACTGAATGCGAACATTAGTTAATCTGAACATCTATTTAAAAATTCTTATTTCCGAGAAATTGAATTTCGTAAAATTTATAATTTCTGAATTAAAATTGAATGAGTGCAAAATCGGATGCCCTATAATTATATTTAATAAAAATTAAATTAATTTAGTTTGAATTGAATGAAATAATTAAACAATGTATAAGTTTGGATCATTTTCCGATAAATTTTATTAACTTTTTAACGCCAAAGTTGGACTAACTGACCCGCATGGCAGCAGAGTAGGGATCGCGAATTAAGATTATAGTAGGTACACGCTACTGCCCATGAAAGCACATGATCAGACACACTAACGCAGAAACGGACCCCCCGCTAGACAGTCCACAAAGTAGGGAAAACGTCCAGAAGCCTCAGAGGGTTAATTCACCAACTGTTTGAAAGTAACTAAATGGAGTATAATTTATTTAATTAATTATTTATGTTTATACTTTTTATTATTAACGATCACTTAGATATATTAAGATTAGTTGCTAATGTTTATTTGTTTATTGTACTTTATTGATTATAGCATTTTTTTTTTTTTTTTTTTTTAATTATTTATTTAAAGTCGCATCAACCTCTACGGTCCTTAGCGACTATTTATAGCATGTTTATTCATTGCTATATTTTTCAGAGCTTGATCAAGTTTCAATAAAAGGGAACAAAGCATCGACATTTAACAATTATTTAATTAGACTGTAATATTCCGAATATCCGTGATCCTACAAGGAAAGAACAAGATTACACTGGATAACATTACAGATTATACTCATTGTAATCTTCTATTTCCCCCAGTAAAATTTGGATTATACTCAGTAGAATTTTAGATTATACCCAGTGATATCTCCGCGATTTTTGTTCTAGCGCCTGTGCTGCGACTTATTAAATACTATTTTTCATTTTATAGAGCAAAGATAACCGGGAAAAAATTATTTTTTAACGATCATGGACAATAATCTTAAGAAGTATAATAGTACTTGTAAAGTCCATTTGTGACAATAAATTATAACTGTAAGGTCTGAATTGGTTGCAAGGTCACATCTAATGAACTTTATATACATTTAAATGGAGCATTTTAAACTAAATCAGCCACTTTTTGAGGTTGAGTCCACAGAATTTTTTTTAAATTTGATGTGTTTCGAGCCTGAGGAAACACATGTTCATGAATTTTTTTGACCATCCGTTTTTGAGCTATAAATTTCTTTCATAATGTAATTTTTTTCCTCTAACAATCATAAATTTATTTTGCAAAAAATGTATGAATTGGATCGTTTTTTGAGGTAGATTTATTTATAAATCTACACGGAAAAAAGTAAACTGTAATAAATAACAGTCGATTTATAATAAGTAATGATCAACTGCTAAAAATTACCACTTCAAACAGTAAAATCATGATTTTACTATTCACATTGTAATATTTACAATTTAAACCTTACTTTACTCTTTACATGGAAGAAAATACTATTTCAAACAGTAATATTTGCCATGTAAATGTCTAAAATGTTAAAGTATAATAATTAAGAATTCAGACTTTAATATTTATCATTTCGTACCTAAAAAATGATGTTATGATATGTAAAAAGTATAGAATAAAGTTAGTAAATTTCTAATACAAGCAACGTCAATATTTACAAAGTAAAATGGTAAATTTTAAACGCAACGCTAAAAATCAAACTGTAATTATTGACTTGCTTAGTCTGGTAAAATGTATATTTTAAAAGTATAATTTTTACTGTTTGAAATATTAAATTCTCCCAGAGTGAGACCCTCTTCTCTTTCATCTGAGTTCTCCTTCTCTTCATAATATGGACTATATATTGAAATGGCAATTTTTACTGTTTGAAACTGTAATTTTTAAAGATAAAAGAGTCATTATTTACTATAGTGACAACTACTAATTACTTATTTTGGATATTAAATTATAAATTGTGGCTTTTATACTTTCTACATTAAGTTCTGTAATATTTACATTTTTGCCACCCCGATGTCCGCTTTACTGTTTGAAACTATAAAAACTAACCGGAATCCGAGTGAATATTACAGTTTACTTTTTTCCGTGTAACGATTGTAGCCGGTCTCATGTCAGAATTTAAAGAAAATTTTGTTATAAAATATTTTACTCTGTGTATATAGATATACACATAGATATAATAGAAATTAAAGGATCAAAAAAAAAAATTCCAAATTTTTGGGCAATTTTCAACAGGCCGTAACTTGGAAAGAAATGATCGTACAGGAAATCAAAAAAAAGAAAATTGTAGCTCCGAGTGTCTAGTTTTTGGATTAGAACTTTTAAATTTTGTAGCCTCCGCGGTTTTTAAGTGATCTTAGAAAAACCAGCAACAAAAAAATTTTCGAAATTTTTTTAGTTTTTTTTTTGGTCTACGGGCGTGGAAAAAATTTTCTTTACTTGACCACTATAAGAATCGGACACTTTGGTCATTTCGCTTTTAATTTCTTTTTTTATTAACCTTGATACGTTCACTTCTCGGCGAGATATCGGTCTTCAAATCGAAAAGGATCTTTTTGTCTTCGGCTATTGATATCTCAGCAATCAATGATCGCACGAAAATTTAAAATTGCAACAAAAAAAGACATTTAAGTGGGTTTTTGGAAAATCAACCTCTGGATTGAAAATATTGAAGAAACCACTAATGTTAAATGTGCTTTTTACTGTTTAATATGTCCACAAAAACCCTATAATGAGCCAAATTAATCCAGTCAGCCTTTCTTT
The DNA here is from genome assembly GCF_013202065.1 of Cotesia typhae. Taxonomy (NCBI): domain Eukaryota; kingdom Metazoa; phylum Arthropoda; class Insecta; order Hymenoptera; family Braconidae; genus Cotesia; species Cotesia typhae. Next base: position 1,523,411 of record NW_027423751.1, read on the forward strand.
TGTTTCACTCGATCGAATTTTTAAAAAAATCAAAGGATCATGTTTTTTGATCGGAAAAGTTCATAATTTTTCAAAATGAGAAAAAAAATTTTTTTCCGGGCCTTTTTCACTTTGTTGTTCCAGAAAGTGCTTAAATTAAAAAAAAAAAAAAAAAAATTTGCTTTTAAAAAAAGCAAAATGATCCTACATAACAAGATACTAAGGTCTAGAAGAAAGATAGAAAAACTGAAAAAAGCACTGGAAAATGCGAACAAGGAGAAATTCAAAAAAGAAATTAAAAAAAGATGAGTGGGAAAGAGAAAGACAGAAGTTTTTGAACTCAAACGCAGAACTAAGTGCAAAAGTCAGACTGTTCGAAGAAAAGTTGAACGCAGACAGGTCAAGAAAGACGACAGGTAACATCAATAGGAAGGAGGCACCAGTACAAAGGAGTCAACATAATCTAGAGAAACAAAGAACATATCAAGTAGAGGTTACACAGAACAGGGTTGGTGACTTCCTCAAGACGGAAAGAAACAGCGTAGCTAGAAAACCAGTCGCAATAGCAAACGATCATTTTAACTACAAAAGGCGAGAAAGGAAACGAAGGAGAAACAACTTGGTGCTTAGATTCAACACGCAAAATGAAGACGAAAACAAGCAAGCATTTGGTGAAGCGGCGCAAAGGCTTGAAAGGAATGAAAGCAACTTTAGAATTAAATATGGAGACAAAAGCATGGTGTGCATTGAGATGATCTCTTTAGGAGAAAAAAAGAAGGTGTTGGAGAAGCGTAGTAAGTTGAAGCAGACTGGCACTTGGTTGGATAATGACCACACGCCTAGAGAGATTGAAATCTAAAAGTGGTTAAGACAATTGACGAGACAAAGAAGAGAGAATGGCAAAAACGTGAGAGTGGGCTACCTAGGACTGATTACGAGTGACGGAGTCGAGAAGTTCAACGAGCTAACGGTGGAATTGGAGCTAGTGCGATGCAGCACGGAGAAGTCCTTTCGTCGAAGAAGAAGCGTAGAGCGAAGCAGAAACTAGTATTAAGTGTAATGTTTTGGTATGGAATACGCATAACGCGAGTAGGTTTAAGGAAACTAAAGACTTTCTAGCCAAATATAGTATAGTGATCCTACAGGAACCGTAGCTAGGGAGTGATGATGCAAAAAAAACAATTAGAAAGTTAAGTGGTGATTACAATTACTGGGTAAAAGGGACAAAAAAAAGTACACTGACCAAAAGAGATAGGTTATCAGGTGGGCAGCTTGTAGGTGTAAAAAAAATCCTCGTAGAAATGGTCAGATTAGCTTCTTACGACCTTAAAACGTGGAGATCTGGTGAAAACTGAATTTTCAAAAACTTGGGTGAAACCAATAACTCCCAGATTTTTCGAAAGTCATTGATTTTTATAATAACTTTATGGAAAGTTAAAAAAAAACTACCTCTTTGAGCATTTTTGTCAAGTTATGAGTATGTGGCGAAAAAAATTGAATAGCTCAGAAACGGATGGTTTAAGAACTTCGAAAAAGTTCGTGAACACGTTTTTCATTAGCCTCAAAAACATGCAAAATTTTGAAAAAACCCCAATTATTATATTAACGCATTCATAGAAGTCTTGGCGGTTTAATATTAATGCAATGTAGAAGGTAAATAATTAAATACGGTGAATATCGATATTATTTATTATGTTATTATTCGGAAAGTTACTCAATAAAGAATAAGTTTAAACAGATATGATGTAGAATTTGTTCAGTATTTTCTTTTTCACTTTTCGCGCACGAAACACATATTTCTGACGGCGCAACATTAAGACTTATTTTGTGTACCATATCAGTGCGCAGTTTTAATCGTGGGTACTCGTTAGTACCTTGATGGCATCGAATCTGCCGGACCTGGGAAGCTAAAATATTAAAAAAAGAGAATATATCGCAGCTCTAAACGGTGAAAGAATGGCTTATATTTCATATTGAATGAAAAAATAAGTATAAGATGTAACGTTTACGTTAAAGATAATTAAAAAACTATTATAATATAACCCCCGCAAATTACTAAATTTATTTTTACATTCTATTTAAAACTAAAAACTTGATTCTAAACACTCGTTGAAAGTTTTTGATAATTATTTTATCAATACGCCATTTATTAGATTTTGATGGTATTTTCGTCACACAATATTGGGATGATGCATTAAACACTTGATCAATAATGATATAAAAATCCGCTCGCTTAGACTTACAAAACATACTATTGAAAACTCAATAAAAAAATGAAATTTATTAACTTAATCAAAACACAGAAAGCTATCGATAGTACGACGTTACACCTTATGCTTTACAATACTCATTTGCATGACTCCTCGTATTCTTGAAAAGTTTATTTTTTTTCAAATCTTTACAGTCATCAGAACTAATTAATATATAAAATTCTTTCAACCTACCGATTGCCAGTATTGCGAGAGGGACCATATGCATCGGGTCTATCATATGCTTCCGTATACCTGTATATTACAACACATGATAGTAATTTACACGATTAAATAAAGAAAAATAGAAAGTCAAGGCATTACCCTTATTTTTAAGATACTAATGGCAACTTCTAAATAAGTCTCTCCATTTAACTTATTATTGAGAACACAAGTCTCCAAATAATGATGACAGTTATTTAAGCTATAATTAATCACGATAATTTAAACATTCATAAGCCAACCTAAGTATTAAAAAAAATAAAAATGAATTTCTCCATCACTTAAGAGACGTTATGCTCTTTGTTACGATTCTTTGATTTGTCCAATACTTTGTTACTTTTGTAAAACGTCGCTAGGTGAGCTGCGTGAAACACTCACAAAGTAACGGATCAACTAAAAAAAAAATTTTTTTTTCATTTTTTTTTTTTTTAAAGTTATTTGAATGTTCCTAATTCCTTTTGAAAGAAAATTGATGATTAATAATTACTTAATCGAGGAGTTTTTGTTAATTATATACTTCTCGAAAAACTTATTGGCCCGGGTCTTACTTTTTAATAAAAGAAAAGAGTTAGATTAACACTGTCTTTACTATTGTTAAGTTATGAACCTATAAAAAAAAAAAAAAAAAAAAGGGGGGGGGGGATCGTCAATTAAAAATGTTAGAAAATTGTGATTACGCTCATGAAACTTCGGGTAATTCAATTAACTGGAGAGATTTTCGAAGATTAACTTTTTATATAAATTCACTTCTCAATGGATTATCGTGGACTAAATCAGGACGTGAGCATAAAATTATATTACGAAAAGCGATGCCTAACAATCACGTAGTCAAGCAATTTTTTTTTGTCATAATTGTGGAGCTGCCCATTTTCTTTAACATTTTGCTTCATCAAATAGTATAAATACTTTACAAATTGAATTGACGTTTAGAATCATTTAAAAATATGTAAGTTACGAACTGATCATACTCCGCACTCGTCTTACACAAGACATTGCCTTTTCAGCACTCATAATAATGATTGAACTATAGGGATAAGTTTAATTTCCTATTCATATCACGAATATTTAATTTTATGAGTTATCTAGAGGTTGCCAGATAATTGATTTTAAAGAAGCTATTGAAAGTTTATTAAATTTAGTATAGACTCTTACCCGCCACTCATGGGTTGATATACTCCACTATTAACTGAATTGACAGGTCTTCTACTAAACATATCGGTTTGTGGTCCTGGTCCAGAATTATAACTAGGTGTTCCGGAAGCGTAACTTTGGACACCACTTAGAGGTCTGTGAAAGATTAAGGTATTAAAAAAAAAAAAATTAGTCTACCCATGACAGATATAATCAGAGATAAACATAGTCTGTACTAATTGTTATGTGTAAATAATGCACAGCCTCTTAGAAACGCAAATTATTTTGTTCCTTTCTAAGAAATCATCCTAATACGACCCCGAAAAAAAATTTGTTTTTTCCCAATTTAAATTGTGTGTGTTGACATCCTCAATTATTGAAAATTGAGACGAAGCCAATAAATTTTTAATTTTTGACAATTATTGATTTTCAACGGAGGAAGGTAAAAATGCGACTAAATTGATCCGATTAGGGTTTCGAAATTAGACACTTCAAGCTTTAAAATTTTTCGTTTTTACTGTTTGCTATGTCTATGATTGATAAAATTAAAACCTATCAAAAATTATTCAAATAATAATATTTTCTATAACAATTTGACTACCGGGTTTTGATTTTAAATAACTGCTACCAAAACTATAAGTTCTGATCAGAAAGGCACAAAAAAAAAAAGTTTTTAAGTAAAATATCCAATCACTATTGAAGATCGTCAGTATTTGATTACATAAATATCCGTAATTACATTACCCAGAATCTCCATATCCAGATCCATATCCACCCGGTGTTATTGTATTACCATTTCTCATCGGGCCTGTGTTGCGATCATAATCATTTCTGGAATTATAAGGGTCAGCAGCTCTACCAAAATTGTCTACTCGTCCGTAATCTGTCATACCTGACATATTACGACTGAAATCACCGCTCATTGCACCTCCACTAGGAACTAAAAATTGATTAAAACAGTATTATTTTGATATTATAAAACTACTTAAAGTAGCTTGAACTTAAATTAATAAAAATAAAACGAACAATTGCCATAATCTGATCGAGATCCAAAATCACTATTGCGACCATAATCGTTACTTCTTCCATAATCGGCTCCTCCAGGCCCATAGCCGACGGCGCCAGTATTTGGACCATATCCACTGACCATGTTAGGCGCTGATCCATATCCTCCCATACCTCCACCGCCCACGTTTTGTCCATAATTTCCACGATCAGAATATCCACCGCTTGAATAATCATTACCACGTCCGCCAAAATCATTATTGTTTCGATTGCCATAATCACCATATCCTCCACCAACACCACCTGTAGAAAATCCGTCGTAACCAGCACGTGGGATTGGAAAAACTGTAAATATTGCGAGCTTCCCAATAATTTGGGCTTATCAAACTACCATAATAAATAACAAAACTATTGCATACATTCTATTTTTTTTTGCCTTAATATGAATCTATCGTTAATAATATACCTCCGCGGTGGCTATAAGGACCAGGCCGATTGTCGCGACCACCGTCTCGTCCACTTCTTCCGCCTCTCATTGGCCCACCTCTTCGATCATCTCTGCGACCAACAGGACCACCCCCTCGTGACTTGCCTGTCGATTGTTCGACATTTATTGTGGCACCTTTGAAATTTGTATTATGTAAAGCTTTGATTGCTGCAGCTGCATCTTCTTCTCGAGCCATATGAACAAACCCGTAACGATTCATCACATCGCATTCGGTAACTTCACCGAAACGAAGAAATAATTGACGCAACTCATCGTTTCGGCAGTTTTCGGGTAAACGACCAACGAAAATTTTTGTTTTTCTCTGAAATTTATGATACATAATAGACTTTAGAGAAGTTAGTCTTCCATGAAATAGAACATTACGTATATCATCTTTTACAATAAAAATTTGTAGAAAAAATTTTCAAGTTTACTTCATCATCTAAGAAATGTATAACTATAATATTACGAGTTCTAGTCACTATGCATGAGTAGAATTCACGTGATATTAAGTATTGTGAGAACTTTTCAGAGAATTACTGAAGTGAAATGACTATTGAATAGTTATTCAATTCTTTTGATGGTATATAGACTAATAAACACTCTAACGTTATTAGATATAGGGATAATATTTAATAGTTTAAACTTCATGTTTTATTTTTTTTATCTATCTGACCAATGTAACACATTTTCCGTTTATAGGATTGATGAAGGTGTTTCTTTGATTTCGACCATATACTCTTGTAATGAAAAAAGATATGGTGTCTAATCAAGAATTGATTTTATATTGCTCAAATCGCATATCGATAGCTTACAAATTGAGAAACTATCGAAAATATCAAAGGATTGAGCATTAGTTAAATTAAATTATAGATTAGGAAAAATGTATTGGTGTACATTCTTAAATGTGTTACAAGTAGCTGCAGCACAGCAATATGTAATGGGCTACAGCTGCTGGTAGTGAGAGTGTATGAACGCCTGATCATTCTTACCGGTAAATTTGAGGAAACCATTTTCTGAAAAAGACAAAAATAACAGTGACATTAAATTTTATGGCCATTAAAATCTTATTTAAAACTATAACTTTTATCATGAAGATTATGCATTTAGTACGTTATTTTACTCTTTACAAATTAACGTTTTTAACTAGAAATTAAAATATAAATTTTAAATTACATAGGTCCAAATTTTTATAGAATTTTCTAATAAGTATTTTTTTTTTTTTTAAATATGAATATTATTTAAAAGATTAATTTCAGTCTTACAGAGAATGTGAGTCATATAAATATTTAAATAATTTTTGTTTAACGACCGAACCTTAAAATTTTTTCTGATAAGCTTCAATTCATGCTTATAAGTTTTTGATTACAAAAAAAAATCAGACCAAAAATAATGCTGAAAAATTTGGATAAATAGGCATATATTTGATAACTTGAAAAGTGGTGAACATACTAAAAATATAAAATTCACTTTCGCAACCTTAAATTACCTCAAAGAAATTTGAAAACGTTGGAAATTTGTATTTATAAGGATATGTAAAATTGATGAGGTTAGTAAATTCGAAAAACGTTTAGAATGTTCTTTTATGTTAATAATCTGCAGTTGCTTAATCAATGCTTAGATTTTTAAAAATATCATTTGATTGGAAATCTGTTTTTTGTAAATTTTGTGCATCACTTCAATTTCGTGATGTTTTCTTCAAAATGAGGTATTCATTTTGATTAGTAATATTGACATGGAATAATACAATACTGGCATAGCCAGTCTATTAACTCAATAATCTTTATTCTAATGACTATATTTCGTAAATTATAATAGTCTAAATAAATAAATAACGGGATCTTTTTTAGTATTTAAAACAATATAAATAAAAAAACTTGAGTGAAGACGGTGAAAGAAATGCATTTTCTGTTGTTTTATTTCTTAAATAATGTTCTCAATAAATTTTCATTATTTGACGTAAATAATGTAATTTTTGCAAAAACTTACCAAAGATTTTTTTCTTCTTCTTTTTATTTTACATTATTTAATTTGCTAACCTTATTTGATACGTTAAAAGAAATAAAAATTTCCGAAAATACACTTCATAGTTTCAAGCTTTTATATTATATGATTGTATTGCATGGTCATTACTAAGATTTGGTAAAAAGTCATAAATGCTTACTTTTTATAGGTTGATCATTAACATCATAAAATAAATTATTTTAGTTAATTAATATTATTTAAATAACATTTATAAACAATAATACTCACGTTCTGAAAGTTTGTTCTCAAAAGTCCAAACTGATGTGAAATAGATTAGAAATGTATTATATTTTAATTATCTTGATACTAACAGTGAAACAATAAAAAAAAATGGCGATATTTATGAATTTTTTTTTGGGGAAAGAATCCAAAGAATCACTGATGATCTCAAACTTGTCATACCCGATGATGTGATAGATGTCGTTGTTGATGCATTACGTGGCAAATTCACTATGATTTGAATTATTCAATTTGATTTACAATAAATAATAAATAATGAATTTTGTGATATAATTCTCAAAAGTTGATGTAGCATATAAATTAAAGTCAGCGTATAAATTATAGCATATAAGTATAGTGTTCTCTTTAAACAAACAATAAATAAAACAAACAAAACTAACTTTGTCAACACTTCGGGACGACGTTTATTGGACTGATTTAAATTGGAAAAGTAACCGATAGGACATCCCAATTACCCAGATCCCTAATACCCGAATTACCAATTACTCATAATCCCGATGACCCAAATTTTCAATTACCTAAAATTCCGATCACCAGTAATTTCAATTACCCATACTACCAAATACCCAAATTTTCAATAATCCAAAAGTTCGATAGCTTAAGTTTTCATTAACCAGAAACATTGATGACAAGACATTCCGATTGGACAGATTTCATAAGCTCAAAGTCGATTTCTTTATTATCGACAGATGAAACTTATTGTAAAAAATATATACATTCAGTTATTATACAGATGGCCAAAAACTATTATAAAATGAAATATCATATAAACATGTTTAGAAAAATTTAAACGTGTTTTTTTAATACATTTATTCAAATTAAATTATGAATCATAACTATTTTTAATAATAATGAAGTTTATTAATATTATTTTCAATTTATTATAATTTTGACAGCGTTAACAAAAGTTATATTTAAGTACAACTGATCGATATTTATCTTGTTATATTAACGAATAACTTTTTAAAAAAAATACAATTTAAATGTAACAATTAGTGCGATTATGATTATTATTTATAAAGTAATAAAATAATAAACAGTTCGTGCGTACGTGTAGGCTTTAAAATCGACTTAAAAAACATTAAGTAAAAAAAAGTAAGCGAATTATAAAATAAAAAAATTAAATATTCACAGTTAATAAACAATAATCACTACATGTTGAAATAACATTAAAAGATGAATTAATTCTTCAAAAAAAATGGACTTTAGAGCATACTCTATAAAAAGTTTAATATTTTTTTTTTGGTTTTTATTCAGTTCTTTATTTTATTCTCTCTAATAATAATTGCTTATCATTTTAAAAAAGTCCATCTAACTAAATTTTTGCTTTTTCTTCAACTTAATCTGATAGTTTTCAATATGAAATTTAAATTACTAAATGACAATAAATTTAAATAAATCCCGCGTGGCTATAACTCACACTCCAGTCCAGAAGTGGGCAGTACAATCAATCTAGTGACCTTTGCTGATTATAACGAACTTAACTAATATACACAGTAAAATATCAACAAAGTTTCGTAGTTATGTCTTTGTTTCTCTGTTTTTCATAAGTTACTAACGAGATTATTTATCGTGTACTGTTTGGAAAAAATTTATGAATTAACTTTTACACAAAAAGTTCATTTTCATATTAGTTAGTCATCAAATGTTTTTTCTCGGCTTCACCTCGGACAACAATTACATGTGGTCTGAGACATTTCTTATTTTACTGCCCTAGATGTGTAATATACTATTAGAAAAATAAAATAAAGAAAATTTTTATCTGAAAATACATTTACTACGACCTATGCCCCTTAAGGCGGAATTTTATGGTGACGTTGAACGCTTCATTTCACGTTGAATATGTATTGTTATGCCTCCATCTAGTTTATAACATATTATTATTTTTGATTAAGGATCTTACCGACGGCGGCTTCTCGCCCGGGAGTATTGAAATACTCGGTCTCAGTGCGGGAGAGGAATTTAAATTTAATAATAAATTATAAGACGAGTTTGTTTAGTTGGTTTACTCAATATTTGAACTTTAATTTATTATTAGATTATTTAATAGAGAAAAAAAAGAAAAACTCTTGTAAAATCGCTCGACAGTTGTTTAACAATAGATAGTTCTCAACTACTTGAGTTCTCGAGGAGTAGTGTCGTTACAAAAGCGTTGATTCGAAGTCCTCAGCTTCACATCTCCCTCCATTTTTCCACACACATAGGCTTACACTACGTTACAACTTAACTATTCCTTACAACTAATACATATATAGAGACTTATCCTTATAACACATAATTACTATCTTTTACAACCTAGTTCCTTGAACACTATTACTTATTAACTTACACTGTGATAGATTATTTTCTTCTACTGAATTATTTTATATATTATTTTATTAATGGGGTTATAGTAGTATTACTGATGAAGATGATTATGCTATTAATGACTATATTAATAACAATAATAATAATAATAATAATAATAATAATAATAATAATAATAATAATAATAATAATAATAATAATAATAATAATAATAATAATAATAATAATAATAATAATAATAATAATAATAATTATTATTATTATTTATAATAATTATTTATAATAATTATTATTTATAATAATTATTTATAATAATAATAATAATAATTATCGAATTCGACGCATTGTTGCTGAACTTCGGTGGCGTCATCACACACTGAACAAGAGTACTCTTCTTGTCATCAAAGAAGAGTCTCTTAATAAATTGCGGGCTCTAGTGGCTGCTAAAAAGTCATTAGAGAAAAGGCTGAAGCGGTTGGTCGACAACTCGTTGTTTCGATCCAGCCCTTCACGGTTTCTGACACCAAAGACCGATGTTACCGGGAATTATCCAACACCTGAGCGGGTGGAAGCTTTTTGGACTGAGTTGTATGGAGATCAACCAAACGTGAACGCCAACACTCCAGCTCTGCACGACTTCAAAGTATTCTGTCGGGAACACCGTCGACAGAATGCTGATGAAGAGAGCCCTGCAGTCAGTGTGGATGAAGTTCGTTCAGCTCTAAATGGCAGCAAAAATTGGGCTGCCCCGGGACCAGACGGCATTAATGTCTTTTGGTGGAAGAAGTTTACTTCTACCCACCTCCATCTGGCCCGCATATTTACATCATACATTAGAGCTGACGATCCGATTCCGGACTGGCTTGTAGAAGGGCGAACCGTACTGATACCTAAAAAAGGTGACTTGTCTGACCCTAAGAATTTCAGGCCTATCACCTGCTTGAATGCGGTTTATAAAATTTTTACAAAAATTTTAAATAACCGTATCTTGCAGCAGATAGAGCCTGTATGGCAACAGATATATGAACAACGTGGCAGTAAAGAGGCCTGTCAGGTTGCAAGGAGAACCTGATAGTGGATCGATGCGTCTTACAAGATGCGATCTACTATCAACGCAACCTGTCAATGGCTTGGATTGACTATCGCAAGGCATTTGACTCAACTCCACATGAGTTAATTTTATATCTACTCAAATGCCTGGGAGTCAATCCCGAAATAGTGGAATGTATTCGGCGTACAATGCAGCTCTGGCGAACGCGATTTCACATTGGAAGTGGAAACGCATTGCACGTAACCGGAGTTGTAGAGTACAAACGAGGGGTCTTCCAAGGCGATTCCTTGAGCCCTCTGCTGTTTTGCATTTCACTGCTGCCTATATCTGTTGCTCTCCGTAAAACTCGTGGGTACTCTGTGGGGCCTCCGGGTGATCGAAAATATTCGATCACCCATCTGCTTTACATGGATGATCTGAAGCTATATAGTGCTGATGAAGATCATCTACAAGCAGCCCTCAACATCGTAGCAGAGTACACACGAGATGTCGGAATGTCTTTTGGGTTGGACAAGTGTGCGGTCGTACATCTGGCGAGGGGTAAGTGCTCTGATACTGGTGATGATGTCGAATTAGTGGATGGGAGCGTCTTAAGCCAATTAGACACCGGGGAGTTGTATAGATATCTAGGAATGGAAGAGCACCGCATGCATGCGGTCTCTGAAGTCCGAACAACTCTCCAGAGCGAGTATGTTAGGAGACTCCGGAAAATTTGGTCCTCCGAACTTTCCGGCAAAAACAAAGTCTCAGCTACTAACATGCTCGCTGTCCCAGTCTTACTATACTCTTTCGGTGTCCTGAAATGGACCCGAAAGGATTTACGAGATCTCGACATCAAAACCCGTAAGATCATTAATATGAATCGGAGCATGCACCCCAATTCATCAGTCGCCAGATTATACCTCTCCCGGTCCATCGGTGGGAGAGGTTTGCAGAGTTTGGAGCGGCTTCACGACCGTTTGGTCCTGGGTTTAACTCACGAAGTTGTCAATTTCACTGCAGACGAGGATGACTTTCTTATGCAAATTGTACATAAACATGAAAATGCGCATAAGGGGTCATTCTTGTATAAGGCAGCAATATATGCGGCAAGAACCCTTGGTCTTGGAGAAATAAACGCTCTTATGGAACTCCGAAAGGAGGAATTTAAGAGCGTCATCAGGAACGCCGAGGAAAAACTACTCCTTGGCGAACTGATGGACAAGTCCATGCACAGCGTGTTCTTTAAACACGTGCGTGATCATGGCTTGTCCATCCAGCTGACGTTTTCCTTCTTAAAGTCAGCGGGCCTGATGTCCGAGACTGAAGGGTTCATATTTGCCTGCCAAGATGGTGTCATTAACACTCTTGAGTACCGTAGCAAGGTGCTCCAGGTGCAGCTTCCGGACACGTCCTGTAGGAGGTGTAGACAACATCCGGAGACGCTTATGCACCTTTTGTCGGCATGTCCAGTGCTGGCGAGAGGTGCATATATCCAGCGTCACAATGCTGCCCTGAGAGTACTGTACTACTATCTTCGTCATTGCTACGGTATTGACGTGACACCAGTGCTGCCTTATTTGCCAGGAGATATTCCCCAGGTTGTTGAGAATGACAGTTGCAAAATTTATTGGAACATGCCATTTGCAACAACCCGGCGGATAGATCACAACAAACCTGATATTGTGCTCTTCGACAAGGCCACTCGTGACATCTATGTCATTGAGTTCTCGGCCCCGGCTGAATACAACATCTCAGCCAAAGAAGAGCACAAAAGACAAATATATCAGGATCTCCTGGTTGAAATTGGCAAACTTTACCCAGGTTACCGTGTCAAGCTCGTCGTTTTGGTTGTCGGCGTCCTTGGAGGGATGAAACAGTCTTTTGTGTCTTCACTTGCGAAGATACCGGCTTGCAGTTCAGCAGCCGTGTCTCTAGCAGTGCGGATGCAAAAGGCTGTCATTTTGGGATCCCTGCGTCTACTTAGGCAAATGAATTTGGCCTGCTGCACTCACTAACCGCCTTGTTGTGTGGAGTGGTGCAGCAGTAATGGATGGCGCTCAGGCTGGGCCCTCGGAGAATCGGACTCCGGGGAAAACCCCCCTGAGCAATTAATAACAAATAATAATAATAATAATAATAATAATAATAATAATAATAATAATAATAATAATAATAATAATAATAATAATAATAATAATAATAATAATAATAATAATAATCGTAATTAGTTTGATCAGGGGTTTGCTAATTGGTACTTATATTATAATTGGTCAATGTTAAATTATTATTTACTTATTTATATTAGAATAAAAGATTATTTAATTATTAAACTCTAGTGAAATTTAATTGTTAACATATCAAAATTTAATATTATTTAAGGCTTTTAGTTTATTTATTAAATAAAATAACATATTTTCAGCTAAATTTATGTAACATGTATTGTTTATGCATTCCTATGGTTACGTTATTTATATTCTGTAGAACAAGACCCCATTGAGTTTCCACACGTGTCTTTTATGACTTTTCCTCAAAATTTTCAAGTGCCCTGTGGCGAGAAAACAGCCCTGGGGCTATTTAGACTTTAGGGTTTCTTGAAAATTCAATACTATGCCCTTTTCTGTCAACATCTTTTGTTTTTTTTTTTCTAAATAACCCAACGAACTATCGAAAATTTAGTTAACTTAAATTCTTTAACAAACATTTTGTTTTACTCTTAGTTCTAGTTAAATCGTATATTTTTAAATGATAATATTTAAAATATACGATTTGAATATCTGTTCCCGCTATATCACAGGTGCTGTCACCTGTTGGCTTAAATCGTTCAGCCAGGACATAACAGTATTCAACATTGCTGCTACCTGGATGAGGTAGTCAGAACATTTAAATGTCAAAATCTAAATGTTGAATTTTTTGTGTAATTTGATAAAATCAGGTTATAATGTCATATCAATGATAAGATCAACTTGACATAGTATTTATTATTTCTATAAGTTAATTATGTAAAAATTGAGAAAAAAACTCAACAGGCATAAATAATAAAACAATCAATGTACATACATGTAATTTTTTTTAAATATTTAATCACTACAAACTTAACTGTTAGGGAAAAAAAAAAAAAAAAAGAAAAAAAGAACCCTGATTAAACAAAATGATTTGATATGATTAAAAATTATTATTTTTCTAATTATTTTTAATCCTGTCAAATCATGTAAATCATTTCAAATCATATCTCTTAAGGGGCATTCAACATTGTGAAATCATTTTGTTTAATAAGGTAAAAAATAGTGATTGAATATCTGCTGATTTCAATATCATTAATAACAACACAAATGTCATAATCATCCAGATTGTTAGTATATAAGGTTAATGATGAGCGATAATCAAAAAATTTTTATTTTTCTAAAAAAAATTAAAAATTACACGATAAAAGATTTTTTAACATGATACCAATTATTGCGGAAATTTTGCATTATTTCAAATTTTTTTTACAGCCAATTTGATGAATCGAATAACCATGTTGTACATGACTAACTAATGAGGTTATTTTGAACTAACGATTAAATCAGTTCACATCTACTGAATTCAACAGAAAAGATAAAAAGTCAAAGTTAATGTCAGAGTTCCATTTTTTTTAACTTTTAAATAATTTTCATCGAGCAATATTTCAATTTAAGGTAAAAAATTATTTTTACTGTGAATGATACTCATTATTTTAACTGGTGTGTTATACGATTTAATTAATTAACTTTTTTTTTATCATTTTAGAGATTTTACCATCCAGAAGCATTTTACATCAATTTTTATTTTCAATTACAATTAAAATGGTACCGTTAATTATTGATTAATTGTTCTCTTAAATTTCTTTAAACTATATTTCAAAAATGTCACAAATAAAATCATAATTTATTGGACGTAATCAGCAAGTTGATTTTTATTTTAGCATGGTCGTGTGAAAGTTCGTTCAACAGCTGAACAAGAAGCTCGAAAAAGAAAAGAAAGGCAAATCAAAATTATACAATACAGGAAGACATTGAATTCAATTTTTGAAAAGGTGAGCTTAAATTTTAATCTGAAAAATAATGGGTAACACTGAATTTTACATTTATTAATTATGAAATAAGAAAGCCATCTGATAGTACACAAATATTTCACATTTAAAAACAATTTTTTTTTCAAAATATTACAAAAAAATAACTTCCCGATTTTCGAAAATTTTTAATTTTCTTAGCGGGAAGTTGATAATCTTATTCATTAAAATATTTTTAAAATAATAAAATCGTTAATAGAGAGATAATAATATTTTCAACGATGAATTGATAATGTTGACTGAGCGCATATTACTGCAAATTCCGGATTTAAATACCGTATGGAATATTCGCCGAGAAGCACTTCAGAAGAGAGAAAGGTAAATTTTGTGTAAACATTTTTATTTATATATTCAATGTAAGATGAATAATCGTTATTTGACCTAATCAACAGCTCTATTCTCTTTTTGTTTTATTTTTTTTTTTTTCGGTAGCTGAAAAATTTCTGCTGCGTGATTCTCTCTTTCCCTTAATCTTTTGTTCTCCCCCTTCCCCAAATTTGTCGTTAAAAGACAAATTAGTTATTAAAATGGCTAAAAAGTTCACCTTTGAGAAAGTTATGATAAGTTAAAATTATATAAATTGCTTGAAAAATTTACTAGAAAATTAAATTTAGCCAGCTATACAAGTTAACTGAATTAGATTAGTTGATTATCCAACGATTCAGCCAATAAAATTTAATTAGCTAAGCTTGTTATTTGCATGCGGCAACTCATGAAGTTTGGATTAATTCCATTTATCGAAGTTGATAACTTAACTGTGATAAATTAATTTTATAGACCCAATATCGTTTATTCATTAGAATATAAACTTAATTGCATACATTCAAGATGAAAAAATTGAGATTTGGTTCTTCTTTTTAAGCGGGTGACAAATTTGCTTCGGGCGTCGTCAAATATCATTGTTACTGTTTAATAAAAATTCCATCAAATCACAAAATTTTTTTTTTTTATTTATTTTTTTTTATCAAACCGAAAATCCATATAAATTATTTTAAACTAATTATGATTGCAAAATTTTCTTACAAAAAAGTTGTTGTAATTTGATTTCATAACATAAATGGTAGAGTTTAGAAATTTATGATTTTGGTTTTTGAGACATTTTATTTATTCAAGATATAACATTCGGTTATTTAAGTTTTTTTTTTAATTTATTTGTTCAATTTATGTTCTACGTCAACTACTAAATTGTTCTTTTATTTAATTGGTATGTTTTTTTTTACTGATTACATAAAACTTTTCATGACGAATGTTTAGTTGTCAAGAGGAATTTACAGAGCTATTAAAGAAGGAATTGACTCTTACTGAGAATTGTCTACAGAAAAGTCCAAAGTCATATAGTCTTTGGCATCAAAGATATTGGATCATTCAGCATTTACTGACACCAGACTGGAAATCAGAACTAGAACTATGTGAAAAATGTCTCAATTTCGATGATCGAAATTGTAAGTTTTTTAGTTATCATTTCAATTGTTTCTGTTATTATCTTTATTTTTAAATTTATGATATATTAATGTTTCATGACATGATTTAATTTTATGTTTCAAGCCATAACGATCTGTTTATCATTATGTCTTTATTTAAGCAATATAAATTGGCATGATATAAACGCTTGATTTTTTGACATTTATGTTAGATTCATTTATATTATTTGAATTGAAATAATGCTAAATAAATTGCTATAATATAAAGCATATCATTATTTTTTAAAAATTGTATTATTCTCAACAGTTCATTGTTGGGATTACAGGCAGCAGTTAGTTAAAAAAGCGGGAGTATCAAATCAAAAAGAATTTGAATTTTCTGAGATAAAAATTATGAACAATCTCTCAAACTATTCTTCTTGGCATTATAGAAGTAAAATTCTACCTGCTCTGTTTCCTGATGAAACAGGAAAGTTACCAATTTGTAGTGAAAGATGTAATAAAGGTATAAAAAAACAAAAAAATTACTTTCTTGTAGTATAAATGTAGATAGCGACAGTACTTTCATTGAAAAAAATAATAATATATGTATGATTACAGAATTAGATCTTGTTATAAATGCCATATTTACGGATCCTAATGATTCAAGTGCATGGCTTTATCAGCGTTGGCTTTTGGATTATAACGTTTTCAAACCAAATACCTTATGGCAAATAGTAGTCATAGATAATCAGGCAGCAGTAGTATTTCATGATGATACTCAAATTAAACCTGACGAATTGATATTAACTCGTCGATATATTCCATTAGATAAAAAAATGAAAGATTTTACTCATCAAATAACTGTTTGGCATTCATACGACAGTAAAATATTCTCAAAACGATGGCATGCGATTTTGCCAGATATTTCTTCTGAAATAGATGAGAAATCTTGTTCAATATCTATTGAATATAACAATAAATCTTATGATCTTCGTAGATCTGAAGATTGTAATGTTTGGTTTTATAAATCACCCATCGAATACGTTAACAAACATGATACTCAACTAATTGAACAAATGATGAATATTCAAAAATTACTCGAAATGGAGCCAAACAATAAGTGGGCATTATTGACTCTTATATTTCTTATGAAAAAACTGGATTCGAACAAATATTATGATGACATCTTCAAAAATTTAAGCATTCTGTCCAAAATTGATAAAATTCATGAAATGTACTATACTGATATCCGTAAGTTATTTTTCTTGTTATTGGTTAATTTTGATGTTTTATTGCATTCTTAACATAATTATATAAATAAATCATACCATAGGGGTTTTTTGTACTTAAAATCGGTACATTTCGCCCTTTTTCGAATCAATCAATTTTATTTTTCAAATTAATTAAAACGAATGAGGCATTCACTGCTTTCGGGCTTTAACTCTATTTAACTGAGCTATGAATAATTAACCATACTTATTACAAAACACTATTATCAATCAAGTTAATGGTGTGTATTATTTTGCGAATCCTCATTCAGATTGATTGTCGAGAATAAAATATAATTACTAGGGTAGTCCTTAAAAGGGGTGTTTTTTGTACATGTAACATAGTAGAAGCGTGGGAAAATGAAAGTATTTTTAATTTTTTCCATCGAAGGAATTTCACCACTCTATTAAAAAACTAGTAGATTGAAGACTATGATATTTCGGACAATTAAAAAAAAAAAAAAATGAAAATTATTTACCACGTAATTTTCGAGATTAATTTAAATAAATTTCACTTTTAGAGGATTATTTTTAGGAGAGGGGGTACGAAAAACAGCCACTAGTAGTGTGTGTGTGTGTGTGTGTGTGTGTGTGTGTGTGTGTGTGTGTGTGTGTGTGTGTGTGTGTGTGTGTAAACCTCTCATAACTTCTAAACATTTTTTTTTCAATAGCCCCCGGTGTCCTCTCTCAAACAAATGAAAGTTCATTCTCGTATCTAGGATAAATACCGTTCGAGATATTACAAAAATTGAAAAACTAGAAAAATCGCGAAATTTTAAACTTGCATATCTTTTGAAAAAAATTTTAAAATTCTTTTTCTTTGGCAGAACTTCTTTATATGATAAAAGAAAATTTCTGACAAAAATTTATCTCAATCTAAAGGGGTCGATTTGACATGAAATGACTCGAATATTAATAGTTATATAATAATTGAGCTTTGAGATTGAATAACTTTTAAGCCAATAGATTTAGCGAAAAATTATAGACTTTTTTGTAGAGCGTTAAATTTACACTAAAATATTCTTTATTCATTACTTTTGATCCATTTGTCGATGAGTTATAAAATTCTAATGAAAAAATAAAATTTTTCCCATTTAATTTCCATAAGAAACTTAGGTTAGAACACGGACAATCTTGAAGTTAATATTAAGAGCTCAAATTTTGCGGGAATTTTTTCTTTTATCAATTTGGAAGCATTTGTGCCCCTGGGAGTAAAGACATTCAAAAACACCCTTTTTAAGGACCACCCTAATAATTGCTCAATCACTCCATGAATTTCAAAAAATACAAAAAAGTATAGTTTAATTTCTACATGTTTATATTTTTTCTTTTTCAGGAAGCAAGTGCATTCTAGATTACAAACTTCATTCATATTTAACCAAAGAAAATTACAAACGATTCTCGATGATAGATTTGTCAAACATTCAACTGACAGTTTTGTACAATGAACATTATTTGAGTTTTTTCGAGCAGATAAATGTCTCTGGAAATCAACTGAGTTTTTCATTACACCGATTAGCTGCTTTACAAAGCTGTAAAAAGTTATCCTTGTGTAATAATAATCTAAAAAATCTAAAGAACTTTCCACATTTGCCTAACCTCGAATGCCTTTCACTACGAAAAAATGAACTCACAGATATTGAAGAAGTTTTGAACTTATTAAAACTGCACAAGCTCATTAAATTAGATATTCGTGGTAATCCTATCTGGGCTAACAAAAGTGAAACCATTTCAAAAATTTTCAATGTGACTCCAAATTTAATATTAGAACTTGAAAAATAACGCCGAATTTTTTATTCAAATATCTTGATAAATGAAATTTTATACTCAGCAAACTTATAAGAAAATAATTCACAAGTTTTATGTTGTGAAAATTCCTAAAATCAATTTTCTTATAAAAATTATGCTCGTAAGTGTGTGTAAATACAATTTAATTTTAAAATATTGTTAACAGAAAATAAAAAACTGCATTTTCTGTAAAACTATTTTTACTTACATTCTCGATAAAATGTCATGAAACAATTCGTAAATTTCTGAATAATAATAATGGTGGTGTTAATGTTTACTTGTAATTACGATACACAATAGTTCGTCGGTCGCCCAACTTTTTCAGAAAAGTGAATTTATTGGAATCAATAAGAACTGATCAGAACACTAGATTACAAATAATCATAAGTAAATTAAATATATCCGCCAAATAATTATGATCTCAATACGTAATGTAATATTGGCAGATCACAACTGTATCAATTTCATTTTGATTAATAAATTTAATATTATCTCAGAATTGTTATTATTTTGCTTATATTATATTGTTATATTATCGTTTTCATCACTGATTTTTTGACTAAACTTGCTACTCAATTATCTATGTTAAGCACGAGGGAAAGTAAATGAAAGAATACTTTCGAACTTGTGATAGAACATTATATTAACATTGAAATTTGTATAAATGTCGAAAGTTAATACCTATAGTTTTATCAATAATTATTCATATATATATATATATATATATATATATATATATATATATATATATATATATATATATATATATATAAATCCTTCTACATATATTCACAATTTGTAGGTAGTACAAGAACTGAAAAATAATTTTTGGTTGCCAGTATACCTGTAGTCGTTGCACTGATCAGTCGATAGTTTTGTGATAAATTATTTCTCAAGTGAATTAAATTATTAACCATGGGACGTAATTCTAGAAAGGTTTCAAGAGAACTTCGGAGTTCTGAAAAAATTAATAAGTCGCGTTCAGTCAAAAGAAAGAATGTTTTTAATCCGAAAACAGCCGAACGTGATGAAAGTATTCAGAGTACATCTTCTAAAAAATTAAAACAAAACACTGAAGATGATGTACCTGAAGACAGCAGTACTGAATATCCAGGTTCGAATAATAAATTTTATTCAGGTATTCACTGCAATTTCTGCTCTTATAAAATGTAAAAAATGTGATGGAAATGTAGTGTTTCAAACAGCAAGTACACGTGGGCTGGGATTCAAAATTGTAGTTGCATGTAATAACTGTGGAAATGAATATATTCCTTCCTGTTCTTTCGTTGGGCATTCTTATGAAATAAACAGACGTTTCATTTTTGTAATGAGAATACTAGGAATAGGATACGAAGGATTGTGCAAGTTTTGCGGCCTGATGGACATGCCGTCTTTTTTAGATAAATCTACGCATACAATTTTACTGAAACAGATTTTGAATTGTAGTAAAACCGTCGCAGAAACCTTCATGACGAAAGCTGTGAATGAAGAAAAGCAAGCAATGCCAACAACTGAAAATGAAGATATAAATCATCTAACTGTATCGGGAGATGGAACCTGGCAAAAACGGGGATATACATCGTCATTTGGAGTTTCTTCTATAATTGGCTATTTTACTGGAAAGATTCTTGACATAAACATTAAAAGTGCATATTGTAAGCTATGTGAGTATTGGAAAAAAAAACCAAATACTGTTGAGTTCCAGGAATGGTATCAATCGCATGAAGATGTGTGTTCTGCTAATCATAAAGGGTCTTCTGGGAAAATGGAGGTGGATGCGATGGTCGAAATGTTTTCGTATTCTGAAACTAAATGTGGAGTTAAGTATGCCAACTATAACAAATCTGCTATAATGGCAACCTTTTATCACTACGGCTCGAGTGATGAAAAACCGAATCATGATATGTGTCCAAAAGGCGAAGAATCTTGGTGCTCTTACCAGCGCGCTAAAGCAAGAGGAGAGCTTGATACCTATTCTCACGATTATTCTCCCATACCTTCTGATGTTTTAAAAGCTATCAAGCCTATATACGAAGATCTTAGTAATGAAAATTTACTTTCAAGATGTGTAGGTGGATTCAATCAGAATAATAATGAAAGCTTTAACCAACTAGTATGGAAAATATGCCCAAAAACGGTAAATACTAGTTATACTATCGTACAAATACCTGCATACGTTGCTATGTGTATATTTAATGAGGGTATAAATTCATTATTAGTCTTGATGAATACACTAGGACTTAATTGTGGGCCTAATTCTCATCGGTATGCAGAAAGAATGGATGCTGCACGTATAAAAGTAGCAGATAAGCGCGCTAATGATAACACCCGAGAAGGTCGATTGCAACGTAGGCACCAGCAAATCGATATTTTGGAAGCTGCTATGACGGCTGAAGAGCTATTATATGGTCCAGGAATAGATGACTCAGTGTAAGTTATTAAATAATTCTTATAATTCGACATAAATCCATAGCAAAACTTTAAATGCGTTTTTCTCAAAACTATGTTTTCTGAACTGGTGATCACTGTAACTTAAAAACTGCTCGGTAGATTTCAATAAAATTTATTGTACTTTTGAAAAACATTAAAAACTCGTGCCTGATCGAAGGATTTTTTTTTTTTTAAATTTCGATTTTTTAACAATAAACTGTCGGTTTTTCTCGAAAATTTGAAAAAAATTTCCTGAAGCCGCCATTTTGTTAATTTCGAAAAAAAAAAAAGCTTCGATCAGGCACAAGATTATCTATTAATAAAACTAATTTTTCTTGTCCGATTGATTTTAGATGAATCTCCAAGGACTTATGATGATCACCGCAAAGGACTTCGGGAGGAACGGGCTCTACAAAAACAGCGATAACTTTTTGAATTATTAATTTTTTTTTTTGAAATTTTCGTGAAGTCAAATCGAAACGTGTTCTAATAAAACTATGTTTTTATTTTTGTCAAATAAAGTAATGAACTACAAAAAAAAAATTATTGAAAATCATCATTTTTTCAGGCCTCTGAGTACCCCTAACCCCTTAAGTTTCGTGGGTTATAATAACAATAATACTTACATGATAGATTAATTTGATTTTATTAAATACTTCAATATTATATTGAGTTATAAAGAGTTCTAAAATGTAATTCTAAGAATTTATAGCGCCAGTTTAAGATATTATTTCCATATTTTATCTTTAGTTTCATTAATAATTTATTTTCTATTATTTACTACAGTTTGAATTTACTAATTGGGAATCAATATAGTAATTAGACTTTTAATATTTTACATCATTTTTTTCCCATTTATATTTTTATTTTCGAATAGTTATTATGGACTATTACGTTTCTGCTTAATAATTTTCAAATAACAAATCTCAAAAAAGAAGGAGATCGACATTCATTAATTACTAAATTGTTAATTATTTTGGGAGGTCAACCCCAGAAACGCCAAAAGTTTTATCCACTACTTCTCTTTATGTATATTTTCATAATTTTTTATCTAATTAACTAACATATTTTTAATAGTTTATAGTTCAGTCGGTGTGGAAAAAGTTAAAAAAAAAATTAGATTCGTTGGCATTTGAATCTTAAAATTGATCAATTTTTACGATTTTTTTTTTGGTTCTATTGACAAATCAAACTTTTGAATTTCAAGATGTTGCATTTTTCATCGATTTTTCGATTTTAAAATTTCGTATTTGTCAAGTCAGAAAATAGTTCAGTAAAGAAAAGCTGCTAATGAAATTTTATTGACATAGATTTGAGTGTTAGAATACATCAACTTTCAAAGTATAATCGTTTATTTTGTGTCATCTAGGTACATGATTAGATTGTTTTGATCGATCACTATTTTGGTGATTATTATGACCGCGGTTATGACCACCAGCTCGACGACCATAATAATGTTGATGATTTAAAACAGAACGAAAATTATTTCGTTGACTACTCGGTCGTTGAAATAAATCCTCTTGCTCAAACAAATGTTCATCATCAGGATTTGAACTCTTGAAATGAAATTTCATTTTTAAGATTAAAAAAGTTTGTACGAACAAAAATTTTTCTGTAAATAATTTTTAAATATTATTATATAATTTACCGAATGGACAATACTTTGAAGTGAGAATTGTGATGGGTTATTTTCAACGGATGACATTGATGATTGCACTCCATCGTATGTAGTATTAGTTCGCAATAACATTTTTATTTCTTCAGCTTCAGGATCAATAATTCCACCTTGTTTCTGTTGATGCAAATATAATGCTGACATTTTTAGTTGCAAATCTCGTAATTCGGCAGATATAGAAAAAGTAGTGGCTGCCTCTACATCGACAGGAGGTGGTGCTAAACTTAAGGTGTTCATATCACAATTGATTACTTCACGACAAACTGGACACAGTGCCTATAAATACATAATGAATTATATGATTTGATTGCTGATCAATGATCCGTAGAAAATGATGTTATTTATAAATAAATAAAAATCAAAGTTTTGACGAGCAGAATATACGAGAGGTGATCCACGTCAAGTCGAATAGTTCCGAAGATTTTGCTTTTTAATAAAATTATCGTTTTTTAATATTTTTTTCCGTTGAAAAGCTGTTAAATTGAAAATAAAATCACGCTTCTTCGATGATTTATTTGTATTTGTAATTTTTTTTTTTTTTTTCTTTTTAAATGTACATTAAGTAAAGCCCTAGAGGCGAAAGCTTAATGAATTGACTCGAAAATTTCAATATTCGAAAAAAAATGTATTTTTGTATGATTCTAGTATATTTAAAAAATATTAATTTATAACTAATTATTTGGAAGTGAAGTCAAATAATTTTAAAGCTAAGTACAAACCTTGAACTCCTTAGCGATATCCTGCTGCCACTGAGGTAATTTATCTAACTCTTCTCGATAATAACGCTCAGAAGCAATAATATGAGCCGCTAAACAATGGGAATGAAAATAGTGATAACACTCAGTTTTTGTGAATTTATCGCCATCACGAAAACCGTATAAGCATACAACACATTGTCCTGTAGGTAAATTTTTTTGAGTCAAATGTTCACGAACTAACTAGAATGATAAAATTACTTAGGAAACATGATGAAAATAATAGGAATCATGTAAAGAAAATTATGTTACCTCTATCAATTCAAAGACCACAGGTTGACCTGAAAATTTTTGGCACTTAACTTCTAATTCTTTTTGGATTATTTTCAATGTACTTTCATCCAAACCTCGAGGGTTTTTTAATGAAATTTTAGGTGGTACATCGGGATAATCAGATACAAGATGCACAATGAGAGTTATACAAACATATTGTGATTGTGGATCTTCTCCCGTTGATGGAAAAATCTGGATCTCAATAGTATCTGGGAAACCCCTGACAATAAAATGAATTATTAATATTAGATGAATAAATCTGAACTATAGTTAACTTTGCATGCTATTTTAGAAAAGTTCTATTGTTTTCAAACTCAAAAGGCTCTAAAATTTTGCTGTCAGTATAATATTATTATGCTTCTCCAGCTCAAAAATATAAATATTTGTATGTCTTTAAGCTCTTCGAACTCAAAAATATTAAAAATATTGATATTTTTATTCTTCCACACTTTCGTTAAGCACCGTTTCATTAACTAAACATATTCTCTTTATGTTATCAGTAATGAACAAGCGTTCGTTTTCAAATTCACACAGATCAGTGACATATGAACATAGATTCTTTGAGTGAAAATTTTAAACTTTGATCTATTTTTATTTCATTTCAAAACTTAAAAAATTAGGAAAACGGTTGAGACTGAAGGCCATCTCGCTAATTCCATACCTACACTGAAAAAAAAATTAATTTGATCCAAGAAAATAATTTTGAAGAAGCTCATTATTCAAGACAATGACATTGACATTGTCCTGTTGGTAAATTTTTTTGAGTCATATGTTTACGAACTAACTAGAATGATAAAAGTACTGAGGAAACATGATGTTTCAAGACGAAAAATTCTTGAATCAAGTAAAATTTACTTAAACCAAGTGAAATTTTTTAGATTAAGAATTTTTCAACTCAAATCAAGACGATGAAATTCTTCAAAATTATCTACTTGATTCAAGTAAATTTTTTTTTGTGTAGGCACTAAAATCACACTCATGACGTTTTTGAGCTCGAAGATTGATGTATTATCTCCGAGCTCAAAGAGATTGTTTTTCAATGCTTTTGAGCTCTTCGAGATTTTTGAAATAGCTATAGTATATGTACTATGCGTGTCATTAATTTATCCCTGTTCTTGTTGCTTTTGTATTATTGGAAATGTATATTTGTGAATATTTGAATAAATGGATACGGAAATTTCTAAAAACGGACATTTGATTTTTTGGAAATAACAATAAAAGTATTTAAGTAAAATTAGTCATTAATATAAATGGACATGAATAAAAAAGGAAATAATTATAAATGTACAACTGCACTAATGGCCAACTGAAAAAAATGAAATCCCATTTTTGAAAATATCTCCGAATTAAAATACAAGTATTTGGTAAAGAGTTCAAATCAACAAATGAATTAATGAAAATTTATGAAAATCGATAATAATGAAAAAAGAAATCAATAAAAATGGTTAAAAATACAAATATACAATTGAATAAATCGAATAGTCACTTAATAAACATATGATTTTATGAATAGTTCGAAAAATGGACATTTAAATTTTAGGAAAAGTGAATAAATGGACATTTGTATAAGTGCCCATCAATAAAAATGAAATCTGTAAAAATGAATATTTGAATAAATAAACTTCTATAAAAAAATACTTACTTAAATGGAAATTAGTAAAACTGGACATGTATAAAAATGGACAAATGATTTAAATTTAATAACAAATAATTATAAAGTTGACAAATTATAAAACTAGGGTTTTTGGTGTGGGTAAAATAAAAAGGATGTCAGAAGAGCTGGGAACTCGACTACTAGGACATCTTCTTCGCAGGTTTTTGCGGAAAACTAAACTTGATGAACTAATTGATATTTTATATTTTGACATCATTTCAATCTAGTACTTGATGAATTATTTGATATTTTACTATATATTTATATATATGAGGGTGTGCTAAAATTCAATTTTCGTGAGGGACCTTTTAAAATTGGAATTTTAAGTTTCACTTTTAACAGGAGCGGTGTTTGGGCATTTCCTGAGATATTTTGGGGGGAGCCGATTTATTTGAATTTCATAGAATTTTTAACTGGAGCTTTGTTTGGGTACTTCCGGTCAAATGCGGAAATTTCAGCGGATATGCCTAAATAAAGCTTCTGGTAATTTATTTTCTGTAAGTATTCAACTTCTGAATAGATTTAATAGGTAATAAATAGAATTAAATTGACTTCTCAACTTACCGATCATTTTTTTGTACTTTAAACTCATTTTCCAGCAAAATAGCACAAAGAGCTTCGATTTCTTCTGATAACCTGAAATGAATAAAAATTATCGAAATAAATATGACATATATAATTTTATTGTAAACCTCACCTTTCATCAATCGTGTCTTTAGACATTTCGAGAGAAATTATCATTCCTATGGCTGCATATATGTGTGTATATCCTTTGTTCCTTTGGTTAAAAATTTGGTTTTGTGTCGTTCGTACTAACTAATCTAATCACCATAATTAACAATTGTTTTATTCATGCATATTGATTAGTTTTGATAAATCAATGACTTACAAATGACAGATGACATACATATTCCAAAAATCAAAAATGTATCGAGTTGGATTTGAAAATAATTGTCCATTCCAATTCGTTTCAATCTTTTGTATAATTTTTTTTGTTAAAATTACTCCATCCAACAGCACAGTTGATCGCAAGTTATATTGAATGTTAAAATAACTGCAAAAGGGTTAGCATGTTAATATTTCTGACAAAATATTTCTGGAGTTCATGATAATTCGCATAAAAATTGAGAAAAATAAAAATTGTATAATTGTATATAAATAAAATTTAAAGCCTGTAAAAATGTTTTTTCTTCTTTTTTTTTCTTATAAATTATTTCAGTTGCTTTCATTCCTTGAAAATAGTTTAATCTATTATTAAGAGATTCGAAAAAATAAGTTATTGAGTATTAGCTCAGTAGAAAGACTTGAATAGTATAAATGGAGAACTTTGGGCTTACAATCAAGTTTTTCAGGTTCTAAAAGAGTAGTTTTTTTAACATAAGAATTTATTTTTTATTGCTCGACTTCATCATGAAGTAGATTCAGTAGATAAGACAATTTTCTAACGTTCATTGATATAAAACATTTTTTGGTTTTTTATATACTTTATTTTTGTAGACCTTAATGTAACTCGAGTAGACAGCTGGCCCTCATGATCCAGCATCATATTTCTCTCCTAAACAAAAAAGAATTTTGAAAAAAAAAATTTGGAGAACGGTTGACCCTGAAGGCCATCCCTCCAACTTCCCGCCAATTCCAAACCTAAACGCTTAAAATTGCGCTTATGACGTTTTTGAGCTCTTCGACACACATACACGTGAAGGAAGCCAACAACAATTACGACTTCATCCTCAAGCAGTGAGTTAGATCGTCGTTTTATTCATCAAGGTATCAACAATTACTCTGCGGGCTAGAAGTGGACCGTGGTCTACCTAATACTCGGTTTACTTCTCTTCTCCTGATTTTATTTGATTATTTAATCGACAATTAGTATGATTTATTTAATCAAGATTTGGTAATATTCGTTAGTTCGAACTGAGTGATTTTCATGGGGATTTATACCCGTGAGTCATTCAGTCGACCTTGAGGTCAAGAATAATTTTTAACATTCATAGTGAGAATTTTAATTAACCAAAATTAATCAATTTAATTTATTTAACATCTGGAATTGTTTTATTAATTGAGGTAATTTTTAGAATCAGTTAATTCGGTAAAACGAATGATTAATTTTTACTACTGAGAAAAACCGACGAGAGACTCACGAATTCTTGATCGAGCGTCAGTAAATATTTTACGTCGTAGTTAATCTGTACACCTAAGGTCAAAATTAACAAGCTAGTGGATATTTGGCGTCCACTTAACGTATGCTGACTTGTGTCGATTTATGTAATTGAACAATTTACAATAGAAATTATCGAATATTATGTTGAAATTATTTCACTTAATTTAATTTATATTATAAAATATTATATTGCCAATTTTTGTTACGACGCGTTATAGTTTTTGATTGATTTAATCGACGGCAAATTAATTCCACCAGCACAAAAAAAAATTGTCTGTACACCGGGCGCCACCTATTTACGGAGATGTTTTTCGACCCGCTGAATACGAATTTCAACTCAGTTTAGGCTGTCCAGCCTTCAATTTCGAGTAAATTGCGAAAAACTCCAAAAAATAACGAAAATTCGATGTTTTGGCAAGAAAAAAAATTTTAAGATCTAAGGCAAGCATAATTTTCATGTATTTTAATCTGTTAAATACTAATTTCGATCGTACTTTAATCATAAACTTTTTTAATTCTAAAAAAATTGTAAAATCTACTTAAAAATTGCAAAAATCATGGAAAATTGGGATTATATTGGTGCAAAAAATTTTGTGGACCCGGATTGACGAAGATTTTCATGTAATTTAATCTGCTTGATCTGATTTAGCAATAAATTTGGCCCATAGTCGTCTCAAACATTCATAAAACTGCAAAAAACCGATAAAATAACAGAAAATTGCTGCTGAAAAAATGGAAAAAAATCTTTTAAACACAATTAAATAAATTTCTTGTATTTTTCATTTCTAAAATACAAGATTAAGATTCAAGAATGTAGACAAATAAGATTTTTAACGGTTTTTCGAGGGTATTGTACTGTTTCATTCTCAATTGATCTACGACGTGGATACCTTTTCTTCCGTCTTTTCCTTTATTTAGTAAAAATTTGCCATCGTATTGGGATTGCAACTTCTTCGATGTGCAGACTTCATTTCATTGCATGATCGTTTGTTCTTGCAACCAGGGTACTTCCTCGGGGTGACGGTGGGCAACAGAACCATCTGGCAGAGTCCCTGGGTTAACGGCGTGTGTGCCGTCATGGCAGGTATAAGTGATGATAACTTTACGATGTAGGGATCCGGAAACCCAGTATCGGCGTCTGGTCAGGGTGAGAAAGCAGGCCCGCAGGCGTCGTCATCTAGCAACTGCAGCTCTTCAGTAGTGGGAAACTTGGCTACTGGAGAGTATACTATTACAAGAAGCAATTTCCATCTATGCAATAAGAGTCCTGATCTATTTTGTTTCGTTTGTGGGGAGTTTGAGCCGGTAAAAAACCGCAGAACGTTTTTAGATAGATTAAACGAAATTATGAAGAACGCTTTTGCATTCAAATTACAAATTTGGATTCTGCCTGGGTCCCACAATTTGTTTGTGGTCGATGTAATATTATTTTGACACGATGAGAAAAAACCAAAAACAGAGAAAACTTGAAATTTACAATTCCCACGATCTGGACTTCACCAACTAGTTCGCATAACTGTTACTTCTGTATGAGTGAAATTTACGGTTTTACTTCGTCGAATAGAAGTAATATACATTACGCCAATGTTTCATCAGCTGTTAAACCACAGAAAACAGTTATTGTTGATGAAACCGAAGCTCTTGAAGAGATGGAAGTAGAAAAAGACGAAGCGCCAATGGAGGAAGAAGAAATTTTCGAAGATGAAAATCCCGACGATGAAGATTTTATTCCAGATGGGAAAAAGAAAGACCCTGAAACATTTAGTCGAGAAGAACTAAATGATCTCATCCGAGATTTAAATTTGCCTCAGGATGGAGCTGAATTACTGGCATCAAGACTAAAAAATAAAAATTTGTTAACTAAAAAGGTAACGGCTTACTTTTATCGGCTTACTTAAACTGAGTTGAAATTCGTATTCAGCGGGTCGAAAAACATCCTGTAGATAGGTGGCGCCCGGTGTACAAACAATTTTTTTTTGTGTGCCGGTGAAATTAATGGTAATTTTCTGTATTTTTTACATTGTATTTGTGAATAATTATTGAAAGAATTGTAATTAGATCAAGAATTGCCGAATGTCCCATGATTATTGTGATTTTAACGGTAATTCTTAAAGAAAATTTCTTTCCGTGTACATGTACAAACTTCCGAACCAATGTCATTTTCAAGTCTTACTTGACTAAATAATTAATATAGTGACGAAATTCTATGTGAATTATGATACAAGGGCGAATGCAATTGATAGTTTTTATGAAATCTAACCAAAAAAAATAAAAAAGAGTTAATTATTGAATAGCATTTTGGAATTCGATTAGACATTATGATGCAATTATTCAATGAAAAAAATGACAGTCCGTTGCTTTACTCATTGATCCAAGTTTTAGATGTAGAAGTGAAAGGCTTAATTGTTTTATGTAGAGTTAGTTAATGTGCCACTCCCTTAAAAGAAATCAGTAATTTTTCTGGTTCACCAGTGGAATTTTACTGATCCCAACCAGTGAATACAATTTTATTGGTGAAACAGTGAAGTTCACTGGTTGAATCAGTGAACAAAATATCTGCGTGCATGCGTTCTGTTATGTTCACTGGTTAAATCAGTGAACATACACCAATTTCTTTTGAGAGAGCAAGTTTACTATTAATTAATAAAAATATATTATGATTGACAGTTAAAATGGATTAGTCATGACTTCCCTCGCAACCTTAGAGTAATTCTAGAAACACTCTCGAAACAGAGTGGAAATGGCTTCATTCTGTTTCCAGAGTGTTTCCAGAGTGTGTTTGTTACATTTATCCATCGTGTTTCCAGACTGAAACCATAGTAGGCTCAGTCGGTAACCAAAATGGATATGTAGTGAAATCATAATGAATACATTTTGAAAACAGAGTGTTTCTAGAGTAAATACATAATGATAATAAAGTGATTTCAGAGTGAATACGTACTGTAATCGACATGTTACCATAACGTGCCCAAAGTGGATACATTTTGTCATCTTAAAGTTCCCACAATGGTAACATACAAAACCCATTACGTACCCGGGTAAAAAAGTTATATATAATTAGATATAATTATATATAATACCTAGGGTGGGTCAAAAAAATCGAATAATTTATTTTTGACTTTATACTCTGAAAAATAGGTTCGTAGACACCTAAAAAGAATTCTCTCCAAGTATAAGCTCTTAATTATAACGGGAAGGTCCTCCGCTTTGCGGGTTTCTATTTTTTTCGAATAATCAGATAAAAAAATTTATATCTCGCTTCCAACTGCTTGGAAAAATATTCCGTGGCATAGATTTTGTGAGAAATTGAATGCTCTACAAAAATGGTCTCTTATGATTTTTGATTAAGTGAAGCCGTTACGAGATATTCATCGTCAAACATTAACGAATATCAATATTTCCAGTTTTTGATCAATAATTCGATAAATTTTAATTTAAACTATGAGTTTCAGGAAAATTTACATAAATTTGAGTTTCGATCGATAAAGAAATGTTATAAACAATTTTTTAATATTGTTTTCAGTCTTGAGCTTGTTTGATTGCATTAAAACAAGAAATTAGAGCATTTTTTCGACATATAGCCAATGATTAGTTTAATTTGAAGTGAATGACATATTTCTTTGTCAAATTTAATATGAAAAGTATTGAATCAAGTAAGAAACAACCAGTATTTAACTTTTTTATAGATAAATTTTTTATTGAATTATCAATTGCAATATAATTGTCTATATTTTTAACATAACAGTACGCTATTACTATAAATAATTTCTTTTATTACAATTTGGGAATGTTTTTGATGTTCTTTGACAACTTGCAATAAGTACTGGAATTGTTCTTCATTTTTGTCAAGCATTGATTATATTCACTGACTAATGCAACAGCTCGCTCTGCTGAATCATTGACAACTTTTAGTTGTTGAAAGTATTCTTTATTTTCGAGATAACTCTCATTAGTAGGCCATAATTCAACATCGACATCAAGAAAGTCATACGGTAGATCGAAGATTTTGAAAAGATTTAATGACTTTTTAGACACAAAGTCACTCAGAGTTCTCTGCGCCAATGAATTCAAATCTTTTTAGCAATTACAAATCTTTTAGCTTTAGAATCTGTACCTTCACGAGTATTAACAGCTTCAACAATACTTTTTTTACTTCTAATGGAACGCCATCGTCAAACAGTGATAAAATGGCAAGTTCATCGCTCAAATACCATAAGTGCGAAATCATTTTTTCACACGTAGCTGAAGAAATCAAAGGATTGATATGTTTGTACTCCAATAAATTTTTCATAAACTGCAAGTCATGATAAGCAGCAGTTGTTGCAGAAGTTGATGAAAACCAAGCTTTTAAATACAATGTGACTATAAAAATACAGAAATGACGAAGACCATGCAATTCTTTCTGAGAGAGTTTGAATTCATCTCTGAATAGATACATTTTCAAACTATAAATGGCCTTAGCCATCCATCTAGCATGATGAACAGCACCAGGACGTTTGAAAGAAATCTTTTCTTGAGGCATTTCTCCAAGGAAAATCAATGATAATTCCAATAATTCTTTATCTAACTTATTATAACATTTCTTTATCGATCGAAACTCAAATTTATGTAAATTTTCCTGAAACTCATAGTTTAAATTAAAATTTATCGAATTATTGATCAAAAACTGGAAATATTGATATTCGTTAATGTTTGACGATGAATATCTCGTAACGGCTTCACTTAATCAAAAATCATAAGAGACCATTTTTGTAGAGCAGTAAATTTCCTACAAAATCATGAGTTCCGCAATCCGAAATAATTTTTTTCATCGACTTATAAAATTCATAATAAAAACGAATATTTTCCTTAAAATAGCCAAACTTCAACTATGAATATCTTTTAATCGGTTGAGTTTTTGAAAAAGTCATAAGAGACCTTTTTGTAAAGCATTCAATTTCTCACAAAATCTATGCCACGGAATATTTTTCCAAGCAGTTGGAAGCGAGATATAAATTTTTTTATCTGATTATTCGAAAAAAATAGAAACCCGCAAAGCGGAGGACCTTCCCGTTATAATTAAGAGCTTATACTTGGAGAGAATTCTTTTTAGGTGTCTACGAACCTATTTTTCAGAGTATAAAATCAAAAATAAATTATTCGATTTTTTTGACCCACCCTAATAATACCATATATAACTATATATGAAAAATGGCCCTATATAATTATATATAACTATATAGAATTATTTCCATAGAAAAAAAAACTATCATGCGCGGGAACCGAACCTGGGACCTGACGCTTGAGAGACTATTACTTTACCCGTTTACCTAAGAGACTTACTTGAATAACAGTGTTTTTAACAACTACAAGTGATGCAAATCGTATGGATGATCAATGGGTAATAAACAAAATTTATTTTTTTTGTTTTTAAATTATTAATGATCAATATACACTGATAGAAAGATTCATTGACTAATAATAAATTAATTTATTCGAAGACAATTATTTAATTGGTTTAATTTTAATAAATCCTCCAAATTAATATACATGAAAGTCTTGAAGTTAATAACTTAAAAATTATTCAAGGTGTACAAATGCTTAAATGTAAAATAGGAGAAATTAATCAAAATGAACAAGCTCGAGAGTTACAAATTTATTTGTGGTTGGGAAATCCAATTAATTATGAAGCCCACGAAAATGATCGCTTTTTGATTATAACCGAAGGTTTTCTTGATGAAAACTTGAATATTTATGCTCGAGCAAATATTAAAAACGAACACATGTAATGACATATAGTTATATATGAATTATAAGTAATTATATATAGTTATACATAAATTATATGTAATCTTAATAACGAACATATGTAAGGATAGTTATATATAAATTATATATAAGTATATGTAGTCTTACATAATTATATATAACCTTAAAAACGAACATACAATCGTGGTCATTAATTTGAGTATGTTTTTAATATTACTGGAAAATAGCCGTTTGTAAAATAGAATGTTTATTAACT
This sequence comes from Cotesia typhae, assembly GCF_013202065.1. Taxonomy (NCBI): domain Eukaryota; kingdom Metazoa; phylum Arthropoda; class Insecta; order Hymenoptera; family Braconidae; genus Cotesia; species Cotesia typhae. Next base: position 1,557,587 of record NW_027423751.1, read on the forward strand.
CTAAATTTGGAAATCAGTTGATAATGTCATTTGTAAAATTTGTTGCAAATAAAAAATGATGTTAGTGAAATTAGCGAAATTTAAATTTCACGAATTATAAATTTAGTCATTTAAAAAATAGCGAAAAACAAAAATCTGTAGATACGTGAATTTAGCCAATTCTTACTGCAGAAACTTGTAAAATTAGCCGATTATAAACTTTGTGAAATGTAAAATTAGCCGTTTCTAAATCTCTCGTAATTCTTTAACGGATCGACGGACGAAAAAACGCTTTGAGGCATCTGAAAGGACTTTCATAAATTTAGTTTCTCTGAAAATTAGAGCAGATTCGACTGACTTATTCAAAAGTTATAAGAAGTTTAAAAACGGCCAATTTTACAATTCGTAAAGTTTACGATCGGCTAATTTTATAAGTTTCTGCAGTAAGAATTTGCTAAATTCACGTAGCCGAAGATTTTTGTTTTTCGCTATTTTATAAATGATTGAATTTTAATTTGGTGAAATTTCCATTTCGCTAATTTCATTAATATCATTTTTTATTTGCGACTAATTTTATAAATGACATTATAAACTAATTTTCAAATTTATAGTTTATAAACGTTCGAGTTTAAAAATGGCAATTTTCCAGTAAACTTAAAAACATACTTAAATTAATGACCACGATTGTATGTAATGACATATAGTTATATATAAATTATATGAAGTCATATATAGATTATATATGGTTCTATAGAATTATATATAAATTATATGAAGTCATATATAGATTATATATGGTTCTATAGAATTATATATAATTTTTTTTACCCGGGAGACTATATATGTAAAAGGCCAGATAAATCAAACAGAGTTTGGTAATTATGTAATTATTTTAATTTAAAATAAAATTTCTGTACATTTTTATGTAAAATTATGTAAAATAAAACTTTTCAAAATTATATATAACTCTACGAAATCACAACCCTTGCAACCTTGAGCTTACGGTGAATTCACCGTTTATATACCGTTTACGTGAATATACCGTGAATCCACCGTTTATGTACCGTTTATATACGGTCTATTTGTGACATTCGTAAACGGTATTTAAACGGTGAATATACTATGTTTACACAGTAAATTCACGATGAATATACAGTAGATTTATAGTGAATAAACCGTGTTAAAACGGGAAGGGGATACTGTAAGTATGTAGTATATGTATGGTGAATATATGATTAATATACTGTATATATACAGTGAAAATTTTGTGTTTTCACGGTGAGTTCACGATGTATATATAGTATATTCTTAGTGTATTGACAGTGTTAAATCGGTGAAGATTATAATGTAGATGTTAGGTCAATAAGTACACTCGAAAAAAAAATTTGTTTCTAGGAAGTTCCTAAGATCTTCCACACCAGAATCGTTCCGCTTCTAAGACTGATCACAACTTTAAGTGGATATTTTGCAAAATACCTCAAAATAGTGAAAAGCAGATAAATTATACAAAGCTTAACTCTTTAGACGAAAAATTTTACCTTTGATTATTAGTAGATTTCATAGAAATCTAACTATTGCAGCGGTTCTCATGTCGGAATTTACAAAAAATTTTCATGAATCCTTACTCAGCTCGCCAAGCTGAGTCAGAAAACACTATTGGTTCATAATATATATATATATATATATATATATATATATATATATATATATATATATATATATATATATATATGTCGGAGATAATATCGAGCTGGGTTTTCCCAGAGATTGGAAATTCCCAATATTTTAGTTTGTCTGTTAATTTTAAGCAAAATCGTAAAGCATAGAATATTTAGATATTATTTATGATTTAAGCTAGTTATATTTTTATGGTTATAACGATGGGCTTAAGTCCGGAGTGACAATGGTCACCAAACGTAGCCGAGGTCACAGGATAGAAGTAAAAGTATATAGTTAGAAATATCGACAGACAATGAGGGCTGTCGAAATAATTTTTGAGTGAATAAGTACTTAGGGTACTTGGGAGAGTAGTTCTCGTTGAGCATTGATCAAGTAAGGATCGCATACATCCTGCTGACCCCGGATTCGTTCTCGGTCTTATTCCCAAAACGTCTTTAACTGTTATATCAATCGCAGTAGAATATTTATAATTAAATTTATTATTTGTACGAGTTAGTGTACGTTATATTTTAAATCAAAGTCTTTATTATATTTGATTATTGTAAAAATAAATAAAGATGGCTGATAATGATCCAAAGGATCCTAACGATGCCCGAACCACTCTTCCTCCGATATATATATATATATATATATATATATATATATATATATACACACGATATTGGCCTTATGGGCACGCTCACTCTAACAATTCTCAACCGATCCTTATAAAACTCAGTATAAATATTCTATCGACAATTACTAAACTTAAGTTCTTAGATGAGCTAAATCGGTAGGTTATTCTAGAAATAAGAGCCGATTGAAAATTTCAAAAAATTCCTAAAAATTCGATTTTTTTTGGTTCTTTCTTCAATAACTTTTGAATGCATTACAATTCTCAAATTTTGTGAATTGCATCTTATAGCTTATCAAAAAAGCTTCAAATTCCATATATATATGTTGTGGTGAGCTATGTTATAGCCTATGTTTATCCATGGTTTTCGCAGCCAAATAAACAAAATTTTTTTCAGTTTTTCTTTAAATTAAATCATTTTGAATAACTTCAAATTGCGTCGATTTTTCTCAGTTCTGTAAATTGTATCTTAAAGCTTATTCAATAACCTTTAATTTCTGTACCAATCTGATCTCTTTTACTAATTAAATCACTCATTAAAGCTGATTTAAGCTGTCACAAATTCGCTAAAAATGTGATTTTTTTTGTTCTCGGTTCAATAACTTTTGAATGCCTTAGATTATCTTATTTGTGTAAATTGTTTCTTAAAGCTCATTAATTAAGCTTCAATTTCCATATCTATACATTAGCTTTAGTCGTTTATTGTAGAAATAATAGCATTGTTTTAATGAAATTTTTTAGTAGATTTCATAGAAATTCACGATAGTTTTACGGTGAATTCACGGTCTTTTCACGATAAATTCACGATCGTTATGCAACCGCAAAATCACCCTAAATTTATCGTGAAAAGACCTTAAATTTACCGTGAATTCATCGTGATACTATCGTGAATTTATTGTGAAAGTATCATTAATTTACGGTAATCTCAGTGTTGCAAAAATTAATTACTTTTAAGTGCTTTTACCGTACTTTTTCAGTGTGGAGTTCATATGCAAAGAAAAGGCGGATTTAGATTATTAATTAGAATGTTAGAATTTACTCTTTGGGGAGAATTTTTTTTCAAGACTAAATAGACATATATAATCAAATTGGATGCATTGACACAGAACTATGGCTGATAATTTAAATAGCTAAACTACATTGTAACCGTTGATTACAGCACGCAGCGCAACTGGTAGGGGTCGAGATTTCCACGCAGGCAGACCAGGTTCGAATCCCGCCACAGCTTAATCTTTAAATTTTTTCAGGCTCATCAATTCCTCATGCACCATCAAATATGAAATTAATCTTCAGATAACCATTACCATAAAAATAAATAAATAATTTCACGAAATTTCAGCTCAAATTCAAAATTTTTTTTTTTTTAATAAGAGTTCGTCGTGAAGTCACGGTGAATTCACGGTAAACTCACAGTGAATTCACAGTGAACTTACGGTAAATTCTCGATGAATTCACCGTTAATTCACCGTGAAACGACCGTTTATAAATTGCACAAACAAACGGTATATTCACCGTGAATTCACTGTGAAATCACCGTGAATTTACCGTGAATTCACCGTGAACTCAAGGCTGGAAGGGAAAAGCCATTATATATAATTATACGAAACCCCGAAAGTCATTATATATGATTTATATATAATTATATATAATTATAAATAGTTATGTATAATTATATATAAAGTTTTTTCCCCGGGTAACCAGAGTGGATACATGTTTTTATCAAAATGTTCCCACAATAAGTACAGATAAGAACCATAATGTACCCAGAGTCAATATATATAATGATGTCTCAATCAATGTAAAGAGTGGGAATACTTATGTTAGGTATTTAATTTAGATACTGAAAACAAGTTATACGCTCGATAAATATTATAACCCTATGATTAATAAGAAGTCATCATCTATTACTGCGTGTAATTATATATAGTAACCCTGCTAGCCAGACATTTTCTATAAAAACGTGGACATCAGTAATTACAAACAATTTAACGCCAAAATTATGGTAATTTGTGTTTAATAACATTTTGCAGCAAAGTTAAAGAAAATCTACGTTAGTCATTTTCAGATAACTCAGCTAAAAGAACTTGTAGCTGATACTTTTTGTTAATTTAACGTTAAAAATTTTACTTCCTACTTATACTTGAATTGCATCGAAATTAGCTAAAATTTACTGCCAAATTGATTATTATATTTTAGATTTCAAGTCTTTCAGATTACTTGACTTCAAATTTCGTACACATAAAAAATGGTTTACTTGACTCAAGAAAATTTCTTTGAAGAAATTGATTATCTTGGGCTAAGAAGAAAAATTCTTAAACTAAGAAAATTTCATTTAAACAAGAAAATTTTCTAGGTTCAAGAATTTTTTTATCTTGGTTCAAGATGATCAATTTCTTCAAAGAACTTTTCTTGAGTCAAGATTTTTTTTCTTGGCTCAAGTAAACCTTTTTTTCTTTGTATCTAGATTCACGTTAAGTTATATTCAGAATGGCTATCAGAGAATACATAAATAGATGTAGCAAATTATATATAAAAAGAAACAGTTTATAATGAAGGTTCAAGAATGCTGAAGAAACAATTTTAACTCTGAAATTATAAAATGATAAATTTTAAACGCTAAAACTAACACTGTCAAGATAGCCAGTAATACATGTGGTTAATGAAACTCCTAACAAATAAGTTTCTCCAACGTTTTTTTTTTTGATTCGGAAAAAGAATTTTATTTTCAAAGTTTCTCCAACGTTAAGTTCACTATTCGAATCTCGGTTAGGGCGTTTTTCTATATTTATTTATAAGGCAAGCGTAAAATTTAATCAAGATTAATGAATATGAATGTGATATGAAACCTTATCCCTCCTCCACCTCCTTTGAAAAACTTTCAGAAACAGAAATGTAAAAATCAAAATAAAAATGAAATAAAAAAAAAAAAACAAATTATAAAAAAAAACAAATAAAGAAAAAATGTTGTATCAAATGTTTTTTAAATTGTTAATTTTTACTGATTTATTTTAGCACATTTTAGTTGTAGTGTGTATTCATTTTGGTTTTATTTTGAGTCCATTCAGCTTACATTCTGATTCCGTTATATACTCATTATGAAAATGGTATGTTTCCACTCAAGATACATTATGGATTTGATATGAATTTATTCTGAATTAAGTATATATCCACTCAAGTTACATTATGGATTCAGAATGTAATTACTATGGTTTTGATATGTATTCACTCTGGTTATGCTCTGGATACATAATGGAAAAATGTAACAAACGCACTCTGGAAACATTCTGGAATCAGTCTGGTTACAGAAGGGTTCCAGACCGTTTACATAGTGGTTCCAGAATGATTCAAAAGCCGCGAGGGTATTTAATAAAAATCTTTTTATTTTTTTTGATTATTGAAAAAAAAAAAATTAGAAAAACGATAGACCCTGAAGGCCATCCGTGCAACTTCCCACTAATTTATATCAAGTGCTTAAAACTGCATTAATGATGTTTTTGACCTCTCCGGACTCAAAAATACAATTTATTCCGGAATCGATCGGTAGAGCCGTATAAAAGTTATTCGAAAAAAACCACTTCTGAAAAAAATTTTTTTCCTATTTTTTTTTTTAGATTTCTCTAAATTTTTCAAAATCTATCGATGCAGCTGAAACCAGCAGCCAAACTGATCAGCAGCCGTGAAAGAAAGCCAGGGCCGAAACGGAAGCAAGGTGCCCCGCGGCTCAAATTTATTAGAACTTTGAATGATATATATAATGAAATTAATAAACAAAAAATCATGACAAATAGTAAAAAAAAAAAAAAAAAAAAAAAAACGTAGAAAATTTCAGAATCACGAAATACCTTACTAGTTTCGAACTCCGAATTTGTTTGAATTGGAGGATATTTAAATTTGGGACGAGTTGAAATGGTCTAACGTATTAAAAAAAAAAATTATTATGTAAGGAGTAAAAAGACCATTCAAATATGGCGGACAGTTGAAAATTGAGTCCCTGTGATTATCGCATTTATTTAAATTAGGACGGATTTATCCGGAGATATTAAGATTAAGGACAAGTTAAAAAGGTGCAACGAATTAAGAAAAATATTGTGTAGGTTAATCAAATATCATGGTGGGTTGAAAAATGGGCACCTGTGATTATCGCGCTCCGGCATATATTTTAATTAGATTGGACGTTTCCCGGTAAATTTTGAATCTAGACAAGTCGGGAGGGTTCAAGGAAGTCAAAAAATAATATTTTGGGAGAAGTAAGAGGATTCCTCAATTATGGTAGATAGTTAAAAGTAGTGTAACTGTATTTATTACCTTTATATGAATTGGAACATACATTCTTAAAAATATTTGTATTTGGGACAGGTCGGTAGACTCCGAGGATCTTAAAAAAAAATATTTTGGGAGGAGTGAAAGGGTACATTAAATATGGCGGGCGGTTAAATCGGGTCACTAAATTCCGGCATATATCTTAATTAGGACGGACATTTTCGGGAAAATTTTAATTTGGGACAATTCAGAAGGTTCCATTAAAGACAAAAAATAACATTTTGGGAGGAGTGAAATGGTTAATCAGTTATGGTGGAAAGTTGAAAATTAAGTAACTGTATTTATCGTGTTTATATAAATTGGGACAGATATTCTCCGAGATTTTTGTATTCGGGACCAGTCGGCAGACTCCGAGGATGTCTAAAAAAAATATTTCGGGAGGAATGAGAGGATTCCTCAATTATGATGGATAGTTAAAAATTGAGTAACTGTATTTATCGCGTTTATATCAATTGAGACATCCATTCTCACAGATATTTGTATTAGGGACCAGTCGGCAGACTCCGAGGATGTCAAAAAAAAAATTTTGGGAGGAGTGAAAGGGTACATTAAATATGGCGGGCGGTTAAATCGGGTCACTAAATCCCGGCCTATATCTTAATCAAGACGGACATTTCCTGGAAAATTTCAATTTGGGACAAGTGAGGAGGGTCCAAGGAAGTCAAAATATATTGTTTTGAGAGGAGTGAGAGGATTAATGAATTATGGTGGATAGTTGAAAATCGGGTAACTGTATTTATTGCGTTTATATGAATCTGGACATACATTCTCAAAGATATTTGTATTTGGGACAGGTCGGCAGACTCCGAGGATGTCAAAAAAAATATTTTGGGAGGAGTGAGAGGGTAAATTAAATATGGCGGACGGTTAAATCGGGTCACTAAATCCCGGCATATCTTACTCAGGACGGACATTTCCTGGAAAATTTTAATTTGGGACAAGTGAGGAGGGTCCAAGGAAGTAAAAAAATATTGTTTTGGGAGGAGTGAGAGGATTAATGAATTATGGTGGATAGTTGAAAATCGGGTAACTGTATTTATTGCGTTTATATGTATCTGGACATATGTTTTCAGAGATATTAGTATTTGGGACAAGTCGACAGACTCCGAGGATGTCAAAAAAAAATATTTTGGAAGGAGTGAGAGGGTTAATCGATCATGGCGGACGATTGAACTTGATTCACAATGTTTACAACATATATCAGATTTGGAACGGACGTTTTTAGGTACAGTTCAATTTGAGACAAGTTGAATGGATTCTAGAATGACAAAAAAAATATTCTGTAAGGCGTGAGATGGTAAATGAAGTATGGCAAATCATTCAAACTTGGGTCACTATGTTAATCGCTTCAATTTAAATCAGGCCGAATATTTTTAGTGGCATTGAAATGTTGGGCGAGACGAACTTGTCCTAGGATGCCATTTATTTCAGTTAGGATGGTATTTATCTGAGTTTAAATGTGTTAGGAAAAAATTCAGTTGAACTGAAAAATTTAACAAAAAATTGAAGTACATAGCTTGTTTAAAAATTGAAAACACATTTTTTTGCAATCAAAACAGTAATTTAATTATATTATTAATTATTAATTATGATATCCTCTGCGTCAGGCAGAAATCCAATCTCAAAGTCCTATTTGAGTTCCTCCAAGTATGTCTTATTCTAGGAAATTCATGATTCTAATTTTGGGTTGATAAAAATATATAAAAAACAAATGGTCTGGTTCAAGATATTACGCATTTTAAAAGCTCCATCTAAAGACAATTTGTTATCGCAAATAATCTAAATTAATTTAACCAATTAATTGCTGAACATCATCTCTGTTTGTTTTCTTTTACGTAGGTTTAAAACCTCTAAGTGCAATAAAGGAAATCAATTATCATCCCTTCAAAAATAATGAAGAGCTTAAAAATAAAATTTTTAGTAATTTTTAAAAAAACGTTACCAAAAATTCAACATTGAATCAAACATGAATTGTACATTTTCGATAATTTGGAAATAAATTTAAGATAATTTAATATCGACGGTCTAATTAGCAATTTGTCTGATTTCTTATTTTTTAGAGGGTTATTTTTTAACATTTTGATATAGTAATAGTCTAATTATAAATTATTTGAATCATCCTAACCAAAATATGATACCTCTATTATTAAATGGTTTATTAAAGTGATAATAAATTTTGAATAAATTGTATTGTTTCGTACAAATGGAAGATTCTCTAAAATGGAGTTAGATGATTTGCTCATTAGAACGTCGATATACGATTATTCGCAATGATCATAGAAATATTTGTCGGAATAATCTTCAATAATTGCGCAAAAATCATGAGACAATTTTTACACTGAATCGATGATTCTAAGTAAACTCAATTACAATAAAGACAATTACAATCATGGTTTTTATATTTTAAACATTTTTTTTCAAATGCTTCGGTTTTGATTTTATTTTTTTTTTGTTTGATTGAGGTCTTTTTTTTTTTTTTTTTCTTTTTGTTGATTTTATTTTCTGTGAGTTCTCGGCGATACTGAAGACTCGTAAGAATCGTGGTTTTCCCTCGACAAATTTTTTTGGGAGAAGAATCTTCAGATTTTCGTGGTAATTAATAACTTCAGTAAAAAATATTTTATAAAGAGTGAGAGTGTCAATCAAATATGACGCTCGTGAAAACTTTTTTTATGTAAATTTAACATTTATTGTGTTAAATTAACACAAGAAAGTTTGAAAAATTTAACATAAAAATTTTTAACACAAAATTTTTAACACAAAATTTTTTGACGCATAGACGCATAATTTTTTACTGAATAGGTATATAGTATTATAGACGATTATATCATGTTACAAATGCCATAAGGGTGTATAGCGCTAAAATATACCGCTGAAAGCCTCAAGGGCGTATAAAAAATTTGTTTTTGGAAATCGACGTATTTTTACCAGGACTATACAGAAATTAGAAAAATAAATGTCCTGATGACATACGAGGTTACTTTTGGGAGCTATAAGTGCGTAAAAAAAAAGTTTTGTTAGGGGAATCGACATACATAGGACTAATATGCGCAAAAATGCAACAAAAAAAAATTTTCGACTTAAAAAAAAAATTTAATTTTCTAAAAAGAAAATTTTCATTTTGAGAAAATTTTTTTTTACATTTTTGCATGATCAAGGTCAAAAAATCTGTTAACAAACAAAAAAATTTTTCATACGCCCTCATGGTATCGTAACACGTTATGTACCTGAAGTTCTAAACGTTTTTTTATGATCGAAAATCAAAAAAAAAATTTTTTTGTTTTTAAGACTGAAAATTATTTTTCAGTTTCAAAATAAGTTAAAAAGCCCGGAAAATAGTATATTGCATTCTCAAAATACCAAAACTACCCCTCCAACCACCCCTAAGACAGACATCTCAAAAAAAATTCAAAAAAGAATAGTTCAAAGGGTCGTTTGGAGCTGTGATTTTTTTTAAATACTCCTTTTACTTCCCCACGGAATATAAAAAATTATCAAGCCGATAACTTCCCCGGAACTACCCTTCGAGCCACCCCAAAGACTGAGAAATTTGAAAATAAATTCAGAACTTCAGGTACATAACATGTTATGCTATTATATCTAAATATCTTTGTTTGAGTTTATTATGTTTACATTTTTACTCGATTATTAAATTTTTTCAAGTTATCATACAAGCAGTATAGTAAGAAGTCAAGCAGTCTTTTGTTTACTTCAATGTTTTTTTTTGTTATAATTTATTTTTAAATTTGTATTTATATGACAGGTATATATTTCGATAGCATTTTGTTTAGTTTCTATGGTTATATAAATAAACATAAACTTATTTCATTAGTGAGTATTAATTGATTATCCCCATATCTCGATATACGACTTTCAAATTTGCAAAAAGTTTTTTTTTGTATTTAATTATATAAATATATATATTTTGTGTCTTCGACGTTTCGGCTTATGTTATATTTTACGTGTTAGTGAGTTCGCCAAAAACTATTTATAATTAAATTTCTTTCTTTATGTTATTAATATTTTTTGCACATATGTTTCAATTTTTCTATTCGTAATGAAATTTACGAATCAAGTGATTGCAGATGCAATTATAAAATTATATTCTGTAAATAATGTGGACGATGTGATTAAAAAATTACTTTCTGTTTCAAGAAAATTAAAAAATTCTGAATTATTCATTTTATGTAAAGAAATTTTGCCTCAAAAGTCCATCGATAAAACAATTATAAAACATTTAGATAAATGTTTTACTCGTTTGCGAGACAATCGAGAAATAATTTCTCGATTGATTTTAAATCGCACTGTGAATGACTCTGCATCTGTTCCTGTTAGTTTAAATTGTAAAGATATTGAATGTGATACTCAAATATCTGATGGTGAAGGTAAGAATAAAAGTCTAAGTAATTTTTCAGACCGAAAAAATTAAAAAATTTTATAATACACGATTAAAAAAAATTATGGGATAAGGGAAAATGATTGTACAGCAAAAAAAAAGCAAAAAGAAGCAAATTGTAGTTCTAAGTATCTAGTTTTTAGATATGATCATGAAAAATTTTTATCACGTTTGGGTTTTGAGTAATCCCAAGAAAATTAGCAAAATAAAAAATTTCTAAATTTTTTCTTATCTGGAGAAAGGTCTACGGGCTTCTAAAAAATTGTTTTTTTGTTTCCTTCGAAAGTTCTTTTAGAAAATTTAATGCCCTTTAATTTGACATAATAAAAAAGCCTGTACGATGATTTTCCGCGGAGTTATCGTCAATCAAAGCAAAAAAATTGTTTTTTTTACTTTAATGATCAATAACTCTGAAAATAATGATCGTATAGGAAATCGAAGGAGAGTTTTAAAAACTACGTAATATTCTCTATGAAATTCCGTTAATGGCTTTAAATGAAAAAAATTTTTTTTTAATTGAAAACTTCTACTGAAAAAAAGACAAAAGTTCGCATAACTAAGGATATTTGGATAACTTTTGACAAAATGAATGAACGAAGGATATCGTCGGTAATTATTTAATCTTGAAGTATCCCGTAAAATCTATAAAGAATTAAAAGTGCTGTGATTTTTTTTTCCTAGTGCCTCGAAGTTTCAAATTCTTTGTTTACGCAAAAATCACTGTTATGAGCAATTTTCTCATTTGTATTAATTTTTTCAGTGAAAATAAATGTTTTTTCTCAAAAATTTTTTCTGTCTCGATCGAAGAGATTAACTCTTTAAAAAATTTAGAAAAAAAAAAAAATTTTTTTTATTTTTTTCAATTTTCTTAAAAATTTTCTCGATTTTTTTCGACTGCTATCTTACCAAAGGCAATATCATTACCTTAAGCGTACCTCATAGAGGTTGCTTGGTCCATTTACGCACGAACACACATACACGCACACGCGTGTATTTGTGTGTGTGTGTGTTCCTGCGTAAATGGGATACTTCAAGATTAAATAATTACCGACGATATCCTTCGTTCATTCATTTTGTCAAAAGTTGTCCAAATATCCTTAGTTATGCGAACTTTTGTCTTTTTTTTCAGTAGAAGTTTTCAATTTAAAAAAAATTTTTTCGTTTAAAGCAATTAACGGCATTTCATAGAGAATATTACGTAGTTTTTAAAACTCTCCTTCGATTTCCTATACGATCATTATTTTCAGAGTTATTGATCATTAAAGTAAAAAAAACAATTTTTTTGCTTTGATTGACGATAACTCCGCGGAAAATCATCGTACAGGCTTTTTTATTATGTCAAATTAAAGGGCATTAAATTTTCTAAAAGAACTTTCGAAGGAAACAAAAAAACAATTTTTTAGAAGCCCGTAGACCTTTCTTTAGATGAGAAAAAATTTAGAAATTTTTTATTTTGCTAATTTTCTTGGGATTACTCAAAACCCAGACGTAATAAAAAATTTTTATGTCATATCCAAAAACCAGTCACTTAGAGCTGCAATTTGCTTTTTTTTTGCTTTATGATAATTTTCCTCAGATTTACAGCTCGTTGAAAATCACTCAAAAATTTTGAATTTTTTTTCATATCCTTTTATTTTTGTGACTAGTGTACTTATTGGAATAATTGATCACTTATTCCGATGTTTTTTGAGGATTTTTATGAGAGAAAAAATGTCTTGAAATATCACACACATGCTATATTTTTTTTTTTCATTTAACGAGTATATAGAGTCCTGTGAAGCAACTGTGTGCAGTGGGAAAGAGTAAATTGAGCCTACGCGATCTATCAAACTTTTCAAAGTGTATTTCGAGCTTATGTAACCTCATTGAAGGTCGGGTAGGCTCATTTTATGGTTTAACCTTTTAAAAATTATTGAAATTTTAATTTAAATTTGTCAAATTAATTAAATTACATATGTATAGCACAGTAAAAATAACTAAATTTTTTATTTCTACTAACAAATTCTAAAATTTAAAAATTTTTTAATTTTTTCTGGCTATTGCTGTTTATAACTGTATACAATTATCTAATAAATCATTCAATTTACAGTGAATTCTGAAGATATAAAGAATAACAAGCTGCTGCATTCCAATGATTCCGTTAGAGTGGATCTGTCTGATGAGAATATTAATTTAAACAGCGATAAAGTTCTAAATTCTGATGAATTAAATGATTTATCTGATAATTTTGATTCTAAACCGTTAGTGATTAATGAGAATGAAAGAACCTGCGAATTTCCTGATCTTGATAATTGTCAGAGTAACTTGCTGAATTTCGATGATGGTAGTACAGAGGAACCATTCGGGGAGAATATCAATTTAGATTGCGATAAAGTTTTAAATTCTAATAAATTAAATGAATTAATTGACCTAGAATCTTCAACTAATAGTCCGCATGTTATGATCACCGAATGTTCTGATTTTGATCATTCTGATCTATCTATTAATATTGAAGAACTCGACATTCAATTCGCTGATGGGTTTATTCTATCCCACTCAACAGTTCTACCTAAGAATAGTGAAAATGATCCAGTTGAAGATGATAATTCAGATATCCCTACTGCAACTATCCACGATAATAATAATAATTATGATCTTTTAAATGCAGATTTGTCGATTCCTCCTAAAATTATCGAAGGTAGTAGATCATCCCCTGTAAATGACACTACAATTAATCCGAATGATATTACTGACACTCCCATAACTTCATACAAAAAATCTTATACTTTTTTTGATAAAATAATCATTCCTTCTGTTTTTTGGGAAAAGTATTGGAACGGAACAATTCGTTTGACTACGGGCTGGACAAATTTTTTTAATAAAATTTTAAAAAGTCATGAAAAATTGAAGCTTTGTGTTTTTAAATTTTTAGAAAATAAGTGCTATGAAAAAAAAATAAAAAATAACAAATATTTCATTGCTAAAGCAAAGTGCAAAAATCGTTCATGTACAAATTTTAAATTTATTAGTTATACTCCAATTGTAGCACCTTTTACTGACATTGAAATCCATGTTGAAATATGTGGAACAATCAAACATGACTCGAACGATGTACACCGCCGATTTTGCAATGAAGAAGAGCGTGAAGAAGTTGCTGCTAAATTAGAGAAAGAAAAACCCGGAGTAGTTAAGTTAAATATGTTACAAAACATAGACAAAGAATGCCTAGAAGCCGGTAACCGTAATCGCGCGCTGAGCAGTACAATTCTTCAAAAAATTTCAAGTGAAAACAGAGCTAGTAATGACTTGGATCACAATTTTATGATGTATATAAAAAAATTACAGGACAAATACGAAACTTTGCGACCGCATGACAAATACGCAGGTTACATCCAAAATATTAGCTTTAAACCATTCTTTTTAATTTATATACTGTTCGCCAAATTAAATATCTACTATCTCAAAAAGAAAAAGTTTTCCTCCATTTTGACGCCACAGGAACCATTATTGCACCGATAAAAAATTTGAACTGCAAACGAATTTTATATTATGTTCTCTCTCTACCAGGAAAACACAACGAGTATGGACCTTGTCCAGTAGCTGAGTTTATTTCTTCTGTACATGACGCTCATCACCAATCTATTTTTTTCTTAACAATTAATAATACCTTTCGTCATTTTACAGATAAAAAGTTAATAATTGATAAAGTAGAAACTGATTTTTGTTTGGCAAGTATTCAGGGTATTATATTCGGTTTTAATCAATTTACATTAAAAAAATATTTAGAAATGACATATGAAATTGCAACAAATAAAACAATTAAAGATATTAACTTCGTCGTTGTCCATATATGCTCGACTCATTTAATCAACACAGTTAGAAGAAAAATTAAAGATTGCAAAATGAAGCCGACCACAAGAAAAATTGCTCTGCATTGGATTTCCCAGCTCATACACTGCACGACGATTGATGATGCTAAAAAAGTGTTTACCAATGGTTGCATGGTTTTCAGTCATAAATGGTGTACAGAAAATTTAGATAAGTTTATAGATGACATTTTACCGGATTTTGGAAAGAAAAAAAATGATAATGAGAGCTCTTTCGATGACGATAACATGGAAGTGGAGGATAATGAAAATGATGTTAGTGATTGCGATGAAAAAGATAATGAAAATGATGCAACAAAGGATGCGAAAGAAGAAAACAAAAAATTACGTCATGGATCAGCTTGTTGGATGGTATTTAATGAAGTTTATGATAATGTAAAAAAATTAGACATAGAAAGAGAAAACTCGACTGAAAATATACATTTTTCGGAAGATTTTATCAATTATGTGATGGAACATTTGATGCCATTTTATTTGCTTTGGTCGGGGATAATTCTTTGTTTATTGGAATATAAAGATGTAAATTGTATACGATACAATAACGCTACTGTAGAGACTTTTTTCAATGACGTTAAAAATAATTATTTCAAAAAGGAGAAACGTATTTTATTGCCAAGATTTATTGATAAAATGGGAGAAATAATTGAAGGTAAATTAACTGAACGACAACATACATTAAAAACAGAAAGACAGAGACAGAATGAAGAAAAAAAAGGAAAAATTTAGAATTAAAAGAAAACTAGGTAGATTATGCAGACAATTGGATTTTTGCTAGCGAAGGGTGGGATCGGTCGAAAGGTGGGGCATACTTTACGCAGCAAAGATTCAAAAAATTGTCTTATGACTGCGAAAAAAAAAATTAAAAATTAAAAAAGGATATTGTTGAAACTAAATCAGAAGAAAATATTCAAAACATGACAGAAAACTGTGACGATACCAACGACTTAAATAAAATGACTGCAGAAAATGAAATTCATGCATCTAAAATAAGATATTCTGACCACAAAAAAACTGACACATATTTAAATCTATTTTCTAACACTATCCAATATCCAAAGAATTTTCCAGATAACGAAAAAATTATTTATGGCATCCATTTAACAAAAACAAATTTTGAAACATTAAAAAAAAATGAAAAATTAGACGACAATATAATAAATGCTAGCTTAAAATTATTTGAAGATATCGCAAGATTAAAAATTTCAAAATATTAGTTTTAGAAACATTTTTTCTACTGATCTGATGGATAGAAAAAATTAGGAAATGGATTCAGATGCTGGGCTGAAAGCGTGAAAATGGGATCATACGGTGTATGGGTTTCGCCTATATATAATAACAATCACTGGACACTTTTAGTTACTATAAAAGACCATAAGATATTTTTATATATTGATTCTATGTGGAAAACAAGAAAAGTACCGGAAAAATTAATTGAGGGTTATTGTACATTAGTAAAAGAATATTGGAAAGAAGATCAGCAATCGATTAGTGAGGAATGGAAACTTGTGAAACCAGGAGATGTGCCCTTACAAACTACCAATCCGGGAGAGTCGTGGGATAATTGTGGCGTTCATGTAATTACTTGGGTTCACTGCATCGTTACAAGTTCCTTGTGTCCATTTGATGAAAGTGATATGAACAACGCAAGAAAAGGTATCGCTAAACTTGTTTGTAATGAAAAAAAATTAGAACGCGCAAAATCATCGACAGTAAAATTCCGGAAAATATTTTTTGATACGAATGAAGGAGAAGAAAGAGATATAGAAATTGACAAGCCGATCGAATCAACTGAACCGCCAATTTATTTCAACAGTACATTTGAATATTGCGCATCTCTTAAATATTTATTAGCAAACGACCATTACGTGACAAGAAGAAAATAAAAAAATTTTGAAAAATTTGAAACACTATTCTCGATAAAATGAACACAGTAAAAAAATTTTGTGTCATTGCGTCAAAAAATTTTGTGTTAAAAATTTTTATGTTAAATATTTAACACTTTTTTATGTGGATTTAACACTTATTGAGTTAAATCAACACAAAAAAGTGTAAAATATTGAACGTAAAAATTTTTTACGCAAAATTTTTTGATGCAATGACACAAAATTTTTTACTGTTAAGAGAGCAACCAAAATTTACACATTTGTCGGTGATTTTCGACAGCTTAAGGAGGAAATATGTGTAAAAGGCCATTTTTATGCTGATTTTCATTAATTTTTTTAAGGTATAAAAAATCAATATTACGTATTGAAAGTATCAGGTTATTATATGTATATATTAGGGTGGTCCTTATGTTGGGTTTTTTGAAATTTTTTTCACGATAGTTCAAAATCGGTTCAAAATCTATAAAAAAAAATTATGCCAAATTATAGCTCTTAATTTTAATATTAACCCGCGCCCCCGACGGTCAAAGTTTTAAAGGAAAATAACATGGGAAAAGTTATATTTTTACTTTGGAATTTTTACGTCATAAACTAACCAACAAATCACATCAAAAATATTTTTTCTAATGCAAAATTTAACGGTCTACAAAAAGGTCTCTTATCATTTTTTGATAATTCTAACGGTTTTGAAGTTATTCGAGGTCTAAATTGAAACTATAATCTTTTTCATAGTTTTTCTGTTTTTTTGGTCATTTAATAGTTCATAAATCATGAACCGGTTATTCTTTATAATCTCATTGGATTTTTTTGTTTAGAAAATTTTCAAAGTAGCTGTAACTTTGGAATAATAGTAACACCAATTCATTTTTTTAGCCTGAACTGTCGAACATTTTAAAGATTTTTAACTTTTTTTGGATACAAAGGAAATTCGGGACCTATTGTCTCGATTTTTATTGTTATTGATACAAATATCAACAAACTCCAATTTCAAATTTTGATTTCTGGTTAAAAACATTTTAGAAACCGATCATGCCGCCATCTATTAGATTTACTTCAATCTCTAACACTAAAATTAATTCTCAGATTACTCATAACCTACATTTATTTCTCAGCTTGATCAAAATCGTTCAATTACTAGTACTGATGCCTTTTTGATATATAAATAAATTTTTTGAGTTCATTTATCCGATATTTAAGTAATCAGTTAAATATGGAGTTATCACGTTTACGTCAAAACATTTTTTTGATTGGTGATGTTGACGTTCAAATCGTAGGTAACAAATTACCATCGAAATTGCAAGCTTTGAAAGTGTTATTTTTTTATACACGTATTTTAAATAATACTATCACAGATAGTGTTGCTGCAGTGATTGATGAAATTATTGTGTTTTGGAAGAAAGCTCGAATTCCCGTTCAAGATATGCAAAGATGTCGAGATAAGTTGAAAAAACTGTATGATGAGTGGCGCATACTTCTTAAACATAGAAATCGGAGTGAAGTTGCTGTGAAAAAACAAAATGAATTTTCCTGTTCATTAAAAAAATTATTTGACATCGCACCGTCAAATGTATTTGAAATGGTTGATGAAAATTCCAAAGAATTCTTGAATAATCAGAGATCAGATGAACGAATTGGTTTTATTGCAAATATTAAGACGAAATACGATGACGATGAAATTGGTGTTAAAAAATTAGAGAAACAATTGGATTTCGAAAAACGAAAATTGGAAAGTGAAAAAGAAAAATCATTATTTGGTAAATTATAATAATCAACTTACTCATTGATATTTTATTATTTTATAGTGAAGATATTTTTGTCTTATCATTATCCTTTTTTGTAGACAAAAACGTTGAATTCTTATCAAGCCAAGGAAGTGCTCAATCAGTCTCTAGTGGAGAAGTATACATTCCAACTACTGCCGGCCAATTTAAATCAAGAAATATAAGAGGAACTCACAATATTCTCAACGAAAGAGTTGTAGCTACTTTTGACCGTTGTAAAGTAAGCGACAGAGATGCTGTGTTTATAACTACAGCTATTTGTCAGTCGCTTATCGATTTAAAATTATTAGAAGTAGATATTAATTCCATTATTGTCAATCGATCATCTATTCGCCGATGTCGGCTTACTATGCGAGAGTCAAAATCAATAGAAATAAAAAAACATTTCCAAGACTTAAAGTGATCATCTATTGTTGTACATTGGGATGGAAAATTATTACCTAATTTGTTAAATACAGAAACTGTTCATCGATTGCCTGTAATAATTAACTTCAGAAAGTAAAGAAATTATGTTAGGTGTACCAACGAGTGAAGATGGAACTGGAATGGCACAAGCTTCTGTAGTTCATAAGACATTATGTGACTGGGGATTCGACATATCTGTAAAAGCAATATGCTGTGACACTACTCCTTCAAATTTAGGCCTTCGTAATGGTGCTGCTGCATTACTGGAAAAATTGTTAGAAAGAGATTTGTTGTATCTTCCATGTAGGCATCATATATTTGAAATAGTCCTAAGATATGTCTTCGAAGCTGTTTTTCCAAATACTGTTGGTCCTAATGTTCCACTTTTTATCCGATTCCAAAAGCAATGGGGATATTTAAATAAACTCAGTTACAAAACAGGTTTAGATGATCCGAAAAATGATAATATCTTGACAAATGAAAAAATTGAATCTATTAGAACTTTTGCGACTGAAACTCTTGCATCACAACTGCCTCGTGATGATTACAAAGAGTTATTAGAGCTTACTTTAGTTTTTATCGGTGTCATCCCCGAAAAATTTAGTTTTCGTAAGCCAGGAGCTTGTCACCATGCACGATGGATGGCAAAAGCTATTTATATATTCAAAATGTACATGCTTCGGGAGCAATTGTCATTGAAAAAGGTGAAGATAATAAACTACGGCAAATATGTGTTTTTGTGACAATGGTTTATGTTAAAGCTTGGTTTTCGTCGTCAAATAGTGTCAAAGCTCCGTACCATGATCTACAGTTTATAAAAGAACTCAACAACTTTAAGGCAATCAACAGTAATCTTGCTACTGTGGCAATTAGTAGATTTATGAATCACTTGTGGTATTTATCACCAGAATTAGCAATCATGGCTATTTTTGATGAGGAAGTTTCACAAGAAACAAAATTAAAAATTGTCGCTAAGCTGCGTAAAGAAGAAGAAACAATTGTGATTGATGATATTCCGGAAGAAGACTTGGATTATACTAGTAAAAAATGTAGTGTTAAACGCTTTCAAACTAAGAGCATAACTGAATTATTATATAATGATATTGACTTTTTAAAGATTCATCCTTCTGAATGGGCTCATAATGAACACTATAAAACTGCATTACGATTCGCTAAAAACTATCGGTTGTGAATGACTGTGCTGAAAGAGGAGTTAAACTAGTGCAAGATTTTTGTAATCGTTATACTAAGGATGAAAAACAAATGCAATACGTGTTACAATTGGTTAAAGATCATCGTCAAATGTTTCCTGACGCACTAAAAAAACTAATAAAAAAATTTCATGAAAGTATCTGTAATTAAAAATAAAAATGGTAATGTTTGTACATTTTCGATTCATTAAAATATTAATAATACACTTCTTTAATTGATTAATACTTTTCACGTAAATTATAGTTCAAAATTATATGCATAAATAAAAAAGTAATCTAATATGAATAATAACCCGTCTATGATTGTTGAATTATTAAATGACCAGAAAAAACTATGAAAAAGATTATAGTTTCAATTTAGACCTCGAATAACTTCAAGACCGTTAGAATTATCAAAAAATGATAAGAGACCTTTTTGTAGACCGTTAAATTTTGCATTAGAAAAAATATTTTTGATGTGATTTGTTGGTTAGTTTATGACGTAAAAAATTCCAAAGTAAAAATATAACTTTTCCCATGTTATTTTCCTTTAAAACTTTGACCGTCGGGGGCGCGGGTTAATATTAAAATTAAGAGCTATAACTTGGCATGATTTTTTTTTATAGATTTTGAACCGATTTTGAACTATCGTGAAAAAAATTTCAAAAACCCAACATAAGGACCACCTAGTATATATATATATATATATATATATATATATATATATATATATATATATATATATATATATATATATATATATATATATTTATGAGTATTTTTTCGTATTTAAGAAAAATATAACTTAACAAATCGCAGAAATATTAGCTGATACACATCGTAGGTTTTCATCCGACTTAGGAGTTAGTGTGCAATATAGAAGACACAATTTTTGTCTGAAATCGATGGCAAAGAAAAACTACTTTTTTATATGTATATCTTCTATATGAACCTCAATTCCAAAAAAAAAAAAAAAAGGAAAAATTTTCATTTTTCTGAGGATTGTGAAAAAAAGTCGTGGTTTTTTACCATTTTTTGATACATTGTTTATTTAAAAAAAAATAGTTTAATCAAAAATATTACTTATAATTGAGGTTCATATTCAGCGTAATTAAATAAAAAAAAAGTAATTTTTCTGTGCCATTCATTTCAGATAAAAATTGTGGGTTCCATACTTCACACCAACTGCTAAGTCGGATGACAACCTACGATGTGTATCAGCTGATATCTTCGCTCCTTTTTAAGTTATACTGTTGTAAAATATGAAAGAAGATCAATATATGTAGGAAGTAACCTGATAGTTTCAATAGATAACATTAATTTTTGTACCTTTAAAAAATTAACATAAAATCAGCATAGAAACGTCCTTCTACATGTATTTTCCCCCTCAATTAACAGTTGATTTTATTCATATGATCAATTACTAGAAAAAAATTATTTGAAACCGTAAAGCAAGACAATGATTTACAAAAAATTTTCTGCAATATTTTTTTATATTGCATTAAAGGACCTGGTGGTCTAGCGGCCCAAAATTTAAACTATTTTTAAAAATTTTATTTCTATATGAAGGTAATGACTAATGCTTTCAAACTTTTTTTACACTTATTACTTATCAACTACACAAAAATTTAAATCAGAACAAAAAAAAACTATTTTTTAAATTAGAAAAATAGCGCTGAAGTTCTTCTCTCTAAAAAAAAAACGGACTTGACTGCTGCAAGTCGATTGATCTCTTCCTCTGACCTGAAATAAATAAAATGACGGATTTTTAAGTAGTATAAGTATAGTTATCGTCGGAACTAGAATGAAAAAAAAAAAAAATATTTGACAAAATAGCACGTAGTTAAAAGAATTTTTTGAAAACAAGTTTCAGATTCGTACTTTTAACTACGTGCCATTTTGTCAAATCTTTTTTTTTTTTTTCATTCTAGTTCCGACGATAACTATACTTATACTACTTAAAAATCCGTCATTTTTTTATTTCAGGTCAAGAAAGATCAATCGACTTGCAGCAGTCAGGTCCGTTTTTTTTTGGAGAGAAGAACTTCAGCGCTATTTTTATAATTTAAAAAAAATATTTTTTTGTCCTGATTTTCATTTTTGTGTAGTTGATAAGTAATAGAATAAGTGTAAAAAAAGTTGGAAAGCATTAGTCATTACCTTCATATAGAAATAAAATTTAAAAAATAGCTTAATTTTAGGCGGCTAGACCACCGGAGGCCCCCTTAAAACCGTAATTCCGAAAATGATTTATCCGTAAAAATTGGAAAGATAGAATCCTGAAGCTACGAAATGATTTTTTTAAAAGTCAGCGACCATATTGTACTTAGATACAACTGGTCGAAAATCACCAAAAAATTTTGTAACTTTTGTTACTTCCATAGTTTTAGAAAAAAATTTAGTTCTATTTAAAAAAAAAAAAAATTAGTAAGCGAAATTTTATAATAATTATGAGCGTCTAAGTAATATTGTACATAAAAGTACACAATGTTATGAATAAAATTTTAAAAAATTGTTTATAATTATAAATAAAAAATTTTTATAATTGTTAAAAGCATTAAATTATATATAATTGTTATAATTGTAACAATTATAAAATGATTGTAATAAAAACATAAATAAATCTACTCTTTTAGAATTAATCAATGCATTTTAATGATTAAAGCGATGTACATACTTACGCTCATAAACATAAATATTCTGTTCTCTGATTCATTCAGAAAGTTTTACTGGTTGAAATTAATAACAATCCACTGATTCATTTGAAAAGAGCGTATTGAAGAAAAAAAAGTACAATTTATTTGCAAAACGAAAAAATCCTAATAAAATTAATAAATAAATTATTATAATGAAAGTGATAGCTTCAATAATATAAGATCCTCAACGGAAGCAATGAAAAGTAAGTAAAAAAATCATTTCAAAAATCAAATCTGAGTGAAACAAGTTTTAAATATCAGCGGAATTTTGATAATATTTCATTCCTTACGAGAATTTTTTTTTTACTTACTTTCAAGAATCTGAATACCGCATCGGAGGTCCCATCATGATTGAAAAACTAAAAGATCGAGTCGACCCAAGTATCGACGACTGCTTCATTTCATTTACCCTGTCACTGCCCATGAAACATTTTTTTTTACTTTCTTAAACCCCTTCAACTCTTCTCAAATTTAAATAACCTGACGATATTTGTACCAATTTAAATAAAGGCGATAAAAACACAGTGGCCCGAGTTTCAACCGTCCACCATATTTGATTTAGGGGAGGGTGGCCTAAAGCGGGTAAGCTAACGAAAATGGCCTAGAAGTTTTACTTTTTCTTCGACTTAATAACGAATATTATTCTATCCGACGTAGTAGTAATCGAACTTCAATATTAAATAGGAATATTGTCTTAATTTGAGCCTAAAAATTTTTTATTAATAAAAAATAAAAATTATTTAAAAACTCGCTTTACCCTACCCCTTAGCCCAAAGTGGATAAGCACTACAAATAGATGAATCTAATGATAAAACTAATTTTGATAATAAAATTGTGTATTTAACTAACATTTAAAAAAAAAAAAAAAAAAAAAAAAAAAAAAATATTTTTAGACATTGCATTTATTCAAACAATGATCTTATTTTTATTTCATTAATTTTAAGCAAAATAAGCCCTTTTCTATTGAAATTGATAATAAATTTTCAATGAAGAATGTATTTCTGATTTTTATTACATTTAGGTATTGCTTGATAATATTATAATATGACAAAATAAATATAGAATTGAATCAGAGCAGTGCAAGTAGGTACCCACTTTGCCCTAGTACACGTTTTTTTGCTAAACAATTATAAAATCAAAAATATAAAGGGAACCATTCGAACTTGTATGGTCCTTTAGAATTAAATGGTACCAAAATAATATGGTTTCATCAATATTATCATAAGTGTAATAGTGTTCGAATCATCTGATGACACATTTCATTCGTAATTTTAACAAATTTAGCAATTTCTTTATTTACTATTTTATTACTTTTGGTCAAAACTCGAACACCAAATCAGAACTTTCAAATATTCAGGAGTGTTCCCATGATCATTACAAATGCATACTTTGACATTCGCCTTTAATGCGTCAATAAAACAGCACCTACCCTTTGGGGTAGCACCGCTTTGGGTGAGGTACCCGCTTTATAGTACCCTCCTCTACCCTCTCACTTCTTATAAAATATTTTTTTTGACATCCTTGAACCCTTTCGACACGTCCAAAATTAAAATATATCTAAGAATATCCGTCTCAACCCAAGTAAACGCGATAAACACGGTGCTCAGTTTCGACAGTCCGCCATATTTGATCTACCCTCTCCCTCCCCACAAAATATTTTTTCTTACACCGTTACACCCTCCTAAACTGTCCTAAATCAAAATATTCACGGAAATATACGTCTTGATTTATATAAACGCCATAAACCTACTGACACAACTATTAACCGTCGCCATATTTGATTTACCCTCTAACTCGTTATAAAATATTTTTTTTTCACATCTTTGCACCCTTCCAACACTTCCTGAATTGAAATATCCCAAAAAATATCCGTTCAAACTTTAATAAACGCCAGAAACACGGTGCTAAAAATTTTCACGGCCCGCCATATTAGATTTGCTCTTTCTCTCCTTACAAAAAATTTTTTTTAATCTTTTAGACCCTTTCGACTCGTCCTAAATTCTAATATCCCTAATAATGTTCATCCTAATATGAATGAAAGCGATACAGTGACCCAAGTTTCAATCGTTCGCCAAATTCAATTTACCCTTCAGTTCCTCATTCACTCCTTATAAACATTTTTTTTTTTTGACATTCTCGGACCCTTTCAAATTGTTCCAAACTCAAATATCCGTCCCAATTTCAATTAAAGCGATCAAAGAAGTGACCCACGTTTCCTCGATTCACCTTATTTGATTTACTCTCTCACTCCTCACAAAATGTTTTTTTTTTTACTTTTTCAGGCCCTCTTAACTTCTCCCAAATCGAAAAGTTCCCGGATGAGTCCGACCCAATTCAAATATATGCCGTTAACGTAGTGGTTCATGTTCAACTATCCACCATAATTGATAAATCGTCTCACTCCTCCCAAAATGTTTTTTTTTAACTTCCTTGGACCCTCCCGACTTGTCCCAAATTATAATTTTCCGGAAAATGTCCGTCCTAATTAAAATATATGTCGGAACATAATGACCCGATTTAACCGCCCGCCATATTTAATTTACCTTCTCACTCCTCCTAAAATATTTTTTTAGGAGGAGTAAAATGGTCCAAATACGTTAGATCATTTTAACTCGTCCCTAATTTAAATATCCTCAGGGATATCCCCCAATTTAAACAAACTCGAAGTTCGAAACTAGTACGGTATTTTTTGGTTCTAAAATTTTCTACGTTTTTTTTTTTTTTTTATTATTTGTCATTATTTTTTGTTTATTAATTTCATTATACATATCATTCAAAGTTCTAAAAAATTTGAGCCCCGGGGCACCTTGCTTCCGTTTCGGCCCTGACTTTCTTACACGGCTGCTGATTAGTTTGGCTGCTAGTTTCAGCTGCATAATCTATCGGTCCGAATCGGTTCAAATTTTCAAGAAATCTAAGTTTAGTGAAGCCCTTTCGAATGGCACCAACCGCGATGAAATCGGTTCAACTGTTCAAAAGTTATAAAAGGGTCACACACACGCGCGCGCACACACACACACACACACACACACACATACACACACGGCCATCATCGCGAAAACATTCAGGGAAGTTTCCTAGGACCTCAAAACGTCAAGATCTGATAAGAACTCGATTTTCGAAAAACGGAGTGAAACCAATAACTTCCCGATTTTTGAAAATTTTCAATTTTCTTAGCGGGAAGTTAAAAATTATTGTTAATGAAATTTTGTAGATGCTTCAATAAAGTACAATGAAAAAAAGTTTGGAAAATCCAAATGTGCATGCCTTAAGCGCTCGTGTTATTTGTAACTTTTTCAAATTCCTGCGTTTTCACTAACTCTGTTTATATATTTTTTTTTATATATAGTAGCCTAAAATGTAAATTTTTTAGGATCGACAGTACACATTTTATTATTTTACAATCAAATTAATAATAATAGAGGTGTGGTATTTCAATCAGTTTGTCACAATGAATTTGCGGACATATTGAAATAAAATTTAAAAGAATTAGTTTTGTTTTTTTAAAGTATAGTGATTACAAAAAGAGTGTTACAAGAATTTTACAAAAATTTTTCTGAAAAATTCATTTTTTATCTAAATTGTGGGTTGGACCAGCCGTTTATTGTTAAAAAAAATGACCATTGATGTTTTCTTTTATTGTGGCATGAAGGCCGACTTTGACTTAAACCACTATTTTATTATTTATTTAAATAAAACTCTGACGGAACCCAGTTTTTTCATTTTTAGGCGAGAGTAGACCGTACCTAGGCTTGCGCTTAAGGCATGCAAAATAAGTAAAATGGTTGACTCTAAAGGCTATCCCAACTTTCCGCTTATTCCATATCTAAGCGCTAATAATTGCACTTATTACGTTTTTGAGTTCTTCGATCTCAAAAATATAATTTCCGTGTCATTTCGAGCTCTTCGAGCTCAGAGATAACTTTTCTACTCTTTTGAGCTCTTCGAATTCATGCGTCTGATGAAAGTTTCATATAACACTATTTTTTGAATTTTCAAATCGCAATAACTTTTGAATTAATCAACCGATTTTCACGCGGTTAGTGGCAATCGACGGAGTATTTACTTCATGAAAAATCTTGAAGTTTGGATTGATCGAACTAGGAATTTCAGAGTAATTACGAAATAAACATTTTTTTCGGCTTCTTTCGTTCACGATATCTCTCGAACAAATGAACCGATTTTGACCGGCCAAAACTACATTTGAAAAATTTTTTTTTGTGGTTTTTTTGAGATTTTTTTCAATGTACCGGCCTAAATCAGTCTAAATTATATTCAAAATCTAACACACACACACACACATATATATATATATATATATACAGGGTGTCTCAGAAGTCGTGAGCCACCGGACAGGGTGTGGTAGAAAATTGGATTCTGAATAGAAAAGTCCTTTACCATTTTTCGATCAGACCCATAGAAAAATTACTATAAATTTATGAAAATAGACCAATGAGGAGCGCGGTTTAGCGGCAGAACGGTAGGCGCAAGAGCGAGCGAGTGGAAGCGCGACAGGCAATGAGTGCGCGCTCGCTTGCACACGTGTGATATCATTGCTCAGTTCTAGCGGGATGCCCGCATGCAATAATAATGATCAATGATACTCCTGTAAATAAAAAAAAATTAATATTAGAAAAATCATCCCATAGACAGCCCCATAAAATAAAAAATGTGCGATTTTTTGATAATTAAAACTCAAATTTTCGGTGTCACCGAAAAATGAAAAAAAAAAAGCCAACAGTCATATTCAATGATACCCCTGTAATTAAAAAAAAAAAAAAAAGAAAAGTTATAAAAGTACCCCATACACTCTGAGATACAGCCCCATAAAGCCAAAAATTTGCGATTATTTAATGATGAAATTCAAATGATCAGTGTGCACTTGAAGTTAAAAAAAAAGCAATAAAAATAATCAGTGACACTACTGTAGACCAAAAAAATTGAAAAAAAATAAAAAACTACCCCATAGACAGGGAGATACAGCCCCGTAAAGCCGAAAATTCGCGATTATTTAATAATGAAATTCAAATGATCAGAGTGCACTTGAAGTGAAAAAAAAGCAATAAAAATAATCAGTGACACTACAGTAGGTGAAGAAAATTTTTAAAAATAAAAAACTACCCCATAGACAGGGAGATACAGTCCCATAAAGCCAAAAATTGTGCGATATTTCAATAATTAAAATAGAAATTTTCGACGACTACTCAAAATTTCAAATAAAAATCTAGGACTAATAGTTAACTATACCCATAACAATCAGAAAAAAATTAAAAATTACAAAAACCACCCCATAGACACTAAGATACAGCCTAATAAAGCCGAGTATTTCGGGATTATTTAACATAAAAATTAAAATATTCACAGTGCATTCGAAATAGAAAAAAAATACCAATCAAAATTATCAGTGGTACTTTTGACCATCAGACAAATTTAAAAAATTGTAAAAACACCCCATAGATACCGAAATATGACTTGATAACGCACAAAAATCGGGATTGTTTAGAAATTAAAATTCAAATTATTGGTGCCCATTGAAAATCAACAAAAGAAACCTTTTGTACTTATCGATTAAACTCCTGTGTATCGAAAAAAATTATTATTTAAAAAACCACCCCGCAAACTCCGAATTATGATCCCATTAAGCTGAAAATTTCTGATTTTTAGTAATTAAAATGCTACTTCTCGGTGTCCGTTGAAAATAAATGAAAAGTATGAAAACTCATTTTCAGATATACTCTTGTAAGCAAAAAAATAAGATTTGAAAAAAACACCATACACTCGCGATTTGTCGATTTTTATTTGACGTCAATTGAAATTCTCGGTGTCCACTTAAAATAACAGAATTACAATAATCTTCCTATCTAATGTAACCTCGGTCATACACAGATATCAAAATTATGGAATCCACCCTATAAACACCGAGATACACCCCCATAAACTGGCGATAAGTCGATGTTTAATTTACTTTCAATGAAATTCTCGGTGTCCACTGAAAATAACAAAAAGAAAATAATCCTTCTATTCAATTTAACGTCAGTCATACATAAAAATATCAAAATTATGGAGTCCACCCCATAGACACTGAGATGCGCCCCCATAAAGCCGCGATTTGTCAATTTTTCATTTATTTAATTTGAAATTTTCGGTATCCACTGAAAATAAGCCAAAGAAAACTATCCCACTTTCCAGTTCAATCTTCGTCATGAATTAAAAAAAGAAAATTTCGGAATCCACCCTATAAACATCAGGAGACAACCCTATAAAGCCGCGATTTTTCGATTTTCCATTGATTTAAATGGAAATTCTCGGTGTCCACTGAAAATAACTTAAAAAAATTATCGTACTTTCCAATGTAACCTTTGTAAAGAATTGAAAAATCAAAATTTAAGAATCCACCTCATAGACACTGAGATACACCCCCATAAAGCTGCGATTTCTCCATTATTTGTGAAGTTAAGTTGAAATTCTCGGTGTCAACTCGGAATAACTCAAAGAAAATTATCTTTCTTTCCAGTTTAACCTTTTTTATGAATTAAAAATCAAAATTTTGGAATCCACCCCATAAACACCGAGAGGCAACCCCACAATGCCACAATTGTTCGATTTTTTATTGATTTAAATTGAAATTCTCGGTGTCTACTCAAAATAAGTAAAAGAAAATTATTGTACTTTTTAATGTTATCTCTGTTATAAAATAATAAATCAAAATTCAAGAATTCACCCCATAGACCCCAAGATACGCCTCCATAAAGCCGCGATTTATCGATTTTTTGTGGATTGATATCGAAATTTTCGGTGTCATATGAAAATTTGAATTTTAATTATTGAAAAATCGCGAATTGTTGGCTTTATTTGGATGTTTGTTAGTGTCTATGCGGTGGATTTTCAAGAGTTAAGTTTTTTTATGTTTTTAAGGGTGTAATTTAAAAGTACAGTAGGTTTCTCTTGTTGTTGTTAAATGGACACCAAGAATTTCAATTTCAATTACTAACAAATCACAAATTAGCGGATTTATGGGGTCCTATCTCGCCGTTAATGGGGTGTTTTTTTCAAATCTTATTTTTTTTTTGCTTACAAGAGTATATCTGAAAATGAGTTTTCATACTTTTCATTTATTTTCAACGGACACCGAGAAGTAGCATTTTAATTACTAAAAATCAGAAATTTTCAGCTTAATGAGATCATAATTCGGAGTTTGCGGGGTGGTTTTTAAATAATAATTTTTTCGATACACAGGAGTTTAATCGATAAGTACAAAAGGTTTCTTTTGTTGATTTTCAATGGGCACCAATAATTTGAATTTTAATTTCTAAGCAATCCCGATTTTTGTGCGTTATCAAGTCATATTTCGGTATCTATGGGGTGTTTTTACAATTTTTTAAATTTGTCTGATGGTCAAAAGTACCACTGATAATTTTGATTGGTATTTTTTTCTATTTCGAATGCACTGTGAATATTTTAATTTTTATGTTAAATAATCCCGAAATACTCGGCTTTATTAGGCTGTATCTTAGTGTCTATGGGGTGGTTTTTGTAATTTTTAATTTTTTTCTGATTGTTATGGGTATAGTTAACTATTAGTCCTAGATTTTTATTTGAAATTTTGAGTAGTCGTCGAAAATTTCTATTTTAATTATTGAAATATCGCACAATTTTTGGCTTTATGGGACTGTATCTCCTGTCTATGGGGTAGTTTTTATTTTTAAAAATTTTCTTCACCTACTGTAGTGTCACTGATTATTTTTATTGCTTTTTTTTTTTCACTTCAAGTGCACTCTGATCATTTGAATTTCATTATTAAATAATCGCGAATTTTCGGCTTTACGGGGCTGTATCTCCCTGTCTATGGGGTAGTTTTTATTTTTTCAATTTTTTTGGTCTACAGTAGTGTCACTGATTATTTTTATTGCTTTTTTTTTAACTTCAAGTGCACACTGATCATTTGAATTTCATCATTAAATAATCGCAAATTTTTGGCTTTATGGGGCTGTATCTCAGAGTGTATGGGGTACTTTTATAACTTTTCTTTTTTTTTTAATTACAGGGGTATCATTGAATATGACTGTTGGCTTTTTTTTTTTTCATTTTTCGGTGACACCGAAAATTTGAGTTTTAATTATCAAAAAATCGCACATTTTTTATTTTATGGGGCTGTCTATGGGATGATTTTTCTAATATTAATTTTTTTATTTACAGGAGTATCATTGATCATTATTATTGCATGCGGGCATCCCGCTAGAACTGAGCAATGATATCACACGTGTGCAAGCGAGCGCGCACTCATTGCCTGTCGCGCTTCCACTCGCTCGCTCTTGCGCCTACCGTTCTGCCGCTAAACCGCGCTCCTCATTGGTCTATTTTCATAAATTTGTAGTAATTTTTCTATGGGTCTGATCGAAAAATGGTAAAGGACTTTTCTATTCAGAATCCAATTTTCTACCACACCCTGTCCGGTGGCTCACGACTTCTGAGACACCCTGTATATATATATATATATATATATATATATATATATATATATATATATATATATATATATATATATAAACCATATATAATAGCTAAATTTGTCATTAAAGACAAATTTTTGGGAACTGGGGGAAATAAAGGATAAAGGGGGAAGGGGAGGACCTTTACTCAGTAGGAATTTTCGGTAACTGAAAAAGTAATTCGGACAGCCCAGACCGGGAATCGAACCCGGATCGTTTGGTTACGCGCCAAAGGCTCTATAATTTGTTATACATTTATTATATAAATAAAACACATAAAACATATTAAAATGACCAACAAGTTTCATTTAATAACTTAATACCAACTTAACCGTCTACAATACGACCAGTGTTAATTGTTGACAAAAATAAATTAGAGTTTACAGGTTAAAAATCACAAATCAAAATTTGTAAAAAAAAAAAATTTTTTGTAGGTGATACGAAGTTCACCGGGTCAGCTAGTATATATATATATATATACATAGTGGGAATAGTCAGAGAAGCTCTCTGTGACCTTTAAACGTCAAGATCCGATGAAAACTCGATTTTTGCAAAACGGGGTTAAACTAAAACTTCCCGATTTCCGAATCTTCGATTTTCTTAGCTGGAAGTTAAAAATACTATGTTTTTCTAAAAACCCACGAGATAGAAAAAAAAGTTCCATTCGGCAGTCGAAATGAAAGTAGATTTCCTATCTTGAGAATAGTTCCCATTTTTTTTCTCTTTTTGCGCCCGCCGAGAAACACCATATCATCTTCGTCGCACATACCACAGCAAAGTGATAACAGATTCACAAATTTTTCTTGAACAAACAAAATCTTCGGAAAAATAAATGCTCTGCTAGTAAATAGATGATTAAATAGTCTATTGAACAGCATAGCTTCATTTAATACAATTTTTCTTTCTTTAGGAAAAGTTTATAAACCGGTAATAGCTAAGTCCGCTATTTGATTTGTGTTATTTTGAGCTCTCGGAGCTTAAAGAGTTAGCTGTTCTATGCTTTTGAGCTCTCCGAACTCATTATTATTATTAATGGTAAAAAAATATCAAGCCCAGATTAACTGAAAGTAATTTTTCGTTATGGTCTAAGCAATTCAGGAAAAAGCGTTTAATTAACGATTGAATCAGGGAAGTGATTATCGTATGAGTTTAAAAATAACAATTTATTACTAAATTATTGATACTTACTTAATTGAAGCTTAATTATTTAGGCTCAATTTTGTAGACATGACACAGTTATTGGCCCTCAAATTCTCACCTACTACAAAGGAGATTAGTGGTTAGTTGACATCTCCATAAAATGTTTAAATATTTATATTTATTATGATCGTTTATAATATACTATTTTATTATTTTGTATAATCAAAATGGTAAATTAACATTCAACCTTTTAGAGTCTGACCTTGAAATCCCACTCTTGGGTCTAATTACGGGTTTGCGCTTTCCCCACTACTCTCACTCGCAGACGTTTCAAGATCCTCTGACTCTTAAAGGTTAATATTTTTT
The DNA here is from genome assembly GCF_013202065.1 of Cotesia typhae. Lineage (NCBI taxonomy): Eukaryota > Metazoa > Arthropoda > Insecta > Hymenoptera > Braconidae > Cotesia > Cotesia typhae. Next base: position 1,590,391 of record NW_027423751.1, read on the forward strand.
TTGAATGAACAAAATATCATATTTATCGTTCAAAAATGATTTTTTCAAATACAAAAATAATTGTGAAAAAAAAATCTCTCCTTTGTAAATATTGAAGCGGTTATTGGTGCAATAGTTTATGTTTCCAGTTAAATTATAATTGTCATTTATGACATACAAGCACATACTTCATTTGTTTTTTTCCGGGGTTAAAAAAAAACAACCAAGTAAGCAATTTATGATAAAAAAAAAAAAAAAATAATAAAGAAGAATAATTTTAAATGGTGGAGGACATCCGCTTATTTACATGAATGTTTTTATAACATTTAATTGCACAATTTTTATTATTTACGTTTTATCAAAAATACAAATTTTTATTGATAACAAAATTTAATGTGTTTTTTAATAAATGATTTGAACTTATTTGAACTTAATTATAAATAGTAAAACAGATAAAAAACCATTTTCAAATATGAGTGTTAGAACTAAGGCCCTCTACCTTGGAATAATATTGTTTGTTTAATTTTATTAACTTCCCGCTAAGGAAATTGAAAATTTTCAAAAATCGGGAAACTATTGGTTTTACCCCGTTTTTCGAAAATTGAGTTTTCATCAGATCTCGACGTTTCGAGGTCCTAGGAAGCTCCCCTGACTATTCCCGCGATGGTGTCTGTGTAAACCACTCATAACTTTTGAACGGCCTGAAATATGGTTTTTTTGAAATAACTTTGAAACGGCTTTACCGATCGATTCTAAAAACTATTCAGCTCTTAATATCAAAAAACGACGTTGATCGCTGCCAAGCCGGTCAAAATCGATTGATTTGGTCGTGAGTTACCGTTGACGAAAAAAAATCGAAGAAAAGTGATTTTTTCGAATTACACCGGAATTTCCGGTTCGATCAATTTTTGTTCAAAAGTACATCCTAGAATTTGAGAAATTGTGTGGAATGCTTTCAACCGCGTGAAAATCGGTCGATTTTTTCGTGAGTTATTGTTGTCGAAAGAAAATAGAAAAAAGTATTTCCTCTGTCCTCCGGCCGGAAAGTGGCAACTTTCTGGCCACTGTGCTAAACGAAGTTGCTACATTCCGGCTACGTCGAGCAGAAAAATAGTATACACACCTTGACACGCTGAGTCGTGTGCGCACACGACTCAGTTGTGTTCTGCACCAGAGTCAGTCGAGTGCGCACACGACTCAGTCTGGTGTAAGCTAATTTTTCTTCCATTTTTTTTGCAAACGACTGAATCTGGCGTAGAACACAAACCAGTCGGGTTCCAATCTTTCTGTGTACGATTACTTCTTTGATTAAAAAAAATTCGTTACTTACGAATAATAAATAATGAAATTACAAAATATGATTTTTAAATTTAGGTGAATTAGTAGGCCTAATTCTCTTTAATCGGAAAAAATGTTATATCTATTCGTTAAATAGTTTATATTATTAATTAAATCATTTAAATGTAAAGAAAATTTTGCCTAATAGAATACCGGAGCTTTAGTATCGACAACAATTCTGCTTCTAGTATTCTTCTTTGCCCCCTATAAAGCCATGTAGCTTCTTTATTTTTATGAAGTAATTACATATAGTCTAATAATTGGAATGGTTCTTTATATATATTCAGATCATTGATAGTATATTACATACCTAGGGATGTAAAGTAAGAAATGTTTCAGATCACATGTAATTGTTTGCCGAGGCGAAACCGAGGTCAACAAACATGTGATCTGAGACTTTTCTTATTATACTGGCCTAGGTATGTAATATATTATTCAGTGTCAATTATTAATATTGTGAAAAATAAATACAATAAAACCTAGAGCTGAATTTCACTAAGAAAATAAAAGAATTGTACATTGAGTTTAAAGCAGAGGCTTCTCAAAATGTACTATTGTTGTTAATATTATAATAAAATTAAAAGTAGTAAACAAGTACGATTTTGGAATAAAATTAGACTATCTTCGCGACACATGCAAAATTCATAGAAATTTTTATCATAATTTTTTAATGAAATTTCACAAAATTATCGGATTTTTTAAATTTTCAGTATGATTTAGTTAGTTATGAATAATATTTACTACTTTATTTGAATGCATCGTCGTCCCATTGAAAATTTATTATTATTTTTTTTTTCAATAATTTCAATCTTTAAATCTCACTGATGCAACTACAATTTGTTATTATATCTGTGAATAATTTTTTACTGATTAATAGTAAGCAAAATTAATGATATTAAAAATTAGCAGACTTCATCTGTTAATTCTTATCCTTATACATTTAGTTATTGCAAGTCGAAAATTAAGATTTATTTGCACATGATAATCTCTATTTGCATTTATAACAAATTTGCATGTACTTAAGAAATTTCTCCGTCAATGTATTCAATTTATCGATTTGAAATTGAAAAGAAATTATTGTACGTCTGCTATTATCACAACCATAAAAATTACCAAATATATTAAATTGTTTATATAAACGAATATAAAAAAATTACCGTTTTTCAGAATTTAGATGTTATTTCAATAGTTTTATTACGAATGTATTAAAATTAAACTCATTTAATTAAAATTTTTTGATTACTTATTGACTGGTATTTTATTTTTTATTTAATGGGTAAATTTTCAATATTTGTAATTAAAGTTAACATCTATCACCATATACTAGCACACTGAGAGCTTACTTACAGACATAGAAATTTCGGTTAGTGACACAACTCAATGCGTGGAAATCAGGAATGAACAGAATTTGGATAATCCGTGTCTATTTTGCTTCATATATATATATATGTACGTCGGCTCAAATAGCAAAATTCCCTATTCTTGAATTGCCAGATTAAAAGTATTAAATTGTCAAATGTGAGTGTTTTGTTTAAATAATCAGTAGTCCGAATGTTTAAATAGTTAAAATGTCGAGTATGCAAATTGAAATTTGATGTTTGGATATGTATATATATTTGTGATTATCAATTCTGAAGCTCAGTTACTTATTTTTCAACATTGCGTTAAGTGCTCAGCTAATGTATTTACAGTACTATCTGGTTATAAGTTATATTTCTTTCTCTCTTTTACTCACATGGAAAATTTCATATATAGATATACTGTCTTAAGAGTGAGTAGATCATCCGATGTAACTTATAACCAGGTTGTACTGTAGTTCATTTGTGTAGCCGGAAAAGTGATGAAAGCAATACGTATAAAGAAATATTTCTGATATTTCTGTCAGCGACTTGTTATCAGTTGCTCTTATTCTAGATATAATGCGGAATTTTTTAAATTTGTCAACACTAAAATTGAGTAAAAGTAAATAATAATATTTATAATCTTCTGGACATGATATGTTATGTAATAAATAATAAAAATTTATGAATTAATATAAATATAAACAAATATATGAGAAATTATTGATTAAAAAAGGATAAATTAACAAAAAAATTAAACAAATTACAAAAATGTACGAAAAATAAAAGATAAGTCAGAGTAATTTACATTTCACTCAATTATTTATTTAAAGATTGACTAAACATAAAATTTTCAACATGCTCTTTTCATGTGAAGATTTGTAATAGATTTTTTTAAAACAATTTTTTTTAAAGATTTATTAAGATGTGGAAAAATGTATGTAGAGCTGTACTATACCCGTTGTCATTTTTAAATATTAGTTATAAAATTATTTTATTTTTCTAATTGTAAGAATTTTATTGCAAATATTGTTAATTTTTAATTTTTATTTTGTATTATTTTTTAAAGCAGTCAAAACTTGATGTTCCAGATAGCATAAATGAATTCAGGTCAGAAGTGAAAGTTTTTATACATCAGATATTTTCAAATGTTAACTCATTTTAACTCGTATCACAGTATACTTCAGTGTTTCGAATAGTTTGTGGAAATATGTTAACTAGAAATATGTTTTTAAAAAGAGTTGCTTCAATTACACAAGTAAAAAATTATGGAGGAATAACATATCGAAATAAAAAGCATATAACTTTGCGCGAAAAAAATAATGTAGTTGTCAAGTTCTGTGAATTTAATCAAAATAATTTTCGATATTTTACAACTAATGTAGTGGGCAATGCCAATCAAAGACCAGATTGGAACAGAGCAGTTTCAGAAGCTGAAAAAATTGTTGGATATCCTACTTCTTTTCTTAATTTGAGATGGTTATTAAGTGATGAAATAGCTAACGTTGCTCTACACCTTAGGAAGTTAGTCGGGTCAAATCATCCATTACTTAAAACAGCCAAGTTTGTGTCAAATAATATACGAAATCATTGATATTATTCTGTGAATAATTAATATGTAAAAATTTATTTACAGGAGTTTAATCTATAATGGAAAAAACAATATGCAAGCATGGGGTCTAATAGTGTTACTAATTTCGAAAGCAGCTGGTCATCATAACGTGAATGCTATGGAAGAAGATAAAGCTGCCGGGGTTTTGCATAACCAACGAGCACTTGCAGAAGTTACCGAAATGATAAGGACAAGTCATTTAGTTCATAAAGGATTAGTTAACATTGAACCAGGAGTCTATCCTGAACCTTCTGAATTGACTGACGTGACATTTGGTAATAAGATCGCACTTCTAAGTGGAGATTATTTGCTTGGTAACAGTAGTGCTGAATTAGCTACGCTTCGAAACCAAGAAGTATGCTATTTATTAATTTTTTCTACTTACAGTCCGCTTCATAAATAATTCATTTTTTTTATTTACAGCTGGTAGAACTAATGTCAAGTGCGGTTCGTGATTTGGCTGAAGCTGAGTTTATTGGAAGAAGAGATAAACAAAATAATCCATTACCTCCTATACCACCAGAAAACCGTGAAGGATATGCCATTAGAGAATGGACTTTGCAAAATGTACTTAGCGCTGGTGCGTTACTTGGTAAATCATGTCAAGGAACTTTAAAATTAGCAGGACATAATAAAGATATTCAATCGCACGGTTACCGATTTGGTAAACACTTGGCACTTGCTTGGCAGGTAATTAGTCGTACTTTGTATCATTAAATATAAATCATAATTAATGGTATCAGTCGTAAGTATTTAATTTAATAGTATATTAACCAAACAAGAAAATTGTATTTTACATAAAATTTTTTTTTTAATTTCTGAGTAATATTATTAAGAAATACGAGCACTCTGCAGTTACTATGCGACTGCTGAGATATACGGATTATGAATGAGAAAACTTTGGCTTAATGACTTTTTGACATTTCTAATCACACCATACTATGTTTAAGTACTTTTGGAATAGATCTGAAAGAGAATAGTGCTGTGACACTACCAATAACAAATAATTGGATGGACAAATGTGACAGAACAAATTTATAGAACTAACAAACTAATCAAAACTACTTCAAAAACGTAACATAAAAAATTGACCATCACTAGAAAAATATAAAACCGTGAAAAAGCACAAATTCTTCCAATTTTTTTTAAATACCACAACAGTTTATCGAATTTTTAAACTAATAAAAAAAGCTGGTCTCTAAGTATCAATTTGTTCAGAAGTAATCATTATTACATACAGAGGGGACTATTAATGCCTGGGTTAAAAATTCCATCCCTATTAACTATTTTTAAGGCAGGCATTAATGCTCACGTCTGTACAAAATAAGGCGACATCAGGATGTCCACGTAAAATATTTTTCGAAACGTTTTTTTTTTTTTTTTTTTTTTTTTTTTTTTTTCAAAATAGTAACATGAAATGATTTTAGAAAGTATAAGATAGTTTAATTTAAGTGTTTTCTCGGTGTACATTTACTTATATTATTGTATAAGTGCAATATGGTTGTGATAGAGATATTTGGAGATCATAAAATTGCGTAACCTTGATGAGTCGGGTGTAAATCCCTTCGCGCTATGAGGCGTGCTAAATCATAAATATGCTGAAGACAAATTTTTTCTTATTCTTCTAATATAGATTATAATGAATAATAATTGTTATAACTATATACTAGCAGTTATTTGATAGACTTGCACGAGATTACGTTTACAAAGCAATTCTGAAACAATTCCCTGTTTAAAAATATTCATTGAAAAAAATTAAAAAAATTCGCTTTATGCAAATTATATATCTATAGATATATACTTAGAAATTGAAATTATTGAAAAAAAAAAAATCAAATTTCATGACAGTGAATTTATTTCAATGAATATTTTTAACAGGGTTCTGAATAAATTTGATAAATGCACATTTAGTGAAAAATTCTTAAAGTTCAAAATTTTTTTTTCATTGGTCAGCTTAAAATATTCAAAAGCATTATTTTTCGTCCCTTTGCTATGTTAATTACGTCGTATACCTGCAGGTTCACGATTTTATAAAAACTAATGAAAAAAATACAATTTTACTAAACGCGTGAAAAAAGTAACTATAAATATGTTATTTACATTAAGTATATCCTCTTTTATAAGTTATTATTTTCCAGAATAAATATAAATTTTAACACAGATACGATTTTACAAAGTAAAAATAATTTTTATTTGCGACTTCATGTATCGAATTTGATGATATTTAAAACTTAAAATAAAGTTTTTATTTTTATTTTTAGGCGTGTTTAGATTTGAGCCCCTTTATTGGTAAAGATCGTTCGACAGTGTTTAATTTATGTTCCGCTCCAGTTATGTTTCATATTGAACATGATCCGTCTATTCTCATCGAAGTAGACAAAGGATTGGAATCCGTTCACAATGTGGATTATGTCAAAGTAGAGAGAAATTTGAATTATTTTATTGTAACATCTTTGAAAATAGACTGCTTGAATTTTTTGTTTTGTATTTTAGGTATTTGATATAGTAAAAAAAGGTCCAGGGATTGAATTAACGAAACAGCTTCAAAAAAATCATTCTCAAAAAGCAATGGAAATGCTAAGTGTATTTCAAGATAGTGATGCAAGAACAGCCTTGTCAAATATTATTGCTGCGATGGAAGATTTTTAATAAGTAATATATTGGGTTGTGTACAGTAAAATTTCAACTGATAATGATAATAATAATAATAATAATAATTATTATTATTATTATTATTATTATTATTATTGTTATTACTATATTGTCAAAAGAGTATATGAAACTCAGTCTGTATGCCAAAAGTAATATACACTTAAATTTGTAAATATATAGAAAGTGAAATGAAAAAGAGAGGAAAAAAAGAAGATATTTTCTAAGACTTGAGTACTCAGTGGGTTTTTGGAAAGTTATAAGTTGTGAAAGCATTTTAGTGTTTTAGCGGAGACTTTCTTATTTCTTAGATTTTTCCGTCTTTCGTATCATTTGACTTTTATTGTTTTCAGGGCTCCGTGTCTTTATTTATCCATAACAATTTCCGGAGACAAGAATTTCTCGTCAAATATTTCTCTGACAAAAATTTATCGCATTCAAAAATTTCTCGATCAAAAAAATTCTCAAAGAGCAAAAAGTTTGTTTTTTATAAAATATATTAAGCTCTGGGAATTCATAAACAACTTGAAAACAATACTAAATTTTATATACTGGATGTATATATAAAAATTTCATATATATTATCAAAAAAAAAAACTTATTGATAAATATCTAATGAGTAATTATAATATTAAAAAATTGTAAATTATGATTGTTAACAAATTATTTTGACAAAAACATTAATATATTTATTTGAAATACTGAAATAAATTTTATACCGTAACGAACTTAGTTATTTCTTGGCAATTTCCATGTGATTTTGAAATTACCATTTATTTTGCTTATTGTCTTATTGTCTCATCAGATACCTTTTGGATGCTGAAATCTTTTTGTGCTGGATCAAATCTTTCGTTTTAATTACAAAGCCTGTTTTTCAAGTCTTTCTCATTTTGATTCATTAACATAGGAAAAAATTTTCGTTTACATATAATAATCCTTATATAAAATTGAGATGAAATGTATGTGGCATCGAACTATTCGTAACGTGATTGGTCGAATATATCATAAGCATGAAAGTATATGCAAACTCTATATTCAGGCGCGTGCAAATTTGAATTCTAGTTTACTCTTTATTTTTTAACAGTAAAAATTTTTAAAACATACTAAAAATGTTATTCGGGTTAAAGAAAACAAAATATTGTAAAAGTTTGAGCCCTTAATATTAATATTCAGAGGTCTATCATGGCATTGTTGACTTCTTTTCAAAACCGATTTTTTTTTATAGCTTTGGAACCATTGAGCGGAAAAATTTAAACTACATACATTTTTGCAGGAAATTGAGTATTCTACAAAAAAATGTTCAATCGCAAATTTTCGTCGGACAAATAGTTTTTATATTTAATGTGTCCTTGAACATTGACCTGTTATATTAGGTAACAAAAAACGATGACTATTTTTGAAAGAAATCGAATTCTCTGGAAGATATGGTCTCGTTCTATTTTTTTGCTTATAAGCAATTGAATATATTCTATTAATTTTTTATCTTCTTGTTGAGTGAAATTTATCCAAAAGTCAACATTTTTTTTGTGTGACGCATGGGTCTCTTCGGTAAACAAGTAGAGAATAAGTCCGTAAAGAGTCACAACGGAATTTTCGTAGCACATACAACCTTGAATTTATCAAGAGCCCTGATTGTGAATTTAAAACCTGAATTAAGTATAAAACTTAATAAATACAAAAGTAAACATACAAACAGAGGAATCTAACCTATTAAAAAACTTGAGAAAATAACCATTATTTATAAAAAAATCGCTGTCTGATAAATTATTGATCACGTTAAATTGATTATATATTACTGAAAGTTTAGTTGAAGTATTAAAATCAAATTATATAATTCAAAAAAATTAAATTAACACCATTCTCAAGAATTTATCGTCTGCAGATTTAGATAACCAGGTCATCATTAATTTGAAAAAACACTTTACCAATAAAGGTTGGAAAATTGTTGAGTAAACTTATGACACAAAAAAAAATTAAACGAGTAAGAATGTCCTTTATGTGAGAACAATTTAGATACGACAGTTTATGACGTTTGTAAAGTTAAAAAAAGCATTGGTTGTGATTATTATTGTGACTGGTACCACTTTGAACGTACGGGATTAATGCACTGCCCAAGAAAAACGTATTGAATGTGAAAAAAATGTGACAATCGTTGATGTGTTACAATGATATTGTGTTATAACATTATTAAATTAAAAGCTTTTACCTAGGTAAAAAAAACTTACGACTTTTAATTATTTTTTAAAAATAATAATTAATTTAAAATTAGTTGAAAGAATAAGAATAAATGTAAAAAAATTTATTTATTATATAAAAGTCTACTTTATTTTTATTTTTATTGTAAATAATAAAGTAACTATTATAAATTACAATTTATAATTGACCATATAACGTAGTACAATATCATTGATTAAAGTGATGATGGTAATCAGTGATTAATGATTATAGATTTAGTTTTTATAAATTTTTGAACGAACTATAATTTCACAAAGTCACTTGTAACAGTTTTACCTGTTCAGGTTAGCCCCTAATCAATTTTTTAAATAACTAAACAAAACTAACAACAATAAAAATTATCAGGGCGCCACCAGGATTATTAATCACGGTTCCTGGAACCGGTCCAGAGCTGAGAAAACTTATCTTAGGGTAGAGAGAGTGGAGGAAGGTGCTGTTGAATAATAAAATCTTAATTAACAATATATCGATATTTATTAACAATAAAAATTTAACAAACTTAACAAATTTAAGCACTCACTCACACACTTATAATCTAACGAAGCGGAGAACAATTGCGAAATAAACGATATTTACAACGAACCTTCCAACGACGATACGATGACTAGACGGGCTTTTTTGAACGAACGGTCTCGCACACCTGCTTAAAACTAGATGGGCTTTTCTTAACGAACGGTCTCCCACACCTGACCTAAAACTAATGGGCTTTTTTGAACGAACGGTCTCCCACACCTGCTTAAAACTACTGGGCTTTTTCTAACGAACGGTCTCCCACACCTGACCTAAAACTAAGCTTAAAATTACAAGTCCACCGGACTACCAAAACGAACTAACTTTACACACTTTTAACTTAAAACTAAGTCCACAGGACTACCGCACTTAACACTATTAACACTCTCTATCACGCATAACCCATACAATTCTTCACACACATAACCCACACTTCGCTTAATTGATTTTACAATTTTAATTTAAAAAAAGGATTTTAATCTAATTACAATAATTTTCCAAATTATTCAATCATTAGTATTCGGCAAAAACAATAATTCCAATTTAACAATTAACTTCAATTAACCTTGAACTAATCTCTATAGAACCAGAGGCTTAATGCCTTGAATTAACTTAATCACAATATAAACCTTTACAATCACTTCAAAATTTTTAACACAAGTTTAATTAACTAATTCTAATTAAATTTTTACTGTGACGATTTTTGACTCGATTAACTGATTACTTGGACTTAATATCCACGCCGACAATTATCAAGTGTCATTAATTTGAATTTAATTCCTCCACGGACCTAATCCCCTTAATTTACTTAATTTATGCTTGTTAAAAATAATTTTATAGTATAATAATTTCAATAAAAATTCCTAATATAATTTTCTTAATAACTTTCCGATCGGTATTGTTTTTCAATAATAAATTCCTAATATAAAATTCTGAATAAGCAATTCTTAATAAAATAATCTTAATAATTTTCCAATCTATCTTGTTTACAACAATAACTTCTTCATAAAATTGTCTTAATATAAAATATTATCACTAGCGTTCTACTCGTCTTATAAATTATAATAATTCGACACGAGTCGAAATAGTCAAATTTATTTGTTAGAACATTCGCTAGTCAAGTCTTGCTTGACCTTGGGTATTGGAATTTATGCGACACAAAACTGACGCTTGACGAAAATTTCACGAATAAAAATCTTTCTACTTTTCTCAATGACAAAAGTTAATCAATTTTACTCAGTTAATTATTGAAAAATTAATTAAATAAATTTTCTTAGATGTTAGTTAATTGATTGAAAACTTTTAGATATTAAAAATTTCCCCCGCAAGGTCGATCGAGTGATCTCCGGGTATAAACCCCCATGAAAATCACTCAATCCAAAAACTAGCAAATGTTCCACGATTTATTTATTGAATAAAATTTTCGTCGATTAACGATCCAATTGATAAATAATTAGGAGAAGTAACTGGGCATTGGATAAACCGCGGTCCACTTCCTTCCCACAGAGCAATAATTGACACCTTGACGAACAAAACGATGATCTAACTCACTCGTTGAGGATGAAGTCCTAGTTGTAGTTGGCTTCCTTCGTCTCGTCACTACTCTCGGGAACGGTCCTTTTTGATTTCCGTGGCACTCAGTCTGGCGGTCACACTACTTCTCCCTGTTCCGCTGGTTCCGCTGCACGGCTCACCTATTTTAACCCAAACTCACCCCCTCCTATTCTCCCTTTAGGCCCGAAGATCGAGACGTGCCAGTGCTATGTCGAATAATTATCGATATTCGGTGACTTATCGATTAAGGGTAATTTTACCCTGTTACACACTACATAATAAAATAATGTCACTGTTAAATACTAACAAAATTGATGCTAAATGGTATGGAAAGTTGGGGATGGCTGGACATAAGGGCTATGAAGAAAATGCAAGGAAGATATGCCAAAATGGTGTTAGGAGCAGCGAGGAGCACCTCGATGTACATCTGGAGAGCGGAGCTAGGCTTAAAGAGTATAAAATATACCTGCAGGAAGAGAGTCATCAAGTACTGGGAAGATATACTAGCGATAAAAGAAGGTAGATGGCCGAAAGTATGTCTGATGAAGGAGATGAGATGTATTATCAATAACAGGCTCACCAAATGGGGATGTAAAGTGATCGAGAGACTACAGAATATGGAGACAGAGGAAGTTTGTTGTTGTATCTGGGAGGGAGGTAAATAGGAAGCAGTAGTAGCAAAACTGACAGAAGGTCTCAACAAATGATGGAAATGGGACCTTTCAGAATCAGGTGTTTTTGGATGAAATTTAAAAAATAATATTTTATTATTAGTTATTTATGAACTAATTTAAAAAATGAAAATTTGAATAGTAGCTATGGTATATTTGAAAAATAAAATTTCATAAATTTTGAGTGACTTTTAAGTGATTAGTTTTCATATTAAAATAATAAAAAAATTTTTAAATGAAAAAAATTCAGTTATTTGGTATTATTTGGTGTTATACCTTTCAATTAAATTATTTAAAATTAATTAATTAATTAATTACAAATATAATTAGTTATATACGGAATTAGAATCAAAATTTTAAAACTAAAAATTTTTTAAATTACTCCTTATAATATATATATATATATATATATATATATATATATATATATATATATATATATATATATATATATATATATATAATATATACTGTCGTTTGATGTAAACAGTCTTAAAGTATTATGGAAAATATGAGCTGTGTTATGTCCTGGCTGAACGATTTAAGCCAACAGGTGACAGCACCTGTGATATAGCGGGAACAGATATTCAAATCGTATATTTTAAATATTATCATTTAAAAATATACGATTTAACTAGAACTAAGAGTAAAACAACATGTTTGTTAAAGAATTTAAGTTAACTAAATTTTCGATAGTTCGTTGGGTTATTTAGAAAAAAAAACAAAAGATGTTGACAGAAAAGGGCATAGTATTGAATTTTCAAGAAACCCTAAAGTCTAAATAGCCCCAGGGCTGTTTTCTCGCCACAGGGCACTTGAAAATTTTGAGGAAAAGTCATAAAAGACACGTGTGGAAACTCAATGGGGTCTTGTTCTACAGAATATAAATAACGTAACCATAGGAATGCATAAACAATACATGTTACATAAATTTAGCTGAAAATATGTTATTTTATTTAATAAATAAACTAAAAGCCTTAAATAATATTAAATTTTGATATGTTAACAATTAAATTTCACTAGAGTTTAATAATTAAATAATCTTTTATTCTAATATAAATAAGTAAATAATAATTTAACATTGACCAATTATAATATAAGTACCAATTAGCAAACCCCTGATCAAACTAATTACGATTATTATTATT